>NC_133929.1:22148725-22754289 GCF_964199755.1 Larus michahellis | reverse complement strand
GATCTCTGAAACCACCCGGTATATTCCAAATCTCTAACGACTTGCCCTCACACTCCCTTCTCTCAGGCTTTCCTGTCTCTCCAACAAAACCCACCATGTCACGAGCACAGGACTGATTTTTCCTGCTGAGAAGTTTTGAGCTAGCTCTGAGCTTGAAAAAGAGAGCATGTCACTTGATCCTTCCTTGATACAATCCTGGCCATGGCCAGTTCAGGATCTAGAGCCCTGGTTTGTAAAGGAGAATCATCCAGTCTTCAAAAGACTCAGCAACGATATGGGTCTCCAACAAAAATGAAAGCAGAAATCTATTCTAAAGAACTAAATATAGTACAATAAAAAAATCCAATACTTCTATTCACAATCTAGTGCGCTCCCACCAAGAATGTCTTATCTGTAAGAGGACACCGGCAGAACCCACTTCATATTGTGACTCTGGATATGAATACCCCTGTGAGATGATAGAGCGCTTGTCCTGGTTTGGAGTAAAACAGAACCAATTTTCTGATCAGTAATTTTACTTTTCAGTTAATGCGACGAGCGAGGGAAACAGGCAGTCGACTCAATATGAGTGATAAAGCAAGCTTCAGCTTTATTGCAGCTTCATCAGACTTTTATACTCTTATACTTAAATATGCCTATTTGTCTTACAACTATTGGCTGTGCACTAAAGATTACATTATTCATACTCCTCCTACATGCAGTTTCTTGGGTCCAGGTTTGTTCCTGTTCTCTCACAGTCTACTTTCTCAAAGTTGTTTATCTGACTTAAGGAAGGTCAGCACGGCCTTCAGCATCTTTCTTATCAGCGTGACTCGGAATTCTCCATGCAGGCAGGCATAGCTTACTTCTGACAATCCTGCGTGGCGCCGTGTCCGTTCTCATATAGCCATTCCTCAACAATTCCCCCTTTTTCTTTTTGTACTGATTGTACAATCAACACGGTATTGTTAACATGTAGTAGGTTGCGTAAAATACAATGATATGCAATTTTCACTACAATAATTATCGCTATCAAAATGCCAAGCCAGCGCAATACTTCTTTAATTAAAGCCTCTGTACCTTCAAAGTTTGCTCATGTCTCTCTCCCCCTCTCTGACCCGAGACAGCCTCCTTATATCCTGCACTGGACTGAGTGGAGAAGTACAGGCTAGAGTCACTGCATGCATGGCCAGTGCACGCAGCGAGTCCCACCAGACTCTCCTGCACTGGATCGAGTAGAAAAGTACAGGCCAGAGTCGCTGCATGCGTGGCCAGTGTATGCAGCGAGTCTCACCAAACTCATGATCCAGCTTTGCTAACAGCAGCTGTCTGATACGTGACTACATTGTTGTAATCCCCTCTTCTGTGAAGGTCGGGTTCTCGTGGATACACACATAGTTTTTAGAGCAACATATTCTACAACTCGTGCAAGGGTACGATGCAAAGCGGCATTTACAACTAATCGTATAATGCTTATTAAACACAGCAAACAGCATACTAAACATAACAGACAAATTCCTTCCACACAGGCGATGAGTATAATTTGCTTCAACCAACCCCACCCCCAAGTCCATCCAGCAAAGAGATTTCACCCAGTGGTCTCCACAAGTTGCTGGTTCGGTCGGTGCAGTTCCTGCAGCTGGGCATGGATGGATTTGGAGTGGTCACTTAGATTCATACAATACAGTCCTTTAAAATCTTGACAACCATGTCTGTGAGCTGAAAGCAAAAAATCAGTAGCAGTTCTGTTTTGCAACATCGCATATCGAATACTATCTACATCCAGCAATAACTCAGAAATAGCTGTACTAGTAGCATTGTTAAACTTAGCCTTGGCAGCAAGAGAGTCCTTGTTATCACGAATCCTTGGCAGCAAAAGAGTCCTTGTTAGCAAGAGCGCATGCGGACTCCCTGTTCTTGCTGGTACTGTGCTTTGATCTTCTTCCACAACAGGCCAAGATTCTCAAGCAGCTGGATAAGGTGTCTGTGAGTCCATTACAGGCTTATGTCATCCAAATGTTTTTCTTGCCAGCACCCGAGACTGAATAACAATTGGTGTGATATATGTGTTTTCCAGCACCCAGGTGCGAGTCCCTTGAGTGTATTTACAGTCCTCCTCGCCGATCTGACGTTGCTTTCCCATATTCCACCCCCTTGCTCAAGAGACCGCTTCTGCTGGGGTTCATTTTAGTCTCGCAGGGTATAACACAGAGCAATCTACTAAGGCATGCAATAACATAGACACATATAGGAAAAACCCAAAAAACATATCTCTATGGTACTGCTTTGAATCAGGTGTCCTATTTCTCTTTTTCTGATGCTTTCTCGTAATGCTTATGGCATACTTTTGTGCTAACATGGCACATTTCCCATCTAATTGTTCCTGTTTGGTTTCTTTTTTTTTTTTTTTCTCTTTTTCATTTTTTTTTCTTTTTTTTCTTTCTCTTTTTTTTTTTTTTCCATCACTTACGACTGACATAAAAGTCTGCCTTTGCAACAAGAGCTCAGTTTCTCATTTTTCCTTAAGTTTCTCATTTTCCTACAGAGCATCCCATAGATTTTGGCTCAACTCCTTTTCCCAATCAACCATGATCTTATAGACAAACAACAAACAACCAGCGATACGCCCTGCACAGGCGAGCCGTTCCCGAGAGTGTAAACGTGTCGGCTCGTGAAAACTCCCCCAATATTTCAGGACTTCCATCGGTTCTACAGCCCATCCTGGTGTATCTACCTGGGGCGCGCTCGCCTTACGTCTAAACATTGTGTATATACAAACTTCTTCACTTGACGGAGTGTCAGCCCTAGTTGCATATGAGAACAGTACCACACCGGGCAGAACACCTGCTCAAGTGGAGTCACCTAACGACACTGCACACAACAAAAAGCAAACAGTAGCACACATGCCGATCGGCAGGTATAAGCTGGCGCCCACACACACTTACACAGCAGACATACAAAAACAGCACTTTTATCTCAGGGAGACGACTGGGGAGGGGAGGGAGCGTGGGGGTGGGGGTGGGCAATGGCAGGAGCAAACAGCTCCGGCTCTGTCCTTCTCTGCTGACATTCTGCCTCCTCCCTCGGCCTCAGGTGGAGCAGAGGGGATCAGCAGGGGATCGTCCCAGACCTTCGGACCTGGCCTGTTCGATCCCCCTCCCGTGGGTTGTAATGCTGCAAAAGCCCCGGCTGCTGTGGCTCGCTCCGCCTTCATATCTTGTAAGGTCGATAACACCAACCACCATGTCGTCGCTAACGGTGATGCCTCTTTGTCTCCTTTACTTATCACTTCCCACAGTTTTTTCCCAACAGCCTCCCGTATTTCTGGTTTAAAAGCTGTCTGGGGCTCTGGTGCGAATCCGCTCTCTCTGCACCAGGTTAACAACCTTCGGAGCATACGCTCATCGTATTTCACCCCTCTCTTAGAGGGGATATGCAGGAGAAGTCTTAATATAGCCCCTTCTTCTTTTGTTACTTGTTGCCCCATCTCCTGCCCCGGCTTAATCAGTTTGAGGAACAGTTTCGCTGGTGTTTCAATCCCTCTCTTAGACCATAGCTGCGCCTAAAGGGCTTACTCCCCACTTTTCTAAAAAGCATTTTAAAATTTTGAAAGCTACCTCTCTATTCATCGCGCGTTGTGTAGACCTTTTTAATTATCCGGTCACTTACAGCCTTTCCCTTTTGTGTAGACCTTCTTAATTATCCGGTCAGTTGCAGCCTTTCCCTTTGGTAGCCTTCACTCGGACAGCGAACCCCTTCTTTATTATCCTGGGTCCAAGCACGGATCAGACACGTCTTGTCACTGATCTTCTGCTCCCTGGTCGCTGCTACCAGTGCTTCTCCGAGCTCGCTGTCTGGTGGAGAACAAGGAGTGGGGGGTCCCTGTTCGGGCGCCACTTGCGACGAGCGAGGGAAACAGGCAGTCGACTCAATATGAGTGATAAAGCAAGCTTCAGCTTTATTGCAGCTTCATCAGACTTTTATACTCTTATACTTAGATATGCCTATTTGTCTTACAACTATTGGCTGTGCACTAAAGATTACATTATTCATACTCCTCCTACATGCAGTTTCTTGGGTCCAGGTTTGTTCCTGTTCTCTCACAGTCTACTTTCTCAAAGTTGTTTATCTGACTTAAGGAAGGTCAGCACGGCCTTCAGCATCTTTCTTATCAGCGTGACTCGGAATTCTCCATGCAGGCAGGCATAGCTTACTTCTGACAATCCTGCATGGCGCCGTGTCCGTTCTCATATAGCCATTCCTCAACAAGTTAAGCCTCTTCTAACGAACTGAACTCTCTGAAATTAATGGCATATTTGTCCAACAGTATCCACTTCCAGAGTGATAAAACCCGTTTGTTTATAATTTATACAGAAACACAGAATGATAGGGGTTGGAAGGGACCTCTGGAGATCATCTAGTCCAACCCCCCTGCCAGAGCAGGGTCACCTAGAGCAGGTTGCACAGGAACGTGTCCAGGTGGGTTTTGAATGTCTCCAGAGATGGAGACTCCACCACCTCTCTGGGCAGCCTGTGCCAGTGCTCTGCCACCCTCAGAGGAAAGAAGGTCCTCCTCATGTTTAGGTGGAACTTCCTATGCTCAAGTGTGTGCCCATTACCTCTTGTCCTGTCCCCGGGCACCACTGAAAAGAGCCTGGCCCCATCCTCCTGACACCCACCCTTTAAGTATTTATAAGCGTTGATAAGATCCCCCCTCAGCCGTCTTTTTTCCAGACTGAAGAGACCCAAATCCCTCAGCCTTTCTTCATAAGAGAGGTGTTCCAGTCCCCTAATCCCCTTTGTAGCCCTTTGCTGTACCCTCTCCAGCAGTTCCCTGTCCCTCTTGAACCGGGAAGCCCAGAACTGGACACAGTACAAAGGAATGGTATGCAGAGAGGCTCTTGCTTATAATTGTTACTGTAACAACCAAGGTCAAGTTAATAACTTTGTTATTTGCCCTGTCGGAGGGTCAGAAGCAGAAAAAGGTAGAGGGGTTGCACCTGCAGGGAGGAGCAGACAGGACAGGTGACCCAAAAATGGCAAACAGGGTATTCCATCCCATCTTCATCATGCTCAGTATAAAAGCTGAGGGATCATAGGGTGTCCTGGGTTGAGCGACACAGGACTAACTTATCTTCTAATACTTGGGAAAACTGCACTTTTGGAAGACTCTAGTGTCTGAATTTGTGAAAATATTTACTTCATAGCCAGCTAGGCTATGTGGGATTCAAGGTCTCAGTGTTTTCAAGCCTTGCCAGGTGCAGGGATGAGGAGGAGCGAGGCCTGGGCATTTGACCCAGGCTGGCCAACAGCATTATTTCATACCATGAATGTCACATTCTATATAAATTAGAAAGTTTGCTGTGTAGTTTCTCTCTCCCTTGATGGCAGCAGTCCAGAGAAACTCCTTGCCCTGGTGCCAGACCCCTGAGGCCTTCCCTTCCCCCCGAAGCCATACCACTCGCAATGTCTGACATCAGCTGTCCACTGCTGGGAGTGCACAGCTTCCTACTGATATAATCGTCTGAGTATAATCCTCATATATCTTATATTGGTATCGGGATCAATATTGGTTCTTTAGTATTACTAATGTTAATTATTTAGTATTCTATTAAATCTCTGTTTACATTTCAACCCTCGTGTTTCCTTGTTTTTCCCGATTCCCCTTTCCGTGTGGGGAGGGGTCATCGGGTGATAGAACAATTGTCTAAATGACAATGAATTGCTGTGGGTTCTTCAAACCATAACACCAGCAGGACTAGGGAAGTTTTACCTCTGTACTCGGCACTGGTGAGGCCGCACCTCGAGTACTGTGTTCAGTTTTGGGCCCCTCACTACAGGAGGGACATTGAGGTACCAGAGCGTGTTCAGAGAAGGGCAACGAAGCTGGTTAGGGGCCTAGAGAACAAGTCTTATGAGGAGCAGCTGAGGGAACTGGGATTGTTTAGCCTGGAGAAAAGGAGGCTCAGGAGAGACCGTATCACTCTCTACAACTATCTGAAAGGAGGTTGTAGAGAGGTGGCGGTCAGTCTCTTCTCCCAAGTAACAAGTGAAATAACAAGAGGAAAGGGCCTCAAGTTGCACCAGGGGAGGTTTAGATTGGATATTAGGAAAAATGTCTTCATTGAAAGGGTTATCAAGCACTGGAACAGGCTGCCCAGGGAAATGGTCGAGTCACCATCCCTAGAGGTATTTATAAGACGTGTAGACGTGGTGCTTAGGGACATGGTTTAGTGGTGGACTTGGCAGTGCTAGGTTAACAGTTGGACTTGATGATCTTAAATTTCTCTTACAACAAAAATGATTCTATGATTCTATATAAACTCCTAGCAATTTCTGCAATTATCAGTATAATTCATTGGAGAGTTAAATGAGATTTGAAGTGATCAGTTATATAGTCTGGCCTGGGTGACTTATTAAGATATGTTCATTTCAGCAACATCATTTTAACACAGCTAAATGCTTTGCCATATGCCTAAAAAGATTTAAGGCGCACTTTTAGGTTAGAAGATTGTATCCTGGAAAGCTGCAACACTAAAAAGCATATTTGAACATATGCTGCCTGTACAAGAAGCTAAATGCAATTCTCAAATGCATTAGCAGGAAACATGAAGGTAGGAGTAGGGAAGTAATTTCATACAGAAATTACAGAATGTCTCATTGGAATAATCTTACCAGATTTGGTATCAACACTTTCTTTTAATAAGGAAGCTGACAGCTTGGAAATTTTTCAGATAGACCTACAATAGTGATTCAAGGAATTATAGTGAAAGATTGACGAAGCTCAATTTATTTTGCTTGTTCAAAAGATGTTGTAAAATAGGTGGGGCAGAAAACTTTCCAGTAAGATCAGAGACTTGTGTGTGAGAGAATGGTATGTCATGAAATATGCAATCTGTCCAGGCTTATAGTACATGGAAAAATGACTTGAACTCCAGAATTGTGAAAACCAGATTTTTGAACCATTTATTATTTTCTAAATTTCTGTTGGAAAATCAAAAGCATCTTTGTCTGGAACTAGTCAAAAGGCAAATTTTTCATATTCCAGATAAGTATCAAGGGAAGATCCTTCTGACAGACAGTGTTTTAGTTTAGAAAAAAAGGGTATACTTTGATAAAAAAAAATGAAGAATATTTTCTGTCTTTTGCCCTAGCTTTGAAAACATGTGAAATTTCATAGAATCATAGAATGGTTTGGGTTGGAAGGGACCTTAAAGATCATCTAGTTCTAACCCCCCTGCCATGGCAGGGACATCACCCACTAGACCAGGCTGCTCAAAGCCCCATCCAGCCTGGTCTTGAACACTTCCAGGGAAGGGGCATCCACACCTTCCCTGGGCAACCTGTTCCAGTGTCTCACAACCCTCACAGTAAAGAATTTCTTCCTGATATCTAATCTAAATCTCCCGTCCTTCAGTTTAAAACCATTACCCCTTGTTCTATTGCTACACTCCCTCATAAAGAGTCCCTCCCCATCTTTCCTGTAGGCCCCCTTTATGTACTGGAAGGCTGCTATAAGGTCTCCCCAGAATCTTCTCTTCTCCAGGCTGAACAACCCCAACTCTCTCACCCTGTCCTCATGGGAGAGGTACTCCAGCCCTCTGATCATCTTTGTGGCCCTCCTCTGGACTTGCTCCAACAGCTCCCTGTCCTTCTTATGTTGGGGGCCCCAGAGCTGGATGTAGCATTCCAAGTGGGGTCTCACCAGAGCGGAGTAGAGGGGCAGAATCATGTCCCTCAACCTACTGGCCACATTACTTTTGATGCAGCCCAGAATGCTGTTGTCTTTCTGGGCTGCGAGCACACATTGCCAGTTCATGTTGAGCTTCTCATCCACGAACACCCCCAAGTCCTTCTCCTTGTCGTGGTTTTTGCCGGATTGGCCAATCAGAACAACAGATGGCCCTCCCTCCCCTCTCTCCAAAGACAGGAGAGGAAGAGATAAGGAGATTTACGAGTTTAGAAAAAGAACTAAACTACTTTAATGAAAATAATAATAAATAAGGAAATAGTAAATAATAATAGAATAATAAAAATTAAAGAAAAAAAGTATACAATATATACAAAACCGTATCCAGCTCCCAGGATGACGATTGCGTCACCAGCAGACACAGGGAAAGTCCCAGACTGGAGTCAGCAACGGACAGGAGCTGAATTCCGGAACTAAAGTCAGGAGTGCTCGGATCGGGATCAAAGGCAGACAAACAGACAGGGTCCTCCTCAGGCGTCAGCCATTGAAGAAAAAGCGAGCCAGAGCCCCCTTGCCCCTTTGATCCCTCAGCTTTTATACTGAGCGTGATGCATATGGGATGGAATACCCTGTTGGTCAGTTTTGGGTCACCTGTCCCGTCTGCTCCTCCCTGCAGGTGGGACCCCTCTACGCTTCTCCGCTTCCGACCCTCTAACAGGGCAAAACAGCGAAGTGAGCTGACCTTGGTTGTTACAGCAATAAGTCTAAGCAAGAGCCTCTGTGCATACCGTTCCTTGGTATAATCAGGTCTTATCAGTCTGAGAGTGAACAGTTTCTGAACAATATGCTGTTAATTTCAGAGACTTTAGTCAGTTAGAAGAGGCCCAGCTAAAAAGTAAAATTACAAATCAGAAAATTGGTTCTGTTTTACCTCAAACCAGGACACTCCTCAATCCGTTCTCCGCCCAGCCTGTATTTGTGCTTGGGATTTCCCTGATCTGCATGCAGGACCTTGCACTTGTTCTGGTTGAACTTCATGGAGCATGGTGGGGGTTGCACCTTGGATCCAGTTTCTGAATTCAGCTCCCATCTGTCGCTGAGTCCAGTCTGGAACTTTCACAGTGCCTGCTGGTGATATGATCGTCCTCCTGGGAGCTTAATACTAGTTTTGTATATGTTGTATATATATCATTATTTTCTTTTTTGATATTATTATCTTTTCTTTTTATTATTAGTATTTTATTTAAGTAGTTTCATTTCACCTCATTCAACTCATAAGTCTCTCTCTCTCTCTTATTTTCTCTCTCCTTCTCTGAAGGGGAGAGAAGTAAAATAGAGCATCTGTCATTCGTTTTAGTGGCCAGCCCAGCCCAAACCACAAGTTGCATATCTTGAGAAATGGAAGACAATTTTAATGAACAGTTGGTATGTAACAAATAAATTTTGTGCCCTGCTAGCATATTGTATTTATATCATATTTAGAACCTTCACTCCACTCCTGAAAACAAAGCTCTGTATTACCCGAGTTAAAGGTGAAGTAGTTGCTAGTGCTCATATTCTGGTCATTAGTAGGTGAAAAAAGCACATTTGCTTAAATAAAATGTTATGTTAACAACTGAGTCCTGTTACCTTTCAGTAATGGCAAAACCATGCCACCCCACCTGTATCTTTACTTCACTGAGATTTGGTGAGGTAAACGTACTACTATTCTTAACAACTTCTTAATTTTCCCTGGAGCTGAATTAGAGAGTGACTATAGCAAAAGAATTTCAAAGCCTTGTAAGAAGAATATGAAGTCACTCAGTTTAGGACTTGTAAAAGAGCCTTAAGAAAAGTGTTTCAAGAGGCATATGAAAACTTGAAGAACTTTTTTTCTTTTTAAATAGCAGCAGTCTTTAAAATAAATAGATTAGAAAAAAATAGGTTTTATATTTCATAGGTTTCCTTGATATGGATTTTAGATGGCGAACACATTGATGTCACTGAAGCATATATTATAAAATCATAATTGAGGGCAATGTGATGGTATCATCAGTTGTTTAATGGTATAGAACTTCCACTTGAATAACGAAGTAAAATTATGACAGTTTATATGAACTTTGGTAAATGAAAATTTGTATTTCCACTGAAAATATACCAACTGATCATGTTCAGCCAGATCTGTAGCTGGTGGGCAGAAGCACACTTCTATTGTGGTCACTGTCGCAGATTTTCCTGGATCACAGACCTATGATCACTGGTTTTGGAACTCTGCAAAGGAAAGGAGAAGGCCTGGGGAGACCTCCGTTCCCTGCATAGCATCTTTTCTAGTCTCACAGCACTGATTATTTCAAAGCATTGTTATCTTTGAAAGCTGAAGTTCAATTCATGCTTATTCTCTTAACCTCATACCAATTCCTCATAATCCAGAGGCAAAACTGATGTATTTGGTTCCAGCTCCTTTCTCGCCACTGTAAAATGTTCATCAAGGACTCTTGAAGCAAAGAAGGAAACTCATACTAACCAGTGCAGTGAGATGGTCAATGCAGGAATAGTTTGAGCCCAGGCAACATCTCTCAGCCACTAAGTGCCTGTCTCCACAGAATCCAGTCTGCTGAGAGCAGTATCCTTTGCCATGCGCCCTGACCCTGCTTCCATTTCCTTTGACTGTGTGTAAGGGAATAATGAAGAGATGAAAGGAAAAATACACAACTGCAATGTTAACGCCTGGAATGAGGGATGGTGAAGGGTCAGTTTGTGATTTTGGCCAAAAGAATATAGTGAAAAAGGTGGAGATCTTGCCTATGTAATTAATGGGGTTGTTCTGATAACAGATACTTTAGTTTGCTGGCATATCCAAAGAGAGAAGTTTCAGTTTTGTTTTGCATAGTTGCTAAAACATTTTATTTCAGAACCTCCTGCCAGCTGGCCATTTATTCCTCTTCCTCTTCCACACCATGTAATCCAGTGATTAAAGTAGCACCCAGGGTGTAGAACAACAGGTTTGCATCTCCTCTGTCCCACTTGGAGGAAAGTTTTGATTTCTTCCTTGTCAGGCAAGCATGCTACATTTTAAAAAGTGCAGTATGAAGTGGAGGGCCTATCCAAGTCTCTCCCATTGAAGGGACAGACAAATAAACTGAATCAGCAAGGGAGAAATTCAGAAGAGGTATGAGAGAAAAAAATGGAAATGCCAACCTGAAAAACTCAGATTCTCCAGCTCTGTTGGAAGGTTCCACTGTCACCAATGCATGGTGATAATTGACACCATGGTGACATTGACACCCATGCACTCAAATGTGTATGAATGTATCTAACTGAGGAGCCTGCCCAGCGAGCATAAGGAGGAAGAGGCATTAACATAGGGAAAGAACAGTGTATAGACCTCAGATCAACCATCTTCATTCCTTCTTTTCACCATCTGGATCTGATCTTTAAGCTCAGTGGTACCTCTGTCTTTGCCTCTGACCTTTGAGACTCAAATCACAATTGCTTAAGTGCAGGAAAGAGAAAATCATTAAGGCAAAATATTTTTAACAGTGAACAGAGCAAGACAGCACTGACAATGAGGAAGGATTTCTCTAAAAATAAAATAATCAAGCATGCTAGAATAACTTACAGATGGTTTTATTTTATAAATGAGGACTACTGGAACAATGTCTATATCTCAACACATATTCTTTAATACATACAACTAAATAAACATTGATAACCTCTAGCCTGACAGAACATGAATAGGAAAGCCTATGCTGCAACACTAATTTGATATATTGCTCTACTTTATTTTGTTTTCTGCAGGTGCTGTTCACAGCTTTTCCTATTCTGAGAGGAAAATTTCCAAAAGTCACTTTTTCCCTGACAGCACAATGTTTATATTCATGCTACAACTTGTTGGCATATAATACTGAGTACTATGAATGATTATGTACTGGCGCATTTTTTTCTTAATGAATGGGACAAATTTACGAAGGATTAATTCTTGTCCTAAAGTTATTTTTATTTTATTTGTGCAAAATATAGGAAATTCAGTTCATACAGTGAGATTCAACTTACTTAACATTAGCCATCTAAAAATTAGAAATTTTGTATAAACCATTTATATAGCTTCCCTTTATAATCAATGATCTATCCATCTAAAAAGGCATGTAAGGTAAATTTTCTCCTAGCAGTTCCTGTGCCTCTACAGTGTTGGTAGAGGAAACAACTACTTTAGAGTACCTGTTCTAAACTGCTAAAGTTAGGTGAGATAGATCCCAGCTAACTAAAGGCTGGATAATACATACAAAGAGAAAACTGTAATAACATACAAATTATATTCATTACCTTGGGATAAGACTGATTTTTTCTCTTGAGGATCAGTCTTTGTCCAGGTAAATTCCCACTGAGTCCGACTAGAAATTAAATGAGAAAGAACCTTATTTGAGTTTATGGAGCAGATTCTCCCAAATTCAGCTGCTTTTTCAGCAGACAAAACAAGCAACGGCCAGCAGAATCACTTTTCCTGAAGTACAACCACCAAAGTATTAGCATTATATAGACTGAAGTAGTCTCTGCAGTGTTTTGTCACTTAGCAACAAAGATAGTATTTTGTTGATTCAGTTTGCAGAATACCAATACATTTTCTTAGAAAACACATTGCTAGTTTGGATTTTTTAGCTCCATAAATTACATGAGAGCAATGGGTGATGCTGATTGTCTAATTCCGTAGTGAAAGTTACCCACAAGAAGTGATACTACATAGAAAACCAGAGTATTTGTGTCTACATGCATGTCTACATGCACACAGACAAAGAAAGTAGCCAGTGGTGTCCACCCTGTGCACTCCCCATTTAACCATCTGAATGGCCACAGAGTTGAAAAGGGCATTTGGATATGAAAATATAAATATATAGAAACAATTGATACTTTTCATGTTCACAGATAGTTGCACTAAGTCACAGTGTATTTTCCTGATAACTTAGAGCCCATTCCACTGTCGTACACTGTTCCTTTACAACCCAACAGAAGTTGATGACATAAACATATCCTTTTCCCAAATGCTTGGGTTGTGTGTGATTTAACCTTTAACTCCTGCTTGTTATAGGTGAGATGTCAAATATTTCTTGTGAGCTTTTGGCAAGGGTTTGGATATGTTTTCACCACTCTTCCCCTAAGTAATGTAGGCTGCAGTCGCAGAAGCAGCACAGTGAGGTCTGCCTTCCCCCATCCCTCTGGACACTTCCTCCAAGCTCAAACAGGAAAATGATAACAATGCAGAGGGACCAGCCATGGGCTCACAGTAAATCTGCAATTACTTGAAATGTCACTTCCTGATTTTTGAAGCCTACAGAAGAATACTCTTCCAGACTGCACTGTGAATCTGAGGTGCCCTGGCGTGTGCACTCCTGGCACTGCCGGGGCTGGGGGCGGCAGGAACACAGAGCCGCACTGCTCAGCCAAACACCCTGACACTTCCAGGCGTGACAATCAATCTTCCTCTAGAAGCATATAAATGTTATTTGAAATCTGTAAACAGGATTTTATCCCAATTAAGGCTGCTACTTTTGCCTTAGAAAAATGGGCTTTAGTAGTTTATACACACATTAGAGGCCAATTTTCACTGCCAATCTGTACGGAGTTTAATTTTTCAGAAGTTTTGGGCCATGGCAGTCCTTGCTGCTTTGTCCCTTATAAACATCTGTGTAATTGTTTTCAGTAGATCCTTCTGAAAAATACCACCACACACCCCACCCTCCCCACTGCCAAGTGTTCACCCTAATGTTTGGGGTGAATATTTTACAGAAATATGAGGTCTTCAGTCCAGTTTATCACAAGAATGACAGTCCAAAGTGGGCTTGAGCATAGGTTACGGCAGGGGCAGCAATGAGTTAAGTCAACACTAGCTTAATAGAAAGCTACTTATAGAACTGTGATGTTAGTGTAAAGGATATTTCAACTCTGTAAGCAGTGTCAAAACTGTTGAATAAGAATTTACAGTAAGTTTTGGCATCACATGTATGCTTTCCCAACCTCATGTGTTTATAGACCAAATTCTGTTCTTTAGGAGAATGCAGAAGAAAGCGCTGTGAAATTCTTCACACCTCTAAGAAATACTGCAAGCTGCAGTTCCACACCTAGCTAATCATACCTTGCCAGATTCAAATATACTAATTCATAATTTGAGCATAGGAAGTTCCACCTAAACATGAGGAGGAACTTCTTTCCTTTGAGGGTGGCAGAGCACTGGAACAGGCTGCCCAGAGATGTGGTGGAGTCTCCAACTCTGGAGACATTCAAAACCTGCCTGGACACATTCCTGTGCAACCTGCTCTAGGTGACCCTGCTCTGGCAGGGGGGTTGGACTAGATGATCTCCAGAGGTCCCTTCCAACCCTATGATTCTATGATTCTATGATTCTATGATAAAGCAATAGAATTATAGAATCATCATAGAATCATAGAATATCTCGAGTTGGAAAGGACCTAAAGGATCATCGAGTCCAACTCCATGCTCCTTGCAGGACTACCTAAAACTAAATCATATGACTAAGCGCATCATTCATATACTCCTTGAACTCTGACAGGCTTGGTGCCATAACCACTTCCCTGGGGAGCCTGTTCCAGTGACCGACCACTCTCTCAGTGAAGAACCTTTTCCTAATGTCCAATCTGAACTTCCCCTGATGCTGCTTCGTACCATTTCCCCATGTCCTATTGCTGGTCACCAGAGAGAGGAGATCAGCACCTCCCCCTCCACTGCCTCTCTTGAGGAAGTTGTAGACTGCAATGAGTTCACCCCTCAGCCTTCTTTTCTCTAAGCTGAACAAACCAAGTGACCTCAGCTGCTCCTCATAAGTCTTGCCCTTGAGGCCTTTCACCATTTTGGTTGCCTCCTCTGGACACACTCTGATAGTTTGATGTCCTTCTTATATTGAGGCACCCAAAACTGCACACAGTACTCGAGGTGGGGCCGCACCAGTGCAGAGTGGGACAATCACCTCCCTCAAATGGCTAGCTATGCTGTGCTTGATGCACTCCAGGAAACGGTTGTCCCTTTTGGCTGCCAGGGCACACTGTTGACTCATATTCAACTTGCCATCAACCCAAACCCCCAGATCTCTTTCCGCGGGGCTGCTCTCCAGCCTCTTGTCCCCCAGTTTGTATGATAACCAGGATAATCCCGTCCCAGGTACAGAATCCTTCACTTGCCTCTTGTTAAATTTCATGTGGTTGGTGATTGCCTAGCTCTCTAGTCTATCCAGATCTCTCTGTAAGGCCTCTCTACCCTCAAGGGAGTCCACAGCTCCTCCTAATTTAGTATCATCAGCAAACTTACTTAATGTACATTCAACTCCTGTGTCCAGATCATTTATAAAAACTTTAAGGAGTGCTGGCCCTAAAATTGAGCCCTGCAGGACCCCACTGGTGACTGTCCACCAGCCTGATGTAACCCCTGAGGACCTGCTGAGACCCAGTGGGTTCTACCATTTTAAGTTGTAATCCCCCGTGTTGTTCAACAATAACAGGCACATAGAGCACTTGAAAATCAGACAAACAACTGAAATTAATGACTGCAAAACTCATAGGAGATATCCTTTGACTAAGCACAAATTATTTCCTTCAGAGAAGAACATGGCTTTTTAAGAAAAGTTGATTGGCTAAAAACTTGTGTACATTAGGAAGAAAAGCAAGGCGGTATATTTCCCCTCTAATTCTCACTAGTTTTAACACAGGTGTACAAATACCTGTGATCCTATGGAGATCATCCATACCTACAGTGATAACAGAGTGGGGATAATCCCATTCACTGGGTCTAATAGCCTGCAAGCTTCTATTGCCATTGATGTGGAGCACAGGAATAATAGTTATGAACTGGAATGCTCTATACATGTGCACAAATAGGGGCTGTCATTTAGTTGATATCCAGTCTGGAAAGAACCTAAATTACCTGGGTATCCATTCACCTGCCACAAGATCACCCTTATGCAAATGTAAGGGTTCAGACAGTGATATCAAATGCTGAGGGCACCAAAGTACTCAGTGAATAATAATACGCTTATCTATGTTGCTTGCAAATGCTGATTCCATAGTGGGAAAAAATGTGCTCGATCCACCTTTTACTCAATGGCATAGTAGCTCCAAGGATCCTCTGTGTAGGAAAGGCACAGGTTCAAATTCTCCTATTCCGAATAGAACAGGCATTTGAACCTAGTTTTCCACACAGACAGGAAAGGTGAACTAAACTTTAGGCTATCAAGTGTTCAGATGTGGGTCAGCCTCTCTCAGTCATGTTGTTCCATTTTTGTATTGGGTTTGTGTGGCAAGGTTTTGGTAGTGGGGGAGCTACAGGGGTGACTTATGTAAGAAGCTGCTAGAAGCTTCCCCTATGTCCGATAGAGCCAATGCCAGCCACCTGCCGCTGGCCAAGGCTGAGCCAATCAGCAACAGTGGTAGCGCCTCTATGATAACATATTTAAGAGGGGGAAAAAAACCCAAAACCCACACGACAGCAACCAGGAGAGAGGAGGTAGAAAAACAACTATGTAGAAACCAAGGTCAGTGAAGAAGGAGGGGGAGGAGGGACCCACGCTGGAGCAGTCTGTTCCTGAAGGACTGTACCCCATGGAAGGACTCATGTTGGAGAAGTTTGCAGAGGACTGTCTCCCATGGGAGGGACCCCACGCTGGAGCAGAGGAAGAGTGTGAGGAAGAAGGAGTGGCAGAGGTAACATGTGATGAACTTACTGCAACCCCCATTCCCTGTACCCCTGCACCGCTTGGGGGGAGGAGGTAGAGAATTCAGGAGTGAAGTTGAGCCCAGGAAGAAGGGAGGTGTGGGGGAGGAGGTGTTTTAAGATTTGGGTTTATTTCTCATTATCCTCCTCTGATTTGATTGGTAATAAATTAAATTAATTTCCCCAAGTCGAGTCTGCTTTGCCCACGACGGTAATTGGCGAGTGATCTCCCTGTCCTTATATCGACCCACTAGCATTTTGTTATATTTTCTCTCCTCATGTCCAGCTGAGGAGGGGGAGTGATAGAGTGGTTTTGGTAGGCACCCAGTGTCCAGCCAGGGTCAACCCACCACAATTTTATATAAAGTTCATAGAAAGAATGACTCCATAGCCTGTTGATTAAGGCATACATCTACTGTTATGTGGAAGAAATCGTGAAGTTAGGAGATTTTACCTTGGAGACTCATCTACAACATATAGACATAAAGGAAAGAGTCCAATGGAGGACCACTAAGATGGTCAAGGGCTAGAGCACACAAAATATGAGGAGAAGCTGAGAGAACTGGGTTGATTTGGCCTTCAGAAGGGAAGGCTAATGGGGAGACCATATCACTATCTATAACTACCTGATCAGAAGACGTAGAGAAGACAGAGCCAGACTCTTCTTCTCAGAGGTGCACAGTGATAGGATGAGAGACCACAGACTCAGGTTGGAGCATGGGAAATTCCAACTAGATATAAGGATTTATTTTTTGTTTAAACCATGGGGGTGGACAAATATTTCAACAGTCTCTCTGGACTGTGTTGCATCTCCATCCCTGGAAGTGTTCAGGACAAAAATGGACACAGTCCTGATGTTATCAGACCTGCTTTGAGTGAGGGGTTGGGCTGGCTGACCTCCAGAGGTCCCTTCCAAACTAACTTATTCTGTGGTTCAGATCTCAGGCTGACAGAAATGGGATAAAGCCGGGACATTTTCCCCTAGGCAGGTTCCCCCTCCACCTCAAGCTCCCTTTCCTTACTTAAAGGGTGGGTGTCAGGAGGATGGGGCCAGGCTCTTTTCAGTGGTGCCCGGGGACAGGACAAGGGGTAATGGGCACAAACTTGAACATAGGAAGTTCCACCTAAACATGAGGAGGACCTTCTTTCCTTTGAGGGTGGCAGAGCACTGGCACAGGCTGCCCAGAGAGGTGGTGGAGTCTCCATCTCTGGAGACATTCAAAACCTGCCTGGACATGTTCCTGTGTAACCTGCTCTAGGTGACCCTGCTCTGGCAGGGGGGTTGGACTAGATGATCTCCAGAGGTCCCTTCCAACCCTATGATTCTATGATTCTATGATTCCTCCCCTCTGAAAATCAAGCACTCTCTGTTTTAACCACCTTTAACGAGGCTGATCCATCACTCCCCTCAGTTCCGTAGCCCCTTCCAGCTTTCTGGGGTTTGTCCTTGTCACAGGCCTTTCAAAACCGAGGGCTCAGAAGTTTCTCTTATCTTCAGCTGTGATGCCCTGATAAATTGCAAAGAACCATTCCCAGAAGCAAATTAGTAGATAAAGAAAATAAAGACAAACATTTCAAAGCCTATATAACATATAAATGTTCTGGTTTTGGCTGGGGTAGAGTTAATTTTCTTCACAATAGCTAGTATGAGGCTATGTTTTGGATTCATGCTGGAAACAATGTTGATAATACAGGGACGCTTTTGATAATACAGGGATGCTGAGCAGTGCTTACACAGAGTCAAGGCCTTTTCTGCTTCTCACACTTCCCCAACAGCGAATAGGCTGAGGGTGCACAAGAAGTTGGGAGGGGACACAGCCAGGACAGCTGACCCCAACTGACCAAAGGGATATTCCATACCATATGACATCATGCTCAGTATATAAAGCTGGGGAAAGAAGAAGTGCCACCCACTTTGGGAGTTATGGCGTTTTGCCTTCCCAAGTAACTGCTATGCAAGATGGACCCCTGCTTTCCTGGAGATGGCTGAACACGTCTGCCAATGGGAAGCAGTGAATGAATTCCTTGTTTTGCTTTGCTTGTGTGCGCGGCTTTTGCTCTACCTATTAAACTGTTTTTATCTCAACTTTTCTCACTTTTACCCTTCTGATTCTCTCCCCCAACCCACCAGGGGGAAAGTGAGCTATCAGCTGTGTGGCGCTGAGTCGTCAGCTGGAGTTAAGCCACAACAGTCCTTTTTGGCACCCAAGGTGGGACATGAAGGGTTTGAGATAACAACAGATTTGATTGTAACATGCTAGATGGAATTTATAGCTGTTAGTGCTGTTTAGCTATTAATTGGCATGCTCCTGTGCTTGCCATGGGGCTTGCTTGCCTTATTGTATGTTAGTGTCTAGTGTTTGTTAGTGGCTGCTTTCGCTTTCGCTTTCGCTTTCTCTTTCTCTTTTGCTGCTTGCTGTACTGCTTATCATCTTTCTCTGCTGTGGCTGGGAACATTTTGATAACAGCAATAGCCATGCACCTGGACTGGCAGATGACCAGGGCATTGCTGCTGCTTCTGTGCTTCTGTACCGGACAGGCTGGAATTCCAGTGTGAACTTGAGTCAATGGGACTATCACTTGTAGATGAGTCCATGTGGGAGCAGGACACCCTGAAGCATCTGTGGCCATGGATATACCCATGCCAGAGCAGGTACTTCTCAAAGGCTCTGTAGCCATGGTTATGTCTGTGCCACAGCAGGTATACCTCTGAAGGGATTGTGGCCCAAGGATAAGTCCACTCTGGAGAAGGTACACCTTGAAGCATCTGTGGCTATGAATAAGTCCATGCTGCAGCAGGTACACCTTGAAGTATCAGTGGCTGTGTATGTGGTCATGTTGGAGCACCTCAAAATTTTTGGCCATGGATAACCCCACAACAGAGCAGGTACACCCCTGGAGGGACTGCAGCCATGGGTAAGGTCACGCTGGAGCAGGTATATCTCTGAAGTCATTGTGGCCCATGGATAAGGCCACGCTGGAACAGATGCACCGCAAAATGACTATGGCTGTGGATAAGTCTATGCCACAGCAGGTATATACCCCTGAAGAGACTGTGGCTCATAGATAAGGCTCCACTTGGAGCAGGTACACCCCTAAGGGACTGCAGTCTGTGGATAAGTCCAAGCCGGAGCAGGGGCAAGAGGAGGAGTTCATTGCAATATTAAACCCTATGGTCTGGTCCAAAGGGACCAGGGGTGGAGATTGTAATGGATATACCTTTAAATTGTTGTAACCCATGATTTGGGTTTCACGTTATAGGGATTACTATAGCAGGAACCACCTGAACCAATGGAGGACAAGCCTTACAAGAAGTAGTGCAAGTGCAGCAATGACCTGACTTGACGTGGCTTTGGAGCCCAGTAACTCCACACAACACATCACCTTTCCTGTTCTCAGTGAATACCATAACAGATGGAGTCCGAAAGTCATGGACTAAATGAACTCAATGGACATTTGTGGATATTTTACAGGCATGGTCCGTAGAGTAAGGGAATAATATCTGTGGATTATATCAAAGGATGGGAAGGGGAGTGGTGGTTAATGAGAATGTATTAGAGAGCATGGGACCTGAGCGTGACATAAATGGTATGGAATAAGGGGTAGAGAATGTGCTGGTTTTGGCTGGGATAGAGTAAATTTTCTTCATAGTAGCTTGTATGGGACTATGTTTTGGATTTGTGCTGGAAACAATGTTAATAATACAGGGATGCTTTAGTTACTGCTGAGCAATGCTTACACACGGTCAAGGCCTTTTCTGCTTCTCACACTGCCCCACCAGCAAGTAGGCTGGTGATAGGCAAGAGTTTGGGAGGGGACACGGCCATGATGGCTGACCCCAACTGACTGAAGGGATATTCTATACCATATGACATCATGCTCAGCAATAAAAAGCTGGGGGAAGAAGAAGGAAAGGGGACAACATTTGGAATTACAGCTTTTTGTCTTCCACATAACCATTACACATGACGGAGCCCTGCTTTCCTGGAGATAGCTGAACACCTGCCTGACAATGGGAAGTGGTGAATGTTGTTTTGCTTTGCTTGTGTGCGCAGCTTTTGCTCTACCTATTAAACTGTCTTTATCTCAACCCGCGAGTTTTCTCACTTTTACTCTTCTGATCCTCTCCCCCATCCCTCTGAGGGGGAGTGAGTGAGCAGCTGTGTAGAGCTTAGTTGCCAGCTAGGGTTAAACCACGACAATAAGCCATTGTTATGGTTTGAGAAAACCCACAATAATTTATTGTCGTTTAGACAATTATTCTATCACCCGATGACCCCTCCCCACACGGAAAGGGGAATTGGGGAAAAGAAGGAAACACAAGGGTTGAAATATAAATAGATTTAGTAGGATAAGAATAAATAATTAACATTAATACTAAAGAACCAGTATTAATCCCGATACCAATATAAGATATACAGGAATTATACTCAGCCGATTATATCAGTAGGAAGCTGTGCACTCCCAGCAGTGGACAGCTGATGTCAGACACTGCGAGTGGTATGGCTTCGGGGGGAAGGGAAGGCCTGGCACCAGGGCAAGGAGTTTCTCTGGACTGCTGCCATCAAGGGAGAGAGAAACTACACAGCAAACTTTCTAATTTATATAGAATGTGACATTCATGGTATGAAATAATGCTGTTGGCCAGCCTGGGTCAAATGCCCAGGCCTCGCTCCTCCTCATCCCTGCACCTGGCCAGCTCAAAAACACTGAGACCTTGAATCCCACATAGCCTAGCTGGCTATAAAGTAAATATTTTCACAAATTTGGACACTAGAGTCTTCCAAAAGTAGAGTTTTCCCCATCATTAGAAGAGAAATTTGTCCTGTGTCACTCAACCCAGGACATTACACCCCTTATTTCATACCATGAATATGTCACACTCAAGTTATTATTACATTTGTCTTCCTATATATATATACACACACACAAATATAATCCTCTAAAGCTATGAACTATTCCTCTAAAAGGTCCTTTGAATTTTGTTAGTCCAAAACTGTGAGTTCCATCTACTATAATAGTCTTTTAGGGTAGAAACAAGTGATGTGGCATTCACTCAGTTGTCCGATCAGGACCAGGCCTCAATACAGGATGACAGACGGTTGAAGTTGGGTGCAGCATTATAACGTGTTATGCTCACGGCTAGCATGTTCCCTATCGCTAGACGCCATTCCACAAAGCTGGCTCTGGTTCCATTACCACTGTGTTATCCTGAAAAACACTTATCAAACACTGTTAGTATTATGTAACAATTAATATCATAACATTTAATTCAAATATTCTCACCCAGAATCAGATCTCCTAAAGGCACACATCAAACCTCTTCATTCTCCTGCATCACCCACCAGGTATGCCCTGGTCCTTTAGCAAAAGCAACCCCACAAGTGGGTCTGCCTTTGCCTGAGGCCAGGGTAACCCAGACTAGTTTCCCCAAGATATTCTTTACATGCACCACAGGGACCTTATCCCCTTCTACAGTAGATAAAAGCTCTGACTGAGCAGGACCAGCTTGGCTGAGAGTTCCCCTGGCGTTGACTAACCAGGTGGCTTTTCCTAAATGCTCATCCCACTTTTTAAATGTTCCAGCACTCATCACTTTCAGTGTAGTCTTCAGTAGTCCATGGCATCATTCAACTTTCGCAGCGGTTGGGGCGTGATAGGGGACATGATATATCCACTTGATACCATGCTCTTTAGCCCAGGTGTCTATAAGATTATTTCAGAAGTGAGTCCCATTGTCTGACTCAATTCTCTCTGGAGTACCATGTCGCCACAAAACTTGTCTTTCGAGGCCTAAAATAACGTTATGGGCAGTGGCATGAGACACAGCATATGTTTCCAGCCATCTGGTGGTTGCTTCCACCATTGTAAGCACATAGCGTTTTCCCTGGCAGTTCATGAAAAGGAGATATAGTCAATTTGCCAGACCTCCCCATACTTATATTTCATCCACCGTTCTCCATACCACAAAGGTTTCAATCTTTTGTCTTGCTTAATTTCAGCACATTTCACATTCATGGATGACCTGTGCAATAACGTCCATAGTCAAATCCACCCCTCGGTCACGAGCCCATCTATATGTTGCATCCCTTCCTTGATGACCTGAAGTGTCATGGGCCCACCAAGCTAAAAACAATTCACCCTTATGTTGCCAGTCCAAGTCTACTTGAGACACTTTAATCTTAGCGGCCTGATCCACCTGCTGGTTGTTCTGATGTTCCTCACTGGCCCAACTCTTGGATATATGGGCATCTAGATGATGTACCTTCACAGACAGCTTTTCTAATTGGTCAGCAATATCTTGCCACAAGTCAGCAGCTGTTGTGGTTTAGCCTCAGATGGCAACAAAGAACCACGTGCCGCTCGCTCGCGCCTTCCTAATACAGGAAGAATCAGAAGAAAAAGGTAAAACTCTTGGGTTGAGACAAAGGCAGTTTAACAGAACAGCAAAGGGAACAAGCAAACAACAACAATAACACGGATAGAGGCATATACAAACACGATTACAGAACCGCTGCTCACCGACCGGACCCTGGATGCCCCAGCCCGCTCCAAGCGGTGACTTCCTGTCCCCCTCCCCCGGCAGCTCAGGGTGGGCATGGCTCACATGGCATGGAATACCAGGAAAAATTAACCCTATCCCCGCCGGAACCAGGACATTATCCACCCCTTATTCCATACCATCTATGCCATGCCCAGATCTTACAGGTTCCAATGAATTGCCACCACTTTCCCCTGTCATATATATACACATATATATTCATGCGGATATAATGCCCTTAGTTTATGGGCCATCCCTCCAAAGTGTCCGTGGAGTTCTTTTAATCCATGGCTTTGGGCTCCATCTGTTAGAACAGTCTCTCAGGGCAGGCGAGATGCTGGGTGGTGCTTATCTGTTGCATGCTGTATTTTTCGGAGCTTGTGACTGGTGTACCCGGTGTGGCTCATGCACACAGTCCATGGGCTGAAGATGTAGATCTTGAGGAAGTTGCTGGGCGCCAGCTGCTGAGGTCAGTTCTTATCCCATCACCCCTGTGCCTTACTCGTAGTACAACTGATAGCAATTATAGCAATGAGGACATACAGTGACAGTGTTACTTATCAATTAACAGCACACAATCTGATTCATTGGCCATTCTCACCCAACATGAGATCCCCATGAGGTACACATCGAACTTCCCCATCCTGCCGCATCACCCACCAAATGCACCCAGGTCCTTGGGCAAAAGCAATCCCACGGATGGGTTTGCCTTTGCCTGAGGCAGGACTAACCCAGACTGTCTTCCCTAGCATATTCTTCATGTGCACTACGGGGACTTTATCCCCTTCTACAGTACGTGGAAGTTTTGATTGGGCAGGGCCAGCTCGATTGGTAGATCCCCTGGTGTTAACTAGCCAGGTAGCTTTCGCTAGATGTGCATCCCAAAGTTTTAAAGTCCCACCACCCATTGCTCTCAGTGTGGTTTTTAACAGTCCATTGTATCGTTCTATCTTCCCAGAGGCTGGTGCGTGATAGGGAATGTGATATACCCACTCAATGCCATGCTCTTTGGCCCAGGTGTCTATGAGGCTGTTTTCAGAAATGAGTCCCGTTGTCCAACTCAATTCTCTCTGGGGTGCCATGTCGCCACAGGACTTGCTTTTCAAGGCCCAGGATAGTGTTCCAGGCAGTGGCATGGGGCACAGGGTATGTTTCCAGCCATCCGGTGGTTACTTCCACCATTGTGAGCACATGGCACTTGCCTTGACAGGTTTGTGGCAGTATGATATAATCAATCTGCCAGGCCTCCCCATATTTATATTTCAGCCATCGTCCTCCATACCAAAGAGGCTTCAAACGCTTGGCTTGCTTGATTGCAGTGCATGTCTCACATTCATGGATGACCTGTGCAATAGTGTCCATGGTCAAGTCCACCCCTCGGTCACGAGCCCATCTATATGTCACATCTCTTCCTTGATGGCCTGAGGTGTCATGGGCCCACCGAGCTATGAAGAGTTCACCCTTATGTTGCCAGTCCAGATCCACCTGAGCCACTGCAATCCTAGCGGCCCGATCCACCTGCTGGTTGTTCTGATGTTCCTCCGTGGCCCGATTCTTCGGTACGTGGGCATCTACATGGCATACTTTCACAACCAGATTCTCTATCCGGGCAGCAATATCTTTCCATAGTTCAGCAGCCCAGATGGGTTTGCCTCTGCGCTGCCAGTTGCCCTGCTTCCACTGCTGTAACCACCCCCACAGAGCATTTGCCACCATCCATGAGTCAGTGTAGAGATAAAGTACTGGCCATTTTTCTCGCTCAGCAATGTCCAAAGCCAGCTGAATGGCTTTCACCTCTGCAAACTGGCTCGATTCACCTTGTCCTTCACTGGCTTCTGCAACTTGTCGTGTAGGACTCCACACAGCAGCCTTCCACTTTCGATGCTTTCCCACAATCCGGCAGGACCCATCAGTGAACAGGGCATATTTCTTCTCATTTTCTGGCAGTTTATTGTATGGTGGGGCCTCTTCTGCACGCGTCACCTCCTCCTCTGGTGACATTCCGAAATCCTTGCCTTCTGGCCAGTCCACGATCACTTCCAGAATTCCTGGCCGACTGGGGTTTCCCATTCGAGTTCGCTGTGTGATCAGTGCAATCCACTTACTCCATGTAGCATCAGTTGCCTGATGTGTGGTGGGGACCCTTTCTTTGAACATCCAACCCAGCACCGGCAGTCGAGGTGCTAAGAGGAGCTGTGCTTCTGTACCAACTACTTCCGAAGCAGCTCGAACCCCTTCATATGCTGCCAATATCTCTTTCTCTGGTGGAGTGTAGCGGGCTTCGGATCCTCTGTATCCACGACTCCAAAACCCTAGGGGTCGACCTCGAGTCTCCCCTGGTGCTTTCTGCCAGAGGCTCCAGGTAGGGCCGTTCTCCCCGGCTGCGGTGTAGAGCACATTTTTAACATCTTGTCCTGCCCGGACTGGCCCCAGGGCCACTGCATGGACTATTTCCTGTTTGATTTGTTCAAAAGCTTGTCGTTGCTCAGGACCCCATTTAAAGTCATTCTTCTTCCGGGTTACTTGATACAGAGGGCTTACAATTTGACTGTAATCTGGGATATGCATTCTCCAAAACCCCACAATGCCTAAGAAAGCCTGTGTTTCCTTTTTACTAGTTGGTGGAGACATAGCTGCTATTTTGTTGATCACATCCATTGGAATCTGATGGCGTCCATCTTGCCATTTTATTCCTAAAAACTGGATCTCCTGCACAGGTCCCTTGACCTTACTTCGCTTTATAGCAAACCCAGCGTTCAGAAGGATTTGGACTATTTTACTCCCTTTCTCAAAAACTTCTTCTGTTGTGTTTCCCCATACAATGATGTCATCAATGTACTGCAGATGTTCTGGAGCTTCACCCTGTTCCAGTGCAGTCTGGACCAGTCCATGGCAAATGGTGGGGCTGTGTTTCCACCCCTGGGGCAGTCGATTCCAGGTGTATTGGACACCCCTCCAAGTGAAAGCAAACTGTGGCCTGCACTCTGCTGCCAAAGGGATTGAGAAGAATGCATTCGCTATATCAATCGTGGCATACCACTTGGCTGCCTTGGACTCCAGTTCGTACTGCAGTTCTAGCATGTCCGTCCGGCAGTGCTCAGCAGTGGCGTGACTTCATTCAGACCACGATAGTCTACAGTTAGCCTCCACTCTCCATTAGATTTTCGCACTGGCCATATGGGACTGTTAAAGGGTGAGCGAGTCTTGCTGATCACTCCTGGAACCTCTAGTTGACGAATCAGCTCATGGATGGGAATCAGAGAGTCTCGGTTAGTGCGATATTGCTGCCGATGCACCGTTGTGGTAGCAATCGTCACCTGTTGTTCTTCGACCCTCAACAAACCCCACAACAGAAGAGTCCTCTGAGAGACCAGGCAAGGTAGACAACTGTTTAACTTCCTCTGTCTCCAAGGCAGCTATGCCAAAGGCCCACCAGTACCCTTTTGGGTCCTTAAAATACCCTCTCCTGAGGTAATCTATACCAAGGATGCATGGAGCCTCTGGGCCAGTCACAATGGGATGCTTTTGCCACTCATTCCCAGTTAGGCTCACTTCCGCCTCCAGTACAGTCAACTCTTGGGGTCCCCCTGTCACCCCAGAAATACAAATGGGTTCTGCCCCTCTATAGCTTGATGGTATTAGAGTGCACTGTGCACCCGTGTCCACTAGAGCCTTATACTCCTGTGGGTCTGATGTGCCAGGCCATCGAATCCACACCATCCAAGAAACCCGGTTGTCCCTTTCCTCCACCTGGCCGGAGGCAGGGCCCCTCTAATCCTGGTCATAGTATCCGTTACTCACTTCTTGCAGAAATGACTTGGAAGTTCCTTCAAGAGGATCAGTAGCAAGATCAGGCCTTCTGCTCTGTCTGGGGAACTGCCCGCTGGAAACTGGGGCGGCACTTTTCCTGGAGGGATCCCCTTTTGTGGTTGTCCTTCCTTGCAACTCCTGTACCCGTGTCCGCAGGATCCAAGTAGGTTGTCCATCCCACTTCCTCATGTCCTCTCCGTGGTCCCGCAGGTAGAACCACAGGGTGCCTCGTGGTGTGTACCCTCTGTGCTCTCTCTCTTGAGTGGGGAAATGCCTGTTCCTAATAGCTGAGACGCTGGCCCATACAGGTGGGGAGTAGGACATATTCTCTTCAAGTGGCTGGACCTTCCGGGACAGTTTCTCCAAAGCTGAGACAAGGGGGGAAGAGAGACTTTCTTCATATCGCCGGAGCCAGCCAGCCACCTCATCCACTGTTGGTCCCTCTTCACCTTTCCATTCCATTGCTGCCAGGGAGTTGGCATATGATGATGGTGCGCTCTGTACAAACTTCCGCCACATGGGCCTTGTGCATTGCACCTCATCGGGGTCTGTGGGTAAGTCTGCATTGTCCAAGTCATAATAAATCATCTCCCGCACAGCTAATTCTCTCAGGTACTGGATACCTCTTTCCATGGTAGTCCACTTGCTTGGCTGACATACAACATCCTCACTGAAGGGGTACCTCTCCCTCACGCCTAACAGGAGTCGTTTCCAGAGGCTGAGGGCTTGGGTCTTCTTCCCAATTGCCTTGTCAATGCCGCCTTCCCTAGACAGGGATCCCAGCTGCCTGGCTTCCCTACCCTCTAATTCCAGGCTACTGGCCCCGTTATCCCAGCACCGGAGCAGCCAGGTGACAATGTGCTCGCCTGAAAGTCAGCTAAAATCTTTTTGCATATCTCACAGCTCACTCAAGGATAGGGATCGGGTGATTATCTCTGGTTCTGCCTCTTCCTCCTGCTCTTGTGATGACCCTGGTTCATCATCATCTCTTACTAAGCGAACTGATTTCTTTGTGTACTTCTTCTTCTGTATGGGGGCAACTGATACCGGCACGGGTTCCCTGGTTCAGTGGCAGTGGCTGCTGCAGGGGTTGGAGTAGCCGCAGTGGCTGCCGCAGGGGTTGCAGTAGCCACAGTGTCCGCCGCAGGGGCTGCAGTAGCCGCAGTGTCCGCCGGTCTGGTTTCCATCTCTTCCCCCTGAGGGTGCTGCATAATTCTGAGCAGTGCCTGGTAGATACTGGCCAGGGCCCAGCACAGTGCAGGGAGTTGTGCCTCTCTAGAATAGCCACAGCATTTTCCCTTCAAATATTCTACCACTTTATCAGGGTCCTGTAATTGTTCAGGGGTGAAGTCCCAGACCATTGGAGGTGAGTAGTTCTCTAGGTACCTGCCCATGTTCTCCCACATGCCATGCCACCCCTGACTATCCAGCCTCGGAGCAGATCTTCGGGTGGTAGTCTTAAATAGCTGTTTAACCTTAAACAGGACCTGGAACACATTCAGCAGACATAACAATAGGACCAGGATGGTTTGAGTATCCCAAGGATATTAAAAATTCTCAAAAGCTGTCATACCTGACCCGAAGGAGAAAAGGGAGGCAAAAGAGCTGGGGAAAGTGTCCCTCCCTGTTTCCCCCACAGACTGGGTGTAATTATTAATAAATTCTGAGAGACAGTGCCCAATGTATGGACAGGACAGCAAAACCACATAAACACCCCAAAATACCTGTCTGAACAGTGATGTTATCATATCATAAACAGATATCACACAGGACAGCAGAATGATAACCCTCACCCCTCTTCCAGACACGGTAAACAGCATCGCAGGGAGTACATAAGCCATATAGGAATTTATATAACACAGCCATGAGAACAAACCAAGCAACATGATGACCAGCGACTATTTACCTAATAAAATAAATGCATACAAAGAAATTCGTTTTTCCACGTTCTAGTTGGATTCTGTTGTTATCTCAACCCTTCGAGCCCCACGTTGGGCGCCAAAAAGGACTGTCATGGTTTGGCCTCAGACGGCAACAAAGAACCACGTGCCGCTCGCTCGGGCCTTCCCAATACAGGAAGAATCAGAAGAAAAAGGTAAAACTCTTGGGTTGAGACAAAGGCAGTTTAACAGAACAGCAAAGGGAACAAGCAAACAACAACAATAACACGGATAGAGGCATATACAAACACGATTACAGAACCGCCGCTCACCGACCGGACCCTGGATGCCCCAGCCCGCTCCAAGCGGTGACTTCCTGTCCCCCTCCCCCGGCAGCTCAGGGTGGGCATGGCTCACATGGCATGGAATACCAGGAAAAATTAACCCTATCCCCGCCGGAACCAGGACAGCAGCCCAGATGGGTTTACCTCTGCACTGCCAGTTGCTCTTCTTCCACTGTTTTAACCAACCCCACAAGGCATGTGCCGCCATCCATGAATCAGCATAAAGATAAATCCATGATCACCTCCAGAATTCCTGGACGATTGGGGTTCCCTATTTGAGCTTGCTGAGTAATTAGTGCTACCCGCTTACTCCATGTCACATCAGTTGTGTGATGTGTGGAAGGAGTCTTCCCTTTAAACATCCAGTTCAACAGTGGCAACTGGGGTGCCAAGAGGAGCTGTGCTTCAGTACCAATTACCTCCAAAGCAGCTCGAACTCCTTCATATGCT
This sequence comes from Larus michahellis, assembly GCF_964199755.1. Taxonomy (NCBI): domain Eukaryota; kingdom Metazoa; phylum Chordata; class Aves; order Charadriiformes; family Laridae; genus Larus; species Larus michahellis. The sequence continues at coordinate 22,724,904 of NC_133929.1, read as the reverse complement.
GCCAATAGCTCTTTCTCAGTGGTAGTATAGCGAGCCTCTGATCCTCTATATGCTCGACTCCAAAACCCTAGGGGTCAGCCTCGAGTCTCTCCAGGTGCCCTTTGCCAGAGACTCCAGGTAGGGCCATTCTCCCCTGCTGCGGTGTACAGCACATTTTTTACATCTTGTCCTGTCCGGACTGGCCCAAGGGCTACTACATGAACAATCTCCCATTTAATTTGCTCAAAGGCTGAGTGTTGCTCAGGGCCCCATTTAAAATCATTCTTCTTTCTAGTCACTTCATAGAGAGGGCTCAGAATCTGACTGTAACCAGAAATATGCATTCTCCAAAACCCCACAACGCCTAAGAAGGCTTGTGTTTCCTTTTTACTAGTTGGTGGAGACATAGCTGCTATTTTGTTGATCATGTCCATTGGGATCTGGTGACGCCCATCTTGCCATTTTATTCCTAAAAACTGGATCTCCTGCACAGGTCCCTTGACCTTACTTCGTTTTATGGCAAAACCAGTTTTCAGAAGGATTTGAATTACCTTCTCCCCTTTCTCAAAAACTTCTTCTGCTGTGTTGCCCCACACAATGATGTCATCAAGGTATTGCAGGTGTTCTGGAGCTCCAGCCTTCTCCAGTGCAGTCTGGATCAGTCCATGGCAAATAGTAGGGCTGTGTTTCCACCCCTGGGACAGTTGATTCCAGGTAGTACTGGATGCCTCTCCAGGTGAAAGCAAACTGTGGCCTGCACTCTGCTGCTAAAGGCATAGAGAAGAATGCATTAGCAATGTCAATTGTGGCATACCACTTGGCTGCCTTGGACTCCAGTTCATATTGGAGTTCTAGCATGTCTGGCACAGCAGCACTCAGTGGTGGTGTGACTTCATTCAAGCCACGATATTCTACTGTCAATCTCCATTCCCCATCAGGCTTTTGCGCTGGCCATATGGGACTGTTAAAGGGTGAGCGAGTTTTACTGATGATCCCTTGGCTTTCCAGCTGACGGATCAACTTCTGGATAGGGAGCAAAGAATCTTGATTAGTGTGATATTGTCACCTATGCACAGTTGTAGTAGCAATTGGCACCTTCTGTTCCTCGACCCTCAACAACCCCACAATAGAAGGGTCCTCTGACAGGCCAGGCAAAGTAGACAGTTGCACAACTGTCTCCGTCTCCACCGCCGCTACACCAAACGCCCACCGGTACCCCCTTGGGTCCTTAAAATACTCTCTCCTGAGGTAATCTATGCCAAGAATGCATGGAGCACCTGGGCCAGTCGCAATGGGGAACCCTTTCCCATTTATTCCCAGTTAGGCTCACTTCGGCCTCCAATACAGTCAGCTCTTGAGATCCCCCCGTCACTTCAGCAATAGCGATAGATTCTTCCCCTCTATGATTCAATGGCATTAGGGTGCACTGTGCACCAGTGTCCACCAAGGCCCTATACTTTTGTGGTTCTGATGTGTCAGGCCATCGAATCCACACAGTCCAATAAACTCAATTATCCCTCTCCTCCTCCTGGCTGGAGGCAGGGCCCCCCTACTTTTGACTACAGGGCCCGCCACTTCCATCCGTGACAGTTGCATGTCGTAAATCAGGCTCTGAAGCCCATCTTTGCCTTCTGGGGGACCGCTCACTGGAAACTGGAGCAGCACTTCTCCTGGAAGATTCTGCTCTTGGGGGTGTTTTACTCCACTCCGCAACTGACGTACACGTGTCTGTAAAGCCGAAGTAGGTTTTCCATCCCAATTTCTCATGTTTCCCCCCTGATTATGCAGGGTAGACCACAGGATATATCGCGATGCGCTTTGTTTCTCTCGAACAGATTTAGTAGGGAAGCGTTTGTCCCCAACTGAGACAGTGGCCTTGCCAAATGTTTTCTTCAGCACTGAGACACTGGCCTTTGGGGAAGAAAGAAGATTATGTGCATAATGCTGCATTCGAGCATCCATATCACCCACTGTTGGTGCCTCATTGTCTCTCCAACAAAATAATGCCAATACATTAGCATATGCTGCTGGTGCACTCAGTACCCACTTGCGCCAAATGGGTCTGGTAATTTTGAGCTCATCTGAATCTAATGATGTCTGCAGGTTGTCCAAATCACTGAAAATCATCTCCCGCACAGCTATTTCCCTCAGATTCTTAACACCTCTCTCAACAGTTGGGCAATACATGATATCGTCCCTATAGGGATACCTGCTCCTCACGCTTAACAGGGGTCACCTCCAAAGGGTGAGGGATTGTGGTGGTCTTCCAAGAGCCCTGTCAATACCCAATTCTCTAGCCAATGGTCCCAGCCGCTTGGCTTCTCTACCATCTAAGTCCAAACTATCGGCTCCAGTATCCCAGCATCTGAACAACCAAGTAATCACTTGCTTGCCTTCCTGACAGCTGTAATCCTTACATATGTCTCATAGCTCACTTAGGGATAATGATTGAGTAGTTTCCTCTGTTACTTCATTGCCTGATGTTCCTGGTTGACCGTCGCTATTTGCTGGTACTGCACGTTTCCTCTTATGTACAGGATTGACTGATACTGGATCTGAGTGAGTCTGTAGGTCAGCTGCATCATCCATCACCAAGGTCTGAGTAGATTTAGTACTCATTGCAGCTGCAGGTCTTGTCACAAGAGCCAACAGGGTCTGGATAAGATCAGGGTCTGTAGGGAGGGCTGGCGAGGTGTACGCAGCCATGATGTCTATCGCGGGGGTCGGCAGGGTCTGCACGGATACAGTGGTTGTCACGGGGACTGTTGGGGTCTGCACAGGCATGGTGTCAGTTGCGGGGGTCGATGGGGTCTGCACAGATATGGTGTTTGTCGCAGGGACTGGCAGGGTCTGCACGGGGGTGATGTCTGCCACAGGGGCCCGCGGGGTCTGCACAGAAGCAATGTCTGTCGGGGGGGCCGGTGGGGTCTCTACAGGAGCAATGCCTTGCCTGTCGGGGGGGCCGGCAGGGTCTCTACAGGAACGTTTTCCTCTACCGCAGATCCAGCCAATGAAAAAGAACAAGCCCACAAAAATTAACAACAGAAGCAGGATGATCAAAACATTCCAAGGGTATTCCAATCTCTCAAAAACTGTTACTATTGACGCCACAGGAATATACAAATCCTCAAGAGATATCCCCCCCCTTGCTAAATGGCCCATAATATAACCAAAGGTGTAATTATGCGCAATGCCTAAGAGAGGGCTCCCACCATCCCAAGGTGAATCCGACCACAGTGATTCACGAGATGCCATTACATAAGTGACAACAAACGGAATGATTACAAAAGACCCGATAACATAGCAAAATACCGCCACACAAAATAACAAGGCAATGTTTTTAACTGCACATTTAGAAATGATAAGCTGCCCTAAATAAATAAGAAACGGCAATGAACTCTTGCACCACTCCCATAGCTGCCCACATAAGCCTGCACAGAGATACCAGAGAACTCCGTCTACATCCCTTTGAAACAACTCCAACAGATCCATAATGACTGTTCTACAAATCCGATCAAATCTGTTTAAAACTCCAATCCCTCAGAACTCTCAAATTAAGGCCTACAGTTCTCCCAGCCCTATTTGAATTAAGTGCAAACTATCACGTTAAGTGACAAGTTCGTTAAAATACCACACCGGGTGCCAAACTTTGTTAAAATACCACGTTGTGCACCAAATTCATTAAAATAACTTGTTGGGTACCGAATTTGTTAAGATATCACGTTGGGCCCAAAATTTGTTAAGATACCATGTTATGGGCCAAAATTTGTTAAGATACCACGTTATGGGCCAAAATTTGTTAAGATATCACGTTGGGTGCAGTATACGGATAGCAGTCAAGCTACAGAATCACAGAATGGTAGGGTTGGAAGGGAATTTACAAGCCGTCACTTACACCACACCGTGGCTCAAACACTCCAAGTTTTTCTTCGGCCATTGTGACCTGAACATAGTGTATAGGTGCAGAGGAAAGAGAAGACAGAAGGAGAGAGATCATAACGCTGTAAGGCCTAGCATTAAATCACACAATATCATAAGGGCAATATTTGCAAGACATTTTCCCCACTCCGTCACTCCTAAGGATTCCAAGATGGAACATGTCCACGAGAGTGGACGGTAGGAGAAAAGAGAACAAACGGGTAATTATACATCGCATCATAGCAATCCCTACCATTAAGAATATAAATCCAATTAACAAAGCAATTCCAATTTGTGCTAGTCACTTTCCCTACCCCGTGAGTCCGAGAGATTTCAATATTGATGCAATCCATAATCTGGGCCTAAATTCATCAAACCAATCTTCCAACTGCATTGCCTGGAAAAATTCTCTGGTTTGCGCTGCTACCTCCTTCATATTTACACGTGCTTCTTCTATAGTGGTGGAGGCATTGTAGATGGTGATACAGCATTCCGCTTCTGTCAAATTTAACATTCCACATACCTCATGTTCTTTTAACGGTAGCATATCTAAGATATATTTAACTGGGAATACAATTTACTAGAATTATTGGTTAAGGACTGATAACAAATTTGGTTCCATAAATATTGCCCAAAAGAATTGCTCGGAAGTTGATACAAAGCCCTTGGGTGTTAAATCCACACCCTGTTACTTTTCCATGGTTGGCCCTCCTTTTGGTCAAGAAAAAGGGGACTCAGTTATTCCTTATGTGGCGTTTCCCTCTGGTTAAGACTGTTTAACTCATTTCAATATTTTCGTAAGATTTAAACTAATCATTATAAATTTGAACCCTTCTGATACGGAACCAGGGAGGGTGATACATATCCCCTAGTCTGTATGGTTCCAAATATGCATAAACCTTTGTATTGACTCCCATGTCAAATTGTGATTCAAATTTTCAATTGGCTGAGACAAGATTATACATACACTAAGTAAGAATACAAATTTCTCCTACACCATCTTTCCCTAGTAAAGTACAAGAACAAGCAAAATAAAATCAGACAAGCAATGCAAGGAATAACCTACTTAATCTGTCCTGGTTTGAGGTAAAACAGAACCAACTTTCTGTTCGGTAATTTTACTTCTTAGCTATGTATTCCCATACGTTGTCAACAATGGTCTGGGGAGGATCTCATACTGATACACCAACTGTAAATGAGGTGGCTAACAAGGTGCGACAGTATGAAGACAGTCTCTCTCGTCCCCTTACTGTAGCAGCCGTGGAAAAAATGGCTGATCAAACGAAGACCATTACTGAGACAGTGGAGAAAATTACTAAGACAATAGCTGAGCAAAATGAGAAAAATGATAAACTGTATCATGAACTCCTTGAAAAACTGTCTGAGAAGGGGAAAGAATCCCACTCTTCCCCTCAACAGACCCAGGTTGCAGTCATTAAGAAAAAACGCCCTCTGACGAGATCAACTCAAGGGAAACAGAGGACCCATTCCGGGATTTCCTGTGGCTTTGCCTCTGAAACTATGGAGAGGACATGAATAAGTGGGATAAAAAACCTACTCTGGCCCGACAGGCACGAGTGCTTGAGTTGCAAGGCAAAGCAGATGGAAGAAAGAATTTCTGCAGGAGGAGGGCTGCTCCAGTCCACGGTAAGCGATGCTCCGGTCCTTGTAGGAACTCAACTGCTAATTGTAGATGTTGTTCTCAACATCAGGGAGACCCTGCCTCCAGCCAGGAGGAGGAGAGGGATAACAGAGTGTATTGGACTGTGTGGATTCGATGGCCTGGCACATTAGAGCCACAAAAGTATAAAGCCCTGGTGGACACTGGTGCACAGCGTACCCTATTGCCATCGAATCATAAAGGGACAGAATCTGTCACTATTTCTGGAGTGACAGGTGGGTCTCAAGAACTGACTGTATTAGAAGTCAAAGTGAGCCTGAATGGGAAGAAATGGGAGAAGCACCCCATTGTGACTGGCCCAGATGCTCCGTGCATCCTTGGCATAGACTACCTCAAGAGAGGGTATTTCAAAGACCCAAAAGGGTATCAGTGGGCTTTTGGTATAGCAGCTGTAGAGACTGAGGACATTACACGGCTGTCTACCTTACCTGGCCTTTCAGATGACCCTTCTGTGTTGGGACTGCTGAAGGTTAAAGAACAGCAGGTGCCAGCTGCTACTTCCACAGTGCATCGATGACAGTATCTCACAAACCGAGACTCTCTGATTCCCATCCAGAACTTAATTTGTTGGCTAGAGACCCAAGGAGTGATCAGCAAGATTCACTCACCCTTTAACGGCCCTATATGGCCAGTGCGAAAGTCTGATGGAGACTGGAGATTAACAGTAGACTATCGTGACCTGAATGAGGTCACACCGCCACTGAGTGCTGCTGTGCCAGACATGCTAGAACTGCAGTATGAACTGGAGTCCAAGGCAGCCAAGTGGTATGCCACAACTGACATTGCTAATGCATTCTTCTCAATCCCTTTAGCATCAGAGTGCAGGCCACAGTTTGCTTTCACCTGGGGAGGCATCCAGTATACCTGGAATCGACTGCCCCAGGGGTGGAAACATGGACTGATTTGCCATGGACTGATCCAGACTGCACTGGAGAAGGCTGGAGCTCCAGAACACCTGCAATACATTGATGACATCATAGCGTGGGGTAATACAGCACAAGAAGTTTTCAAGAAAGGTAAGAAAATAATCAAGATTCTTCTGAAAGCAGGTTTTGCCGTAAAAAGAGGTAAGGCCAAGGGACCTGCACAGGAAATCCAGTTCTTGGGAATTAAGTGGCAAGATGTTCATCACCAGATCCCAATGGATGTGATTAACAAAATAACACCTATGTCCCCACCTACTAACAGAAAGGAAACACAAGCCGCCTTAGGCATTGTGGGTTTCTGGAGAATGCACATTCCAGGTTAGAGTCAGATTGTGAAACCTCTCTATGAAGTAACTCGAAATATAAATGATTTTATGTGTGGTCCTGAGCAATGACAGGCCTTTGAGCAAATTAAACAAGAGATTGTACATGCAGTAGCCCTTGGACCAGTCCGAACAGGACGGGACATTAAAAACGTGCTGTACGCCGCAGCCGGGGAGAATGGCCCTACCTGGAGCCTCTGGCAGAAAGCACCAGGGGAGACTCGAGGTCGACCCCTAGGATTCTGGAGTCGAGGCTATAAAGGCTCCGAGGCCAACTATACCCCAACTGAGAAAGACATCTTGGCAGCACATGAAGGAGTTAGAGCTGCTTCAGAGGTAATTGGTACTGAAGCACACCTCCTCCTGGTGCCCCAATTACCAGTGCTGGGCTGGATGTTCAAGGGTGAAGTACCTTCTATTCATCATGCCACCGACGCTACCTGGAGTACGTGGGTTGCCTCAATCACACAGCAAGCTCGAATAGGAAACCCCAATCATCCAGGAATCGTAGAAGTGATCACAAACTGGCCTGAAGGCAAAGACTTCAGGATGCCACCTGAGGAGGTGGTGACTCATGCTGAGGAAGTCTTACCATATAATGAACTCTCAGATAATGAGAAACAGTGTGCTCTGTTCACTGATGGGTCTTGCTGTATTGTAGGAAAACATCAAAAGTGGAAAGCTGCTGTGTGGAGTCCTACACAACAAGTCGCAGAAGCAGCTGAAGGAGAAGGTGAATCGAGTCAATTTGCAGAGGTAAAAGCCATCCAGCTGGCCCTAGGCATTGCTGATGGAGAAAAGTGACCAATACTCTATCTCTGTACTCTATACATATAAAAATATTATTTTTATATGTCAATCAGGAAGTCTTTTCCTGCCTTTTAGACACTTGAATGTAATTTGGAGAACATCTGTGTCTATTCCTCGCTCTGTTGCATGAGCTTTTCTTTAATAGCACATCCAGTTGCTGGAAAAGTGTTTGGTTTTCCTGATACCAGGTGTGCTGTTCTGGCTGGGGTAGAGGTAAATTTCTTCATAGTAGCTAGTATCGGTCTATGTTTTGGATTTGTGCTGGAAACACCGTTGATAATATGGGAAGTTTTTGTTATTGCTGAGCAGTGCTTACACAGAGTCAAGGCCCTTTCTGCTTCTCACACTGCCCTGCCAACAAGTAGGCTAGGGGCACTCACGAAGTTGGGAGGGGACACAGCTGAGACAGCTGACCCCCAACTGACCAAAGGGATATTCCATACCATATGATGTCTTGCTAAGCAATAAAATTAGGGGGGAGGTTGGCGGGGGGGCTGCTGCTTAGGGACTTGGGGACAATGCCTTCAGAGACATACCTGCTCCAGCATGGCATTACCCACAGCCACAGTCCCTTCAGAAGTAAACCTGCTCAAACATGGCCTCTCCTACGGCTGCAGTACTTCCAGGGATGTACCTGCTCTGTTGTGGGCTTATCCATGGCCAAAAATTTTGAGGTGCTCCAACATGACCACATACACAGCCACTGATGCTTCAAGGTGGCTTCAGAGTGGACTTCTCCAGAGTGGACTTATCCTTGGGCCACAATCCCTTCAGAGGTCTACCTGCTGCAGCACGCACATAACCATGGCCACAGACACTTCAAGATATACCTGCTTTGGCATGGGCTTATCCATGGCCACAGATGCTTTGGAGTGTCCTGCTCCCATGTGGACTCATCCACAGGTCACAGTCCCATTGACTCGAGTTCATGCTGGAGTTCCAGCCTGTCCAGTACAGAAGCAGCAGCAATGCCCTGGCCATCTGCCAGTCCAGGTGCACGGCCATTGCTGTTATCAAAATGTTCCCAGCCACAGCAGAGAAAGATGATAAGCAGTACAGCAAGCAGCCACTAACAAACACTAGACACTAACATACAATAAGGCAAGCAAGCCCCATGGCAAGCACAGGAGCATGCCAATTAATAGTTAAACAGCACTAACAGCTATAAACTTGATCTAGCACATTCTAATAAAATCTGTTGTTATCTCGAACCCTTCATGTCCCACCTTGGGTGCCAAAAAGGACTGTTGTGGCTTAACTCCAGCTGACAACTCAGCACCACACAGCTGATAGCTCACTTTCCCCCTGGTGGGTTGGGGGAGAGAATCAGAAGGGTAAAAGTGAGAAAAGTCGTGGGTTGAGATAAAAACAGTTTAATAGGTACTCCAAAAGCACCCCCTTCCTCCTCCTTCCCCCAGCTTTTTATTGCTGAGCATGATGTTTGAATGGGATCACCTGGCCAAACCGGTTTCAGAGCACAGAAGGTGAAATGCAGAGAGTTGTCATTTGACTCCGCTTCATCTTGCCTTGACAGATCCTTACCTATGCAGAGATAACTTGGGAGGAGCTGCAGAAACGGCTCAGCCCAGGGTTGCTTCAACACTGCATCACAATAAGAACTGAAACCCAAATGGTGCCTTGAATAGTCCTTTATCAAACGAAATGCCCTGAGTCCCATCCCACCACTGTTCAGTGACTTTGTGTACCAGGCATCACAAAATAAATGATACTAACTAAGGGGCCATCAAACCACCAGAGATAACTATTCCAGATAGTGTAATCCATTCAGGCACAATCCTGCCCACCAATCGAATCAGGAAATATAAACCGTAAAGTTTGGGGAGGAAAAGGGGGAGTCTTCCAACGATACAGCTGGCCTGTAGGAGATTCTTCCCCCCTTGTCTAGGATGCTGTGCAAGGTAACTTCCCAGGGATTGAGTGGCCTTACCTGAGGGAGAGGGTAAGTGATTTAAGAAACATACGTATGATATTTGGCATGCTTTAAGATCGTGGTTAGTGCACTTTTTAAAGGTATTAATATCTAGCATGCTTGTGGTTTGTGTTGGTACTTTTTGGGATCACTTGTAGGTTGTAATAGTGTATTCTGTGAATTGCTTTTTAAATTGCAATAGTGCATTCTCCATTGTATCCATAAAACTTGCAATATGGTGTTATCGGACCTGTGAGTGAAGTCCAAATAAATTGTTAATTTGAACCTCTCATTGAAGTCCTTTTCTCTCCGTCACAATGTCATATGGTATGGAATATCCCTTTGGTCAGTTGGGGTCACTTCTTGTGAACCCTCAGCCTACTTGCTGGTGAGGTGGCGTGAGGAGCAGAAAAGGCCTTGACTCTGTGTAAGCTCTGATCAGCAATAATGAAAACGCCCCTGTATTATCATCACTGTTTTCTGCACAAATCCAAAACATAGCCCCATACTAGCTACTGTGAAGAAAATTAACTCTACCCCAGCCAAAACCAGCACACTGTCTTTGTTATTTTTTCCTCTTCCTTACATTATTTTAATTATTGAACTGTTTTTATCTCAACCCATGAGTGAATTTCTCACTTTTCCACTTCCATTTCTCCCCCCCCCATCTTGGGGGGAGGGCTGAGCAAGCAGCTGTGTGGTGCTTAGTTGCCAGGTGGGGTTAAACCATGACAGTCCTTTTTGGCGCCCAATGTGGGGCTCGAAGGGTTTGCGATAATAACAGATTGACTGGAGCGTATTAGATGGGATTAATATCTGTTAACAGTTGCGGGTCACAATATTGATTCATCTGTTCTCAATATTAGTTTATCTGATCTGCACCATGTTTGGGGGTTTTTTTGCCGTACATGTTAAAGATTGGTGTTGGCTCTTGCAGTTTGCTGTGTTCTGTAGTGATGTTTTGCCTGGGAGATTTGTTGTTAAAACAGTACTGAAGCCATTATTGTACTTTGGGTGCCATCTCATGAAGACGATTAACAATTATACTTCTTCCTCTCAGAGGTTTTTTTGTGGAGGAAATGCAGAATGGCACCTTCACCACTTTCTGTGATGTTTTCTCCCTCCTTACAATAGTGTCTCAGTATCTTGAATATCCTTGGGTAGTTAGAATACTTCTATTGTTTTTTCTTAGGAATATTGTTTCAATTTTGTCAAAGGTTAACTATCAATTTAGGAATATGACCCAGGCTCCGTGGGAGTATGGTCATGGGTGGCATGGCATGTGGGAGAATATGGGCAGGCATCTAAAGAAATTCTTACCTCCAGTGCTCTGGAACTTCACTTCTGAACACATACAGGATGCTGATGAAGTGATAAAATGTTTGGAAAAAATAAAAATAAAAATGCCCTGGCTATTTGCAAGGAGGTACAACTTATCACACTGTGCTGGGCCCTGGTGTCCTGCTTTGTGGTAAAACAGAACCAATTTTCTGTTCAGTAATTTTACTTTGCAGCTAAGCCTCTTCTAACTCTTTCAAATTAACAGCATATTTTTTAGACACTCTCTGCTTTCAGAGTGATAAGACCTGATTATTTGTAATTTATGCCAAGGAACGATATGCAGAGAGGTATACTATCGATGTACTCCCATACATTGTCAACAACGGTTTGGGGAGGATCCAATGCTGATGCACCAATTGTAAATGAAGTGGCTAACAAGGTACAACAGTATGAAGACAGTCTCTCTTGTCCCCTCACTGTGGCAGCCGTAGAAAAAATGACTGAGAAAATAGAGGAAGTGACCAAGACAATAGTTGAACAAAATGAGGCAATAGCTAAGAAAAATGATAAATTGTTTGAAAAACTGTCTGGGGTGGAGAAAAAAAAATGCCATTCTTCCCCTCAACAGACCCACGTCTCAGTCATTAAGAAAAAACACCCTCCTACAAAACCAATTCAAGAGAAACAGGACCCGCTCCGAGATTTCACAGAATCACAGAATGATAGGGGTTGGAAGGGACCTGAGAACTGAGAAAGCTCTAAATCATAGAATCATAGAATTGTTGAGGTTGGAAGGGACCTTTAAGATCATCGAGTCCAACCTTTAGCCTACCCTGACAAGAGCCACTTCTAAACCATGTCCCTAAGTGCCCCATCTACCCTTTTTTTTTTTTAAACACCTCCAGGGATGGTGAATCCACCACCTCCCTGGGCAGCCTATTCCAATGTTTAATAACCCTTTCAGTGAAAAAATGTCTCCTAATATCTAATCTAAACCTCCCCTGACATAACTTGAACCTGTTTCCCCTTGTCCTATCACTTGTCACCAGGGAGAAGAGGTCAGCCCCCATCTCTCTACAACCTCCTTTCAGGTAGTTGTAGAGGGTGATAAGGTCTCCCCTCAGCCTCCTCTTCTCCAGGCTAAACAACCCCAGCTCCCTCAGTCGTTCTTCATAAGGTTTGTCCTCCAGACCCCTCACCAGCTTTGTAGCCCTTCTCTGGACACGCTCCAACACCTCAATGTCCCTCTTGTAGCGAGGGGCCCAAAACTGAATGCAGTACTCGAGGTGGGGCCTCACCAGTGCCGAGTACAGGGGGATGATCACTTCCCTAGTCCGGCTCACCACACTATTCCTGATACAGGCTAGGATGCTGTTGGCCTTCTTGGCCACCTGGGCACACTGCTGGCTCATATTCAGCTGGCTGTCAACCAACACTCCCAAGTCCTTTTCTGCCGGGCTGCTTTCCAGCCACTCTGCCCCAATCCTGTAGCGCTGCATGGGGTTGTTGTGACCCAAGTGCAGGACCCGGCACTTGGCCTTGTTGAACCTCATACCATTGGTCTCAGCCCATCGGTCCAGCCTGTCCAGATCCCTCTGCAGAGCCAACCTACCCTCAAGCAGATCAACACGCCCACCCAGCTTAGTGTCAGCTGCGAACTTACTGAGGGTGCATTCGATCCCTTCATCCAGATCATTGATAAAGATATTAAAGAGAACCGGCCCCAGCACCGAGCCCTGGGGGACACCACTTGTGACCGGACACCAACTGGATTTAACTCCATTTACCACCACTCTCTGGGCACAGCCATGCAGCCAGTTTTTTACCCAGCGAAGAGTACACCTGTCCAGGCCACGAGCAGCCAGTTTCTCCAGGAGAATGCTGTGGGAAACGGTGTCAAAAGCTTTGCAAAAATCCAAGTAGATAACATCCACAGCTTTTCCCTCATCCACTAAGTGGGTCACCTTATCATAGAAGGATATTAGGTTTGATAGGCATGACCTGCCCTTCACAAACCCATGCTGACTGGGCCTGATCACCCTGTTCTCCTGCATGTGCCGCGTAATGGCACTGAGGAGGATCTGTTCCACGACCTTCCCAGGCACCGAGGTCAGACTGACTGGCCTGTAGTTCCCCGGATCCTCCTTCCGGCCCTTCTTGTGGATGGGTGTCACATTTGCTAACCTCCAGTCAGCTGGGACCTCCCCGGTTGTCCAGGACTGCTCATAAATGATGCAAAGTGGCCTGGCGAGCACTTCCGCCAGCTCTTTCAATACCCTTGGGTGGATCCCATCCGGCCCCATAGATTTGTGCACCTCCGGGTGCTGAAGCAGGTCCCTCACCGTTTCCCTTTGGATTACGGGGGCTTCATTCTGCTCCCCATCCCTGTCTTCTAGCTCAGGGGTCTGGGTGCTCAGGGAACAACTGGTCCTACTGCTGAAGACTGAGGCAAAGACTGCATTAAGCACCTCAGCCTTTTCCTCATCCTTGGTCACTATGTTGCCGGCCCCATCTACTAGAGGATGGAGATAATCCTTAGTCCTCTTCTTATTGCTAATATATTTATAGAAACTTTTTTTGTTGTCCTTGACAACAGAAGCCAGGTTTAGCTCTAGCTGGGCTTTGGCCCTCCTGATTTTTTCCCTACATAGCTTAACTACCTCTTTGTAGTCCTCTTGAGTGGCCTGCCCTTCCTTCCAGAGGCCATAGATCCTCTTTTTTTCCCTAAGTTGCAACACTAGCTCCCTGTTTAGCCAGGCCGGCCTTTTTCCCCGACGGCTTGTCTTCCGGCACATGGGGACCGCCTGCTCCTGCGCCTTTAAGACTTCCTTCTTGAAAATCATCCAGGCTTCCTGGGCTCCTTTGCCCTGGAGGACTGCCTCCCAGGGGACTTTGTCAACCAGGCTCCTGAAAAGCCCAAAGTCCGCCCTCCGGAAGTCCAAGGTAGCAGTTCTGCTGACCCCTCTCCTTGCTTCTCGCAGAATCGAAAACTCTATCATTTCATGGTCACTGTTCCCAAGACAGCCTCCAACCTTCACATCCCCCACAAGACCTTCCCTGTTTACAAACAACAGGTCCAGCAGGGCACCTTCCCTAGTTGGCTCTCTCACCAGCTGTGTCAGGAAGTTATCCCCAGCACATTCCAGGAACCTTCTAGACTGTTCCCTCCCTGCTGTATTGTATTCCCAGCAGATGTCCGTCAAATTGAAGTCCCCCACGAGGACAAGAGCTCGCGAGCTTGAGACTTCTCCCAGCCGTTTATAGAATATTTCATCTGCCTCCTCATCCTGATTGGGCGGTCTATAACAGACTCCTACTACGATATCTGCCTTGTTGGCCCTGCCCCTGATTCTTACCCATAAACACTCAGTCTCATTGTCACCATCATTTAGTTCAAAGCATTCATAACACTCCTTAACATACAGGGCCACACCCCCGCCTCTCCTTGCTTGCCTATCCTTCCTGAAGAGCCTATAGGCATCCATGGCAGCACTATAGCTATGTGAGTCATCCCACCACGTTTCTGTGATGGCGACTACATCATAATTATCCTGCTGCACAGTGGCTTCCAGCTCCTCCTGTTTGTTGCCCATGCTACGTGCATTAGTGTATAAGCACTTCAGCTGGGCTATAGGTCCTTTCTCCTTTTTACTGGCGGGAGCCGAAATTCTGCCACCCCCAGACTTATTCCTAAGGAGCCTGGTTACGCCCCCTATCTTTTCCAAGTCTAGTGCCAGCATGCCACCTTCAGGCTTTTTGCTAGCAAGCTTGGATCTATCCCCATCCCCCTTCGAATCTAGTTTAAAGCCCTGTCAATGAGCCCCGCCAACTCCTGCCCTAAAACCCTTTTCCCCCTCTGAGACAGGCTTTTGCTGTCTGTTGCCAGCAGGCCTGGCGTCCTGAAAAGCAGCCCATAATCAAAGAACCCAAAGTCCTGCCGATGACACCAGTCTCTGAGCCAGGCATTGAACAGCTGGCATTTCCTATTAATCTTCTCATCAATCCTCGCAACTGTTGGGATAGAAGCAAACACTACTTGTGCTCCTGATCCCCTAACCAGCCGTCCCAGGGCCCTGAAGTCTTTCTTCATTGCCCTCAGGCTTCTTCCTGAAATTTCATCATTGCCTAACTGAAAAAAATCAATGAAGGGTAGTAGTCAGCAGGCCTAACTAGGGTAGGGAGTTTCTTCTGGACATCCTTAACTTTGGCCCCAGGGAGACAGCAGGCTTCCCTACAGATTGGGTCTGGTCTACATATGGGACCTTCCACTCCCTTCAGAATCGAGTCCCCTACTACAAGGGCCCGTCTTTCTTTCATAACCGAGGATGTTGTTATACGAGGCATAATCCATCTTGGCCTCGGTGACAACTCCAAGTTCAGCAGGCTGTTGTCCTTCTCATCCTCCAGTTCCCTTTGCAGAACATCATATCCGTTCTGCAAGGGCACCTCGGATGGTGTGGGGGTCACCTGGGTGGCACACCTGCCACACCGGACAGGGACTTGTTGCCACTGGCCCCTGTCCTCTGAATCTCCACATTCAGCTGTGCTGCTAGAGGGTGGGGAGTGCTCTGTATGTGGAGCTCTGTCTGCCTGAGGTGCTTCTTTCAGGGAAGGCAGGATGCGACTCCAGTTATCTATCTCCTGTTCACAATCCCTTATACTCCTCAAACGACTTACCTCCTCACAGAGCTCCATCACTAGGTGAAGGAGTTCCTCTACCTGGGCACACCTCCCACAGGTCTGCTCACCACTACCACTCAACACCTGCGCAAGAGCAGGGCACACCCTGCAGCCTGACACCTGGGTGGCAGCATGTTCCCATGCAAGCTCCGTCTGAGTGGCCACATCGGAGCTGCTCGGTGCAGAGCTCAGGGATGCCATGGCCTTCTGCCGAGTTCTTACCATGACGTCCTGGTCAGGTTGAGAGGCTTCCAGTAACTTACCGTTCAAGGAGCTGCGTCCTGTACGCCTGCTCTCGCCACAGTGACACCCACCAGCTGCCTGCGTGCTGGGTGCGTAGCAGCCGGCCGCTGCGCTCCGGGACAGTCCGTTTAGAACTGCCGCGTGAGTCGTTGTCTCCGCCCCCGCCGCGTCAGCAGCCCACCCTGAGCTGCCGGTTCCGGCACGAGCTAGCCGCTTTTCCTAGCCACGAAAGCCCTCCAAAGAGCCTTTTTGCCTGCCTTACCCGCTGCGATCCCCTTCCCCAGTGAGGCCTTACCTGCACTGGAGCTGGTCTCCTCGGCGAAATCCTTCACATGCTGCCAATATTTCTGCTTCGGAGGTAGTTGGTACTGAAGCACAGCTCCTCCTGGTGCCCCAATTACTGGGCTGGATGTTCAAGGGTAAAGTTCCATCGTGCCACCGATGCTACCTAGAGTAAGTGGGTTGCCTTAACCATGCAGTGAGCTCAAATAGGAAACCCGCATCGTCCAGGAATCGTAGAAGTGATCACAAACTGGCCTGAAGGCAAAGACTTCACAATGCCACCTGAGGAGGTGGTGACTCACGCTGAGGAAGCCCCACCATATAATGAACTCTCAGATAATGAGAAGCAGTATGCTCTGTTCACTGATGGATCTTGTCGTATTGTAGGAAAGCATAGATAGTGGAAAGCTGCTGTGTGGAGTCCTAAATGATGAGTCGCAGAAGCAGCTCAAGGAGAAGGTGAATCGAGTCAATTTGCAGAGGTAAAAGCCATCCAGCTGGCCTTAGACATTGCTGAAGGAGAAAAGTGGCCAATACTCTATCTTCTATGCTGACTCATGGATGGTGGCCAATGCTCTGTGGGGATGGTTAAAGCAGTGGAAGCAGAGCAACTGGCAGCACAAAGGTAAACCCATCTGGGCTGCTGATCTATGGCAAGATATTGCTGATCGTCTAGGGAAACTAGTCGTGAAAGTACGTCACGTAGATGCCCACGTACCCATGAGTCAGGCCACTGAGGAACATCAAAATAATCAGCAAGTGGACCAGGCTGCTAAGATTTCCCAGACATATTTGGACTGGGAATATAAAGGTGAACTATTTTTAGGTCGGTGGGCCATTGACACTTCAGGTCATCAAGGAAGAGATGCAACGTATAAATGGGCTCATGACTGAGGGGTGGATTTAACTATGGATGCTATTGCGCAGGTTATCCACGACTGTGAAACATGCGCTGAAATCAAGCAAACTAAACAGTTAAAACCTCTGTGGCATGGGGGACGATGGTTGAAATATAATGGGGAAGCTTGGCAAATTGACTACATCACACTCCCTCAAACCCGCCAGGGTAAGCATTACATGCTTACAATGGTGGAAGGAAGCACCGGATGCTTGGAAACCTATGCCGTGTCCCATGCCACTGCTCAGAATACTATCCTGGGCCTTGAAAAGCAAGTCCTGTGGTGACATGGTACTCCAGAAAGAATTGAGTCAGACAATGGGACTAATTTCAAAAACAGTCTTATAAGTAATTGGGCAAAATTACATGGCATCGAGTGGGTATATCATATCCCCTATCATGCACCAGCTTCAGGGACATTTGAGTGATACAATGGACTGTTAAAAACTACCCTGCAAGCAATGGGTGGTGGATCCTTTAAAAATTGGGATGGATCCTTTAAAAATTGGGACAAGCATTTAGCACAAGCTACCTGGTTAGTTAACATCAGGGGATCCATCAATCGAGCTGGTCCTGCTCAATCAGACCTTTTACATACTGTAGAAGGGGATAAAGTCCCTGTGGTGCGTGAAAGGAATACGTTGGGGAAAATTGTTTGGGTTTTTCATACCTTGGGAAAAGGCAAACCCATTTGTGAGACTGTTTTTGCTCAAGGACCTGGATGTACTTGGTGGGTGATGCTGGAGAATGGAGAAGACCAATGAATACCTCAAGGAAATTTAACCCTGGGTGAGAATATTCAATTTTGAGTTGTATGATGTTAATTGCTACATGATACTATCAGTGTTCAATAAGTGTTTTTCAGGATAACATAGTGGTGATGAAACCTGTGCCAACTTCATCAAGTTGCATCCAGCAAACTCTTTGAGGTGGACATGCTACCCGTGGGCACCAACCATAATGAATTTCACACCATCTTTCCTGCCCTGAGAATCTGCTGATAGATGGAATCCTGCAATTATGAACTAAATTAATTTAGCAAACATTTGTGTATAAAGATAAATCATAAATTAGTGATTTATGTCTGTATATATATACATGTGTGTATATATATTTTAAGATTAAAAAAACCAGTAGTGATCTGAGCACGATTACCTTGTTGGTCAGTTTTGGGTCACCTGTCCTGTCTGCTCCTCCCCACAGATGCAACCCCTCTGCGCTTCTCTGCTTCTGACCCTCCAATGGGGCACGTAACGAAGTTAGCTGACCCTGGTTATTCTAGCAATAAGTATATAAGCAAAAGCCTCTCTGCATACTATTCCTTGGCATAAATTAGAAACAATCAGGTCTAATCACTCTGGAAGCGGACAGTGCCTGAAGAATATGCTGTTAATTTCAAAGAGTTAGAAGAGGCTTAGCAGCAAAGTAAAATTACTGAACAGAAAAATTGGTTCTGTTTTATCTCAAAACAGGACATTCCACCCCTTATTCCGTACCATTTGCATCATGCTCAGATCACTACTGTACATCCCCTATCACGCACCAGCCTCTGGGAAGATAGAACGATACAATGGATTGTTAAAAACTACACTGAGAGCAATGGGTGGTGGGACTTTAAAACATTGGGATACACATTTAGCAAAGGCTACCTGGCTAGTTAACACCAGGGGATCTACCAATCGAGCTGGCCCTGCCCAATCAAAACTTCCACGTACCATAGAAGGGGATAAAGTCCCCGTAGTGCACATGAAGAATATGTTAGGGAAGACAGTCTGGGTTAGTCCTGCCTCAGGCAAAGGCAAACCCATCCGTGGGATTGCTTTTGCCCAAGGACCTGGGTGAACTTGGTGGGTGATGCGGCAGGATGGGGAAGTTCGATGTGTACCTCATGGGGATCTGATTTTGGGCGAGAATAGCCAATGAATCAGATTGTGTGCTGTTAATTGCTAAGTAACCCTGTCACTGTATGTCCTCATTGCTATAATTGCTATCAGTTGTACTACGAGTAAGGCACAGGGATGATGGGATAAGAACTGACCTCAGCAGCTGGCGCCCAGCAACTTCCTCAAGATCTACATCTTCAGCCCATGGACTGTGTGCATGAGCCACACCGGGTACACCAGTCACAAGCTCCGAAAAATACAGCATGCAACAGATAAGCACCACCCAGCATCTCGCCTGCCCTGAGAGACTGTTCTAACAGATGGAGCCCAAAGCCATGGATTAAATGAACTCAACGGACACTTTGGAGGGATGGCCCATAAACTAAGGACATTGTATCTGCCTGAATATATATGTGTGTATATATATGACAGGGGAAAGTGGTGGCAATTCATTGGAACCTGTAAGATCTGGGCATGGCATAGATGGTATGGAATAAGGGGTGGATAATGTCCTGGTTCCGGCGGGGATAGGGTTAATTTTTCCTGGTATTCCATGCCATGTGAGCCATGCCCACCCTGAGCTGCAGGGGGAGGGGGGCAGGAAGTCCTGCTTGGAGCGGGCTGGGGCATCCAGGGTCCGGTCGGTGAGCGGCGGTTCCGTAATCGTGTTTGTATATTCCTCTGTCCGCGTTATTGTTGTTTTTTTCTTGTTCCCTTTGCTGTTCTGTTAAACTGCCTTTGTCTCAACCCAAGAGTCTTGCCTTTTTTTTTCTTCTGATTCTTCCTGTATTGGGAAGGCCCGAGCGAGCGGCACGTGGTTCTTTGTTGCCATCTGAGGCTAGACCATGACAGGAGCCCAGAACTGGACACAGTACTCCAGATGTGGCCTCACCAAGGCAGAGTAGAGGGGGAGGATGACCTCCCTCGACCTGCTGGCCACACTCTTCTTGATGCACCCCAGGATGCCATTGGCCTTCTTGGCCACGAGGGCACATTGCTGGCTCATGGTCATCCTGTTGTCCACCAGGACTCCCAGGTCTCTTTCCACAGAGCTGCTCTCCAGCAGGTCAGCCCCCAACCTGTACTGGTGCATGGGGTTATTCCTCTCCAGGTGCAGCACCCTACACTTGCCCTTGTTGAATTTCATAAGGATTCTCTCTGCCCAAATCTCCAGCCTGTCCAGGTCTCTCTGGATGGCGGCACAGCCTTCTGGTGTGTCAGCCACCCCTCCCAGCTTTGTGTCATCAGCAAACTTGCTGAGGGTGCACTCTATCCCCTCATCCAGGTCATTGATGAATATATTGAAGAGGACTGGACCCAGTACTGACCCCTGGGGATCACCACTTGTTACTGACCTCCAACTAGACTCTGTGCCCCTAATCACGACCCTCTGAGCTCTATCTTTCAACCAGTTATCTATCCACCTTACTGTCCATTCATCTAACCCACACTTCCTAAGCTTCCCTACGAGGATGCTGTGGGAGACCGTGTTGAAAGCCTTGCTGAAGTCAAGGTAGACAACATCCACTGCCCTCCCCTCATCTATCCATCCAGTCATGCCATCATAGTCAGTCATGGTTTCCCCTTGGTGAATCCGTGTTGAGTACTTCCGATAGCTTTCTTTTCCTCCACATGCTTTGAGATGATGCCCAGAACAAGTTGTTTCATCATCTTTCCCCAATCTGTCCCCAATAAGTGAGCCGGGGGACAGCCAGTGGGTTCACCTAAGAAGGCTCACGGAAAATAGTAAGGGAGATTTGTTAATTGCCTTTCCCCTTGGCCCTTTTAAAACCCCAGTTACATTTTTAGTGGACACCGGCGCTCAGGTCTCAGCACTCCAAGCAGATCTTGCTGAGCGCAATGGCATAGTCTGTGCTGTTGGGGATTTACGAATCTGAGTCACTTACCCCGGCTCTTTCCTGAGAGCGGTACGTGACACTCAACATCTTCCTGCTAATGGGAAGTTTTTGCTTTACCTATTAAATTGTCTTTATCTCAGCCCATGCACTTTCTCACTTTTACTCTTTCAATTCTCTCCCCCATCCAACCGGGGGGAGTGAGTGAGCAGCTGCGTGGTGCTTAGCTGCCTACTGTGGTTAAACCACAACACCCAGGACCATGTCTGGCTGTCTTTTGAAGACCTTCAAGAATGGAGATTCCACCATCTCTCTAGGCAACCTGTTCCCATGCTCTGTCACACTCACAATTAAAAAAAAAAGTGTTTCCTTGTGTTCAGCAGGAAAATCCTGTGTTTCAGTTTGTGCTTACTGTCTTTTGTCCTGTCAGTTGCCACCGCTGCTCTGTCTTTTTTTTTCTTTTTTTTTTTTTTCTACCCCTTGAGGAGATTCCCCCTGAGCCTTCTCTTCTCCAGGCTGAATAGCCCCAGCTCTCTTAGCCTTTCTTCTTATGGGTGATGTTCCAGTCCCTTCATCTCAGTGGTCCTGAATCCGTGCTGACTAGTCCAATCATTTTCTTGTCCTTCATGTGCATTAAAGGGAGGACAGGGACAGGTGACATTACAGTGGGGGTTTGCTACAGGCCACCTGACCAGGAAGACCAAGTGGATGAGGCCCTCTACAGGCAGATAGGAGTAGCCTCATGCTCACAAGCCCTCTGTATGCTCAGATAGTGTCTCTGTATTCCTTCCAGGTTACCTGTCCCTGCTTCTACTTTTTGTATACTTACTTACTGTGTTTGAGTTTTGCAAGGAGTTCTTTGTTCATCCATGCAGGCCTCCTGGCATTTTTTGCTTGACTTTCTGCTCATTGGCATGGACTGCTCTTGAACTTGAAGAAGGTGATCCTTGAATATTAACTAGCTTTTGTGGTCCCCTCTTCCCTCTATGGCCTTATCCCATGTGACCCTTGCAAGCAGATCTTTGAAGTGGCCAAAGTCTTCTCTCCTGAGGTCCAGGGCTGTAGTATTTCTTTTTTACCTGCTCCCTCTCCTCTGAATCCTGAACTTTGCTATCTCATGGTCACTTCAGTCTTCACATACCCAAATGAGCCTTTCCTTGTATGAGGTCCAGCAGAGTCCCTATCCTCATTGGCTTCTCTACCACTTGGGTCAGGAAGTTGTCATAGATGATCTCCAGGAACCTCCTAGACTGTTTATACCTGCTGTGTTGTTCCTCCAGCAGATATCAGTGTGGTTGAAGCCCCCCACGAGGACCAGTGCCTGTGAATGTGAGGCTGCTTCTAGCTGTCTATAGAAGGTCTCATCTACTTGTTCTTTCTGATTAGGTAGCCTATAGCAGACACCCACAATGTGACTGATATTGGTCTGTTCTTTAATCCTTACCCATAAGTTCTCAGCCAGAGTTCCATGCACTCCTGTTGCTCTCTAGTATAAAGAGCAGCTCCCCTGCCTCACTTTCCCAGCCTGTCCATCCTAAAGAGTCTGTATCCCACCATTGCAGCACTCCAGTCATGCGAGTCATCCCACCATATCTGCAACAGCACACAGATATAAATCCTTGGGTTTATTCTCCAGCACATGGAAGACAGAGTGCTAGGAAGGGAGAAAAGACTTTACAATGGAGTTCTGCATGTGTAACACATATATTAATATATTAATATGTTTCAGGGGCTGTTGTCCAAAACTTCCTGTTGCATTCTGTTATGGTTTGAGAAACCCACAGCAATTTATTGTCATTTAGACAATTATTCTATCACCCAATGACCCCTCCCCACCTGGGAAGGGGAATCGGGGAAAAACAAGGAAACCCAAGGGTTCAAATATAAATAGATTTAATAGGATAAGACTAAATAATTAACAATAATAATACAATCTCAACCACTCCGCATTGGGCCCAACCCCTCCTTAGCAACCTGGGGAGCTCCCTCTCCACCGAGGGAGTTCTGCCCCCTCCATCGAAGCAGTTCTGCCCCCTCTGTGTGATACACCCCCTCTGTGTGATGCTGGCCGTAGCATGGACACCCACTTGGCATAGCGCACTGCAGCCCAGAACGCAGGACTCAAGCAATCTGGCAGGCTCCACCTCCCAAGTACTGGGACTACAGGCATGCAACACCACACCCAGTAAGTCAGCCTCAGGCTAGTTAGCCTCACCTCCATCCCTGGAAAGGTGATGGAATAGCTCATTCTGGATGTCATCTCTAAGGATGTGGAGGGAAAAAAGGTCATTGGGAGTGGTCAGCATGGATTCACCAAGGGGTAAATCATGCTTGACCGTTCTGATAGCCTTCTGTGATGGCATGACTGGCTGGGTGCATGAGGGGAGAGCAGTGGGCATTGTCTACCTTGACTTCAGCAAGGCTTTTGACACTGTCTCCCATAACATACTCATAGGTAAGCTTAGGAAGTGTGGGTTAGATGAGTGGACAGTGAGGTGGATTGAGAACTGGCTGAATGGCAGAGCTCAGAGGGTCGTGATTAGGGGCACAGAGTCCAGTTGGAGGCCCGTAACTAGCAGTGATCCCCAGGGGTCACTACTGGGTCCAGTCTTGTTCAACATATTCATTAATGACCTGGATGAAGGGACAGCATGTACCCTCAGCAAGTTTGCTGATGACACAAAGCTGGGAGGGGTGTCTGACACACCAGAAGGCTGTGCTGCCATTCAGAGAGACCTGGACAGGCAAGAGAGTTGGGCGGCGAGGAACCTAATGAAGTTCAACGTGGGCAAGTGTAGGGTGCTGCACCTAGGGAGGAATAACCCCATGCACCAGTACAGGTTAGGGGTGGACCTGATGGAAAGCAACTCTGTGGAAAAAGACCTAGGAGTCCTGGTGGAGTCAGCAATGTGCCCTTGTGGCCAAGAAGGCCAATGTTATCCTGGGGTGCATCAAGAAGAGTGTGACCAGCAGGTCGAGGGAGGTCATCCTCCCCCTCTACTCTGCCCTGGTGAGGCGACATCTGGAGTACGATGTCCAGTTCTAGGCCCCACAGTTCAATAAAAACAGGGAACTACTGGAGAGAGTCCAGCGGAGGGCTACAAAGATGATCAAGGGAATGGAGCATCTCTCTTATGAGGAAAGGCTGAGAGACCTGGGTTTGTTTAGCCTGGAGAAGAGAAGACTAAGAGAGGATCTCATCAATGCTTATAAATATCTAAAGGGTGGGTGTCAAGCGGATGGGTTCAGACTCTTCTCAGTGGTGCCCAGTGACAGGACAAGGGGCAACATACACAAGCTAGAACACAGGAAATCCCATCTCAACATGAGGAAAAGCTTTACTTTGAGGGTGGCAGAGCACTGGAACAGGCTGCCCAGAGAGGTTGTGGAGTCTCCATCTCTGGAGATGTTCAAAATCTGCCTGGACGCATTCCTGTGCTACCTGCTCTAGGTGACCCTGCTTTGGCAGGGGGGTTGGACTAGATGATCTCCAAAGATCCCTTCCAAACCCTACCATTATGTGATTCTGTGATCTTGTGATCCTGTAATACTAAAGAACCAGTATTCAGCCAATTACATCAGTAGGAGGCTGTGCACTCCCAGCAGTGGACAGCAAATGTCAGACACTGCGAGTGATACAGCATTGGGAGGAAGAGGCGGCCTCAGAGGTCTGGCACCGGGGCAAGAAGTTCTCTGGACCGCCGCCATCGAGGGAGAGAGAGCACTACGCAGCAAACTTTCTAATTTATATTGAATATGACCTTGTCCTGGTTTGAGGTAAAATAGAACCAATTTTCTGATTTGTAATTTTACTTTTTAGCTGGGCCTCTTCTAACTGACTAAAGTCTCTGAAATTAACAGCATATTGTTCAGAAACTGTTCACTCTCAGACTGATAAGACCTGATTATACCAAGGAACGGTATGCACAGAGGCTCTTGCTTAGACTTATTGCTATAACAACCAAGGTCAGCTCACTTCGCTGTTTTGCCCTGTTAGAGGGTCGGAAGCGGAGA
This sequence comes from Larus michahellis, assembly GCF_964199755.1. Lineage (NCBI taxonomy): Eukaryota > Metazoa > Chordata > Aves > Charadriiformes > Laridae > Larus > Larus michahellis. The sequence continues at coordinate 22,700,200 of NC_133929.1, read as the reverse complement.
AGCGTAGAGGGGTCCCACCTGCAGGGAGGAGCAGACGGGACAGGTGACCCAAAACTGACCAACAGGGTATTCCATCCCATATGCATCACGCTCAGTATAAAAGCTGAGGGATCAAAGGGGCAAGGGGGCTCTGGCTCGCTTTTTCTTCAATGGCTGACGTCTGAGGAGGACCCTGTCTGTTTGTCTGCCTTTGATCCCGATCCGAGCACTCCTGACTTTAGTTCCGGAATTCAGCTCCTGTCCGTTGCTGACTCCAGTCTGGGCCTTTCCCTGTGTCTGCTGGTGATGCAATCGTCATCCTGGGAGCTGGATACAGTTTTGTATATATTGTATACTTTTTTTCTTTAATTTTTATTATTCTATTATTATTTACTATTTCCTTATTTATTATTATTTTCATTAAAGTAGTTTAGTTCTTTTTCTAAACTCGTAAATCTCCTTATCTCTTCCTCTCCTGTCTTTGGAGAGAAGGGAGGGAGGGCCATCTGTCGTTCTGCTTGGCCAATCCGGCCAAAACCACGACAGATTAATTGGCGCCCAACGTGGGGCACGACTGTGGCCTGACTGTGGCACTATCAGAGTTCTGATAGATGGTCTGAATAGTTTGAATTCCAGTTTACTCAGAGATTGATATAGACAGCTCACATCATGTCATTGCTAAACAGATTATTGTATCATCTCTTTGTAGGGATTACTTTAAAGTTAATTGATACGACAATGCTTAGCTTGCCTTACGTGTTGTATTGCTTGCTTGCTCTTTCTGTCTGTATGCGGTGGTTCAAACGTGCTATTTTGCTGCTGTGTTTCATTCTGATCCAGGCTGTGATTGAATGTATAGCTTCTTTACCTTCATACCTTGGGCATTACGTAATGGATTCTGTTACTACTTACACTAATTGTACTTTGAATTTTACCATGGACATGTTTACTTCGCCCTTTACTTCTTATGTCAAATTGTCACCATCAGAGCCAGGAGAGGGATCTCCTTTGGATATTGTGAATGACAGTTGCATTCCTAAAATCATGCTTTTGGTGTCGATTTTCCTGCATGGGTAGCAGGGGTGGTTTCTCTTTAAATTTTGGTGCAAGAGTAGGTGTTGTACGATATGCACTACTCGAACTCCATCGGCACCAGTACAAGTTGCCCCCGTGACCAGAAGGAAAAAGAGGAGGTCAGTAAGTTCCTCTGTCCCTTGTGACAAAGACCAAATAAATCCAGATAGCAGGGGGGAGGACTCTTCTGATGAAGATGGAGGAAAGAGTTCTTCTAAAGACGATAGGGGAGAGGCTCCTGCGTCAGCCCAGGAGGAGGAATCAGATACAGAGGTGATCGTTAAATCCTTCTCTATGAAGGATCTGCGAAATATGAGAAAGGATTTTACCCGGAATGATGGTGAGACACTTGTCTCCTGGTTGCTCCGATGCTGGGATAATGGCGCTGATAGCATGGAGTTAGATGGTAGCGAAGCTAGGCAGTTAGGAAACCTGGCCAGAGAGGGCGGTATAGATAGAGCTCTTGGGAAAAAGTCACAGACTCTCAGTCTCTGGAGGCGACTCATATCAACCGTAAAAGGCAGATATCCTTTTAAGGATGATATTGAATGCCGCTCGATTAAATGCACCAGCATAGAGAAGGGTATTAGGTACCTGAGAGAAATGGCTGTGAAAGAGGTGATTTATGGTGACTGGGAAGTGAACGTAGATCCTGATGAAATGCCATGTAGATGACCTATGTTGTGAAAGTTTGTACAGAGTGCACCACCAGTGTATTCCCATACCTTGTCAGTGCTGATTTGGGGAGGAGTTGATGATGATTCACTAACTGTAAATGAAGTGGGTAGCAGAATGCGACAGTATGAAGACAGTCTTTCTCGTCCCCTCACTGTAGCAGCTATGGAAAGATTAACTGATAAAACTGAGACAATGATTGAGAAAAATGAGAATCTGTTTGATAAACTGTTTGATAAACTATCTAGGATGGAGGAGAGATCCTACTCTTCCCCTGCGTGGACCCGTGTTGCAGCCATTAGAAGATCCCCTCCTACGAGACCGACTCAGAGGAAAGAGAACACACTACAAAATATCCTGTGGTTTTGCCTCTGTGACTATGGAGAGGACATGAGTAAGCGGGATAAAAAAACCTACCTCAGCCCTACAGGCACGAGTGAGTGAGTTACAAGGTAATGCAGATAAAAGAAGAAATTATTCCAGGAGGACTGCTTCTCCAGTCCGCAGGGGGTGGTTCTCCACTCCAGGTAGAAACTCATCTACTAATTACAGACATTAGAGGTGCCCTGCCTTCAGCCAGGAGGAGGAGAGGGATAACCGAGTGTATTGGACTGTGTGGATTCGATGGCCTGGCACATTAGAGCCACAAAAGTATAAAGCCCTGGTGGACACTGGTGCACAGCGTACCCTATTGCCATCGAATCATAAAGGGACAGAATCTGTCACTATTTCTGGAGTGACAGGTGGGTCTCAAGAACTGACTGTATTAGAAGCCAAAGTGAGCCTGAATGAGAAGAAATGGGAGAAGCACCCCATTGTCACTGGTCCAGATGCTCCGTGCATCCTTGGCATAGTCTACCTTAAGAGAGGGTATTTCAAAGACCCAAAAGGGTATCAGTGGGCTTTTGGTATAGCAGCTGTAGAGACTGAGGACATTACACGGCTGCCTACCTTACCTGGCCTTTCAGATGACCCTTCTGTGTTGGGACTGCTGAGTGTTAAAGAACAGCAGGTGCCAGCTGCTACTGCCACAGTGCATTGGCGACAGTATCACACTAACCAAGACACCCTGATTCCCATCCAGAACCTGATTCATCGGCTGGAGACCCAAGGAGTGATCAGCAAGACTCACTCACCCTTTAACAGCCCTATATGGCCAGTGCAAAAGTCTGATGGAGACTGGAGATTAACAGTAGACTATCGTGACCTGAATGAGGTCACACCACCACTGAGTGCTGCTGTGCCAGACATGCTAGAACTGCAGTATGAACTGGAGTCCAAGGCAGCCAAGTGGTATGCCACAACTGACATTGCTAATGCATTCTTCTCAATCCCTTTAGCAGCAGAGTGCAGGCCACAGTTTGCTTTCACCTGGAGGGGTGTCCAGTACACCTGGAATCGACTGCCCCAGGGGTGGAAACATGGACTGATTTGCCATGGACTGATCCAGACTGCACTGGAGAAGGCTGGAGCTCCAGAACACCTGCAATACATTGATGACATCATTGTGTGGGGTAATACAGCACAAGAAGTTTTCAAGAAAGGTAAGAAAATAATCAAGATTCTTCTGAAAGCAGGTTTTGCCATAAAAAGAGGTAAGGTCAAGGGACCTGCATGAGAGATCCAGTTCTTAGGAATTAAATGGCAAGATGGGTGTCACCAGATCCCAATGGATGTGATTAACAAAATAACACCTATGTCCCCACCTACTAACGAAAAGGAAACACAAGCCTTCTTAGGTGTTGTGGGTTTCTGGAGAATGCATATTCCAGGTTAGAGTCAGATTGTGAAACCTCTCTATGAAGTGACTTGAAAGAAAAATGAGTTTACGTGGGGTGTTGCGTGAAACGGGGCCAAGCGGTTTTGGCAGAAGATAAACCCCCTTGCGTTCTAACACTCCTCACCGAGGTGGGAGGCCAGGTGCGGCTAGGTTTAAATTCTGAGTGATGCCCAATTCAGCACTATCAGTCCAATCGCGTTTAATATGTATTAAACTACTACGATTTGGATACACTAATAGTGGACTGCACCTTCAGTCTAGTCGTGCTCCTGAACTAGCACGGCCTCTCTCAAGTTTTGGTCGCGTTCAGTGAGAAAGCGAAATGACTAGCTACTGAAACAGTGCAGTTTATTTAAACAACAGATATACAGGTTCTTTAGGATTGCCGGTGATAACTACACTGTCTGCAAAGCACGTGCAAATAAAGATATTGTTAAGTATACAAACGCGTGACAAAATTATAAATGATACAGCCTGGCTATAAATGTAGGGTAGAGATTCTCTAGAGAAATTTCTAAGTCCCCGAGGAAGCACTCGGTGTAATCGAAGTCTTACCCAAAGGCGTCCCTATGGAGGGGGGAAGAAAGGCTCAGCCCGTCGACTGATCCCGGAAATCAGCGGTGGAATTCTTCACGATGGTGTCTTCCCTGACATCCCCTCTCTCTTGGGCTATTTTATACTATTTTTTATCTTCAAAGTGGAGTTTGAGTGACTTTAGTCATACGTACTTTTATTATGATTGGTGTACTCAAGGAGGAGTGTTCACACCTCGGGGGCGGATAGCCTCCAGGATGGAGGTGTGTTTTGGTACATTGTGGTGAGCAAAGTTCGCACAAAAGGACAGCATTTCATCAACATTTGACGAAATGTTGGCTCGGGTAGTGTGTAGGCCGCTTATCTGTTCCGTAGTACCATCTCGTCCCCATATCTGCTATTCGTCACAAGGGAAGGCCATGGAACAAGCGCGTTCCATTCCATCCCTCGTGTAGTTTCGCAAACAACCTTGTACAGGGAATCACAGATGTGGCATTCTTCGTGTGCTAGCTGCGTCTGTATTCTACCTCAGAAGCCTCTTGATTTTATGACTTTCCTTAATGTGTGAACAATGCTGTATTTTTGTATTCTTGGCCAATTTAGTAATTATTCCACAGTGGGGTCCTGAGCAACGATAAGACTTTGAGCAAATTAAACAAGAGATTATGCATGCAGTAGCCCTTGGATCAGTCTGAACAGGACGGGACATTAAAAATGTGCTCTATACTGCAGCCAGAGACAATGGCCCTACCTGGAGCCTCTGGCAGAAAGCACCAGGGGAGTCTCGAGGTCGACCCCTAGGATTTTGGAGTCGAGGATACAAAGGCTCTGAGGCCAACTATACTCCAACTGAGAAAGAATTCTTGGCAGCATATCAAGGAGTTAGAGCTGCTTTAGAGGTAATTGGTACTGAAACACATCTCCTCTTAGCACCCTGATTACCAGTGCTGGGCTGGATGTTCAAAGGGTAAAGTTCCCTCTACTCATCATGCCACCGACGCTACCTGGAGTACATGGGTTGCCTTAATCACTCAGTGAGCTCGAATAGGAAATCCAAATCGTCCAGAAATCATAGAAGTGATCACAAACTGGCCTGAAGGCAAAGACTTCACGATGCCACCAGAGGAGGTGGTGACTCACGCTGAGGAAGCCCCACCATATAATGAACTCTCAGATAATGAGAAGCAGTATGCTCTGTTCACTGATGGATCTTGTCGTATTGTAGGAAAGCATAGATAGTGGAAAGCTGCTGTGTGGAGTCCTACATGACGAGTTGCAGAAGCAACTGAAGGAGAAGGTGAATTGAGTCAATTTGCAGAGGTAAAAGCCATCCAGCTGGCCTTAGACATTGCTGAAGGAGAAAAGTGGCCAATACTCTATCTCTATGCTGACTCATGGATGGTGGCCAATGCTCTGTGGGGATGGTTAAAGCAGTGGAAGCAGAGCAACTGGCAAGGCAAAGGTAAACCCTTCTGGGCTGCTGAATTGTGGCAAGACATTGCTGAGTGGCTAGGAAAACTCGTCATAAAGGTACGTCATGTAGATGCCCATGAACCCATGAGTCGAGCCACTGAGGAACATCAAAACAATCAGCAAGTGGACCAGGCTGCTAAGATTTTCCAGACAGATTTGGACTGGGAACATAAAGGTGAAGTATTTTTAGGTCGGTGGGCCCATGACACTTCAGGTCATCAAGGAAGAGATGCAACGTACAAATGGGCTCGTGACTGAGGGGTGGATTTAACCATGGACGCTATTGTGCAGGTTATCCATGACTGTGAAACATGCGCCAAAATCAAACAAGCTAAACAGTTAAAACCTTTGTGGTATGGGGGACGATGGTTGAAATATAAGTATGGAGAGGCTTGGCAAATTGACTATATCGCACTCCCACAAACACGTCAGGGTAAGCGTTATGTGCTCACAATGGTGGAAGCAAGCACCGGATGGTTGGAAACCTATGTCATACCCCATGCTACTGCCCGAAATACCATCCTGGGCCTTGAAAGGCAAGTCTTGTGGCGACATGGTACTCCAGGAAGAATCAAGTCAGACAGTGGGACTCATTTCAAAAACAGCCTTATAAGTAATTGGGCAAAAGAACATTGCATTGAGTGGGTATATCATATTCCCTATCACGCACCAGCTTCTGGGAAAATTAGGCAATACAATGGACTATTGAAAACCACCCTGAAATCAATGGGTGGTGGAACCTTTAAAAATTGGGACAAACATTTAGCACAAGCTACCTGGTTAGTTAACACCAGGGGATCCATCAATCGAGCTGGTCCAGCTCAATCAGACCTTTTACATACTGTAGAAGGGGATAAAGTCCCTGTGGTGCATGAAAGGAATAAGTTAGGGAAAACTGGGTTTTTCCTGCCTCAGGCAAAGGCAAACCCATTGGTGGGACTGTTTTTGCTCAAGGACCTGGATGTACTTCGTGGGTGACGGTGGAGAATGGAGAAATTCAATGTGTACCTCAAGGAAATTTAACCCTAGTTGAGAATACTCAATTCTGAGCTGTATGATGTTAATTGTTATATAATACTAACAGTATTCAATAAGTGTTTTTCAGGATAACATAATGGTGATGAAAACCTGAGCTAGCTTCATCAAGTGGTGTCCAACAAACTCTTCAGGATGGACATGCTACCTATTGACATGGACCATAATGAATTTTACATCATCTTTTCTACCCTGAGAGTCTGCTATGATAGATGAAAACCTGCAATTATGAACTAAGTGAACTTAATGAACTTTGGTGTATAAAGATAAATCATAAGTAAGGGATCTATGTGTATATATTTGATGGATAAGAAGTGACAGTAATCTGAGCATGACGCAAATAGTATGGAATAAGGGGTGGAATGTCCTGGTTTGAGGTAAAATAGAACCAATTTTCTGATTTGTAATTTTACTTTTTAGCTGGGCCTCTTCTAACTGACTAAAGTCTCTGAAATTAACAGCATATTGTTCAGAAACTGTTCACTCTCAGACTGATAAGACCTGATTATACCAAGGAATGGTATGCACAGAGGCTCTTGCTTAGACTTATTGCTATAACAACCAAGGTCAGCTCACTTCGCTGTTTTGCCCCGTTAGAGGGTCGGAAGCGGAGAAGCGTAGAGGGGTCCCACCTGCAGGGAGGAGCAGACGGGACAGGTGACCCAAAACTGACCAACAGGGTATTCCATCCCATATGCATCACGCTCAGTATAAAAGCTAAGGGATCAAAAGGTCAACTCTGTTTCTTCAATAGCCGATGTCTGAGGAGGACCCTGTCTGTTCGTCTGCCTTTGATCCCGATCTGAGCATTCCTGACTCTAGATCCGGAATTCAGCTCCTGTCCATCGCTGACTCCAGTCTGGGACTTTCCCTGTGCCTGCTGGTGACGCGATCGTCATCCTGGGAGCTGGATACGGTTTTGTATATATTGTATACTTTTTATTATTGTTGTTGTTATTATTATTATAATTATATTTACTATTTCCTTATTTATTATTATTTTCATTAAAGTAGTTTAGTTCTTTTTCTAAACTCCTAAATCTCCTTATCTCTTCCTCTCCTGTCTTTGGAGAGAGGAGGGGGAGGGCCACCTGTCATTTTGACTGGCTAATCTGGCCAAACCACGACAGAAGTTTATATGAGTCTGCCATTCAGTGCCAACTCCTCACCTTACTAAGCCACCCACCTTGGAACACTTTGCACTTAGCTACTGTCAAAACATACTTTTTTCTGTAAGTTTCTAAAACACCACAGAATGATCACCATCAACAAGAGGCAGACAGCCATCTTTGATAATATCCCTGAGAGCAATGACACAGAACCATGAAAATTATTCATGCAAGCAAACAACAAGGTAAATAAAAACCACCACATTCAATTAAATCAAAGGCCTGTTTCATTATTTTCCTTTAACAGGTGAGCAGTTGAGCTTATTTGCCTTGATACATATAGAAAGTGAAGTTAAATCTCTATGAAATATTTGCAGCAGAAGCTACTTTTCCACTAGTTAAGCTGGAGAACAGTATTACTCGAGTTCCTCCTGAGGCTACAGATAAAGATCTGCCTGAATTCTTTGCAATTAAACCACTTAACTATGGTCTGTTGCTTACTAGTGAGCAACAAATAGAATACACTCATCATACTTCCTAAGACAGGAAATAATACCTGGCAGCGCAGGAAGGTGGGACTGCCACTTGCAGCTACACCACCTATACAAATATTGGATCACACCTTTGCAACTGGCCCAAAGCAGCACACCAATGTTATTGGTACTGAATGCAATAACAGAATTAAATATCAATAGCATATAATAAAAGAGTCCAGTATTTAAATAAGCAAGGGCTATGCATTACTGATGAAAACTACGTGTGGTCTGGAAGATCTTTAAGCAACAATAGACTATCTTAAGTTGCTGACCTTATAGCTTTCCCTTAGCAAACATGTATGATAAGCCTGAGGTGTTCCTCCTGCCCACAGCATTGCTGGTGTGTCAGTAGTGGACTGGACTCATAGCACACATCATCAACACTAACTCCCTCAGTAATGAATTCAAGGATTCCCAATCAACCCACAGATTACAAAGTCTCCTGAGCAACACTGGAATTGTCTGTGACAACTCAATGACAGCACACAAAGATAAAATGGGAGCATCTGTACTGCTTAGCTGAAAACACAGATGGATGTTCAGAAGTAGCTTGGTTAAAAGGACAGGGCAACTGTGCCTTTGTTTAGGGTGACAGACATATGTCTCTCACCTGGCTGCCAGTTCCACTCAGCTTTGGCACCCTCCTCCATTCTGACTGCAAACACACTACTGAATTCTCTTCCTCACCTTCTCTTAGTATAACATGTCCTGTAAAATAAAGCTACAAATTTGTAGAGATTAATTTGCAACATGGAAGTTAAAAGAAAAGGTTATTTTCCTGCTAGGTATTATGAGTAGTTTCCATACATTCAAAAGGGCTTCCCTTCTCACACATAATAGCTCCCTTCCACTCCCCACCTCCCAGAGATCCATATACCCCTGAAATAACCTGTCTTCCACATCTGTATCCACTTTTCTCAGTCCTCTGTTCCCAGAAAATGCATTAATTCACCATTGAAAAAATTCTCATACCAAAATTATATCTCTCTGACTCCATCCTGCTAGTCCTGTGACTGGCAGTCCCATGCCCTCACTTCCAGCTGTCTGCTAAGCCCACACATCCCAGACAACCGCTTCACAGAACCCTTTCCATCCAGAGGTACTGCTAGACCTCTCACCCCCATACCATGCCCTAAACCCCAGTCCTAATTCAATTTAAGTCCATCCTGTGGCATGGCTTGGAGAATCTACCCACCACAGGAAGGATGAGAACCAGTATCTGTAGGAGACAGTGTTTTCTGTTATTCTATGAAGATTTGTAGATTAATTTGAATCTCTGATCAATAATATAAGCTAGCATTATGATTAGGCCTGGGTTTAGGATATACTGACAGAGGGCTTGGACTACAAGGGTGGGCTGTAGGATCCTGTTTTAAACCAAGCTTATACATCTCTGCTGTCTGCAACGCTACTGATACCCAACCCAAATCAGTGCTATAGACACAATACCAAAACACTAACAAAAAATCAATGTAATCCACTATCTTCAAATGGCATCAGCCATCATCCTAACATAGTCCCTGTTCTGCTCCTAGACACAACTGCAAATCTAATTTACTTAAGGCAGATTTACTATTAGAGCTACTAAATACCAGCAGACCTTTCCACTGCTAGGCCTTGTTCTAGGCCTGTCAGCTTTACCAGATCTGGAAGCCAACTGAAGTCTAAAAATCCCCTGCTTTCTGAACCCAAGTAATCAACTCATTCCCCACCTCTAATCTTTTCCCTTGATCATCTACCCTCTACAACCCACAGAGCAGCAACTCTAGGAGATCTTAAAAAAAAAAAAATTAGCCCTCAAAACCAGGCCAACACACCTGATCCAGCAATCCTCCATGCTCATAAACTCCTCTTGTTTCTAAACTAGCCCTCTCTGGAGATACCACAGGCCAAGGACTCCAATCCATTCGAGAACATGATGTTAACTTCATACCAACCTACAATAAACATGTGCTGTCTGCAACCTGCCAATAAACTAAGCCCATATGCTTCTGCTTTCCTGAGCCCCAGTCCTAACTACTCTTATAGTTTTATAGCTATTAAATGACCTTGAAATAAATTAAGAGAGCACCTGCCCTCCATACTAGGTTTTACCTCCTCCTTGCCCTTGGTTTTAGGATCTGGGGTGCACTTACCTTATATATGGCCAGGTAAGTTTTCAATGCTACCTCTCTCATCTTGATTCCAAACACCAACAGTTACTCAAAGACAACTTTCAGGATCTAGAAGAATAGTGGAAACTGTTAAATTTGCTCCCCCTTCCCACCCTTCGACTACTTTTAAAATCTAATCTCTTATTGTATTATCAAATTAGAGTCACTGTTGTGTTATCCGATCCATACTTTCTTTACCCTCTAGTATTGTCAGAAAGGATTTATTCTCTCTCAGTATAATCTATGTTTAGTTTCTTTTTAAAAGATATTTATCTCCATCTATAAGGGTGGAGCATTTGAAGTTAACTGCCAGTCAGTTACCTTCCTTTGTAGTCAATGGAAATAATTAGGCACCTTGGAAGGCTGATACAACTAATTCTAACATACTTGTCTAACAAGGCATATGAATGGCCCTCTGAGCCTGTGTATTTCTTTCCATTAGATCTAAAGGGATTCAAAGGGAAATATTTAGATTTAAATGTTTAATTGTAGATGCTGAATTAAGCAAAATTAATCCACCTAAACTACTGTTGTCATTGAGATTTCCTCTTTAACTATGTTGCAACACTTAAGCATTTTAATATACAAATCATATTGAAGGCAAACACATGGAAGCTACTGTAGCCATTTACACTAGTGATGAAGAACAATAAAAAAAAATTCCTGCTGGCAAAGTGGGAGTGTACTTCACAGATATCCTATTTTTGATAACAAAGGCTTTCTCATTCAAAAGCCCTGAGTACTACTTTTTATTAAACATTTTTTTTGAGATGTCTGGGGGAGGTTTGGTTGGTTGGTTGGTTTTTTTGTTTGTTTTTTTTTTTTTACTATGACACATTAACATGTTCAGTAGACACATAAGCAGCCAACTGATTGGAGGAGCATTCTAAAATGGTCAGTGGTAACCCTTATTCTTGTTATAACCAAAAGAATAAAAAGGCATCACTAAGCAGCAAATTCAGTATTTTATTCAAACATATCCAAAAAATCCCATATATGCAAAACATGGCAGGCTGTAAAAAAAAAAATAAAAAAATTAAGTCATCAAAAAGATTAAGCTCTTTTGAGGGCTTTCGTGGCTGGGAAAAGCGGCTAGCTCGTGCCGGAACCGGCAGCTCGGGGGTGGGCTGCTGACGCGGCGGGGGCGGAGACAACGACTCACGCGGCAGTTCTAAACGGACTGTCCCGGAGCGCAGCGGCCGGCTGCTACGCACCCAGCACGCAGGCAGCTGGTGGGTGTCACTGTGGCGAGAGCAGGCGTACAGGACGCAGCTCCTTGAACGGTAAGTTACTGGAAGCCTCTCGACCTGACCAGGACGTCATGGTAAGAACTCGGCAGAAGGCCATGGCATCCCTGAGCTCTGCACCGAGCAGCTCCGATGTGGCCACTCAGACGGAGCTTGCATGGGAACATGCTGCCACCCAGGTGTCAGGCTGCAGGGTGTGCCCTGCTCTTGCGCAGGTGTTGAGTGGTAGTGGTGAGCAGACCTGTGGGAGGTGTGCCCAGGTAGAGGAACTCCTTCACCTAGTGATGGAGCTCTGTGAGGAGGTAAGTCGTTTGAGGAGTATAAGGGATTGTGAACAGGAGATAGATAACTGGAGTCGCATCCTGCCTTCCCTGAAAGAAGCACCTCAGGCAGACAGAGCTCCACATACAGAGCACTCCCCACCCTCTAGCAGCACAGCTGAATGTGGAGATTCAGAGGACAGGGGCCAGTGGCAACAAGTCCCTGTCCGGTGTGGCAGGTGTGCCACCCAGGTGACCCCCACACCATCCGAGGTGCCCTTGCAGAACGGATATGATGTTCTGCAAAGGGAACTGGAGGATGAGAAGGACAACAGCCTGCTGAACTTGGAGTTGTCACCGAGGCCAAGATGGATTATGCCTCGTATAACAACATCCTCGGTTATGAAAGAAAGACGGGCCCTTGTAGTAGGGGACTCGATTCTGAAGGGAGTGGAAGGTCCCATATGTAGACCAGACCCAATCTGTAGGGAAGCCTGCTGTCTCCCTGGGGCCAAAGTTAAGGATGTCCAGAAGAAACTCCCTACCCTAGTTAGGCCTGCTGACTACTACCCTTCATTGATTTTTTTCAGTTAGGCAATGATGAAATTTCAGGAAGAAGCCTGAGGGCAATGAAGAAAGACTTCAGGGCCCTGGGACGGCTGGTTAGGGGATCAGGAGCACAAGTAGTGTTTGCTTCTATCCCAACAGTTGCGAGGATTGATGAGAAGATTAATAGGAAATGCCAGCTGTTCAATGCCTGGCTCAGAGACTGGTGTCATCGGCAGGACTTTGGGTTCTTTGATTATGGGCTGCTTTTCAGGACGCCAGGCCTGCTGGCAACAGACAGCAAAAGCCTGTCTCAGAGGGGGAAAAGGGTTTTAGGGCAGGAGTTGGCGGGGCTCATTGACAGGGCTTTAAACTAGATTCGAAGGGGGATGGGGATAGATCCAAGCTTGCTAGCAAAAAGCCTGAAGGTGGCATGCTGGCACTAGACTTGGAAAAGATAGGGGGCGTAACCAGGCTCCTTAGGAATAAGTCTGGGGGTGGCAGAATTTCGGCTCCCGCCAGTAAAAAGGAGAAAGGACCTATAGCCCAGCTGAAGTGCTTATACACTAATGCACGTAGCATGGGCAACAAACAGGAGGAGCTGGAAGCCACTGTGCAGCAGGATAATTATGATGTAGTCGCCATCACAGAAACGTGGTGGGATGACTCACATAGCTATAGTGCTGCCATGGATGCCTATAGGCTCTTCAGGAAGGATAGGCAAGCAAGGAGAGGCGGGGGTGTGGCCCTGTATGTTAAGGAGTGTTATGAATGCTTTGAACTAAATGATGGTGACAATGAGACTGAGTGTTTATGGGTAAGAATCAGGGGCAGGGCCAACAAGGCAGATATCGTAGTAGGAGTCTGTTATAGACCGCCCAATCAGGATGAGGAGGCAGATGAAATATTCTATAAACGGCTGGGAGAAGTCTCAAGCTCGCGAGCTCTTGTCCTCGTGGGGGACTTCAATTTGACGGACATCTGCTGGGAATACAATACAGCAGGGAGGGAACAGTCTAGAAGGTTCCTGGAATGTGCTGGGGATAACTTCCTGACACAGCTGGTGAGAGAGCCAACTAGGGAAGGTGCCCTGCTGGACCTGTTGTTTGTAAACAGGGAAGGTCTTGTGGGGGATGTGAAGGTTGGAGGCTGTCTTGGGAACAGTGACCATGAAATGATAGAGTTTTCGATTCTGCGAGAAGCAAGGAGAGGGGTCAGCAGAACTGCTACCTTGGACTTCCGGAGGGCGGACTTTGGGCTTTTCAGGAGCCTGGTTGACAAAGTCCCCTGGGAGGCAGTCCTCCAGGGCAAAGGAGCCCAGGAAGCCTGGATGATTTTCAAGAAGGAAGTCTTAAAGGCGCAGGAGCAGGCGGTCCCCATGTGCCGGAAGACAAGCCGTCGGGGAAAAAGGCCGGCCTGGCTAAACAGGGAGCTAGTGTTGCAACTTAGGGAAAAAAAGAGGATCTATGGCCTCTGGAAGGAAGGGCAGGCCACTCAAGAGGACTACAAAGAGGTAGTTAAGCTATGTAGGGAAAAAATCAGGAGGGCCAAAGCCCAGCTAGAGCTAAACCTGGCTTCTGTTGTCAAGGACAACAAAAAAAGTTTCTATAAATATATTAGCAATAAGAAGAGGACTAAGGATTATCTCCATCCTCTAGTAGATGGGGCCGGCAACATAGTGACCAAGGATGAGGAAAAGGCTGAGGTGCTTAATGCAGTCTTTGCCTCAGTCTTCAGCAGTAGGACCAGTTGTTCCCTGAGCACCCAGACCCCTGAGCTAGAAGACAGGGATGGGGAGCAGAATGAAGCCCCCGTAATCCAAAGGGAAACGGTGAGGGACCTGCTTCAGCACCCGGAGGTGCACAAATCTATGGGGCTGGATGGGATCCACCCAAGGGTATTGAAAGAGCTGGCGGAAGTGCTCGCCAGGCCACTTTGCATCATTTATGAGCAGTCCTGGACAACCGGGGAGGTCCCAGCTGACTGGAGGTTAGCAAATGTGACACCCATCCACAAGAAGGGCCGGAAGGAGGATCCGGGGAACTACAGGCCAGTCAGTCTGACCTCGGTGCCTGGGAAGGTCGTGGAACAGATCCTCCTCAGTGCCATTACGCGGCACATGCAGGAGAACAGGGTGATCAGGCCCAGTCAGCATGGGTTTGTGAAGGGCAGGTCATGCCTATCAAACCTAATATCCTTCTATGATAAGGTGACCCACTTAGTGGATGAGGGAAAAGCTGTGGATGTTATCTACTTGGATTTTTGCAAAGCTTTTGACACCGTTTCCCACAGCATTCTCCTGGAGAAACTGGCTGCTCGTGGCCTGGACAGGTGTACTCTTCGCTGGGTAAAAAACTGGCTGCATGGCTGTGCCCAGAGAGTGGTGGTAAATGGAGTTAAATCCAGTTGGTGTCCGGTCACAAGTGGTGTCCCCCAGGGCTCGGTGCTGGGGCCGGTTCTCTTTAATATCTTTATCAATGATCTGGATGAAGGGATCGAATGCACCCTCAGTAAGTTCGCAGCTGACACTAAGCTGGGTGGGCGTGTTGATCTGCTTGAGGGTAGGTTGGCTCTGCAGAGGGATCTGGACAGGCTGGACCGATGGGCTGAGACCAATGGTATGAGGTTCAACAAGGCCAAGTGCCGGGTCCTGCACTTGGGTCACAACAACCCCATGCAGCGCTACAGGATTGGGGCAGAGTGGCTGGAAAGCAGCCCGGCAGAAAAGGACTTGGGAGTGTTGGTTGACAGCCAGCTGAATATGAGCCAGCAGTGTGCCCAGGTGGCCAAGAAGGCCAACAGCATCCTAGCCTGTATCAGGAATAGTGTGGTGAGCCGGACTAGGGAAGTGATCATCCCCCTGTACTCGGCACTGGTGAGGCCCCACCTCGAGTACTGCATTCAGTTTTGGGCCCCTCGCTACAAGAGGGACATTGAGGTGTTGGAGCGTGTCCAGAGAAGGGCTACAAAGCTGGTGAGGGGTCTGGAGGACAAACCTTATGAAGAACGACTGAGGGAGCTGGGGTTGTTTAGCCTGGAGAAGAGGAGGCTGAGGGGAGACCTTATCACCCTCTACAACTACCTGAAAGGAGGTTGTAGAGAGATGGGGGCTGACCTCTTCTCCCTGGTGACAAGTGATAGGACAAGGGGAAACAGGTTCAAGTTATGTCAGGGGAGGTTTAGATTAGATATTAGGAAACATTTTTTCACTGAAAGGGTTATTAAACATTGGAATAGGCTGCCCAGGGAGGTGGTGGATTCACCATCCCTGGAGGTGTTTAAAAAAAAAAAAGGGTAGATGGGGCACTTAGGGACATGGTTTAGAAGTGGCTCTTGTCAGGGTAGGCTAAAGGTTGGACTCGATGATCTTAAAGGTCCCTTCCAACCTCAACAATTCTATGATTCTATGATTTAGAGCTTTCTCAGTTCTCAGGTCCCTTCCAACCCCTATCATTCTGTGATTCTGTGAAATCTCGGAGCGGGTCCTGTTTCTCTTGAATTGGTTTTGTAGGAGGGTGTTTTTTCTTAATGACTGAGACGTGGGTCTGTTGAGGGGAAGAATGGCATTTTTTTTTCTCCACCCCAGACAGTTTTTCAAACAATTTATCATTTTTCTTAGCTATTGCCTCATTTTGTTCAACTATTGTCTTGGTCACTTCCTCTATTTTCTCAGTCATTTTTTTCTACGGCTGCCACAGTGAGGGGACAAGAGAGACTGTCTTCATACTGTTGTACCTTGTTAGCCACTTCATTTACAATTGGTGCATCAGCATTGGATCCTCCCCAAACCGTTGTTGACAATGTATGGGAGTACATCGATAGTATACCTCTCTGCATATCGTTCCTTGGCATAAATTACAAATAATCAGGTCTTATCACTCTGAAAGCAGAGAGTGTCTAAAAAATATGCTGTTAATTTGAAAGAGTTAGAAGAGGCTTAGCTGCAAAGTAAAATTACTGAACAGAAAATTGGTTCTGTTTTACCACAAAGCAGGACACCAGGGCCCAGCACAGTGTGATAAGTTGTACCTCCTTGCAAATAGCCAGGGCATTTTTATTTTTATTTTTTCCAAACATTTTATCACTTCATCAGCATCCTGTATGTGTTCAGAAGTGAAGTTCCAGAGCACTGGAGGTAAGAATTTCTTTAGATGCCTGCCCATATTCTCCCACATGCCATGCCACCCATGACCATACTCCCACGGAGCCTGGGTCATATTCCTAAATTGATAGTTAACCTTTGACAAAATTGAAACAATATTCCTAAGAAAAAACAATAGAAGTATTCTAACTACCCAAGGATATTCAAGATACTGAGACACTATTGTAAGGAGGGAGAAAACATCACAGAAAGTGGTGAAGGTGCCATTCTGCATTTCCTCCACAAAAAAACCTCTGAGAGGAAGAAGTATAATTGTTAATCGTCTTCATGAGATGGCACCCAAAGTACAATAATGGCTTCAGTACTGTTTTAACAACAAATCTCCCAGGCAAAACATCACTACAGAACACAGCAAACTGCAAGAGCCAACACCAATCTTTAACATGTACGGCAAAAAAACCCCCAAACATGGTGCAGATCAGATAAACTAATATTGAGAACAGATGAATCAATATTGTGACCCGCAACTGTTAACAGATATTAATCCCATCTAATACGCTCCAGTCAATCTGTTATTATCGCAAACCCTTCGAGCCCCACATTGGGCGCCAAAAAGGACTGTCATGGTTTAACCCCACCTGGCAACTAAGCACCACACAGCTGCTTGCTCAGCCCTCCCCCCAAGATGGGGGGGGGAGAAATGGAAGTGGAAAAGTGAGAAATTCACTCATGGGTTGAGATAAAAACAGTTCAATAATTAAAATAATGTAAGGAAGAGGAAAAAATAACAAAGACAGTGTGCTGGTTTTGGCTGGGGTAGAGTTAATTTTCTTCACAGTAGCTAGTATGGGGCTATGTTTTGGATTTGTGCAGAAAACAGTGATGATAATACAGGGGCGTTTTCATTATTGCTGATCAGAGCTTACACAGAGTCAAGGCCTTTTCTGCTCCTCACGCCACCTCACCAGCAAGTAGGCTGAGGGTTCACAAGAAGTGACCCCAACTGACCAAAGGGATATTCCATACCATATGACATTGTGACGGAGAGAAAAGGACTTCAATGAGAGGTTCAAATTAACAATTTATTTGGACTTCACTCACAGGTCCGATAACACCATATTGCAAGTTTTATGGATACAATGGAGAATGCACTATTGCAATTTAAAAAGCAATTCACAGAATACACTATTACAACCTACAAGTGATCCCAAAAAGTACCAACACAAACCACAAGCATGCTAGATATTAATACCTTTAAAAAGTGCACTAACCACGATCTTAAAGCATGCCAAATATCATACGTATGTTTCTTAAATCACTTACCCTCTCCCTCAGGTAAGGCCACTCAATCCCTGGGAAGTTACCTTGCACAGCATCCTAGACAAGGGGGGAAGAATCTCCTACAGGCCAGCTGTATCGTTGGAAGACTCCCCCTTTTCCTCCCCAAACTTTACGGTTTATATTTCCTGATTCGATTGGTGGGCAGGATTGTGCCTGAATGGATTACACTATCTGGAATAGTTATCTCTGGTGGTTTGATGGCCCCTTAGTTAGTATCATTTA
Source organism: Larus michahellis (assembly GCF_964199755.1). NCBI lineage: Eukaryota > Metazoa > Chordata > Aves > Charadriiformes > Laridae > Larus > Larus michahellis. Next base: position 22,682,134 of record NC_133929.1, on the reverse strand, counting down.
TTTTGTGATGCCTGGTACACAAAGTCACTGAACAGTGGTGGGATGGGACTCAGGGCATTTCGTTTGATAAAGGACTATTCAAGGCACCATTTGGGTTTCAGTTCTTATTGTGATGCAGTGTTGAAGCAACCCTGGGCTGAGCCGTTTCTGCAGCTCCTCCCAAGTTATCTCTGCATAGGTAAGGATCTGTCAAGGCAAGATGAAGCGGAGTCAAATGACAACTCTCTGCATTTCACCTTCTGTGCTCTGAAACCGGTTTGGCCAGGTGATCCCATTCAAACATCATGCTCAGCAATAAAAAGCTGGGGGAAGGAGGAGGAAGGGGGTGCTTTTGGAGTACCTATTAAACTGTTTTTATCTCAACCCACGACTTTTCTCACTTTTACCCTTCTGATTCTCTCCCCTAACCCACCAGGGGGAAAGTGAGCTATCAGCTGTGTGGTGCTGAGTTGTCAGCTGGAGTTAAGCCACAACAGTCCTTTTTGGCACCCAAGGTGGGACATGAAGGGTTCGAGATAACAACAGATTTTATTAGAATGTGCTAGATCAAGTTTATAGCTGTTAGTGCTGTTTAACTATTAATTGGCATGCTCCTGTGCTTGCCATGGGGCTTGCTTGCCTTATTGTATGTTAGTGTCTAGTGTTTGTTAGTGGCTGCTTGCTGTACTGCTTATCATCTTTCTCTGCTGTGGCTGGGAACATTTTGATAACAGCAATGGCCGTGCACCTGGACTGGCAGATGGCCAGGGCATTGCTGCTGCTTCTGTACTGGACAGGCTGGAACTCCAGCATGAACTCGAGTCAATGGGACTGTGACCTGTGGATGAGTCCACATGGGAGCAGGACACTCCAAAGCATCTGTGGCCATGGATAAGCCCATGCCAAAGCAGGTATATCTTGAAGTGTCTGTGGCCATGGTTATGTGCGTGCTGCAGCAGGTAGACCTCTGAAGGGATTGTGGCCCAAGGATAAGTCCACTCTGGAGAAGTCCACTCTGAAGCCACCTTGAAGCATCAGTGGCTGTGTATGTGGTCATGTTGGAGCACCTCAAAATTTTTGGCCATGGATAAGCCCACAACAGAGCAGGTACATCCCTGGAAGTACTGCAGCCGTAGGAGAGGCCATGTTTGAGCAGGTTTACTTCTGAAGGGACTGTGGCTGTGGGTAATGCCATGCTGGAGCAGGTATGTCTCTGAAGGCATTGTCCCCAAGTCCCTAAGCAGCAGCCCCCCCGCCAACCTCCCCCCTAATTTTATTGCTTAGCAAGACATCATATGGTATGGAATATCCCTTTGGTCAGTTGGGGGTCAGCTGTCTCAGCTGTGTCCCCTCCCAACTTCGTGAGTGCCCCTAGCCTACTTGTTGGCAGGGCAGTGTGAGAAGCAGAAAGGGCCTTGACTCTGTGTAAGCACTGCTCAGCAATAACAAAAACTTCCCATATTATCAACGGTGTTTCCAGCACAAATCCAAAACATAGACCGATACTAGCTACTATGAAGAAATTTACCTCTACCCCAGCCAGAACAGCACACCTGGTATCAGGAAAACCAAACACTTTTCCAGCAACTGGATGTGCTATTAAAGAAAAGCTCATGCAACAGAGCGAGGAATAGACACAGATGTTCTCCAAATTACATTCAAGTGTCTAAAAGGCAGGAAAAGACTTCCTGATTGACATATAAAAATAATATTTTTATATGTATAGAGTACAGAGATAGAGTATTGGTCACTTTTCTCCATCAGCAATGCCTAGGGCCAGCTGGATGGCTTTTACCTCTGCAAATTGACTCGATTCACCTTCTCCTTCAGCTGCTTCTGCGACTTGTTGTGTAGGACTCCACACAGCAGCTTTCCACTTTTGATGTTTTCCTACAATACAGCAAGACCCATCAGTGAACAGAGCACACTGTTTCTCATTATCTGAGAGTTCATTATATGGTAAGACTTCCTCAGCATGAGTCACCACCTCCTCAGGTGGCATCCTGAAGTCTTTGCCTTCAGGCCAGTTTGTGATCACTTCTACGATTCCTGGATGATTGGGGTTTCCTATTCGAGCTTGCTGTGTGATTGAGGCAACCCACGTACTCCAGGTAGCGTCGGTGGCATGATGAATAGAAGGTACTTCACCCTTGAACATCCAGCCCAGCACTGGTAATTGGGGCACCAGGAGGAGGTGTGCTTCAGTACCAATTACCTCTGAAGCAGCTCTAACTCCTTCATGTGCTGCCAAGATGTCTTTCTCAGTTGGGGTATAGTTGGCCTCGGAGCCTTTATAGCCTCGACTCCAGAATCCTAGGGGTCGACCTCGAGTCTCCCCTGGTGCTTTCTGCCAGAGGCTCCAGGTAGGGCCATTCTCCCCGGCTGCGGCGTACAGCACGTTTTTAATGTCCCGTCCTGTTCGGACTGGTCCAAGGGCTACTGCATGCACGATCTCTTGTTTAATTTGCTCAAAGGCCTGTCATTGCTCAGGACCACACATAAAATCATTTATATTTCGAGTTACTTCATAGAGAGGTTTCACAATCTGACTCTAACCTGGAATGTGCATTCTCCAGAAACCCACAATGCCTAAGGCGGCTTGTGTTTCCTTTCTGTTAGTAGGTGGGGACATAGGTGTTATTTTGTTAATCACATCCATTGGGATCTGGTGATGAACATCTTGCCACTTAATTCCCAAGAACTGGATTTCCTGTGCAGGTCCCTTGGCCTTACCTCTTTTTACGGCAAAACCTGCTTTCAGAAGAATCTTGATTATTTTCTTACCTTTCTTGAAAACTTCTTGTGCTGTATTACCCCACGCTATGATGTCATCAATGTATTGCAGGTGTTCTGGAGCTCCAGCCTTCTCCAGTGCAGTCTGGATCAGTCCATGGCAAATCAGTCCATGTTTCCACCCCTGGGGCAGTCGATTCCAGGTATACTGGATGCCTCCCCAGGTGAAAGCAAACTGTGGCCTGCACTCTGATGCTAAAGGGATTGAGAAGAATGCATTAGCAATGTCAGTTGTGGCATACCACTTGGCTGCCTTGGACTCCAGTTCATACTGCAGTTCTAGCATGTCTGGCACAGCAGCACTCAGTGGCGGTGTGACCTCATTCAGGCCACGATAGTCTACTGTTAATCTCCAGTCTCCATCAGACTTTCGCACTGGCCATATAGGGCCGTTAAAGGGTGAGTGAATCTTGCTGATCACTCCTTGGGTCTCTAGCCAACAAATTAAGTTCTGGATGGGAATCAGAGAGTCTCGGTTTGTGAGATACTGTCATCAGTGCACTGTGGAAGTAGCAGCTGGCACCTGCTGTTCTTTAACCTTCAGCAGTCCCAACACAGAAGGGTCATCTGAAAGGCCAGGTAAGGTAGGCAGCCGTGTAATGTCCTCAGTCTCTACAGCTGCTATACCAAAAGCCCACTGATACCCTTTTGGGTCTTTGAAATACCCTCTCTTGAGGGTATTGGGGCCGGTTCTCTTTAATATCTTTATCAATGATCTGGATGAAGGGATCGAATGCACCCTCAGTAAGTTCGCAGATGACACTAAGCTGGGCGGCCGTGTTGATCTGCTTGAGGGTAGGTTGGCTCTGCAGAGGGATCTGGACAGGCTGGACCGATGGGCTGAGACCAATGGTATGAGGTTCAACAAGGCCAAGTGCCGGGTCCTGCACTTGGGTCACAACAACCCCATGCAGCGCTACAGGATTGGGGCAGAGTGGCTGGAAAGCAGCCCGGCAGAAAAGGACCTGGGGGTGTTGGTGGACAGCCAGCTGAATATGAGCCAGCAGTGTGCCCAGGTGGCCAAGAAGGCCAACAGCATCCTAGCCTGTATCAGGAATAGTGTGGTGAGCCGGACTAGGGAAGTGATCATCCCCCTGTACTCGGCACTGGTGAGGCCCCACCTCGAGTACTGCATTCAGTTTTGGGCCCCTCGCTACAAGAGGGACATTGAGGTGTTGGAGCGTGTCCAGAGAAGGGCTACAAAGCTGGTGAGGGGTCTGGAGGACAAACCTTATGAAGAACGACTGAGGGAGCTGGGGTTGTTTAGCTTGGAGAAGAGGAGGCTGAGGGGAGACCTTATCACCCTCTACAACTACCTGAAAGGAGGTTGTAGAGAGATGGGGGCTGACCTCTTCTCCCTGGTGACAAGTGATAGGACAAGGGGAAACAGGTTCAAGTTATGTCAGGGGAGGTTTAGATTGGATATTAGAAAACATTTTTTCACTGAAAGGGTTATTAAACATTGGAATAGGCTGCCCAGGGAGGTGGTGGATTCACCATCCCTGGAGGTGTTTAAAAAAAAAAAAAGGGTAGATGGGGCACTTAGGGACATGGTTTAGAAGTGGCTCTTGTTAGGGTAGGCTAAAGGTTGGACTTGATGATCTTAAAGGTCCCTTCCAACCTCAGCAATTCTATGATTCTATGAACTGTTGAATTTCTTCACAGTTTGAGAACAACACCGTCACAAGAACTTATCATCTGCTCACCATTACAAGACTCTACAGTCATGACAATACCTAGAATTCACATCCTAATCTAAACAGAAGGAAAAACACATTTAGTACAAGGGATGGAAACAACAGTCCCTCGAACTCAGCATAGCTATTCAGCCTGATAGCGTAGATGCACACCCCTCCATTAGTTTGGCCTAGCAGTGCTGAAGTCAATAGGAATTCTGTGAATCATTTCAGTGGAAACAGATTCCATTGTTGTCCCAAAACTCGTGGGATCGTTTACCCGGTGTGCAAGCCAATAAACACACAGAGTTGAGGTATTAGTAGTTCTGCACAGAAAAGGGTGTTAGGGGGTATCTCCACAAAGCTAGCACACCCAGCATTAAAACAGTCATTCATTTATACACTGTAAATTAGCATAATTAACATATTAATTGCTTATCAACTTTTTACTGGTGCTTATAATTCCTCATCTTGAAGACGATTGCTGTAAAATGTCCTCATCTTCAATTAAAGGTACAGTGTCTCTTAATTTTACTGGGCAGGCTCAGTGGGCGAGGGTCTTCAAGCAGAGGTGGGTATCCTAACTTCCAGAGGAGTGGTTTTCATATTATAATTAGTCAAGTTCACCTCAAGAACACATTTCACGCGGTATAGCCAAGTTTCTTGGACAATCAGCCCACTAAAGTTTCTGCTACCTGGTTTTAGGTCTGGTTGTTCCTTCTATCCAATTATCTTGTCAAGAATCATTTACCCAAATGATTTACAGAGTTACAATCCATAGAGTTTTCAATATTACCGTGATAACATGGACCTCTGAAAGGAAGGAAGCAGTCCTTCCTGTACGAGCAAATACATAACACTTATGCAAGTATAAAGCACAAAGAAAGAAAAGATGTTTGATTATAACTGAGCTCCTTCAAAATGGGAAACAGAAAACATACTTTACTGCTTCTCACATATTTCCTTTTATACCCAGAGAATGTCTCTTCTTTGAAGAAATCTGTCCAAACCCTTCTCATGCTAACTCTTCCTATGGCTGAACAGATTGTATTAAGTTGTTAGGAAAAATATGATTAAGAAATTCTTCAACTGGGACAATTTAAACTGTCTATCAAACCATATGTCAAGGTCCATTTGGATCTCTCAAGTTTACAGGATAACATACTCTGTGATTTAAACTTTATTTCATGAGCTCATTAAGAAATATAATAAACAAACATGACAAACAGGGGCTTAATTCCCCTTGCCCAGACTAGTCTATCAATCACACAAATTCACTTATTCACTGGTCAAGTCATAAAGTTTCATAACTTACAACCCATAACTCTTAATATCGTGCACCCACAAGCAAAAGAAAAGAATTACTTACCTAGCCAATGGTGAGAGTGCTCATCCTTCCTTCTCTGTCACAGTGCAAGGATCCCCTGTATCACACGGGGAAACCTGAAAGCCTCAGTAGTCCAGCTGCTGTTGGATCCACTTCAAAAGAGCTTTTTTTTTTAATACCATTGTAAGAGACGTACTGTAAATTCCCTGACAAGGGGCACAAGGCCCTCCAAGCCTTCAATGGAATGCCTCAAACACTCACAAGGAAATAAATAATGCAGGCCTGGCTTTCAAAGAACTGATAAGGCTAACACTTCTGGCACCTGAAAGCATGGGAGAACTGCCTTGTGAAGGCAAGATAGTTCTACCACTTGTGTGGTGAGCTTGCTAGTTCTCTGTTCTCGAGGCCATTGTGTCCGATACGTGACCTTTGCTTCATTATCTGCAAAAAGCATATGAAAGCGCACATCCCTGCATATGCTAATGAAGATTATAGAAATCGTAGAATCATAGAATGGTTCAGATTGGAAGGGACCTTAAAGATCATCTAGTTCCAACACCCCCCTGCCATGGGCAGGGACACCTCCCACTAGACCAGGCTGCTCAAAGCCTCATCCAGCCTGGCCTTGAACACTTCCAGGGATGAGGCATCCACAACCTCCCTGGGCAACCTGTTCCAGTGCCTCACCACCCTCACAGTAAAGTATTTCTTTCTAATATCCAATCTAAATCTCCCCTCCTTCAGTTTGAAACTGTTACCCCTCGTCCTATCATTACACTCCCTAATAAAGAGTTCCTCCCCATCCTTCCTGTAGGCCCCCTTTAGGTACTGGAAGGCCACTATAAGGTCTCCCTGGAGCCTTCTCTTCTCCAGGCTGAACAACCCCAACTCTCTCAGCCTGTCCTCATAGGAGAGGTGCTCCAGCCCTCCGATCATCTTCGTGGCCCTCCTCTGGACCCCCTCCAACAGGTCCATGTCCTTCTTGTGCTGAGGACTCCAAAGCTGGACACAGTACTCCAGGTGGGGTCTCACCAGAGCAGAGTAGAGGGGCAGAATCACCTCCCTCGATCTGCTGACCATATTTCGTTTGATGCAGCCTAGGACGCAGTTGGCATTGCCTGCTCATATTGTGCTTCTCATCCACCAACACCCCCAAGTCCTTCTCCTCAGGGCTGCTCTCAAGCCATTTGCCACACAGCCTGTATTTGTGCCTGGGATTGCCCTGACCCAGGTGCAGGACCTTGCACTTGGCCTGATTGAACTTCATGGGGTTGGCACAGGCCCACCTCTCAAGCCTGTCCAAGTCCCTCTGGATGGCATCCTTTCCCTCCAGCATGTCAACCATGCCACACAGCTTAGTGTCGTCAGCAAACTTGCTGAGGGTGCACTCAATCCCACTGTCCGTGTTGCTGACAAAGATGTTAACCAGCACTGGTCCCAGTACCAACCCCTGAGGAATACCACTCGTCACTGGTTTCCACGTGGACGTTGAGCCGTTAACCACAACGCTTTGAGTGTGGCCATCTAGCCAGTTCCTTATCCACCAAGTGGTCCATCCATCAAATCCACGCCTTTCCAATTTAGAGACCAGGATGTCGTGTGGGACAGTGTCAAACACTTTGCAGAAGTCCAGGTAGATGGCGTCGGCTGCTCTCCCCTTATCTACCAATGCTGTGGCAACATCATAGAAGGCCACCAAATTTGTCAGGCATGACTTGCCCTTTAGTGAAGCCATGTTGGCTGTCACCAATCACCTCCTTATTTTCCATGTGCCTTGGCAGAGATTCCAGGAGGATCTGCTCCATGATCTTGCCAGGCACAGAGGTGAGACTAACCGGCCTGTAGTTCCCCAGGTCTTCCTTTTCTTTCCTTTTTGAAAATGGGGGTTATGTTTCCCCTTTTCCAGTCAGTGGGAACTTCAACAGACTGCCACAACTTCTCAAATATAATGGAAAGCAGCTTAGCAACTTCATCCTCCAGTTCCCTCAGTTTCATCAGGTCCCATGGACTCATGCACCTTCAGGTTCCTCAGATGGTCCCGAACCTGATCTTCTCCTACAGTGGGCGGTTCTTCTTTCTCATAGACTCTGCCTTTGCCTTCTGCAACTTGGGTAGTGTGGTTGGAGCCCTTGACAGTGAAGACAGAGGTGAAAAAGTCATTCAGTACCTCAGCCTTCTCCATATCCTGGGTGACCAGGCCTCCTGTTTCCTTCCGGAGAGGGCCCACATCTTCCCTAGTCTTGCCTTTATCCCTGACATACATATAGAAGTTTTTCCTGTTGTCCTTGATGTCTCTGGCCAGATTTAATTCTATCTGGGCTTTAGCTTGCCTAACCTGGTTCCTGGTTGTTTGGACAGTTTCTCTGTATTCCACCCAGTCTACCCGTCCTTGCTTCCACCCTCTGTAGGCCTCCTTTTTTTTGCTTTTGAGCTTGTCCAGGAGCTCCTTATTCATCCATGCAGGCCTCCTGGCATTTTTGCCTGACTTCTTCTTTCTTGGGATGCACCACTCCTGAGCTTGGAGGAGGTGATCCTTGAATACTAACCAGCTCTCTTGGGTCCCTCTTCCCTCCAGTACTTTTTCCCATGTTACCCTGCCAAGCAGGTCCCTCAGGAGGCCAACATCTGCTCTCCTGAAGTCCAGGGTAGTGAGCTTGCTGCGTACCCTCCTCGCTGCCCGAAGGATCTTGAATTCTACCATTTCATGGTCACTGCAGCCGAGGCTACCCTTGAGCTTGACATTCCCCACCAGCCCCTCCTTGTTGGTAAGGACAAGGTCCAGCATGGCTCCTCTCCTCGTCGGCTCCTCTACCATTTGAAGAAGAAAGTTGTCATCGACACATTCCAAGAACTTCCTGGATTTTTGTGCCCTGCTGTGTTGTTCCTCCAACAGATATCGGGGTGGCTGAAGTCCCCCATGAGGACCAGGGTCTGTGAACGCGATGCTGCTCTTATCTGTCTATAAAGGGCCTCATCCGCTCTGTCATCCTGGTCAGGTGGCCTGTAGCAGACCCCTACTGTCATGTCACCTGCCCCTGTGTTCCCTTTAATCTTGACCCATAAGCTCTTTGTTGGGTCTTCATCCATCCCCAGGTGGAGCTCCATGGACTCCAGCTGTTCATTGACATAGAGGGCAACACCCCCTCCTCGTCTTCCCAGCCTGTCCTTCCTGAAGAGTCTGTATCCCTCCATTCCAATGCTCCAATCATAAGAGCCATCATCCCACCATGTCTCTGTGATGCCAATAAGATCATAGCCCTGGAGGTGTGTGCACATCTCTAACTCCTCTTGCTTGTTTCCCATGCTATGTGCATTTGTGTAAAGGCACTTCAGCTGGGTGCCTGATGAAGCTGACTCACTGGCTGGAGCAGCTGCATTTCCTTCATGCTGCTCTTCAGGTGGTCTTCCTTTGAGGTGTTTTACCTGTGACTCCCTGGTTCCTATTGCCTCAGGAGCCCCTGGCTTGTCCCCATGAGACTTTGAGTGTGCTGCAGCATACTTAGCACATCTCGGAGCAACAGGTTGAGGGCCTTCGCTAGTGACCCACCCCTCAGACCTTGGAGCATCATCCCTTGGCTTGTCACGAGGAAGCCGGGTAATATCCCCCCCCCCCCCCCCCAAGCCTAGTTTAAAGCTCAGTCAATGAGCCCTGCTAGCTCATGAGCAAACACCCTCTTCCCCCTTTCAGAAAGATGAAACCCATCCGACACTAACAAGCCTGGTGCCATGTAGGCCATCCCATTGTCGAAAAACCCAAAATTGTGGCGGTGACACCAGCCACGGTGCCATGTATTGACAGACTGCACACATCTGTTTCTTTCAGAGTCCCTGCCTGTAACTGGGAGAACAGAAGAAAAGATAACCTGCACCCCAGACTCCCTTATTAACCTTCCCAAGGCCCTGAAGTCTCTCTTGATTGTTCTTGGGCTATGTGTTGCCACCTCATCGCCACCCATGTGAAAGAGCAACAGCGGGTAGTAGTCCAAGTGCCGAACCAGGCTGGGAAGTTTCCTCGTGATGTCCCTCCCCCAGGGAGGCAGCATACTTCCCTATGAAGAGGGTCTCCCTGGCATATTGGACCCTCTGTTTCACCTCAGAAATCTTCCCAGGGAAAATCTTCACTCTTCAGGGAAAGTCTTCCCCCTTTTATGTTTGCCCACTCCTACAGATGGTTTCATCTCAGGTTTATCCCCCCGGTGATGTGTGACATGATTTGGGTGGGGAGACGAGCTATAATAATGTATGTTTAGCACAATCTTGATAATCTTCATTAGCATATGCAGGGATGTGAACTTTAATATGCATTTTGAAGATAATGAGGCAAAAGTCATCACCAGGCATATCGTCTTTTCGAAGAAACAGCTCATCCTTCACGAGAGGAAAAACAGGGCTATTCTGTTTCTGTAAGACTTGTCATCCAGGCGCCAGTTTTCTCTCTCCCATGAATCACACAAGAGATAACCAGGTTCCTTGAGCAGAAGGCCTGGTACTGCAAGTGTTTGAGATATTAAAAATCTCTTCAGGCTGCTTTGTTTAGGAGAAATTACGAGTTGTCTCTTACAAACATCAATAATGTTTGATTATTAATCAATAATATAAAATAATCAAAACATCAATAATAAACATAATCCTTTCCAAATTACAATGCTAGAAAGTTAAAGACATAGTTAAAGTTAGCTTCTTCATTCGTGCCTAGAGACATAATTAATAAAGGGCTTTTAAGAGTTAATAAAGAAATCAGAGAGGGAAACTAGCTCTTCAAGCTATTTCACCATTTCCCCTCCCCTCATCTGGATTGGACTGTGTTAGTGTATGAGTCAGCTAATTATGAAAGACTTCTCTGAAAGGAATTAGATGAACCCAGCATCTTTAATAGAAACAGATCTTGTGACCTGGCAGAGTTCCCATCATAGTCCAAATAAAGCCCACTCAGATGTGACCACTTCCTTTACTGCAACTCAAAGAAGAGAGCGAAACATCAGTATGAGCTTCCTTCCTCAGCTAAGCATCTTTCCAGTGTTCCTGATGGACAGGGAAGTAACCTTTCCAGTTTATCATTTGCTACTCTGATGAATCAAATCATATGTGGCATTAGACCCAGAGATAAACTAGTTTTATGTTATTGAGATCAAAGTTATGATTTTGCATCAAAATATGATTTTCATATGTCTGTTTACTGTTGTCTTCAAAAAATCTCCAGGACCTCTCTCAGATGGACAAAGTAGGTATTTTACAGTGGCAAGCCTGATGAAGTTAACTGAGAGCACCTCAACTGGAGGTTAAGGGTTGTAAGGTTGTCCAAAGGCACTATTATCCCAAACCTGCTTTCCAGCTTCAGGATTTTTGAAACTAAACGCACCTCATGCACTTCACCGCCTGGTGAAATGATTCTGCATTTTGGTTACTGGGTCTGATCTCAGATCCTTTCACGTTAGTTGCTAGATTCTGCTGACTTCAGTCACCATTGAACTGAAATCACACTATAGTTCACTGCTTTGAAAGAACGACTGGAAAAGTATGAAGCTTTAGTTGGTTTTGTCTTTGTGAGTCAAGCCAGTAGCCTTAAAGATTAGCTTCACGATAAACCCAAGCTATGCAATAGCTCAATCAGATTTGCAAACTTAACTCACTGAGGTGATATAAGTTGTAACCTGGACACTAAATGAACATTTAATTCATTTAGCAAGTCAGATGTGTCAGTAGAACTGGCCAGTTACCTGTATAGACAAGTTATATCACTCGCACCTGGTTAACATCAAGTAAAAGAGCTTGGGGAAGAAACAAAGTGAGAAGTAGAGGCAGAAACAAACTCCAGGTATCAACAGCCAAGCCAAACCATCTTTTCACAAAACACTCCAAAGCTGTCAGAGCAAAAGAAGACACACCTCTCTAACCTATATAGCTACTTATCCTGAATTAACTATATAGCTTCATGTATTATTAGTGGACTTTTTGCCTATTAAAATTCAAAGTAGACAAGGCTAAATTGGTCACAGAGATCTCTCAAAATCTTGCTGGGAAGTAATTTTTGGAAAGGAAGATCTTCCATTCAGAGGGAATAAGTGTTTTTAATGCACTGTTTTTGCAGTGGGATCCAACAGTGTAAGAACACCGAAATCAATCAAATCTCTCCTAGCAATTTAGATTACAAACTGACTTTCAAAGCCTGAAGGATTAGCTTTACTTATAGTACTAAACATATGGCCAAATTCTCTTCTTTCTTATGCTAGTTAAAATATCAACAAATACTATAAAGGAAGGCAAAAATTGACTTCTTATAGGACTGAAAAAATAAAAGCTATTTAAAAAGATTCTGTTATCCTTACTAGTCTGTAATCATGTTCACCCATGAACTTAGTATTGCTAAGTAGGGGGAGTTTTGTTTTGTTTTTTGTTTTGTTTTTTAACCTTTTTCCTACCTACCAACTTGGTCTACTCTATTTAAATTTTCCAGCAGATTTCACATGTATTTATTGAGCTCTTTAGTTACATTTGACCTAATATACATGTTTTCTTTCTGTTATTTCATGTGATAGCCCATGAGATTAACTGATGTGATGGTTTATTTATATTTGGTTAAATGTCTATTTCCCTGGCCTTGAAGTTAGCCAGGAGAATAACACGCTTTCAGTGTTAGGTCATGATTTCTAGTGAAGACATTGAATAACACGTCTCCTATTTATTTCATTAATTTTCTGCAACTAAATCTAAACTAATGCCTGTTAATGCTCTCCAAAGGGTAGTTAGAATCAGGTAGTCTTTGCTGATTATATGTTTACTTTTCAATATGTGCAATAAATACTATTTATCCTCTATGTCTGTATTATAGCAAGTTCCTGTGAAGGAATGCTCCCTGGTAAACTAAACCAGAGACAGAGTGGGAACTGAAGCAGTTTCAAATCAGATAGATAAACATCTGTCACTTTTACTATTAAGTGTAGTGACCCTTGTAAACAATTTATTGCTTTTAACTTGCTGGAAGAAATAAAATTCATTATTAAAATGTTCTTATTCAAACTAAAATGTGTTTCTGCCAAAAATTATGAGAGAAAAAAGATTTAAAAGTTTATTTTGGATAGAATCTAATATTTGAAATGAGTAGTCTCACTTCAGGATCTTTCTGTGTGAAAGTTCAGTTTCTCAGTGGGTACCTGGAGGATATATTGGCTGTACCTAGCTCATACTTGTATTAGGTTTCTGTGGCAAGGTTTTTGTAGTGGGGAGGGGGGGGGGCGGGCTACAGACTGCACACATCTGTTTCTTTCAGAGTCCCTGCCTGTAACTGGGAGAACAGAAGAAAAGATAACCTGCACCCCAGACTCCCTTATTAACCTTCCCAAGGCCCTGAAGTCTCTTTTGATTGTTCTTGGGCTATGTGTTGCCACCTCATCGCCACCCATGTGAAAGAGCAACAGTGGGTAGTAGTCTGAGGGCCAAACCAGGCTGGGAAGTTTTCTAGCGATGTCCCTGACCCGGGCCCCAGGGAGACAGCATACTTCCCTATGAAGAGGATCTGCCTGGCATATTGGGCCCTCTGTTCCCCTAAGAAGGGAGTCACCTACTACTATTACCCTCCTCATACCTATTATACAGAGGCTCCTGGTTAGGGGATGTGGGCAAGGAGGGGGTTCACTTGCCACCCCTAGTACAGACTAGCCTCCATTCACTAGCCTCCTTTTGGCCACTGCCTTCAGCCTGGCAGGGGGAGGGTACTGGATCTCCTTCATCTCCAGGTTTTTTTGGTGGCTCTTCTGTTTTTTCACTCAGGGACGTCAGAGCCTGACTCCACCAATCAATTTCTTTATCACTCTCCCAGATGCTCTGCAGGCTTTCTACTTCCTCTTTTAGCTCTGCTACCAGGCTGAGTAGATCATCCACCTGGTCACACCTCACACAGCTGTCATCTCTTCTACCATCCACTAGCCCTGAGAGGTTAAGGCACTCCCTGCAGCCAGAGACTTGGGTGGCTGCATGCTTCCAGGGGAGCTCTGTTTGTATGAATGGTGTAGAATGGTGTTTATCTGGATAGATGGCATGGTGCAAGGACACAGAGTTGTCTGTCAGGACCATCAGGTTTTTTGTGAAAACTGTTTATTTATAGAAAAATGCAGTTTTACTTCACTAAAAGTATTCATGTGCTTTGGTTGGTCTTGGGTAGTAATTTTGCCCTAACAACCACCCTGAAGTTTCAGCGTTCCTGAAATATTTTTCTTCTGTTTGTTTAAATTCTTGAGACTTAGCTAAAAAAGTGGGTTCATTACTGCCAAAAAAAATGGCTGAGAAGATGGTCCTTGTACCAATCCTTGTTCTTGTGGTTAGCAGCGTCCTGAGAGGTCTCTTGGAGACCAGTTATTCAAATCCTCTGAATCAGAGGGCTTAAAGACAATATATCCCATTACTCAGAAAGTGCAGTAACCCCTAGGCTATGTGGCATTGTGGTGGGTTGACCTTGGCTGGATGCCAGGTGCCCACCAAAGCTGCTCTATCAATCCCCCTCCTCAGCTGTACAGGGGGAGAAAAAATATGACAAAAGGCTTGTGGGTTGAGATAAGGACGAGGGGAGTCACTCAGCAATTACCATCACGGGCAAAACAGACTCGACTTGGGGAAATTAATTTAATTTATTACCAATCAAATCAGAGGAGGATAATGAGAAATAAAACCAATTCTTAAAACACCTTCCCCCCACCCCTCTTCCCGGGCTCAACTTCACTCCTGATTTCTCTACCTCCGCCCCCAGAGTGGCACAAGGGAACGGAGAATGGGGATTGCAGTCAGTTCATCACATGTTGTCTCTGCTGCTCCTTCCTCCTCAGGGGGAGGACTCCTCACGCTCTTCCTCTGCTCCAGTGTGGGGTCCCTCGCACAGGAGACAGTTCTCCATGAACTTCTCCAATGTGAGTCCTTCCCATCAGCTGTTGTTCCTCATGAACTGTTCCACTGTGGGTCCCTTCCACGTGTCCTTTCCACGGGGTGCAGTCCTTCAGGAACAGACTGCTCCAGTGTGGGCCCCCCATGGGATCACAAGTCCTGCCAGCAAACCTGCTCCAGCGTGGGCTCCTCTCTCCACAGGGTCACAGGTCCTGCCAGGAGCCTGCTTCAGTGCGGGCTTTCCACAGGGTCACAGCCTTCTTTGGGCATACCACCTGCTCCAGCGTGGGGTCCTCCACAGGCTGCAGGTGGATATCCGCTCCACCATTAACCTCCATGGGCTGCAGGGGGACAGCTGCAGGGTCTTCACCACAGGCTGCAGGGGAATCTCTGTTCCGGCGTCTGGAGCACCTCCTCCCCCTCCTTCTTCACTGACCTTGGTGTGTCTGCATAGTTATTTCTCTCACATATTCTCACTCCTCTTTCCCAGCTGCTCTTGCGCTTCCTTCTTAAATATGTTATCACAGAGGTGCTAGCGCCATCCCTGATTGGCTCGGCCTTGGACAGCGGCAGGTCTGTCTTGGAGGTAGCTGGCATTGGCTCTATTTGACATAGGGCAAGTTTCTAGCAGCTTCTCACAGAAGTCACCCCTGTAGCCCGCCCCCCCCCCCCCCCCCCCCCACTACAAAAACCTTGCCACAGAAACCTAATACAAGTATGAGCTAGGTACAGCCAATATATCCTCAAAAAAAATCCTGGAAAATTGAAAGGTAGGGTGGTATCAATATTGACTTCTCTTATAATAATAGCAGGAGTATTAGTGGCTGTAGGATGCTGTATCATTCCCTGTGTGTGAGGATTAGTTCAACGATTAATTGAAACTGCCCTAACGAAACGAATGGAAGTAGACCCTCCCCCATACCCTGGAAAAATGCTTCATCTAGAAGAAGAAGAAAATAAAAACCATCGAGAAGAAGAAAAAGAATGTAACATCATGCTGTCGACCCTAGAGGCCTCATATGGAACCATGCCCTAGAAATGCAAAAAGCAATAAGATTATGAAAAAGGATAGGGGGAAATTGTAAGAAAGGCAGGTATTGTCTTTACAAGGGAGAAACGCTGCTGCCATCAGAGATGACATGATAAGGGAATGACTAGACAAAGAGGCTCCAGCAAAGGCTTGTAGAACATCTCTTATCACACAGACAAAAGGACAAACTGAGTCATACTGGAGTAGTGTCTAGAAGGGTAGTCAAACATTTAACCGGGGCTAATGACATTGAGCAATTTTTTTAGCAAAAAGGAAAGAAATAAACTAGTCAGATAATCCCTTTAGGTGTAGCATAAAGAGAAGTAAACGGAGGTGGACATCCAGGAAGAATTTTAGGCGCATCGGACAGACTGTGAACCCTGGAGTACCTAACCAATGGGAAACAGGGGAGGGAAAATTTGGCCGGGATTAGGAAATAAAAAGGTGTGTTTCAAGAACTGAAGGTGTGCCTACTTGCTAGGTCACCCGCTCTTGCAAGAACATGAATAAAAATGTGCTTCACAGAGGATTCTGCCTGAGCCTATTTCATCTTGGTTTTCTTCTACAAAAATATGGATGAAAAAACAACTCAGGTCATTGCTTTTTCAATTTACAAAAGAAAAATAAATTCTTTTTATTTCGTAGGCTCCCCCACTGATTAAAAAACAAAACCAAAGCAAACCCAACAAAATAAATAACACTAGTTCTTAAAACAGTATGGCAATCCATAAGGCTGCGCTATCAGGCTCCGATAAAAAGGGTTTCATCAGGAGTTGTAGGACAATTCTCCTTCTCAATAACAGTGTCTACTGTGCCTGAAGCAGAAACAATCACTACTGTTTTTTAGGAAGTGTGGGTTAGATGAATGGACAGTAAGGTGGATAGATAACTGGTTGAAAGATAGAGCTCAGAGGGTAGTGATTAGGGGCACAGAGTCTAGTTGGAGGTCAGTGACGAGTGGTGATCCCCAGGGGTCAGTACTGGGTCCAGTCCTCTTCAATATATTCATCAATGACCTGGATGTAGGGATAGAGTGCACCCTCAGCAAGTTTGCTGATGACACAAAGCTGGGAGGGGTGGCTGACACACCAGAAGGCTGTGCCGCCATACAGAGACACCTACACAGGCTGGAGAGTTGGGCAGAGAGAAACCTCATGAAATTCAACAAGGGCAAGTGTAGGGTGCTGCACCTGGGGAGGAATAACCCCATGCACCAGTACAGGTTGGGGGCTGACCTGCTGGAGAGCAGCTCTGTGGAAAGAGACCTGGGAGTCCTGGTGGAGCCAGCAATGTGCCCTTGTGGCCAAGAAGGCCAATGGCATCCTGGGGTGCATCAAGAAGAGTGTGGCCAGCAGGTCGAGGGAGGTCATCCTCCCCCTCTACTCTGCCCTGGTGAGGCCGCACCTGGAGTACTGTGTCCAGTTCTGGGCTCCCCGGTTCAAGAGGGACAGGGAACTGCTGGAGAGGGTACAGCAGAGAGCTACCAAGATGATCAGGGGACTGGAACACCTCTCTTATGAAGAAAGGCTGAGGGATTTGGGTATTCTTGGTCTGGAAAAAAAAAAACTGAGGGGGGATCTTATCAATGCTTATAAATACTGAAAGGGTGGGTGTCAGGAGGATGGGGCCAGGCTCTTTTCAGTGGTGCCCAGTGACAGGACAAGAGGCAATGGGCACAAACTTGAGCATAGGAAGTTCCACCTAAACATGAGGAGGAACTTCTTTACTTTGAGGGTGGCAGAGCACTGGCACAGGCTGCCCAGAGAGGTGGAGGAGTCTCTGGAGACATTCAAAACCCACCTGGACGCATTCCTGTGCAACCTGCTCTAGGTGACCCTGCTCTGGCAGGGGATTTGGACTAGATGATCTCCAGAGGTCCCTTCCAACCCCTATCATTCTGTGATTCTGTGATTCTGTTTTAGCTGCTGAAAGAGCTTTCTCCTTCTCTGCGATGGCAGCACAGACTGCCACAATTTCATCACTTTCAAAGTCATATTGATTCTTGTGCAAGCTTTTTCTTTTGCCAGTGCTTGCACTGCCTCAGTCTTTGTTGCCTTCTGCTGTTCGTGTAATTTTCTTGCCCAGGAAAGGTCCTCTTTCCATACTTCAGGGTTTATTGGAAAGATATGTAAGGAATTAACAGAAAAAGTTATGTACATAATTCAAGCAAAGACAAAATGATTTTACTCCAATCTGTCTTTAGTGGAACAATCCTCCCTCAGCTGTAAATTCAACAGCAGCATTACCCCAAAAAAACTGTGCATACAAGTGTTGAAAGTACCAAGAATGCATGAACAAATCGGGTACCTGGCTACAAAGGCACAAATAAGAGTCCATGTGTCAAAAATAATATTGTAATTAAAAGGGTAAAAGCCAAAATATTTTTTTGTTTTGATGGTTTTCTATCCCACTCTTCTCCTATCATCAGACGTATGGGAAGGCAAAAGCAGACAGATATGGTTTAAAGAAATAGAGAAAAGGGATGATTGGGATTTGAAGTATCACTAATACTGCTCCTTTTAAATTTTCATGTAGTCATCTCATATACAGACCTAATAATACAGTAACCCTAGCCCCATAATAAGCAGTTTCTATAACAGGTTTGTGGTTGTAAACACACCAGTTCAGGCAAAAGCACACAAACAAACTCCCAACCTAGAGACGTGCTCTAAGAAAGAACTCCTATAATCTTATAAACCATGCAGAATTAATACAATTATTTAAGTATAACTGATACTGTCAGCTCAATTGGGAAAAGTTCTGCAAATACAAACATTCAACAAAAGTTGTTAAATATAAAAAAATGTGACCATCTAATCCAGTAGATGTGATATTCAGCAATAAGAATAAATTGCTACAATACTGGAAAAATTCTAGACCAAAAATTACAACTGTGTGGGATTTATAGTTATATTAACAGCAAAAAGGTCAAGACCAACCTTATCTACTCAGACTTATGTATATGTGCACACAGGTATGTGTGTATTTCACATTTATGACTGTATGGTCAGTTATGGAAGTGGCCATCTGAGTGAACAAACTCTTGCATGATGATTTACAGAAGCCTTCCTGTGGGGTGGAAAATCAGTGATGATACTGATTTGGATTATATTTGGGAAGAGTTCTAGCAACTTGCATATAAAGACTTTAAAGACACGAACAACCATTCTATTGTAATTTATAAATGCTCAAAGCATGCAAATTAATTGTAGAATCACAACTTTTCATCTGTATTGACAGAAACTGCCAATTCATCCTTCTGCTGGCACAGATTAATATACGAACTCCATATAACGTGAACTCAGCAGACAAGAGATACAAATCAGATTTAAGAAATGCTGAGTATGCTATCAGTATTACTGCTGTTGTAATAGGCAGCCTTTCAGCTCCAGGAAAAAAATGCAACCAAACTTTATTATTGGTCCCTAGCCAGCTCTGAAGTATAGGAGCATGCTGAACTTTAAACAGAAGGAGGAGTTTAATTCTTGCAAAACAGTGTCATTTTATTCAACTTTGCTAGCTTTTAATTTCCAGGGACAGATAAGCTACAAGTAACACTAAATGCTCTTTCTTTTTATTTCTGTTTGTCATGGTTTGGTCTGGACTGGCTACTGTTGAAAGCAAAAAATAAACAAACACCATCTGCTTTTAAGCTTTCCATGAAAGAGGCCTCCTAATTAAAACCTGTCTATATAGTTATGTTCATGCACATTAAACACAATAATCAAATATAGATTAATCTAAGACAACATTTAATAAACTGAGAAGCTGTCTTGATTCATACCATACTGCATAAAACAATCATCTTCGTAAATCTATTAGAAAAAAGATTTTGCATGTGACATTATTACAAATTAAAAAAATAAAATAAAAAAATAAATTTTAAGTGGTGCAAAAGATCAGAGGGATTAGTTTTAAAGCCACAACGTAATACTGAAAAATGCAGAATTGTTATCCACATAAAATTTCATGTTGCCACTGTAACTGCTTCCACAGTCATTAATTTCTATTAAGATAAAAGAAAAGTGCTACTTTTTAATTCTCCTGCTGATAGAGATGTAAATCTTCTCTTACTCCAACTGCCTGTCTGGCAATATAGGAAAATGTGGTGGCACTAGATAACCTTAATAGTTCTAGTCTCATTTTAATGGGCAGCTGTGGTCTCAGAGACCCTGCATGTAAGGACTATGGGATTTCAAATCAGTATGTATTCACACATTTGCTTTTGCTTCCATAGGGAAGAGTATTATAAAAATCTACTGCAAGACATTCTCACTTGCCAAGTTACAATATTTGAAGAATTTGGGGTTTTTAAATATTTTACATTTCGTCTCACTATAGGGTATTCTGTAGCAAACAATCATCCTCTTTCATTTGTCCCATGAGCAAAATCTCTTCTGCTGGTTTGCAGAGCCTTTAAATGTGAAGGACGGTTTTGATCAGACTATGCTTTGTATAACATGTTTTTATAACACATGGACCTAGTAATTGTCACTATACAGTGACCTTCTAAAAAAGGTAAGGGAGCATTTTAAGAGGTTATGCAGGTCATGTTTACCCCCAAGGCTTTTATTAGGACTTTATGTTACATCTGACAGACACTATCTGACCTATTTTAAAGGATGTCCACCAGCAAGGACATATATACATCTGTAAATAATCTTTTTCGCTGTTTAATGATCCTTACGTATGGCATTTTTTCCAGCATCCAACATTTTATTGCAATTTAAGCCTTATTTCTTGTACTACACACAATGAATAAAAAGAACTCATTTTTACAGAAACCTTTAGCATATTTAGAGACACTCATTATGGAATTTAGTATATTTAAAGACTTCTCATCACATTTCTCTTCTTTAAAAAAAATTCAGTTCTTTCAGATATTTTCACTCTAGTTTAATAATTTATATGGTTTAATCTGAATAGTAAGTGTCTTCATCTATTTTAACTTTAAACTGTTGGGCTGAACTTTTCTATAAAATATTTCTGTTCAGATTATTTCTTCTTTTCAATAAAAATTTTCTCACTGAAAATTTCTTTTCATCAAAAATAGTTCTTCCGCCTTCAAGAATGAGGTGAACACTTAATGTTTTGCAGTTCTTAAGTTTATAAAACCATTTTATTCAAAGATTCTGGTGCTTTCATGTTTTGGAGAAAGGACTTGAAATATAGTAGGCAATTTTCCAGATGTGACTTTTTGCATTAAACCTACTGGAATTTGGTTAAGTTATAAACCTGTTGAAGTCTTTGTTCCCATTTGGTAGACGTCTGCAAGATGGCAGTAGCTTAATTCTCCTATGCTGGACAGTTGCCACCACAGAGAACTTCTGTGGAGCAGATGAGGATGCATCACCCCCAGGGGTGACTCAGCACAAGTCCTCCCTGGAGTGCAGTGCCTAATGATTGGCACAAGAGGCAAGAGGGACATGTGCCTGAGCCTGTAGGTATGAGAAAAGAACAGGAACATAATGGCCTGCGGCAACTGATAGGAAAAAAAAATCTCCTCAGTTTCTTTGTCCCTGGGCACCCATCTCCATATAGACTAGAGTTTCAGAAACTTTCCATCAGCCACTGTGTCCACTTCAGTTTCTCTTCAAAGTGCATCTTCCTCACTCCTGCAGCTTCCTTCTTCCTCTTCTTTTGAAGGTTAAGTTCCTGTTCTCCTCTTCTACTTTCTTTTGCTCCTGTGATTATTGCCATTTCCCAGATCTCCTTTTGCACCAACTAATTTCTTCCTGGCCCTTCCTTCATCACAATGCTTACTGCCCGTCTGCCTTTACACCTCAGTGAGCATCCCTGCAAGACACTGCAGTATGCTCTGCAAAAGTCATTGCTTCAGACTGTCTCTACCATGTAGAGCTCTGTACACTGTGCTCTACCACACATGTGGAAATAGTCCACATTGATCAAGGGAACAAAATATCTATCCCATCCTAGAACTTGACATATTTAGCCCAGCAAAATAAACACTGAATCAATAAGTGCTCTTAACTTATAAGTCAGGAAAACACAGGAGGATGGAAGACATGTACTTCTCTATTACCAAATTATACTGTTACAGTTATTACAAGGATTTTTTAAAATAATGGTAACAACAACTTTCTCCCCAAGCCCAGTTTGTCATAAACCCTGCATCTGTTTTAGCCAATGCTTTTAATTACAAAGTCTAAATGTTGAGATTAAGGTTAAAGCCTCAAAAGCTTTAACTTTAGCAAACAAAAGCTTTAACAAAAGCAAAAACTTTAACAGTTAACAGAGCAACTGAAAAGAGTAACTAACAGGAAGCACCAACTAGTCAGTCAGGAATGGTTGCAAAAACTAAGTAGCCCTGATAGAAATGTAGCAGAGAGGGTATTTAAACTTTTGGATGTGCTTGCTCTTCTGCTTTGTTGACTGAAAATAAAAATCAGACAGCTCTGAGTAGAAGGTATTTTCATGCATTAAAAAATTTGGTTGGGTATCAAAATATATTTATGGCTTCTAACAGTTAAAAAACTGGAGCATGCTATAGTATCTGGGGACTGCAGGACTGACAGGACCTCTGTGGAAGCTAGTATTACCAGGTATTACCTATAACTGGGTAGGATTGTTTAAAGTTGTTGAAAAGAATTTAACAGAACCCCACTTTATCTGACAAAAAGTTTTATTTTCTCTCTAACTTCCCAAATACTATGTGCTACAGTGTGTATGTGGCTGACATGTAGTTCAGGATGGAGCCAGCAGGACGGAAATATGCCCTGTCTTATCAAAGAAATGTCTTATCAAATCCTGATAAGGAAAGCAGTACCATTTAAAGTGTGAAACAAAAACTGCAAATGGAATAATGAAAATTCTAGGCCAAAACTATAAAACAAATAGCTATTTTTAAAATTGCATTGCTTCTTTTTATTTTCATTTATGCACATAAGAAGAATAAGTATCAACTATATTAATATAATGATAAAGTTAAATATTCCATCACTGTGCTTAAGTAATTGACTATAAAATAATCCACACTGTTGTGCTTAGAAGGAAGATTATCACAGCAGTGTAATTAAATATTTTCATCTCATATAAAACTATAAAGATAAAATCTGAGTTATTATCCCCTCAAGTTGACAGGAACACAATCTGAAGCACAGACTTGATTGCTTTTCAATGGAAAGCCAACCATCAATTTATAAAGGCTATAAAATGCCACTAAATCTTTTACCATTCCTTTTGATTACTAAAATCTTTATGTTTCTATACACTTACATGTCGGAGGATGTCGGAGTGGGAGACGGACCCGGAGTAACGATGGAATCTCAATATGAGTATGATCGTTCTCCCTTTATTCAAGTTTTCACAGAGTATATATAGACAGGCAATAAGAGCACGCGCTAGCGGCAGCTATATGATTGGCTTACAGTCTCTGTTCACGCACTGTCCATGCAGTTCATTCACACATCAGATTGGTTACAAGAATTCACATAGTAAATTACTTAGTCATTAGCACAACATGTTTTCTACCTTCTCAGTTCCCGTTTTTCCCATGTCCTAATTCCATCTTCTACCACCTGTTTTGCCCTTAATCTAATCTCTCACAGTAGGGAGGCTGGCTCACGTGATCATTTTCTCTCAGACACATTCCTACAATCCCCCCTTTTTCTTCTTGAGCCAGCCAGACCTTATGCATGGCATTTTCTATCATGTCAGTCACTTTGCGGAGAACACACGAGGCTACCATAATCAATAATAATATAACCAACAGTAGCATGAGCCCTTGTTTTAGGAAGTCTGATAACCATCCCGTTATACCCCATGAGCTTAACCAATCGAAACCCTTTTTAACCGCTTTTAATTTGGACATGTTATCCTTGTTGTGACGCTCTTAGCAGGTTATATACTAAACACAATTAAAAACAGAATCAAAAAGAACCCTGCTAAGGCAATAAATACCCAGATTCCTAAATTTAGCCCAGAAAGCCAATTTCTTTGGATTTACCCACGAGAAATCCTTTTGTAATATTTCAAATACATTGCGGTTGCTGATAGCACAGGCGACCCTGGAAAAACAATCGTGGTAACATTTCGATCATCATAGTTACTGGTTTTGAAAGGGTATGTGGCAAAAATACTCACTCTAACGCAGTCAGGCTCTTTGCGAGTGCATCATCCCACTGTCCTATCAGGGCATAAAGTTGAAATTCTTGTAGGAAGGTGTTCAGTGCGTCTTGCAGCAGTAGTAGACTATATCTTATCTTGCAACATACTGTAATGCCTTCTGAGCTGTTGGGGTTAATGAACATAGAACGTATGGGGGGGGGAGGGGCGCGGGGGCAGACACAGTGCTTCAGGGCATCCCCTGTACCTTCAAAGTGCGCTCATGTCTCTCTCCCCCTCTCTGACCTGAGACAGCCTCCTTATATCCTGCACTGCATTGAGGGGAGAAGTACAGGCTAGAGTCGCTGCATGCATGGCCAGTGCACGCAGCAAGTCCCACCAGACTCTCCTGCACTGGATTGAGTAGAAAAGTACAGGCCAGAGTCGCTGCACACGTGGCCAGCGTATGCAGCGAGTCTCACCAAACTCATGATCCAGCTTTGCCAACAGCGGCTGTCTGATACGTGACTACATTGTTGTAATCCCTTCTTGTTATCTTCTTCTGTGAAGGTCAGGTTCTCATGGATACACACATAGTTTTTAGAGCAACATATTCTACAACTCGTACAAGGGTACGATGCAAAGCAGCATTTACAGCTGATCGTATAATGCTTATTAAACACAGCAAACAGCATACTAAACATAACAGACAAATTCCTTCCACACAGGCAATGAGTATAATTTGCTTCAACCAACCCCACCCCCAAGTCCATCCAGCAAAGAGATTTCACCCAGTGGTCTCCACAAGTTGCTGGTTCGGTCGGTGCAGTTCCTGCAGCTGGGCATGGATGGATTTGGAGTGGTCACTTAGATTCATACAATACAGTCCTTTAAAATCTTGACAACCATGTCTGTGAGCTGAAAGCAAAAAATCAGTAGCAGCTCTGTTTTGCAACATCGCATATCGAATACTATCTACATCTAGCAATAACTCAGAAATAGCGGTACTAGTAGCATTGTTAAACTTATCCTTGGCAGCAAGAGAGTCCTTGTTATCACGAATCCTTGGCAGCAAAAGAGTCCTCGTTAGCAAGAGCGCATGCGGACTCCCTGTTCTTGCTGGTACTGTGCTTTGATCTTCTTCCACAACAGGCCAAGATTCTCAAGCAGCTGGATAAGGTGTCTGTGAGTCCATTACAGGCTTATGTCATCCAAATGTTTTTCTTGCAAGCACCCGAGACTGAATAACAATTGGTGTGATATATGTGTTTTCCAGCACCCAGGTGCGAGTCCCTTGAGTATATTTACAGTCCTCCTCGCCAATCTTCCGTTGCTTTCCCATATTCCACCCCCTTGCTCAAGAGACCGCTTCTGCTGGGGTTCATTTTAGTCTCGCAGGGTATAACACAGAGCAATCTAGTAAGGCATGCAATAACATATACACATATAGGAAAAACCCAAAAAACATATCTCTATGGTACTGCTTTGAATCAGGTGTCCTATTTCTCTTTTTCTGATGCTTTCCCGTAATGCTTATGGCACACTTTTGTGCTAACGTGGCACATTTCCCATCTAATTGTTCCTGTTTGGTTTCTTTTTTTCTTTTTTTTTTTCTTTTTTTTCTTTTTTTTTCTTTTTTCTTTTTTTTTCTTTTTTTTCTTTTTTTCTTTTTTTTTTTTTTTTTTTTTTTTTTTTTCACTTACGACTGACATAAAAGTCTGCCTTTGCAACAAGAGCTCAGGTTCTCATTTTCCTACAGAGCATCCTATAGATTTTGGCTCAACTCCTTTTCCCAATCAACCATGACCTTATAGACAAACAACAAACAACCAGCCATACGCCCTGCACGGGCGAGCCGTTCCCGAGAGTGTAAACGTGTTGGCTCGTGAAAACTCCCCCAATATTTCAGGACTTCCATCGGTTCTACAGCCCATCCTGGTCTATCTACTTGGGGCGTGCTCGCCTTACGTCTAAACACTGTGTATATACAAACTTCTCACTTGACGGAGTGTCAGCCCTAGATGCATACGAGAACAGTACCACACCGGGCAGAACGCCTGCTCCAGTGGAGTCACCTAACGACACTGCACACAACAAAAAGCAAACAGTAGCACACATGCTGATCAGCAGGTATAAGCTGGCGCCCACACACACTTACACAGCAGACATACAAAAACAGCACTTTTATCTCAGGGGGACGACTGGGGAGGGGAGGGGGCGAGGCGGGCAGGCAATGGCAGGAGCAAACAGCTCCGGCTCTGTCCTTCTCTGCTGACATTCTGCCTCCTCCCTCGGCCTCAGGTGGAGCAGAGGGGATCAGCAGGGGATCGTCCCAGACCTTCGGACCTGGCCTGTTCGATCCCCCTCCCGTGGGTTGTAATGCTGCACAAGCCCCGGCTGCCGTGGCTCGCTCCGCCTTCATATCTTGTAAGGTCGATAACACCAACCACCATGTCGTCGCTAACGGTGATGCCTCTTTGTCTCCTTTACTTATCACTTCCCACAGTTTTTTCCCAACAGCCTCCCGTATTTCTGGTTTAAAAGCTGTCTGGGGCTCTGGTGCGAATCCGCTCTCTCTGCACCAGGTTAACAACCTTCGGAGCATACGCTCATTGTATTTCACCCCTCTCTTAGAGGGGATATGCAGGAGAAGTCTTAATATAGCCCCTTCTTCTTTTGTTACTTGTTGCCCCATCTCCTGCCCCGGCTTAATCAGTTTGAGCAACAGTTTCGCTGGTGTTTCAATCCCTCTCTTAGAGAGGATCCCAGCGAGTAGCGTGGCCGCAGCTTCTGTTTCCATAGCTGCGCCTGGGAGGTGAGGAGCGACCTCACGCCGTTGTCTGCTCCCGCTGATGTGCCCAAGCAGCACGTCTCCCAGCCGAAGTTTCCCACTCCCCTCCTCTAGCTGCTTACCGCAGTCTCGGAGAACTCAGTCGCGCTGAACCATCCTCTGCTACCAGATGTCGGAGGATGTCGGAGTGGGAGACGGACCCGGAGTAACGATGGAATCTCAATATGAGTATGATCGTTCTCCCTTTATTCAAGTTTTCACAGAGTATATATAGACAGGCAATAAGAGCACGCGCTAGCGGCAGCTATATGATTGGCTTACAGTCTCTGTTCACGCACTGTCCATGCAGTTCATTCACACATCAGATTGGTTACAAGAATTCACATAGTAAATTACTTAGTCATTAGCACAACATGTTTTCTACCTTCTCAGTTCCCGTTTTTCCCATGTCCTAATTCCATCTTCTACCACCTGTTTTGCCCTTAATCTAATCTCTCACAGTAGGGAGGCTGGCTCACGTGATCATTTTCTCTCAGACACATTCCTACAATCCCCCCTTTTTCTTCTTGAGCCAGCCAGACCTTATGCATGGCATTTTCTATCATGTCAGTCACTTTGCGGAGAACACACGAGGCTACCATAATCAATAATAATATAACCAACAGTAGCATGAGCCCTTGTTTTAGGAAGTCTGATAACCATCCCGTTATACCCCATGAGCTTAACCAATCGAAACCCTTTTTAACCGCTTTTAATTTGGACATGTTATCCTTGTTGTGACGCTCTTAGCAGGTTATATACTAAACACAATTAAAAACAGAATCAAAAAGAACCCTGCTAAGGCAATAAATACCCAGATTCCTAAATTTAGCCCAGAAAGCCAATTTCTTTGGATTTACCCACGAGAAATCCTTTTGTAATATTTCAAATACATTGCGGTTGCTGATAGCACAGGCGACCCTGGAAAAACAATCGTGGTAACATTTCGATCATCATAGTTACTGGTTTTGAAAGGGTATGTGGCAAAAATACTCACTCTAACGCAGTCAGGCTCTTTGCGAGTGCATCATCCCACTGTCCTATCAGGGCATAAAGTTGAAATTCTTGTAGGAAGGTGTTCAGTGCGTCTTGCAGCAGTAGTAGACTATATCTTATCTTGCAACATACTGTAATGCCTTCTGAGCTGTTGGGGTTAATGAACATAGAACGTATGGGGGGGGGAGGGGCGCGGGGGCAGACACAGTGCTTCAGGGCATCCCCTGTACCTTCAAAGTGCGCTCATGTCTCTCTCCCCCTCTCTGACCTGAGACAGCCTCCTTATATCCTGCACTGCATTGAGGGGAGAAGTACAGGCTAGAGTCGCTGCATGCATGGCCAGTGCACGCAGCAAGTCCCACCAGACTCTCCTGCACTGGATTGAGTAGAAAAGTACAGGCCAGAGTCGCTGCACACGTGGCCAGCGTATGCAGCGAGTCTCACCAAACTCATGATCCAGCTTTGCCAACAGCGGCTGTCTGATACGTGACTACATTGTTGTAATCCCTTCTTGTTATCTTCTTCTGTGAAGGTCAGGTTCTCATGGATACACACATAGTTTTTAGAGCAACATATTCTACAACTCGTACAAGGGTACGATGCAAAGCAGCATTTACAGCTGATCGTATAATGCTTATTAAACACAGCAAACAGCATACTAAACATAACAGACAAATTCCTTCCACACAGGCGATGAGTATAATTTGCTTCAACCAACCCCACCCCCAAGTCCATCCAGCAAAGAGATTTCACCCAGTGGTCTCCACAAGTTGCTGGTTCGGTCGGTGCAGTTCTTGCAACTGGGCATGGATGGATTTGGAGTGGTCACTTAGATTCATACAATACAGTCCTTTAAAATCTTGACAACCATGTCTGTGAGCTGAAAGCAAAAAATCAGTAGCAGTTCTGTTTTGCAACATCGCATATCGAATACTATCTACATCTAGCAATAACTCAGAAATAGCGGTACTAGTAGCATTGTTAAACTTATCCCTGGCAGCAAGAGAGTCCTTGTTATCACGAATCCTTGGCAGCAAAAGAGTCCTCGTTAGCAAGAGCGCATGCGGACTCCCTGTTCTTGCTGGTACTGTGCTTTGATCTTCTTCCACAACAGGCCAAGATTCTCAAGCAGCTGGATAAGGTGTCTGTGAGTCCATTACAGGCTTATGTCATCCAAATGTTTTTCTTGCAAGCACCCGAGACTGAATAACAATTGGTGTGATATATGTGTTTTCCAGCACCCAGGTGCGAGTCCCTTGAGTATATTTACAGTCCTCCTCGCCAATCTTCCGTTGCTTTCCCATATTCCACCCCCTTGCTCAAGAGACCGCTTCTGCTGGGGTTCATTTTAGTCTCGCAGGGTATAACACAGAGCAATCTAGTAAGGCATGCAATAACATATACACATATAGGAAAAACCCAAAAAACATATCTCTATGGTACTGCTTTGAATCAGGTGTCCTATTTCTCTTTTTCTGATGCTTTCCCGTAATGCTTATGGCACACTTTTGTGCTAACGTGGCACATTTCCCATCTAATTGTTCCTGTTTGGTTTCTTTTTTTCTTTTTTTTTTTCTTTTTTTTCTTTTTTCTTTTTTTTTCTTTTTTTTCTTTTTTTCTTTTTTTTTTTTTTTTTTTTTTTTTTTTTTCACTTACGACTGACATAAAAGTCTGCCTTTGCAACAAGAGCTCAGGTTCTCATTTTCCTACAGAGCATCCTATAGATTTTGGCTCAACTCCTTTTCCCAATCAACCATGACCTTATAGACAAACAACAAACAACCAGCCATACGCCCTGCACGGGCGAGCCGTTCCCGAGAGTGTAAACGTGTTGGCTCGTGAAAACTCCCCCAATATTTCAGGACTTCCATCGGTTCTACAGCCCATCCTGGTCTATCTACTTGGGGCGTGCTCGCCTTACGTCTAAACACTGTGTATATACAAACTTCTCACTTGACGGAGTGTCAGCCCTAGATGCATACGAGAACAGTACCACACCGGGCAGAACGCCTGCTCCAGTGGAGTCACCTAACGACACTGCACACAACAAAAAGCAAACAGTAGCACACATGCTGATCAGCAGGTATAAGCTGGCGCCCACACACACTTACACAGCAGACATACAAAAACAGCACTTTTATCTCAGGGGGACGACTGGGGAGGGGAGGGGGCGAGGCGGGCAGGCAATGGCAGGAGCAAACAGCTCCGGCTCTGTCCTTCTCTGCTGACATTCTGCCTCCTCCCTCGGCCTCAGGTGGAGCAGAGGGGATCAGCAGGGGATCGTCCCAGACCTTCGGACCTGGCCTGTTCGATCCCCCTCCCGTGGGTTGTAATGCTGCACAAGCCCCGGCTGCCGTGGCTCGCTCCGCCTTCATATCTTGTAAGGTCGATAACACCAACCACCATGTCGTCGCTAACGGTGATGCCTCTTTGTCTCCTTTACTTATCACTTCCCACAGTTTTTTCCCAACAGCCTCCCGTATTTCTGGTTTAAAAGCTGTCTGGGGCTCTGGTGCGAATCCGCTCTCTCTGCACCAGGTTAACAACCTTCGGAGCATACGCTCATTGTATTTCACCCCTCTCTTAGAGGGGATATGCAGGAGAAGTCTTAATATAGCCCCTTCTTCTTTTGTTACTTGTTGCCCCATCTCCTGCCCCGGCTTAATCAGTTTGAGCAACAGTTTCGCTGGTGTTTCAATCCCTCTCTTAGAGAGGATCCCAGCGAGTAGCGTGGCCGCAGCTTCTGTTTCCATAGCTGCGCCTGGGAGGTGAGGAGCGACCTCACGCCGTTGTCTGCTCCCGCTGATGTGCCCAAGCAGCACGTCTCCCAGCCGAAGTTTCCCACTCCCCTCCTCTAGCTGCTTACCGCAGTCTCGGAGAACTCAGTCGCGCTGAACCATCCTCTGCTACCAGATGTCAGAGGATGTCGGAGTGGGAGACGGACCCGGAGTAACGATGGAATCTCAATATGAGTATGATCGTTCTCCCTTTATTCAAGTTTTCACAGAGTATATATAGACAGGCAATAAGAGCACGCGCTAGCGGCAGCTATATGATTGGCTTACAGTCTCTGTTCACGCACTGTCCATGCAGTTCATTCACACATCAGATTGGTTACAAGAATTCACATAGTAAATTACTTAGTCATTAGCACAACATGTTTTCTACCTTCTCAGTTCCCGTTTTTCCCATGTCCTAATTCCATCTTCTACCACCTGTTTTGCCCTTAATCTAATCTCTCACAGTAGGGAGGCTGGCTCACGTGATCATTTTCTCTCAGACACATTCCTACAATCCCCCCTTTTTCTTCTTGAGCCAGCCAGACCTTATGCATGGCATTTTCTATCATGTCAGTCACTTTGCGGAGAACACACGAGGCTACCATAATCAATAATAATATAACCAACAGTAGCATGAGCCCTTGTTTTAGGAAGTCTGATAACCATCCCGTTATACCCCATGAGCTTAACCAATCGAAACCCTTTTTAACCGCTTTTAATTTGGACATGTTATCCTTGTTGTGACGCTCTTAGCAGGTTATATACTAAACACAATTAAAAACAGAATCAAAAAGAACCCTGCTAAGGCAATAAATACCCAGATTCCTAAATTTAGCCCAGAAAGCCAATTTCTTTGGATTTACCCACGAGAAATCCTTTTGTAATATTTCAAATACATTGCGGTTGCTGATAGCACAGGCGACCCTGGAAAAACAATCGTGGTAACATTTCGATCATCATAGTTACTGGTTTTGAAAGGGTATGTGGCAAAAATACTCACTCTAACGCAGTCAGGCTCTTTGCGAGTGCATCATCCCACTGTCCTATCAGGGCATAAAGTTGAAATTCTTGTAGGAAGGTGTTCAGTGCGTCTTGCAGCAGTAGTAGACTATATCTTATCTTGCAACATACTGTAATGCCTTCTGAGCTGTTGGGGTTAATGAACATAGAACGTATGGGGGGGGAGGGGCACGGGGGCAGACACAGTGCTTCAGGGCATCCCCTGTACCTTCAAAGTGCGCTCATGTCTCTCTCCCCCTCTCTGACCTGAGACAGCCTCCTTATATCCTGCACTGCATTGAGGGGAGAAGTACAGGCTAGAGTCGCTGCATGCATGGCCAGTGCACGCAGCAAGTCCCACCAGACTCTCCTGCACTGGATTGAGTAGAAAAGTACAGGCCAGAGTCGCTGCACACGTGGCCAGCGTATGCAGCGAGTCTCACCAAACTCATGATCCAGCTTTGCCAACAGCGGCTGTCTGATACGTGACTACATTGTTGTAATCCCTTCTTGTTATCTTCTTCTGTGAAGGTCAGGTTCTCATGGATACACACATAGTTTTTAGAGCAACATATTCTACAACTCGTACAAGGGTACGATGCAAAGCAGCATTTACAGCTGATCGTATAATGCTTATTAAACACAGCAAACAGCATACTAAACATAACAGACAAATTCCTTCCACACAGGCGATGAGTATAATTTGCTTCAACCAACCCCACCCCCAAGTCCATCCAGCAAAGAGATTTCACCCAGTGGTCTCCACAAGTTGCTGGTTCGGTCGGTGCAGTTCTTGCAACTGGGCATGGATGGATTTGGAGTGGTCACTTAGATTCATACAATACAGTCCTTTAAAATCTTGACAACCATGTCTGTGAGCTGAAAGCAAAAAATCAGTAGCAGTTCTGTTTTGCAACATCGCATATCGAATACTATCTACATCTAGCAATAACTCAGAAATAGCGGTACTAGTAGCATTGTTAAACTTATCCCTGGCAGCAAGAGAGTCCTTGTTATCACGAATCCTTGGCAGCAAAAGAGTCCTCGTTAGCAAGAGCGCATGCGGACTCCCTGTTCTTGCTGGTACTGTGCTTTGATCTTCTTCCACAACAGGCCAAGATTCTCAAGCAGCTGGATAAGGTGTCTGTGAGTCCATTACAGGCTTATGTCATCCAAATGTTTTTCTTGCAAGCACCCGAGACTGAATAACAATTGGTGTGATATATGTGTTTTCCAGCACCCAGGTGCGAGTCCCTTGAGTATATTTACAGTCCTCCTCGCCAATCTTCCGTTGCTTTCCCATATTCCACCCCCTTGCTCAAGAGACCGCTTCTGCTGGGGTTCATTTTAGTCTCGCAGGGTATAACACAGAGCAATCTAGTAAGGCATGCAATAACATATACACATATAGGAAAAACCCAAAAAACATATCTCTATGGTACTGCTTTGAATCAGGTGTCCTATTTCTCTTTTTCTGATGCTTTCCCGTAATGCTTATGGCACACTTTTGTGCTAACGTGGCACATTTCCCATCTAATTGTTCCTGTTTGGTTTCTTTTTTTCTTTTTCTTTTCTTTTTTTTTCTTTTTTTTCTTTTTTCTTTTTTTTTCTTTTTTTTCTTTTTTTCTTTTTTTTTTTTTTTTTTTTTTTCACTTACGACTGACATAAAAGTCTGCCTTTGCAACAAGAGCTCAGGTTCTCATTTTCCTACAGAGCATCCTATAGATTTTGGCTCAACTCCTTTTCCCAATCAACCATGACCTTATAGACAAACAACAAACAACCAGCCATACGCCCTGCACGGGCGAGCCGTTCCCGAGAGTGTAAACGTGTTGGCTCGTGAAAACTCCCCCAATATTTCAGGACTTCCATCGGTTCTACAGCCCATCCTGGTCTATCTACTTGGGGCGTGCTCGCCTTACGTCTAAACACTGTGTATATACAAACTTCTCACTTGACGGAGTGTCAGCCCTAGATGCATACGAGAACAGTACCACACCGGGCAGAACGCCTGCTCCAGTGGAGTCACCTAACGACACTGCACACAACAAAAAGCAAACAGTAGCACACATGCTGATCAGCAGGTATAAGCTGGCGCCCACACACACTTACACAGCAGACATACAAAAACAGCACTTTTATCTCAGGGGGACGACTGGGGAGGGGAGGGGGCGAGGCGGGCAGGCAATGGCAGGAGCAAACAGCTCCGGCTCTGTCCTTCTCTGCTGACATTCTGCCTCCTCCCTCGGCCTCAGGTGGAGCAGAGGGGATCAGCAGGGGATCGTCCCAGACCTTCGGACCTGGCCTGTTCGATCCCCCTCCCGTGGGTTGTAATGCTGCACAAGCCCCGGCTGCCGTGGCTCGCTCCGCCTTCATATCTTGTAAGGTCGATAACACCAACCGCCATGTCGTCGCTAACGGTGATGCCTCTTTGTCTCCTTTACTTATCACTTCCCACAGTTTTTTCCCAACAGCCTCCCGTATTTCTGGTTTAAAAGCTGTCTGGGGCTCTGGTGCGAATCCGCTCTCTCTGCACCAGGTTAACAACCTTCGGAGCATACGCTCATTGTATTTCACCCCTCTCTTAGAGGGGATATGCAGGAGAAGTCTTAATATAGCCCCTTCTTCTTTTGTTACTTGTTGCCCCATCTCCTGCCCCGGCTTAATCAGTTTGAGCAACAGTTTCGCTGGTGTTTCAATCCCTCTCTTAGAGAGGATCCCAGCGAGTAGCGTGGCCGCAGCTTCTGTTTCCATAGCTGCGCCTGGGAGGTGAGGAGCGACCTCACGCCGTTGTCTGCTCCCGCTGATGTGCCCAAGCAGCACGTCTCCCAGCCGAAGTTTCCCACTCCCCTCCTCTAGCTGCTTACCGCAGTCTCGGAGAACTCAGTCGCGCTGAACCATCCTCTGCTACCAGATGTCAGAGGATGTCGGAGTGGGAGACGGACCCGGAGTAACGATGGAATCTCAATATGAGTATGATCGTTCTCCCTTTATTCAAGTTTTCACAGAGTATATATAGACAGGCAATAAGAGCACGCGCTAGCGGCAGCTATATGATTGGCTTACAGTCTCTGTTCACGCACTGTCCATGCAGTTCATTCACACATCAGATTGGTTACAAGAATTCACATAGTAAATTACTTAGTCATTAGCACAACATGTTTTCTACCTTCTCAGTTCCCGTTTTTCCCATGTCCTAATTCCATCTTCTACCACCTGTTTTGCCCTTAATCTAATCTCTCACAGTAGGGAGGCTGGCTCACGTGATCATTTTCTCTCAGACACATTCCTACAATCCCCCCTTTTTCTTCTTGAGCCAGCCAGACCTTATGCATGGCATTTTCTATCATGTCAGTCACTTTGCGGAGAACACACGAGGCTACCATAATCAATAATAATATAACCAACAGTAGCATGAGCCCTTGTTTTAGGAAGTCTGATAACCATCCCGTTATACCCCATGAGCTTAACCAATCGAAACCCTTTTTAACCGCTTTTAATTTGGACATGTTATCCTTGTTGTGACGCTCTTAGCAGGTTATATACTAAACACAATTAAAAACAGAATCAAAAAGAACCCTGCTAAGGCAATAAATACCCAGATTCCTAAATTTAGCCCAGAAAGCCAATTTCTTTGGATTTACCCACGAGAAATCCTTTTGTAATATTTCAAATACATTGCGGTTGCTGATAGCACAGGCGACCCTGGAAAAACAATCGTGGTAACATTTCGATCATCATAGTTACTGGTTTTGAAAGGGTATGTGGCAAAAATACTCACTCTAACGCAGTCAGGCTCTTTGCGAGTGCATCATCCCACTGTCCTATCAGGGCATAAAGTTGAAATTCTTGTAGGAAGGTGTTCAGTGCGTCTTGCAGCAGTAGTAGACTATATCTTATCTTGCAACATACTGTAATGCCTTCTGAGCTGTTGGGGTTAATGAACATAGAACGTATGGGGGGGGAGGGGCACGGGGGCAGACACAGTGCTTCAGGGCATCCCCTGTACCTTCAAAGTGCGCTCATGTCTCTCTCCCCCTCTCTGACCTGAGACAGCCTCCTTATATCCTGCACTGCATTGAGGGGAGAAGTACAGGCTAGAGTCGCTGCATGCATGGCCAGTGCACGCAGCAAGTCCCACCAGACTCTCCTGCACTGGATTGAGTAGAAAAGTACAGGCCAGAGTCGCTGCACACGTGGCCAGCGTATGCAGCGAGTCTCACCAAACTCATGATCCAGCTTTGCCAACAGCGGCTGTCTGATACGTGACTACATTGTTGTAATCCCTTCTTGTTATCTTCTTCTGTGAAGGTCAGGTTCTCATGGATACACACATAGTTTTTAGAGCAACATATTCTACAACTCGTACAAGGGTACGATGCAAAGCAGCATTTACAGCTGATCGTATAATGCTTATTAAACACAGCAAACAGCATACTAAACATAACAGACAAATTCCTTCCACACAGGCGATGAGTATAATTTGCTTCAACCAACCCCACCCCCAAGTCCATCCAGCAAAGAGATTTCACCCAGTGGTCTCCACAAGTTGCTGGTTCGGTCGGTGCAGTTCTTGCAACTGGGCATGGATGGATTTGGAGTGGTCACTTAGATTCATACAATACAGTCCTTTAAAATCTTGACAACCATGTCTGTGAGCTGAAAGCAAAAAATCAGTAGCAGTTCTGTTTTGCAACATCGCATATCGAATACTATCTACATCTAGCAATAACTCAGAAATAGCGGTACTAGTAGCATTG
The DNA here is from genome assembly GCF_964199755.1 of Larus michahellis. Lineage (NCBI taxonomy): Eukaryota > Metazoa > Chordata > Aves > Charadriiformes > Laridae > Larus > Larus michahellis. The sequence goes on along the minus strand of NC_133929.1, from coordinate 22,646,029 downwards.
TTAAACTTATCCCTGGCAGCAAGAGAGTCCTTGTTATCACGAATCCTTGGCAGCAAAAGAGTCCTCGTTAGCAAGAGCGCATGCGGACTCCCTGTTCTTGCTGGTACTGTGCTTTGATCTTCTTCCACAACAGGCCAAGATTCTCAAGCAGCTGGATAAGGTGTCTGTGAGTCCATTACAGGCTTATGTCATCCAAATGTTTTTCTTGCAAGCACCCGAGACTGAATAACAATTGGTGTGATATATGTGTTTTCCAGCACCCAGGTGCGAGTCCCTTGAGTATATTTACAGTCCTCCTCGCCAATCTTCCGTTGCTTTCCCATATTCCACCCCCTTGCTCAAGAGACCGCTTCTGCTGGGGTTCATTTTAGTCTCGCAGGGTATAACACAGAGCAATCTAGTAAGGCATGCAATAACATATACACATATAGGAAAAACCCAAAAAACATATCTCTATGGTACTGCTTTGAATCAGGTGTCCTATTTCTCTTTTTCTGATGCTTTCCCGTAATGCTTATGGCACACTTTTGTGCTAACGTGGCACATTTCCCATCTAATTGTTCCTGTTTGGTTTCTTTTTTTCTTTTTTTTTTCTTTTTTTTTCTTTTTTTTCTTTTTTCTTTTTTTTTCTTTTTTTTCTTTTTTTCTTTTTTTTTTTTTTTTTTTTTTTTTTTTCACTTACGACTGACATAAAAGTCTGCCTTTGCAACAAGAGCTCAGGTTCTCATTTTCCTACAGAGCATCCTATAGATTTTGGCTCAACTCCTTTTCCCAATCAACCATGACCTTATAGACAAACAACAAACAACCAGCCATACGCCCTGCACGGGCGAGCCGTTCCCGAGAGTGTAAACGTGTTGGCTCGTGAAAACTCCCCCAATATTTCAGGACTTCCATCGGTTCTACAGCCCATCCTGGTCTATCTACTTGGGGCGTGCTCGCCTTACGTCTAAACACTGTGTATATACAAACTTCTCACTTGACGGAGTGTCAGCCCTAGATGCATACGAGAACAGTACCACACCGGGCAGAACGCCTGCTCCAGTGGAGTCACCTAACGACACTGCACACAACAAAAAGCAAACAGTAGCACACATGCTGATCAGCAGGTATAAGCTGGCGCCCACACACACTTACACAGCAGACATACAAAAACAGCACTTTTATCTCAGGGGGACGACTGGGGAGGGGAGGGGGCGAGGCGGGCAGGCAATGGCAGGAGCAAACAGCTCCGGCTCTGTCCTTCTCTGCTGACATTCTGCCTCCTCCCTCGGCCTCAGGTGGAGCAGAGGGGATCAGCAGGGGATCGTCCCAGACCTTCGGACCTGGCCTGTTCGATCCCCCTCCCGTGGGTTGTAATGCTGCACAAGCCCCGGCTGCCGTGGCTCGCTCCGCCTTCATATCTTGTAAGGTCGATAACACCAACCACCATGTCGTCGCTAACGGTGATGCCTCTTTGTCTCCTTTACTTATCACTTCCCACAGTTTTTTCCCAACAGCCTCCCGTATTTCTGGTTTAAAAGCTGTCTGGGGCTCTGGTGCGAATCCGCTCTCTCTGCACCAGGTTAACAACCTTCGGAGCATACGCTCATTGTATTTCACCCCTCTCTTAGAGGGGATATGCAGGAGAAGTCTTAATATAGCCCCTTCTTCTTTTGTTACTTGTTGCCCCATCTCCTGCCCCGGCTTAATCAGTTTGAGCAACAGTTTCGCTGGTGTTTCAATCCCTCTCTTAGAGAGGATCCCAGCGAGTAGCGTGGCCGCAGCTTCTGTTTCCATAGCTGCGCCTGGGAGGTGAGGAGCGACCTCACGCCGTTGTCTGCTCCCGCTGATGTGCCCAAGCAGCACGTCTCCCAGCCGAAGTTTCCCACTCCCCTCCTCTAGCTGCTTACCGCAGTCTCGGAGAACTCAGTCGCGCTGAACCATCCTCTGCTACCAGATGTCAGAGGATGTCGGAGTGGGAGACGGACCCGGAGTAACGATGGAATCTCAATATGAGTATGATCGTTCTCCCTTTATTCAAGTTTTCACAGAGTATATATAGACAGGCAATAAGAGCACGCGCTAGCGGCAGCTATATGATTGGCTTACAGTCTCTGTTCACGCACTGTCCATGCAGTTCATTCACACATCAGATTGGTTACAAGAATTCACATAGTAAATTACTTAGTCATTAGCACAACATGTTTTCTACCTTCTCAGTTCCCGTTTTTCCCATGTCCTAATTCCATCTTCTACCACCTGTTTTGCCCTTAATCTAATCTCTCACAGTAGGGAGGCTGGCTCACGTGATCATTTTCTCTCAGACACATTCCTACAATCCCCCCTTTTTCTTCTTGAGCCAGCCAGACCTTATGCATGGCATTTTCTATCATGTCAGTCACTTTGCGGAGAACACACGAGGCTACCATAATCAATAATAATATAACCAACAGTAGCATGAGCCCTTGTTTTAGGAAGTCTGATAACCATCCCGTTATACCCCATGAGCTTAACCAATCGAAACCCTTTTTAACCGCTTTTAATTTGGACATGTTATCCTTGTTGTGACGCTCTTAGCAGGTTATATACTAAACACAATTAAAAACAGAATCAAAAAGAACCCTGCTAAGGCAATAAATACCCAGATTCCTAAATTTAGCCCAGAAAGCCAATTTCTTTGGATTTACCCACGAGAAATCCTTTTGTAATATTTCAAATACATTGCGGTTGCTGATAGCACAGGCGACCCTGGAAAAACAATCGTGGTAACATTTCGATCATCATAGTTACTGGTTTTGAAAGGGTATGTGGCAAAAATACTCACTCTAACGCAGTCAGGCTCTTTGCGAGTGCATCATCCCACTGTCCTATCAGGGCATAAAGTTGAAATTCTTGTAGGAAGGTGTTCAGTGCGTCTTGCAGCAGTAGTAGACTATATCTTATCTTGCAACATACTGTAATGCCTTCTGAGCTGTTGGGGTTAATGAACATAGAACGTATGGGGGGGGAGGGGCGCGGGGGCAGACACAGTGCTTCAGGGCATCCCCTGTACCTTCAAAGTGCGCTCATGTCTCTCTCCCCCTCTCTGACCTGAGACAGCCTCCTTATATCCTGCACTGCATTGAGGGGAGAAGTACAGGCTAGAGTCGCTGCATGCATGGCCAGTGCACGCAGCAAGTCCCACCAGACTCTCCTGCACTGGATTGAGTAGAAAAGTACAGGCCAGAGTCGCTGCACACGTGGCCAGCGTATGCAGCGAGTCTCACCAAACTCATGATCCAGCTTTGCCAACAGCGGCTGTCTGATACGTGACTACATTGTTGTAATCCCTTCTTGTTATCTTCTTCTGTGAAGGTCAGGTTCTCATGGATACACACATAGTTTTTAGAGCAACATATTCTACAACTCGTACAAGGGTACGATGCAAAGCAGCATTTACAGCTGATCGTATAATGCTTATTAAACACAGCAAACAGCATACTAAACATAACAGACAAATTCCTTCCACACAGGCGATGAGTATAATTTGCTTCAACCAACCCCACCCCCAAGTCCATCCAGCAAAGAGATTTCACCCAGTGGTCTCCACAAGTTGCTGGTTCGGTCGGTGCAGTTCTTGCAACTGGGCATGGATGGATTTGGAGTGGTCACTTAGATTCATACAATACAGTCCTTTAAAATCTTGACAACCATGTCTGTGAGCTGAAAGCAAAAAATCAGTAGCAGTTCTGTTTTGCAACATCGCATATCGAATACTATCTACATCTAGCAATAACTCAGAAATAGCGGTACTAGTAGCATTGTTAAACTTATCCCTGGCAGCAAGAGAGTCCTTGTTATCACGAATCCTTGGCAGCAAAAGAGTCCTCGTTAGCAAGAGCGCATGCGGACTCCCTGTTCTTGCTGGTACTGTGCTTTGATCTTCTTCCACAACAGGCCAAGATTCTCAAGCAGCTGGATAAGGTGTCTGTGAGTCCATTACAGGCTTATGTCATCCAAATGTTTTTCTTGCAAGCACCCGAGACTGAATAACAATTGGTGTGATATATGTGTTTTCCAGCACCCAGGTGCGAGTCCCTTGAGTATATTTACAGTCCTCCTCGCCAATCTTCCGTTGCTTTCCCATATTCCACCCCCTTGCTCAAGAGACCGCTTCTGCTGGGGTTCATTTTAGTCTCGCAGGGTATAACACAGAGCAATCTAGTAAGGCATGCAATAACATATACACATATAGGAAAAACCCAAAAAACATATCTCTATGGTACTGCTTTGAATCAGGTGTCCTATTTCTCTTTTTCTGATGCTTTCCCGTAATGCTTATGGCACACTTTTGTGCTAACGTGGCACATTTCCCATCTAATTGTTCCTGTTTGGTTTCTTTTTTTCTTTTTTTTTTTCTTTTTTTTCTTTTTTTTTCTTTTTTCTTTTTTTTTCTTTTTTTTCTTTTTTTCTTTTTTTTTTTTTTTTTTTTTTTTTTTTCACTTACGACTGACATAAAAGTCTGCCTTTGCAACAAGAGCTCAGGTTCTCATTTTCCTACAGAGCATCCTATAGATTTTGGCTCAACTCCTTTTCCCAATCAACCATGACCTTATAGACAAACAACAAACAACCAGCCATACGCCCTGCACGGGCGAGCCGTTCCCGAGAGTGTAAACGTGTTGGCTCGTGAAAACTCCCCCAATATTTCAGGACTTCCATCGGTTCTACAGCCCATCCTGGTCTATCTACTTGGGGCGTGCTCGCCTTACGTCTAAACACTGTGTATATACAAACTTCTCACTTGACGGAGTGTCAGCCCTAGATGCATACGAGAACAGTACCACACCGGGCAGAACGCCTGCTCCAGTGGAGTCACCTAACGACACTGCACACAACAAAAAGCAAACAGTAGCACACATGCTGATCAGCAGGTATAAGCTGGCGCCCACACACACTTACACAGCAGACATACAAAAACAGCACTTTTATCTCAGGGGGACGACTGGGGAGGGGAGGGGGCGAGGCGGGCAGGCAATGGCAGGAGCAAACAGCTCCGGCTCTGTCCTTCTCTGCTGACATTCTGCCTCCTCCCTCGGCCTCAGGTGGAGCAGAGGGGATCAGCAGGGGATCGTCCCAGACCTTCGGACCTGGCCTGTTCGATCCCCCTCCCGTGGGTTGTAATGCTGCACAAGCCCCGGCTGCCGTGGCTCGCTCCGCCTTCATATCTTGTAAGGTCGATAACACCAACCACCATGTCGTCGCTAACGGTGATGCCTCTTTGTCTCCTTTACTTATCACTTCCCACAGTTTTTTCCCAACAGCCTCCCGTATTTCTGGTTTAAAAGCTGTCTGGGGCTCTGGTGCGAATCCGCTCTCTCTGCACCAGGTTAACAACCTTCGGAGCATACGCTCATTGTATTTCACCCCTCTCTTAGAGGGGATATGCAGGAGAAGTCTTAATATAGCCCCTTCTTCTTTTGTTACTTGTTGCCCCATCTCCTGCCCCGGCTTAATCAGTTTGAGCAACAGTTTCGCTGGTGTTTCAATCCCTCTCTTAGAGAGGATCCCAGCGAGTAGCGTGGCCGCAGCTTCTGTTTCCATAGCTGCGCCTGGGAGGTGAGGAGCGACCTCACGCCGTTGTCTGCTCCCGCTGATGTGCCCAAGCAGCACGTCTCCCAGCCGAAGTTTCCCACTCCCCTCCTCTAGCTGCTTACCGCAGTCTCGGAGAACTCAGTCGCGCTGAACCATCCTCTGCTACCAGATGTCGGAGGATGTCGGAGTGGGAGACGGACCCGGAGTAACGATGGAATCTCAATATGAGTATGATCGTTCTCCCTTTATTCAAGTTTTCACAGAGTATATATAGACAGGCAATAAGAGCACGCGCTAGCGGCAGCTATATGATTGGCTTACAGTCTCTGTTCACGCACTGTCCATGCAGTTCATTCACACATCAGATTGGTTACAAGAATTCACATAGTAAATTACTTAGTCATTAGCACAACATGTTTTCTACCTTCTCAGTTCCCGTTTTTCCCATGTCCTAATTCCATCTTCTACCACCTGTTTTGCCCTTAATCTAATCTCTCACAGTAGGGAGGCTGGCTCACGTGATCATTTTCTCTCAGACACATTCCTACAATCCCCCCTTTTTCTTCTTGAGCCAGCCAGACCTTATGCATGGCATTTTCTATCATGTCAGTCACTTTGCGGAGAACACATGAGGCTACCATAATCAATAATAATATAACCAACAGTAGCATGAGCCCTTGTTTTAGGAAGTCTGATAACCATCCCGTTATACCCCATGAGCTTAACCAATCGAAACCCTTTTTAACCGCTTTTAATTTGGACATGTTATCCTTGTTGTGACGCTCTTAGCAGGTTATATACTAAACACAATTAAAAACAGAATCAAAAAGAACCCTGCTAAGGCAATAAATACCCAGATTCCTAAATTTAGCCCAGAAAGCCAATTTCTTTGGATTTACCCACGAGAAATCCTTTTGTAATATTTCAAATACATTGCGGTTGCTGATAGCACAGGCGACCCTGGAAAAACAATCGTGGTAACATTTCGATCATCATAGTTACTGGTTTTGAAAGGGTATGTGGCAAAAATACTCACTCTAACGCAGTCAGGCTCTTTGCGAGTGCATCATCCCACTGTCCTATCAGGGCATAAAGTTGAAATTCTTGTAGGAAGGTGTTCAGTGCGTCTTGCAGCAGTAGTAGACTATATCTTATCTTGCAACATACTGTAATGCCTTCTGAGCTGTTGGGGTTAATGAACATAGAACGTATGGGGGGGGGAGGGGCGCGGGGGCAGACACAGTGCTTCAGGGCATCCCCTGTACCTTCAAAGTGCGCTCATGTCTCTCTCCCCCTCTCTGACCTGAGACAGCCTCCTTATATCCTGCACTGCATTGAGGGGAGAAGTACAGGCTAGAGTCGCTGCATGCATGGCCAGTGCACGCAGCAAGTCCCACCAGACTCTCCTGCACTGGATTGAGTAGAAAAGTACAGGCCAGAGTCGCTGCACACGTGGCCAGCGTATGCAGCGAGTCTCACCAAACTCATGATCCAGCTTTGCCAACAGCGGCTGTCTGATACGTGACTACATTGTTGTAATCCCTTCTTGTTATCTTCTTCTGTGAAGGTCAGGTTCTCATGGATACACACATAGTTTTTAGAGCAACATATTCTACAACTCGTACAAGGGTACGATGCAAAGCAGCATTTACAGCTGATCGTATAATGCTTATTAAACACAGCAAACAGCATACTAAACATAACAGACAAATTCCTTCCACACAGGCGATGAGTATAATTTGCTTCAACCAACCCCACCCCCAAGTCCATCCAGCAAAGAGATTTCACCCAGTGGTCTCCACAAGTTGCTGGTTCGGTCGGTGCAGTTCTTGCAACTGGGCATGGATGGATTTGGAGTGGTCACTTAGATTCATACAATACAGTCCTTTAAAATCTTGACAACCATGTCTGTGAGCTGAAAGCAAAAAATCAGTAGCAGTTCTGTTTTGCAACATCGCATATCGAATACTATCTACATCTAGCAATAACTCAGAAATAGCGGTACTAGTAGCATTGTTAAACTTATCCTTGTCAGCAAGAGAGTCCTTGTTATCACGAATCCTTGGCAGCAAAAGAGTCCTCGTTAGCAAGAGCGCATGCGGACTCCCTGTTCTTGCTGGTACTGTGCTTTGATCTTCTTCCACAACAGGCCAAGATTCTCAAGCAGCTGGATAAGGTGTCTGTGAGTCCATTACAGGCTTATGTCATCCAAATGTTTTTCTTGCAAGCACCCGAGACTGAATAACAATTGGTGTGATATATGTGTTTTCCAGCACCCAGGTGCGAGTCCCTTGAGTATATTTACAGTCCTCCTCGCCAATCTTCCGTTGCTTTCCCATATTCCACCCCCTTGCTCAAGAGACCGCTTCTGCTGGGGTTCATTTTAGTCTCGCAGGGTATAACACAGAGCAATCTAGTAAGGCATGCAATAACATATACACATATAGGAAAAACCCAAAAAACATATCTCTATGGTACTGCTTTGAATCAGGTGTCCTATTTCTCTTTTTCTGATGCTTTCCCGTAATGCTTATGGCACACTTTTGTGCTAACGTGGCACATTTCCCATCTAATTGTTCCTGTTTGGTTTCTTTTTTTCTTTTTTTTTTTCTTTTTTTTCTTTTTTTTTCTTTTTTCTTTTTTTTTCTTTTTTTTCTTTTTTTCTTTTTTTTTTTTTTTTTTTTTTTTTTTCACTTACGACTGACATAAAAGTCTGCCTTTGCAACAAGAGCTCAGGTTCTCATTTTCCTACAGAGCATCCTATAGATTTTGGCTCAACTCCTTTTCCCAATCAACCATGACCTTATAGACAAACAACAAACAACCAGCCATACGCCCTGCACGGGCGAGCCGTTCCCGAGAGTGTAAACGTGTTGGCTCGTGAAAACTCCCCCAATATTTCAGGACTTCCATCGGTTCTACAGCCCATCCTGGTCTATCTACTTGGGGCGTGCTCGCCTTACGTCTAAACACTGTGTATATACAAACTTCTCACTTGACGGAGTGTCAGCCCTAGATGCATACGAGAACAGTACCACACCGGGCAGAACGCCTGCTCCAGTGGAGTCACCTAACGACACTGCACACAACAAAAAGCAAACAGTAGCACACATGCTGATCAGCAGGTATAAGCTGGCGCCCACACACACTTACACAGCAGACATACAAAAACAGCACTTTTATCTCAGGGGGACGACTGGGGAGGGGAGGGGGCGAGGCGGGCAGGCAATGGCAGGAGCAAACAGCTCCGGCTCTGTCCTTCTCTGCTGACATTCTGCCTCCTCCCTCGGCCTCAGGTGGAGCAGAGGGGATCAGCAGGGGATCGTCCCAGACCTTCGGACCTGGCCTGTTCGATCCCCCTCCCGTGGGTTGTAATGCTGCACAAGCCCCGGCTGCCGTGGCTCGCTCCGCCTTCATATCTTGTAAGGTCGATAACACCAACCACCATGTCGTCGCTAACGGTGATGCCTCTTTGTCTCCTTTACTTATCACTTCCCACAGTTTTTTCCCAACAGCCTCCCGTATTTCTGGTTTAAAAGCTGTCTGGGGCTCTGGTGCGAATCCGCTCTCTCTGCACCAGGTTAACAACCTTCGGAGCATACGCTCATTGTATTTCACCCCTCTCTTAGAGGGGATATGCAGGAGAAGTCTTAATATAGCCCCTTCTTCTTTTGTTACTTGTTGCCCCATCTCCTGCCCCGGCTTAATCAGTTTGAGCAACAGTTTCGCTGGTGTTTCAATCCCTCTCTTAGAGAGGATCCCAGCGAGTAGCGTGGCCGCAGCTTCTGTTTCCATAGCTGCGCCTGGGAGGTGAGGAGCGACCTCACGCCGTTGTCTGCTCCCGCTGATGTGCCCAAGCAGCACGTCTCCCAGCCGAAGTTTCCCACTCCCCTCCTCTAGCTGCTTACCGCAGTCTCGGAGAACTCAGTCGCGCTGAACCATCCTCTGCTACCAGATGTCGGAGGATGTCGGAGTGGGAGACGGACCCGGAGTAACGATGGAATCTCAATATGAGTATGATCGTTCTCCCTTTATTCAAGTTTTCACAGAGTATATATAGACAGGCAATAAGAGCACGCGCTAGCGGCAGCTATATGATTGGCTTACAGTCTCTGTTCACGCACTGTCCATGCAGTTCATTCACACATCAGATTGGTTACAAGAATTCACATAGTAAATTACTTAGTCATTAGCACAACATGTTTTCTACCTTCTCAGTTCCCGTTTTTCCCATGTCCTAATTCCATCTTCTACCACCTGTTTTGCCCTTAATCTAATCTCTCACAGTAGGGAGGCTGGCTCACGTGATCATTTTCTCTCAGACACATTCCTACAATCCCCCCTTTTTCTTCTTGAGCCAGCCAGACCTTATGCATGGCATTTTCTATCATGTCAGTCACTTTGCGGAGAACACACGAGGCTACCATAATCAATAATAATATAACCAACAGTAGCATGAGCCCTTGTTTTAGGAAGTCTGATAACCATCCCGTTATACCCCATGAGCTTAACCAATCGAAACCCTTTTTAACCGCTTTTAATTTGGACATGTTATCCTTGTTGTGACGCTCTTAGCAGGTTATATACTAAACACAATTAAAAACAGAATCAAAAAGAACCCTGCTAAGGCAATAAATACCCAGATTCCTAAATTTAGCCCAGAAAGCCAATTTCTTTGGATTTACCCACGAGAAATCCTTTTGTAATATTTCAAATACATTGCGGTTGCTGATAGCACAGGCGACCCTGGAAAAACAATCGTGGTAACATTTCGATCATCATAGTTACTGGTTTTGAAAGGGTATGTGGCAAAAATACTCACTCTAACGCAGTCAGGCTCTTTGCGAGTGCATCATCCCACTGTCCTATCAGGGCATAAAGTTGAAATTCTTGTAGGAAGGTGTTCAGTGCGTCTTGCAGCAGTAGTAGACTATATCTTATCTTGCAACATACTGTAATGCCTTCTGAGCTGTTGGGGTTAATGAACATAGAACGTATGGGGGGGAGGGGCGCGGGGGCAGACACAGTGCTTCAGGGCATCCCCTGTACCTTCAAAGTGCGCTCATGTCTCTCTCCCCCTCTCTGACCTGAGACAGCCTCCTTATATCCTGCACTGCATTGAGGGGAGAAGTACAGGCTAGAGTCGCTGCATGCATGGCCAGTGCACGCAGCAAGTCCCACCAGACTCTCCTGCACTGGATTGAGTAGAAAAGTACAGGCCAGAGTCGCTGCACACGTGGCCAGCGTATGCAGCGAGTCTCACCAAACTCATGATCCAGCTTTGCCAACAGCGGCTGTCTGATACGTGACTACATTGTTGTAATCCCTTCTTGTTATCTTCTTCTGTGAAGGTCAGGTTCTCATGGATACACACATAGTTTTTAGAGCAACATATTCTACAACTCGTACAAGGGTACGATGCAAAGCAGCATTTACAGCTGATCGTATAATGCTTATTAAACACAGCAAACAGCATACTAAACATAACAGACAAATTCCTTCCACACAGGCGATGAGTATAATTTGCTTCAACCAACCCCACCCCCAAGTCCATCCAGCAAAGAGATTTCACCCAGTGGTCTCCACAAGTTGCTGGTTCGGTCGGTGCAGTTCTTGCAACTGGGCATGGATGGATTTGGAGTGGTCACTTAGATTCATACAATACAGTCCTTTAAAATCTTGACAACCATGTCTGTGAGCTGAAAGCAAAAAATCATAGAATCATAGAATCATAGAATCATAGAATCATAGGGTTGGAAGGGACCTCTGGAGATCATCTAGTCCAACCCCCCTGCCAGAGCAGGGTCACCTAGAGCAGGTTACACAGGAACATGTCCAGGCGGGTTTTGAATGTCTCCAGAGTTGGAGACTCCACCACCTCTCTGGGCAGCCTGTTCCAGTGCTCTGTCACCCTCAGGGTAAAGAAGTTCCTCCTCATGTTTAGGTGGAACTTCCTATGTTCAAGTTTGTGCCCATTGCCTCTTGTCCTGTCCCCGGGCACCACTGAAAAGAGCCTGGCCCCATCCTCCTGACACCCACCCTTTAAGTATTTATAAGCGTTGATAAGGTCACCCCTCAGCCGTCTTTTTTCCAGACTGAAGAGACCCAAATCCCTCAGCCTTTCCTCATAAGAGAGGTGTTCCAGTCCCCCAATCATCTTTGTAGCCCTCTGCTGCACCCTTTCCAGCAGTTCCCTGTCCCTCTTGAACCGGGGAGCCCAGAACTGGACACAGTACTCCAGGTGCGGCCTCACCAAGGCAGAGTAGAGGGGGAGGATGACCTCCCTCGACCTGCTGGCCACACTCTTCTTGATGCACCCCAGGATGCCATTGGCCTTCTTGGCCACAAGGGCACATTGCTGACTCATGGTCATCCTGTTGTCCACCAGGACTCCCAGGTCTCTTTCAGCTGAGCTGCTCTCCAGCAGGTCAGCACCCAACCTGTACTGGTGCATGGGGTTGTTCCTTCCCAGGTGCAGCACCCTACACTTGCCCTTGTTGAACTTCATAAGGTTCCTCTCTGTCCAACTCTCCAACCTGTCCAGGTCTCTCTGTATGGCGGCACAGCCTTCCGGTGTGTCAGCCACCCCACCCAGCTTGGTGTCATCAGCAAACTTGCTGAGGGCGCACTCTATCCCCTCATCCAGGTCATTGATGAATATGTTGAAGAGGACTGGACCCAGTACTGACCCCTGGGGAACACCACTCGTCACTGGTCTCCAACTAGACTCTGTGCCCCTAATCACAACCCTCTGAGCTCTATCTTTCAACCAGTTTTCTATCCACCCCACTGTCCATTCATCTAACCCACACTTCCTAAGCTTCCCTATGAGGATGCTGTGGGAGACCGTGTCAAACGCCTTGCTTAAGTCAAGGTAGACCACATCTACCGCCCTCCCCTCATCTATCCATCTAGTCATGCCATCGTAGAAGGCTATCAGATTAGTCAGACATGATTTCAATCAGTAGCAGTTCTGTTTTGCAACATCGCATATCGAATACTATCTACATCTAGCAATAACTCAGAAATAGCGGTACTAGTAGCATTGTTAAACTTATCCTTGTCAGCAAGAGAGTCCTTGTTATCACGAATCCTTGGCAGCAAAAGAGTCCTCGTTAGCAAGAGCGCATGCGGACTCCCTGTTCTTGCTGGTACTGTGCTTTGATCTTCTTCCACAACAGGCCAAGATTCTCAAGCAGCTGGATAAGGTGTCTGTGAGTCCATTACAGGCTTATGTCATCCAAATGTTTTTCTTGCAAGCACCCGAGACTGAATAACAATTGGTGTGATATATGTGTTTTCCAGCACCCAGGTGCGAGTCCCTTGAGTATATTTACAGTCCTCCTCGCCAATCTTCCGTTGCTTTCCCATATTCCACCCCCTTGCTCAAGAGACCGCTTCTGCTGGGGTTCATTTTAGTCTCGCAGGGTATAACACAGAGCAATCTAGTAAGGCATGCAATAACATATACACATATAGGAAAAACCCAAAAAACATATCTCTATGGTACTGCTTTGAATCAGGTGTCCTATTTCTCTTTTTCTGATGCTTTCCCGTAATGCTTATGGCACACTTTTGTGCTAACGTGGCACATTTCCCATCTAATTGTTCCTGTTTGGTTTCTTTTTTTCTTTTTTTTTTTCTTTTTTTTCTTTTTTTTTCTTTTTTCTTTTTTTTTCTTTTTTTTCTTTTTTTCTTTTTTTTTTTTTTTTTTTTTTTTTTTCACTTACGACTGACATAAAAGTCTGCCTTTGCAACAAGAGCTCAGGTTCTCATTTTCCTACAGAGCATCCTATAGATTTTGGCTCAACTCCTTTTCCCAATCAACCATGACCTTATAGACAAACAACAAACAACCAGCCATACGCCCTGCACGGGCGAGCCGTTCCCGAGAGTGTAAACGTGTTGGCTCGTGAAAACTCCCCCAATATTTCAGGACTTCCATCGGTTCTACAGCCCATCCTGGTCTATCTACTTGGGGCGTGCTCGCCTTACGTCTAAACACTGTGTATATACAAACTTCTCACTTGACGGAGTGTCAGCCCTAGATGCATACGAGAACAGTACCACACCGGGCAGAACGCCTGCTCCAGTGGAGTCACCTAACGACACTGCACACAACAAAAAGCAAACAGTAGCACACATGCTGATCAGCAGGTATAAGCTGGCGCCCACACACACTTACACAGCAGACATACAAAAACAGCACTTTTATCTCAGGGGGACGACTGGGGAGGGGAGGGGGCGAGGCGGGCAGGCAATGGCAGGAGCAAACAGCTCCGGCTCTGTCCTTCTCTGCTGACATTCTGCCTCCTCCCTCGGCCTCAGGTGGAGCAGAGGGGATCAGCAGGGGATCGTCCCAGACCTTCGGACCTGGCCTGTTCGATCCCCCTCCCGTGGGTTGTAATGCTGCACAAGCCCCGGCTGCCGTGGCTCGCTCCGCCTTCATATCTTGTAAGGTCGATAACACCAACCACCATGTCGTCGCTAACGGTGATGCCTCTTTGTCTCCTTTACTTATCACTTCCCACAGTTTTTTCCCAACAGCCTCCCGTATTTCTGGTTTAAAAGCTGTCTGGGGCTCTGGTGCGAATCCGCTCTCTCTGCACCAGGTTAACAACCTTCGGAGCATACGCTCATTGTATTTCACCCCTCTCTTAGAGGGGATATGCAGGAGAAGTCTTAATATAGCCCCTTCTTCTTTTGTTACTTGTTGCCCCATCTCCTGCCCCGGCTTAATCAGTTTGAGCAACAGTTTCGCTGGTGTTTCAATCCCTCTCTTAGAGAGGATCCCAGCGAGTAGCGTGGCCGCAGCTTCTGTTTCCATAGCTGCGCCTGGGAGGTGAGGAGCGACCTCACGCCGTTGTCTGCTCCCGCTGATGTGCCCAAGCAGCACGTCTCCCAGCCGAAGTTTCCCACTCCCCTCCTCTAGCTGCTTACCGCAGTCTCGGAGAACTCAGTCGCGCTGAACCATCCTCTGCTACCAGATGTCGGAGGATGTCGGAGTGGGAGACGGACCCGGAGTAACGATGGAATCTCAATATGAGTATGATCGTTCTCCCTTTATTCAAGTTTTCACAGAGTATATATAGACAGGCAATAAGAGCACGCGCTAGCGGCAGCTATATGATTGGCTTACAGTCTCTGTTCACGCACTGTCCATGCAGTTCATTCACACATCAGATTGGTTACAAGAATTCACATAGTAAATTACTTAGTCATTAGCACAACATGTTTTCTACCTTCTCAGTTCCCGTTTTTCCCATGTCCTAATTCCATCTTCTACCACCTGTTTTGCCCTTAATCTAATCTCTCACAGTAGGGAGGCTGGCTCACGTGATCATTTTCTCTCAGACACATTCCTACAATCCCCCCTTTTTCTTCTTGAGCCAGCCAGACCTTATGCATGGCATTTTCTATCATGTCAGTCACTTTGCGGAGAACACATGAGGCTACCATAATCAATAATAATATAACCAACAGTAGCATGAGCCCTTGTTTTAGGAAGTCTGATAACCATCCCGTTATACCCCATGAGCTTAACCAATCGAAACCCTTTTTAACCGCTTTTAATTTGGACATGTTATCCTTGTTGTGACGCTCTTAGCAGGTTATATACTAAACACAATTAAAAACAGAATCAAAAAGAACCCTGCTAAGGCAATAAATACCCAGATTCCTAAATTTAGCCCAGAAAGCCAATTTCTTTGGATTTACCCACGAGAAATCCTTTTGTAATATTTCAAATACATTGCGGTTGCTGATAGCACAGGCGACCCTGGAAAAACAATCGTGGTAACATTTCGATCATCATAGTTACTGGTTTTGAAAGGGTATGTGGCAAAAATACTCACTCTAACGCAGTCAGGCTCTTTGCGAGTGCATCATCCCACTGTCCTATCAGGGCATAAAGTTGAAATTCTTGTAGGAAGGTGTTCAGTGCGTCTTGCAGCAGTAGTAGACTATATCTTATCTTGCAACATACTGTAATGCCTTCTGAGCTGTTGGGGTTAATGAACATAGAACGTATGGGGGGGGAGGGGCACGGGGGCAGACACAGTGCTTCAGGGCATCCCCTGTACCTTCAAAGTGCGCTCATGTCTCTCTCCCCCTCTCTGACCTGAGACAGCCTCCTTATATCCTGCACTGCATTGAGGGGAGAAGTACAGGCTAGAGTCGCTGCATGCATGGCCAGTGCACGCAGCAAGTCCCACCAGACTCTCCTGCACTGGATTGAGTAGAAAAGTACAGGCCAGAGTCGCTGCACACGTGGCCAGCGTATGCAGCGAGTCTCACCAAACTCATGATCCAGCTTTGCCAACAGCGGCTGTCTGATACGTGACTACATTGTTGTAATCCCTTCTTGTTATCTTCTTCTGTGAAGGTCAGGTTCTCATGGATACACACATAGTTTTTAGAGCAACATATTCTACAACTCGTACAAGGGTACGATGCAAAGCAGCATTTACAGCTGATCGTATAATGCTTATTAAACACAGCAAACAGCATACTAAACATAACAGACAAATTCCTTCCACACAGGCGATGAGTATAATTTGCTTCAACCAACCCCACCCCCAAGTCCATCCAGCAAAGAGATTTCACCCAGTGGTCTCCACAAGTTGCTGGTTCGGTCGGTGCAGTTCTTGCAACTGGGCATGGATGGATTTGGAGTGGTCACTTAGATTCATACAATACAGTCCTTTAAAATCTTGACAACCATGTCTGTGAGCTGAAAGCAAAAAATCAGTAGCAGTTCTGTTTTGCAACATCGCATATCGAATACTATCTACATCTAGCAATAACTCAGAAATAGCAGTACTAGTAGCATTGTTAAACTTATCCTTGTCAGCAAGAGAGTCCTTGTTATCACGAATCCTTGGCAGCAAAAGAGTCCTCGTTAGCAAGAGCGCATGCGGACTCCCTGTTCTTGCTGGTACTGTGCTTTGATCTTCTTCCACAACAGGCCAAGATTCTCAAGCAGCTGGATAAGGTGTCTGTGAGTCCATTACAGGCTTATGTCATCCAAATGTTTTTCTTGCAAGCACCCGAGACTGAATAACAATTGGTGTGATATATGTGTTTTCCAGCACCCAGGTGCGAGTCCCTTGAGTATATTTACAGTCCTCCTCGCCAATCTTCCGTTGCTTTCCCATATTCCACCCCCTTGCTCAAGAGACCGCTTCTGCTGGGGTTCATTTTAGTCTCGCAGGGTATAACACAGAGCAATCTAGTAAGGCATGCAATAACATATACACATATAGGAAAAACCCAAAAAACATATCTCTATGGTACTGCTTTGAATCAGGTGTCCTATTTCTCTTTTTCTGATGCTTTCCCGTAATGCTTATGGCACACTTTTGTGCTAACGTGGCACATTTCCCATCTAATTGTTCCTGTTTGGTTTCTTTTTTTCTTTTTTTTTCTTCTTTTTTTTCTTTTTTCTTTTTTTTTCTTTTTTTTCTTTTTTTCTTTTTTTTTTTTTTTTTTTTTTTTTTCACTTACGACTGACATAAAAGTCTGCCTTTGCAACAAGAGCTCAGGTTCTCATTTTCCTACAGAGCATCCTATAGATTTTGGCTCAACTCCTTTTCCCAATCAACCATGACCTTATAGACAAACAACAAACAACCAGCCATACGCCCTGCACGGGCGAGCCGTTCCCGAGAGTGTAAACGTGTTGGCTCGTGAAAACTCCCCCAATATTTCAGGACTTCCATCGGTTCTACAGCCCATCCTGGTCTATCTACTTGGGGCGTGCTCGCCTTACGTCTAAACACTGTG
Source organism: Larus michahellis (assembly GCF_964199755.1). Lineage (NCBI taxonomy): Eukaryota > Metazoa > Chordata > Aves > Charadriiformes > Laridae > Larus > Larus michahellis. The sequence goes on along the minus strand of NC_133929.1, from coordinate 22,628,689 downwards.
TATATACAAACTTCTCACTTGACGGAGTGTCAGCCCTAGATGCATACGAGAACAGTACCACACCGGGCAGAACGCCTGCTCCAGTGGAGTCACCTAACGACACTGCACACAACAAAAAGCAAACAGTAGCACACATGCTGATCAGCAGGTATAAGCTGGCGCCCACACACACTTACACAGCAGACATACAAAAACAGCACTTTTATCTCAGGGGGACGACTGGGGAGGGGAGGGGGCGAGGCGGGCAGGCAATGGCAGGAGCAAACAGCTCCGGCTCTGTCCTTCTCTGCTGACATTCTGCCTCCTCCCTCGGCCTCAGGTGGAGCAGAGGGGATCAGCAGGGGATCGTCCCAGACCTTCGGACCTGGCCTGTTCGATCCCCCTCCCGTGGGTTGTAATGCTGCACAAGCCCCGGCTGCCGTGGCTCGCTCCGCCTTCATATCTTGTAAGGTCGATAACACCAACCACCATGTCGTCGCTAACGGTGATGCCTCTTTGTCTCCTTTACTTATCACTTCCCACAGTTTTTTCCCAACAGCCTCCCGTATTTCTGGTTTAAAAGCTGTCTGGGGCTCTGGTGCGAATCCGCTCTCTCTGCACCAGGTTAACAACCTTCGGAGCATACGCTCATTGTATTTCACCCCTCTCTTAGAGGGGATATGCAGGAGAAGTCTTAATATAGCCCCTTCTTCTTTTGTTACTTGTTGCCCCATCTCCTGCCCCGGCTTAATCAGTTTGAGCAACAGTTTCGCTGGTGTTTCAATCCCTCTCTTAGAGAGGATCCCAGCGAGTAGCGTGGCCGCAGCTTCTGTTTCCATAGCTGCGCCTGGGAGGTGAGGAGCGACCTCACGCCGTTGTCTGCTCCCGCTGATGTGCCCAAGCAGCACGTCTCCCAGCCGAAGTTTCCCACTCCCCTCCTCTAGCTGCTTACCGCAGTCTCGGAGAACTCAGTCGCGCTGAACCATCCTCTGCTACCAGATGTCGGAGGATGTCGGAGTGGGAGACGGACCCGGAGTAACGATGGAATCTCAATATGAGTATGATCGTTCTCCCTTTATTCAAGTTTTCACAGAGTATATATAGACAGGCAATAAGAGCACGCGCTAGCGGCAGCTATATGATTGGCTTACAGTCTCTGTTCACGCACTGTCCATGCAGTTCATTCACACATCAGATTGGTTACAAGAATTCACATAGTAAATTACTTAGTCATTAGCACAACATGTTTTCTACCTTCTCAGTTCCCGTTTTTCCCATGTCCTAATTCCATCTTCTACCACCTGTTTTGCCCTTAATCTAATCTCTCACAGTAGGGAGGCTGGCTCACGTGATCATTTTCTCTCAGACACATTCCTACAATCCCCCCTTTTTCTTCTTGAGCCAGCCAGACCTTATGCATGGCATTTTCTATCATGTCAGTCACTTTGCGGAGAACACACGAGGCTACCATAATCAATAATAATATAACCAACAGTAGCATGAGCCCTTGTTTTAGGAAGTCTGATAACCATCCCGTTATACCCCATGAGCTTAACCAATCGAAACCCTTTTTAACCGCTTTTAATTTGGACATGTTATCCTTGTTGTGACGCTCTTAGCAGGTTATATACTAAACACAATTAAAAACAGAATCAAAAAGAACCCTGCTAAGGCAATAAATACCCAGATTCCTAAATTTAGCCCAGAAAGCCAATTTCTTTGGATTTACCCACGAGAAATCCTTTTGTAATATTTCAAATACATTGCGGTTGCTGATAGCACAGGCGACCCTGGAAAAACAATCGTGGTAACATTTCGATCATCATAGTTACTGGTTTTGAAAGGGTATGTGGCAAAAATACTCACTCTAACGCAGTCAGGCTCTTTGCGAGTGCATCATCCCACTGTCCTATCAGGGCATAAAGTTGAAATTCTTGTAGGAAGGTGTTCAGTGCGTCTTGCAGCAGTAGTAGACTATATCTTATCTTGCAACATACTGTAATGCCTTCTGAGCTGTTGGGGTTAATGAACATAGAACGTATGGGGGGGAGGGGCGCGGGGGCAGACACAGTGCTTCAGGGCATCCCCTGTACCTTCAAAGTGCGCTCATGTCTCTCTCCCCCTCTCTGACCTGAGACAGCCTCCTTATATCCTGCACTGCATTGAGGGGAGAAGTACAGGCTAGAGTCGCTGCATGCATGGCCAGTGCACGCAGCAAGTCCCACCAGACTCTCCTGCACTGGATTGAGTAGAAAAGTACAGGCCAGAGTCGCTGCACACGTGGCCAGCGTATGCAGCGAGTCTCACCAAACTCATGATCCAGCTTTGCCAACAGCGGCTGTCTGATACGTGACTACATTGTTGTAATCCCTTCTTGTTATCTTCTTCTGTGAAGGTCAGGTTCTCATGGATACACACATAGTTTTTAGAGCAACATATTCTACAACTCGTACAAGGGTACGATGCAAAGCAGCATTTACAGCTGATCGTATAATGCTTATTAAACACAGCAAACAGCATACTAAACATAACAGACAAATTCCTTCCACACAGGCGATGAGTATAATTTGCTTCAACCAACCCCACCCCCAAGTCCATCCAGCAAAGAGATTTCACCCAGTGGTCTCCACAAGTTGCTGGTTCGGTCGGTGCAGTTCTTGCAACTGGGCATGGATGGATTTGGAGTGGTCACTTAGATTCATACAATACAGTCCTTTAAAATCTTGACAACCATGTCTGTGAGCTGAAAGCAAAAAATCATAGAATCATAGAATCATAGAATCATAGAATCATAGGGTTGGAAGGGACCTCTGGAGATCATCTAGTCCAACCCCCCTGCCAGAGCAGGGTCACCTAGAGCAGGTTACACAGGAACATGTCCAGGCGGGTTTTGAATGTCTCCAGAGTTGGAGACTCCACCACCTCTCTGGGCAGCCTGTTCCAGTGCTCTGTCACCCTCAGGGTAAAGAAGTTCCTCCTCATGTTTAGGTGGAACTTCCTATGTTCAAGTTTGTGCCCATTGCCTCTTGTCCTGTCCCCGGGCACCACTGAAAAGAGCCTGGCCCCATCCTCCTGACACCCACCCTTTAAGTATTTATAAGCGTTGATAAGGTCACCCCTCAGCCGTCTTTTTTCCAGACTGAAGAGACCCAAATCCCTCAGCCTTTCCTCATAAGAGAGGTGTTCCAGTCCCCCAATCATCTTTGTAGCCCTCTGCTGCACCCTTTCCAGCAGTTCCCTGTCCCTCTTGAACCGGGGAGCCCAGAACTGGACACAGTACTCCAGGTGCGGCCTCACCAAGGCAGAGTAGAGGGGGAGGATGACCTCCCTCGACCTGCTGGCCACACTCTTCTTGATGCACCCCAGGATGCCATTGGCCTTCTTGGCCACAAGGGCACATTGCTGACTCATGGTCATCCTGTTGTCCACCAGGACTCCCAGGTCTCTTTCAGCTGAGCTGCTCTCCAGCAGGTCAGCACCCAACCTGTACTGGTGCATGGGGTTGTTCCTTCCCAGGTGCAGCACCCTACACTTGCCCTTGTTGAACTTCATAAGGTTCCTCTCTGTCCAACTCTCCAACCTGTCCAGGTCTCTCTGTATGGCGGCACAGCCTTCCGGTGTGTCAGCCACCCCACCCAGCTTGGTGTCATCAGCAAACTTGCTGAGGGCGCACTCTATCCCCTCATCCAGGTCATTGATGAATATGTTGAAGAGGACTGGACCCAGTACTGACCCCTGGGGAACACCACTCGTCACTGGTCTCCAACTAGACTCTGTGCCCCTAATCACAACCCTCTGAGCTCTATCTTTCAACCAGTTTTCTATCCACCCCACTGTCCATTCATCTAACCCACACTTCCTAAGCTTCCCTATGAGGATGCTGTGGGAGACCGTGTCAAACGCCTTGCTTAAGTCAAGGTAGACCACATCTACCGCCCTCCCCTCATCTATCCATCTAGTCATGCCATCGTAGAAGGCTATCAGATTAGTCAGACATGATTTCAATCAGTAGCAGTTCTGTTTTGCAACATCGCATATCGAATACTATCTACATCTAGCAATAACTCAGAAATAGCGGTACTAGTAGCATTGTTAAACTTATCCTTGTCAGCAAGAGAGTCCTTGTTATCACGAATCCTTGGCAGCAAAAGAGTCCTCGTTAGCAAGAGCGCATGCGGACTCCCTGTTCTTGCTGGTACTGTGCTTTGATCTTCTTCCACAACAGGCCAAGATTCTCAAGCAGCTGGATAAGGTGTCTGTGAGTCCATTACAGGCTTATGTCATCCAAATGTTTTTCTTGCAAGCACCCGAGACTGAATAACAATTGGTGTGATATATGTGTTTTCCAGCACCCAGGTGCGAGTCCCTTGAGTATATTTACAGTCCTCCTCGCCAATCTTCCGTTGCTTTCCCATATTCCACCCCCTTGCTCAAGAGACCGCTTCTGCTGGGGTTCATTTTAGTCTCGCAGGGTATAACACAGAGCAATCTAGTAAGGCATGCAATAACATATACACATATAGGAAAAACCCAAAAAACATATCTCTATGGTACTGCTTTGAATCAGGTGTCCTATTTCTCTTTTTCTGATGCTTTCCCGTAATGCTTATGGCACACTTTTGTGCTAACGTGGCACATTTCCCATCTAATTGTTCCTGTTTGGTTTCTTTTTTTCTTTTTTTTTTTCTTTTTTTTCTTTTTTTTTCTTTTTTCTTTTTTTTTCTTTTTTTTCTTTTTTTCTTTTTTTTTTTTTTTTTTTTTTTTTTTTCACTTACGACTGACATAAAAGTCTGCCTTTGCAACAAGAGCTCAGGTTCTCATTTTCCTACAGAGCATCCTATAGATTTTGTCTCAACTCCTTTTCCCAATCAACCATGACCTTATAGACAAACAACAAACAACCAGCCATACGCCCTGCACGGGCGAGCCGTTCCCGAGAGTGTAAACGTGTTGGCTCGTGAAAACTCCCCCAATATTTCAGGACTTCCATCGGTTCTACAGCCCATCCTGGTCTATCTACTTGGGGCGTGCTCGCCTTACGTCTAAACACTGTGTATATACAAACTTCTCACTTGACGGAGTGTCAGCCCTAGATGCATACGAGAACAGTACCACACCGGGCAGAACGCCTGCTCCAGTGGAGTCACCTAACGACACTGCACACAACAAAAAGCAAACAGTAGCACACATGCTGATCAGCAGGTATAAGCTGGCGCCCACACACACTTACACAGCAGACATACAAAAACAGCACTTTTATCTCAGGGGGACGACTGGGGAGGGGAGGGGGCGAGGCGGGCAGGCAATGGCAGGAGCAAACAGCTCCGGCTCTGTCCTTCTCTGCTGACATTCTGCCTCCTCCCTCGGCCTCAGGTGGAGCAGAGGGGATCAGCAGGGGATCGTCCCAGACCTTCGGACCTGGCCTGTTCGATCCCCCTCCCGTGGGTTGTAATGCTGCACAAGCCCCGGCTGCCGTGGCTCGCTCCGCCTTCATATCTTGTAAGGTCGATAACACCAACCACCATGTCGTCGCTAACGGTGATGCCTCTTTGTCTCCTTTACTTATCACTTCCCACAGTTTTTTCCCAACAGCCTCCCGTATTTCTGGTTTAAAAGCTGTCTGGGGCTCTGGTGCGAATCCGCTCTCTCTGCACCAGGTTAACAACCTTCGGAGCATACGCTCATTGTATTTCACCCCTCTCTTAGAGGGGATATGCAGGAGAAGTCTTAATATAGCCCCTTCTTCTTTTGTTACTTGTTGCCCCATCTCCTGCCCCGGCTTAATCAGTTTGAGCAACAGTTTCGCTGGTGTTTCAATCCCTCTCTTAGAGAGGATCCCAGCGAGTAGCGTGGCCGCAGCTTCTGTTTCCATAGCTGCGCCTGGGAGGTGAGGAGCGACCTCACGCCGTTGTCTGCTCCCGCTGATGTGCCCAAGCAGCACGTCTCCCAGCCGAAGTTTCCCACTCCCCTCCTCTAGCTGCTTACCGCAGTCTCGGAGAACTCAGTCGCGCTGAACCATCCTCTGCTACCAGATGTCGGAGGATGTCGGAGTGGGAGACGGACCCGGAGTAACGATGGAATCTCAATATGAGTATGATCGTTCTCCCTTTATTCAAGTTTTCACAGAGTATATATAGACAGGCAATAAGAGCACGCGCTAGCGGCAGCTATATGATTGGCTTACAGTCTCTGTTCACGCACTGTCCATGCAGTTCATTCACACATCAGATTGGTTACAAGAATTCACATAGTAAATTACTTAGTCATTAGCACAACATGTTTTCTACCTTCTCAGTTCCCGTTTTTCCCATGTCCTAATTCCATCTTCTACCACCTGTTTTGCCCTTAATCTAATCTCTCACAGTAGGGAGGCTGGCTCACGTGATCATTTTCTCTCAGACACATTCCTACAATCCCCCCTTTTTCTTCTTGAGCCAGCCAGACCTTATGCATGGCATTTTCTATCATGTCAGTCACTTTGCGGAGAACACATGAGGCTACCATAATCAATAATAATATAACCAACAGTAGCATGAGCCCTTGTTTTAGGAAGTCTGATAACCATCCCGTTATACCCCATGAGCTTAACCAATCGAAACCCTTTTTAACCGCTTTTAATTTGGACATGTTATCCTTGTTGTGACGCTCTTAGCAGGTTATATACTAAACACAATTAAAAACAGAATCAAAAAGAACCCTGCTAAGGCAATAAATACCCAGATTCCTAAATTTAGCCCAGAAAGCCAATTTCTTTGGATTTACCCACGAGAAATCCTTTTGTAATATTTCAAATACATTGCGGTTGCTGATAGCACAGGCGACCCTGGAAAAACAATCGTGGTAACATTTCGATCATCATAGTTACTGGTTTTGAAAGGGTATGTGGCAAAAATACTCACTCTAACGCAGTCAGGCTCTTTGCGAGTGCATCATCCCACTGTCCTATCAGGGCATAAAGTTGAAATTCTTGTAGGAAGGTGTTCAGTGCGTCTTGCAGCAGTAGTAGACTATATCTTATCTTGCAACATACTGTAATGCCTTCTGAGCTGTTGGGGTTAATGAACATAGAACGTATGGGGGGGGAGGGGCACGGGGGCAGACACAGTGCTTCAGGGCATCCCCTGTACCTTCAAAGTGCGCTCATGTCTCTCTCCCCCTCTCTGACCTGAGACAGCCTCCTTATATCCTGCACTGCATTGAGGGGAGAAGTACAGGCTAGAGTCGCTGCATGCATGGCCAGTGCACGCAGCAAGTCCCACCAGACTCTCCTGCACTGGATTGAGTAGAAAAGTACAGGCCAGAGTCGCTGCACACGTGGCCAGCGTATGCAGCGAGTCTCACCAAACTCATGATCCAGCTTTGCCAACAGCGGCTGTCTGATACGTGACTACATTGTTGTAATCCCTTCTTGTTATCTTCTTCTGTGAAGGTCAGGTTCTCATGGATACACACATAGTTTTTAGAGCAACATATTCTACAACTCGTACAAGGGTACGATGCAAAGCAGCATTTACAGCTGATCGTATAATGCTTATTAAACACAGCAAACAGCATACTAAACATAACAGACAAATTCCTTCCACACAGGCGATGAGTATAATTTGCTTCAACCAACCCCACCCCCAAGTCCATCCAGCAAAGAGATTTCACCCAGTGGTCTCCACAAGTTGCTGGTTCGGTCGGTGCAGTTCTTGCAACTGGGCATGGATGGATTTGGAGTGGTCACTTAGATTCATACAATACAGTCCTTTAAAATCTTGACAACCATGTCTGTGAGCTGAAAGCAAAAAATCAGTAGCAGTTCTGTTTTGCAACATCGCATATCGAATACTATCTACATCTAGCAATAACTCAGAAATAGCAGTACTAGTAGCATTGTTAAACTTATCCTTGTCAGCAAGAGAGTCCTTGTTATCACGAATCCTTGGCAGCAAAAGAGTCCTCGTTAGCAAGAGCGCATGCGGACTCCCTGTTCTTGCTGGTACTGTGCTTTGATCTTCTTCCACAACAGGCCAAGATTCTCAAGCAGCTGGATAAGGTGTCTGTGAGTCCATTACAGGCTTATGTCATCCAAATGTTTTTCTTGCAAGCACCCGAGACTGAATAACAATTGGTGTGATATATGTGTTTTCCAGCACCCAGGTGCGAGTCCCTTGAGTATATTTACAGTCCTCCTCGCCAATCTTCCGTTGCTTTCCCATATTCCACCCCCTTGCTCAAGAGACCGCTTCTGCTGGGGTTCATTTTAGTCTCGCAGGGTATAACACAGAGCAATCTAGTAAGGCATGCAATAACATATACACATATAGGAAAAACCCAAAAAACATATCTCTATGGTACTGCTTTGAATCAGGTGTCCTATTTCTCTTTTTCTGATGCTTTCCCGTAATGCTTATGGCACACTTTTGTGCTAACGTGGCACATTTCCCATCTAATTGTTCCTGTTTGGTTTCTTTTTTTCTTTTTTTTTCTTCTTTTTTTTCTTTTTTCTTTTTTTTTCTTTTTTTTCTTTTTTTCTTTTTTTTTTTTTTTTTTTTTTTTTTCACTTACGACTGACATAAAAGTCTGCCTTTGCAACAAGAGCTCAGGTTCTCATTTTCCTACAGAGCATCCTATAGATTTTGTCTCAACTCCTTTTCCCAATCAACCATGACCTTATAGACAAACAACAAACAACCAGCCATACGCCCTGCACGGGCGAGCCGTTCCCGAGAGTGTAAACGTGTTGGCTCGTGAAAACTCCCCCAATATTTCAGGACTTCCATCGGTTCTACAGCCCATCCTGGTCTATCTACTTGGGGCGTGCTCGCCTTACGTCTAAACACTGTGTATATACAAACTTCTCACTTGACGGAGTGTCAGCCCTAGATGCATACGAGAACAGTACCACACCGGGCAGAACGCCTGCTCCAGTGGAGTCACCTAACGACACTGCACACAACAAAAAGCAAACAGTAGCACACATGCTGATCAGCAGGTATAAGCTGGCGCCCACACACACTTACACAGCAGACATACAAAAACAGCACTTTTATCTCAGGGGGACGACTGGGGAGGGGAGGGGGCGAGGCGGGCAGGCAATGGCAGGAGCAAACAGCTCCGGCTCTGTCCTTCTCTGCTGACATTCTGCCTCCTCCCTCGGCCTCAGGTGGAGCAGAGGGGATCAGCAGGGGATCGTCCCAGACCTTCGGACCTGGCCTGTTCGATCCCCCTCCCGTGGGTTGTAATGCTGCACAAGCCCCGGCTGCCGTGGCTCGCTCCGCCTTCATATCTTGTAAGGTCGATAACACCAACCACCATGTCGTCGCTAACGGTGATGCCTCTTTGTCTCCTTTACTTATCACTTCCCACAGTTTTTTCCCAACAGCCTCCCGTATTTCTGGTTTAAAAGCTGTCTGGGGCTCTGGTGCGAATCCGCTCTCTCTGCACCAGGTTAACAACCTTCGGAGCATACGCTCATTGTATTTCACCCCTCTCTTAGAGGGGATATGCAGGAGAAGTCTTAATATAGCCCCTTCTTCTTTTGTTACTTGTTGCCCCATCTCCTGCCCCGGCTTAATCAGTTTGAGCAACAGTTTCGCTGGTGTTTCAATCCCTCTCTTAGAGAGGATCCCAGCGAGTAGCGTGGCCGCAGCTTCTGTTTCCATAGCTGCGCCTGGGAGGTGAGGAGCGACCTCACGCCGTTGTCTGCTCCCGCTGATGTGCCCAAGCAGCACGTCTCCCAGCCGAAGTTTCCCACTCCCCTCCTCTAGCTGCTTACCGCAGTCTCGGAGAACTCAGTCGCGCTGAACCATCCTCTGCTACCAGATGTCGGAGGATGTCGGAGTGGGAGACGGACCCGGAGTAACGATGGAATCTCAATATGAGTATGATCGTTCTCCCTTTATTCAAGTTTTCACAGAGTATATATAGACAGGCAATAAGAGCACGCGCTAGCGGCAGCTATATGATTGGCTTACAGTCTCTGTTCACGCACTGTCCATGCAGTTCATTCACACATCAGATTGGTTACAAGAATTCACATAGTAAATTACTTAGTCATTAGCACAACATGTTTTCTACCTTCTCAGTTCCCGTTTTTCCCATGTCCTAATTCCATCTTCTACCACCTGTTTTGCCCTTAATCTAATCTCTCACAGTAGGGAGGCTGGCTCACGTGATCATTTTCTCTCAGACACATTCCTACAATCCCCCCTTTTTCTTCTTGAGCCAGCCAGACCTTATGCATGGCATTTTCTATCATGTCAGTCACTTTGCGGAGAACACATGAGGCTACCATAATCAATAATAATATAACCAACAGTAGCATGAGCCCTTGTTTTAGGAAGTCTGATAACCATCCCGTTATACCCCATGAGCTTAACCAATCGAAACCCTTTTTAACCGCTTTTAATTTGGACATGTTATCCTTGTTGTGACGCTCTTAGCAGGTTATATACTAAACACAATTAAAAACAGAATCAAAAAGAACCCTGCTAAGGCAATAAATACCCAGATTCCTAAATTTAGCCCAGAAAGCCAATTTCTTTGGATTTACCCACGAGAAATCCTTTTGTAATATTTCAAATACATTGCGGTTGCTGATAGCACAGGCGACCCTGGAAAAACAATCGTGGTAACATTTCGATCATCATAGTTACTGGTTTTGAAAGGGTATGTGGCAAAAATACTCACTCTAACGCAGTCAGGCTCTTTGCGAGTGCATCATCCCACTGTCCTATCAGGGCATAAAGTTGAAATTCTTGTAGGAAGGTGTTCAGTGCGTCTTGCAGCAGTAGTAGACTATATCTTATCTTGCAACATACTGTAATGCCTTCTGAGCTGTTGGGGTTAATGAACATAGAACGTATGGGGGGGGAGGGGCACGGGGGCAGACACAGTGCTTCAGGGCATCCCCTGTACCTTCAAAGTGCGCTCATGTCTCTCTCCCCCTCTCTGACCTGAGACAGCCTCCTTATATCCTGCACTGCATTGAGGGGAGAAGTACAGGCTAGAGTCGCTGCATGCATGGCCAGTGCACGCAGCAAGTCCCACCAGACTCTCCTGCACTGGATTGAGTAGAAAAGTACAGGCCAGAGTCGCTGCACACGTGGCCAGCGTATGCAGCGAGTCTCACCAAACTCATGATCCAGCTTTGCCAACAGCGGCTGTCTGATACGTGACTACATTGTTGTAATCCCTTCTTGTTATCTTCTTCTGTGAAGGTCAGGTTCTCATGGATACACACATAGTTTTTAGAGCAACATATTCTACAACTCGTACAAGGGTACGATGCAAAGCAGCATTTACAGCTGATCGTATAATGCTTATTAAACACAGCAAACAGCATACTAAACATAACAGACAAATTCCTTCCACACAGGCGATGAGTATAATTTGCTTCAACCAACCCCACCCCCAAGTCCATCCAGCAAAGAGATTTCACCCAGTGGTCTCCACAAGTTGCTGGTTCGGTCGGTGCAGTTCTTGCAACTGGGCATGGATGGATTTGGAGTGGTCACTTAGATTCATACAATACAGTCCTTTAAAATCTTGACAACCATGTCTGTGAGCTGAAAGCAAAAAATCAGTAGCAGTTCTGTTTTGCAACATCGCATATCGAATACTATCTACATCTAGCAATAACTCAGAAATAGCGGTACTAGTAGCATTGTTAAACTTATCCTTGTCAGCAAGAGAGTCCTTGTTATCACGAATCCTTGGCAGCAAAAGAGTCCTCGTTAGCAAGAGCGCATGCGGACTCCCTGTTCTTGCTGGTACTGTGCTTTGATCTTCTTCCACAACAGGCCAAGATTCTCAAGCAGCTGGATAAGGTGTCTGTGAGTCCATTACAGGCTTATGTCATCCAAATGTTTTTCTTGCAAGCACCCGAGACTGAATAACAATTGGTGTGATATATGTGTTTTCCAGCACCCAGGTGCGAGTCCCTTGAGTATATTTACAGTCCTCCTCGCCAATCTTCCGTTGCTTTCCCATATTCCACCCCCTTGCTCAAGAGACCGCTTCTGCTGGGGTTCATTTTAGTCTCGCAGGGTATAACACAGAGCAATCTAGTAAGGCATGCAATAACATAGACACATATAGGAAAAACCCAAAAAACATATCTCTATGGTACTGCTTTGAATCAGGTGTCCTATTTCTCTTTTTCTGATGCTTTCCCGTAATGCTTATGGCACACTTTTGTGCTAACGTGGCACATTTCCCATCTAATTGTTCCTGTTTGGTTTCTTTTTTTCTTTTTTTTTCTTCTTTTTTTTCTTTTTTCTTTTTTTTTCTTTTTTTTCTTTTTTTCTTTTTTTTTTTTTTTTTTTTTTTTTCACTTACGACTGACATAAAAGTCTGCCTTTGCAACAAGAGCTCAGGTTCTCATTTTCCTACAGAGCATCCTATAGATTTTGTCTCAACTCCTTTTCCCAATCAACCATGACCTTATAGACAAACAACAAACAACCAGCCATACGCCCTGCACGGGCGAGCCGTTCCCGAGAGTGTAAACGTGTTGGCTCGTGAAAACTCCCCCAATATTTCAGGACTTCCATCGGTTCTACAGCCCATCCTGGTCTATCTACTTGGGGCGTGCTCGCCTTACGTCTAAACACTGTGTATATACAAACTTCTCACTTGACGGAGTGTCAGCCCTAGATGCATACGAGAACAGTACCACACCGGGCAGAACGCCTGCTCCAGTGGAGTCACCTAACGACACTGCACACAACAAAAAGCAAACAGTAGCACACATGCTGATCAGCAGGTATAAGCTGGCGCCCACACACACTTACACAGCAGACATACAAAAACAGCACTTTTATCTCAGGGGGACGACTGGGGAGGGGAGGGGGCGAGGCGGGCAGGCAATGGCAGGAGCAAACAGCTCCGGCTCTGTCCTTCTCTGCTGACATTCTGCCTCCTCCCTCGGCCTCAGGTGGAGCAGAGGGGATCAGCAGGGGATCGTCCCAGACCTTCGGACCTGGCCTGTTCGATCCCCCTCCCGTGGGTTGTAATGCTGCACAAGCCCCGGCTGCCGTGGCTCGCTCCGCCTTCATATCTTGTAAGGTCGATAACACCAACCACCATGTCGTCGCTAACGGTGATGCCTCTTTGTCTCCTTTACTTATCACTTCCCACAGTTTTTTCCCAACAGCCTCCCGTATTTCTGGTTTAAAAGCTGTCTGGGGCTCTGGTGCGAATCCGCTCTCTCTGCACCAGGTTAACAACCTTCGGAGCATACGCTCATTGTATTTCACCCCTCTCTTAGAGGGGATATGCAGGAGAAGTCTTAATATAGCCCCTTCTTCTTTTGTTACTTGTTGCCCCATCTCCTGCCCCGGCTTAATCAGTTTGAGCAACAGTTTCGCTGGTGTTTCAATCCCTCTCTTAGAGAGGATCCCAGCGAGTAGCGTGGCCGCAGCTTCTGTTTCCATAGCTGCGCCTGGGAGGTGAGGAGCGACCTCACGCCGTTGTCTGCTCCCGCTGATGTGCCCAAGCAGCACGTCTCCCAGCCGAAGTTTCCCACTCCCCTCCTCTAGCTGCTTACCGCAGTCTCGGAGAACTCAGTCGCGCTGAACCATCCTCTGCTACCAGATGTCGGAGGATGTCGGAGTGGGAGACGGACCCGGAGTAACGATGGAATCTCAATATGAGTATGATCGTTCTCCCTTTATTCAAGTTTTCACAGAGTATATATAGACAGGCAATAAGAGCACGCGCTAGCGGCAGCTATATGATTGGCTTACAGTCTCTGTTCACGCACTGTCCATGCAGTTCATTCACACATCAGATTGGTTACAAGAATTCACATAGTAAATTACTTAGTCATTAGCACAACATGTTTTCTACCTTCTCAGTTCCCGTTTTTCCCATGTCCTAATTCCATCTTCTACCACCTGTTTTGCCCTTAATCTAATCTCTCACAGTAGGGAGGCTGGCTCACGTGATCATTTTCTCTCAGACACATTCCTACAATCCCCCCTTTTTCTTCTTGAGCCAGCCAGACCTTATGCATGGCATTTTCTATCATGTCAGTCACTTTGCGGAGAACACACGAGGCTACCATAATCAATAATAATATAACCAACAGTAGCATGAGCCCTTGTTTTAGGAAGTCTGATAACCATCCCGTTATACCCCATGAGCTTAACCAATCGAAACCCTTTTTAACCGCTTTTAATTTGGACATGTTATCCTTGTTGTGACGCTCTTAGCAGGTTATATACTAAACACAATTAAAAACAGAATCAAAAAGAACCCTGCTAAGGCAATAAATACCCAGATTCCTAAATTTAGCCCAGAAAGCCAATTTCTTTGGATTTACCCACGAGAAATCCTTTTGTAATATTTCAAATACATTGCGGTTGCTGATAGCACAGGCGACCCTGGAAAAACAATCGTGGTAACATTTCGATCATCATAGTTACTGGTTTTGAAAGGGTATGTGGCAAAAATACTCACTCTAACGCAGTCAGGCTCTTTGCGAGTGCATCATCCCACTGTCCTATCAGGGCATAAAGTTGAAATTCTTGTAGGAAGGTGTTCAGTGCGTCTTGCAGCAGTAGTAGACTATATCTTATCTTGCAACATACTGTAATGCCTTCTGAGCTGTTGGGGTTAATGAACATAGAACGTATGGGGGGGGAGGGGCACGGGGGCAGACACAGTGCTTCAGGGCATCCCCTGTACCTTCAAAGTGCGCTCATGTCTCTCTCCCCCTCTCTGACCTGAGACAGCCTCCTTATATCCTGCACTGCATTGAGGGGAGAAGTACAGGCTAGAGTCGCTGCATGCATGGCCAGTGCACGCAGCAAGTCCCACCAGACTCTCCTGCACTGGATTGAGTAGAAAAGTACAGGCCAGAGTCGCTGCACACGTGGCCAGCGTATGCAGCGAGTCTCACCAAACTCATGATCCAGCTTTGCCAACAGCGGCTGTCTGATACGTGACTACATTGTTGTAATCCCTTCTTGTTATCTTCTTCTGTGAAGGTCAGGTTCTCATGGATACACACATAGTTTTTAGAGCAACATATTCTACAACTCGTACAAGGGTACGATGCAAAGCAGCATTTACAGCTGATCGTATAATGCTTATTAAACACAGCAAACAGCATACTAAACATAACAGACAAATTCCTTCCACACAGGCGATGAGTATAATTTGCTTCAACCAACCCCACCCCCAAGTCCATCCAGCAAAGAGATTTCACCCAGTGGTCTCCACAAGTTGCTGGTTCGGTCGGTGCAGTTCTTGCAACTGGGCATGGATGGATTTGGAGTGGTCACTTAGATTCATACAATACAGTCCTTTAAAATCTTGACAACCATGTCTGTGAGCTGAAAGCAAAAAATCAGTAGCAGTTCTGTTTTGCAACATCGCATATCGAATACTATCTACATCTAGCAATAACTCAGAAATAGCGGTACTAGTAGCATTGTTAAACTTATCCTTGTCAGCAAGAGAGTCCTTGTTATCACGAATCCTTGGCAGCAAAAGAGTCCTCGTTAGCAAGAGCGCATGCGGACTCCCTGTTCTTGCTGGTACTGTGCTTTGATCTTCTTCCACAACAGGCCAAGATTCTCAAGCAGCTGGATAAGGTGTCTGTGAGTCCATTACAGGCTTATGTCATCCAAATGTTTTTCTTGCAAGCACCCGAGACTGAATAACAATTGGTGTGATATATGTGTTTTCCAGCACCCAGGTGCGAGTCCCTTGAGTATATTTACAGTCCTCCTCGCCAATCTTCCGTTGCTTTCCCATATTCCACCCCCTTGCTCAAGAGACCGCTTCTGCTGGGGTTCATTTTAGTCTCGCAGGGTATAACACAGAGCAATCTAGTAAGGCATGCAATAACATATACACATATAGGAAAAACCCAAAAAACATATCTCTATGGTACTGCTTTGAATCAGGTGTCCTATTTCTCTTTTTCTGATGCTTTCCCGTAATGCTTATGGCACACTTTTGTGCTAACGTGGCACATTTCCCATCTAATTGTTCCTGTTTGGTTTCTTTTTTTCTTTTTTTTTTCTTTTTTTTCTTTTTTTTTCTTTTTTCTTTTTTTTTCTTTTTTTTCTTTTTTTCTTTTTTTTTTTTTTTTTTTTTTTTTTTTTCACTTACGACTGACATAAAAGTCTGCCTTTGCAACAAGAGCTCAGGTTCTCATTTTCCTACAGAGCATCCTATAGATTTTGGCTCAACTCCTTTTCCCAATCAACCATGACCTTATAGGCAAACAACAAACAACCAGCCATACGCCCTGCACGGGCGAGCCGTTCCCGAGAGTGTAAACGTGTTGGCTCGTGAAAACTCCCCCAATATTTCAGGACTTCCATCGGTTCTACAGCCCATCCTGGTCTATCTACTTGGGGCGTGCTCGCCTTACGTCTAAACACTGTGTATATACAAACTTCTCACGTGACGGAGTGTCAGCCCTAGATGCATACGAGAACAGTACCACACCGGGCAGAACGCCTGCTCCAGTGGAGTCACCTAACGACACTGCACACAACAAAAAGCAAACAGTAGCACACATGCTGATCAGCAGGTATAAGCTGGCGCCCACACACACTTACACAGCAGACATACAAAAACAGCACTTTTATCTCAGGGGGACGACTGGGGAGGGGAGGGGGCGAGGCGGGCAGGCAATGGCAGGAGCAAACAGCTCCGGCTCTGTCCTTCTCTGCTGACATTCTGCCTCCTCCCTCGGCCTCAGGTGGAGCAGAGGGGATCAGCAGGGGATCGTCCCAGACCTTCGGACCTGGCCTGTTCGATCCCCCTCCCGTGGGTTGTAATGCTGCACAAGCCCCGGCTGCCGTGGCTCGCTCCGCCTTCATATCTTGTAAGGTCGATAACACCAACCACCATGTCGTCGCTAACGGTGATGCCTCTTTGTCTCCTTTACTTATCACTTCCCACAGTTTTTTCCCAACAGCCTCCCGTATTTCTGGTTTAAAAGCTGTCTGGGGCTCTGGTGCGAATCCGCTCTCTCTGCACCAGGTTAACAACCTTCGGAGCATACGCTCATTGTATTTCACCCCTCTCTTAGAGGGGATATGCAGGAGAAGTCTTAATATAGCCCCTTCTTCTTTTGTTACTTGTTGCCCCATCTCCTGCCCCGGCTTAATCAGTTTGAGCAACAGTTTCGCTGGTGTTTCAATCCCTCTCTTAGAGAGGATCCCAGCGAGTAGCGTGGCCGCAGCTTCTGTTTCCATAGCTGCGCCTGGGAGGTGAGGAGCGACCTCACGCCGTTGTCTGCTCCCGCTGATGTGCCCAAGCAGCACGTCTCCCAGCCGAAGTTTCCCACTCCCCTCCTCTAGCTGCTTACCGCAGTCTCGGAGAACTCAGTCGCGCTGAACCATCCTCTGCTACCAGATGTCGGAGGATGTCGGAGTGGGAGACGGACCCGGAGTAACGATGGAATCTCAATATGAGTATGATCGTTCTCCCTTTATTCAAGTTTTCACAGAGTATATATAGACAGGCAATAAGAGCACGCGCTAGCGGCAGCTATATGATTGGCTTACAGTCTCTGTTCACGCACTGTCCATGCAGTTCATTCACACATCAGATTGGTTACAAGAATTCACATAGTAAATTACTTAGTCATTAGCACAACATGTTTTCTACCTTCTCAGTTCCCGTTTTTCCCATGTCCTAATTCCATCTTCTACCACCTGTTTTGCCCTTAATCTAATCTCTCACAGTAGGGAGGCTGGCTCACGTGATCATTTTCTCTCAGACACATTCCTACAATCCCCCCTTTTTCTTCTTGAGCCAGCCAGACCTTATGCATGGCATTTTCTATCATGTCAGTCACTTTGCGGAGAACACATGAGGCTACCATAATCAATAATAATATAACCAACAGTAGCATGAGCCCTTGTTTTAGGAAGTCTGATAACCATCCCGTTATACCCCATGAGCTTAACCAATCGAAACCCTTTTTAACCGCTTTTAATTTGGACATGTTATCCTTGTTGTGACGCTCTTAGCAGGTTATATACTAAACACAATTAAAAACAGAATCAAAAAGAACCCTGCTAAGGCAATAAATACCCAGATTCCTAAATTTAGCCCAGAAAGCCAATTTCTTTGGATTTACCCACGAGAAATCCTTTTGTAATATTTCAAATACATTGCGGTTGCTGATAGCACAGGCGACCCTGGAAAAACAATCGTGGTAACATTTCGATCATCATAGTTACTGGTTTTGAAAGGGTATGTGGCAAAAATACTCACTCTAACGCAGTCAGGCTCTTTGCGAGTGCATCATCCCACTGTCCTATCAGGGCATAAAGTTGAAATTCTTGTAGGAAGGTGTTCAGTGCGTCTTGCAGCAGTAGTAGACTATATCTTATCTTGCAACATACTGTAATGCCTTCTGAGCTGTTGGGGTTAATGAACATAGAACGTATGGGGGGGGAGGGGCACGGGGGCAGACACAGTGCTTCAGGGCATCCCCTGTACCTTCAAAGTGCGCTCATGTCTCTCTCCCCCTCTCTGACCTGAGACAGCCTCCTTATATCCTGCACTGCATTGAGGGGAGAAGTACAGGCTAGAGTCGCTGCATGCATGGCCAGTGCACGCAGCAAGTCCCACCAGACTCTCCTGCACTGGATTGAGTAGAAAAGTACAGGCCAGAGTCGCTGCACACGTGGCCAGCGTATGCAGCGAGTCTCACCAAACTCATGATCCAGCTTTGCCAACAGCGGCTGTCTGATACGTGACTACATTGTTGTAATCCCTTCTTGTTATCTTCTTCTGTGAAGGTCAGGTTCTCATGGATACACACATAGTTTTTAGAGCAACATATTCTACAACTCGTACAAGGGTACGATGCAAAGCAGCATTTACAGCTGATCGTATAATGCTTATTAAACACAGCAAACAGCATACTAAACATAACAGACAAATTCCTTCCACACAGGCGATGAGTATAATTTGCTTCAACCAACCCCACCCCCAAGTCCATCCAGCAAAGAGATTTCACCCAGTGGTCTCCACAAGTTGCTGGTTCGGTCGGTGCAGTTCTTGCAACTGGGCATGGATGGATTTGGAGTGGTCACTTAGATTCATACAATACAGTCCTTTAAAATCTTGACAACCATGTCTGTGAGCTGAAAGCAAAAAATCAGTAGCAGCTCTGTTTTGCAACATCGCATATCGAATACTATCTACATCTAGCAATAACTCAGAAATAGCGGTACTAGTAGCATTGTTAAACTTATCCTTGTCAGCAAGAGAGTCCTTGTTATCACGAATCCTTGGCAGCAAAAGAGTCCTCGTTAGCAAGAGCGCATGCGGACTCCCTGTTCTTGCTGGTACTGTGCTTTGATCTTCTTCCACAACAGGCCAAGATTCTCAAGCAGCTGGATAAGGTGTCTGTGAGTCCATTACAGGCTTATGTCATCCAAATGTTTTTCTTGCAAGCACCCGAGACTGAATAACAATTGGTGTGATATATGTGTTTTCCAGCACCCAGGTGCGAGTCCCTTGAGTATATTTACAGTCCTCCTCGCCAATCTTCCGTTGCTTTCCCATATTCCACCCCCTTGCTCAAGAGACCGCTTCTGCTGGGGTTCATTTTAGTCTCGCAGGGTATAACACAGAGCAATCTAGTAAGGCATGCAATAACATATACACATATAGGAAAAACCCAAAAAACATATCTCTATGGTACTGCTTTGAATCAGGTGTCCTATTTCTCTTTTTCTGATGCTTTCCCGTAATGCTTATGGCACACTTTTGTGCTAACGTGGCACATTTCCCATCTAATTGTTCCTGTTTGGTTTCTTTTTTTCTTTTTTTTTTTCTTTTTTTTCTTTTTTTTTCTTTTTTCTTTTTTTTTCTTTTTTTTCTTTTTTTCTTTTTTTTTTTTTTTTTTTTTTTTTTTCACTTACGACTGACATAAAAGTCTGCCTTTGCAACAAGAGCTCAGGTTCTCATTTTCCTACAGAGCATCCTATAGATTTTGGCTCAACTCCTTTTCCCAATCAACCATGACCTTATAGACAAACAACAAACAACCAGCCATACGCCCTGCACGGGCGAGCCGTTCCCGAGAGTGTAAACGTGTTGGCTCGTGAAAACTCCCCCAATATTTCAGGACTTCCATCGGTTCTACAGCCCATCCTGGTCTATCTACTTGGGGCGTGCTCGCCTTACGTCTAAACACTGTGTATATACAAACTTCTCACTTGACGGAGTGTCAGCCCTAGATGCATACGAGAACAGTACCACACCGGGCAGAACGCCTGCTCCAGTGGAGTCACCTAACGACACTGCACACAACAAAAAGCAAACAGTAGCACACATGCTGATCAGCAGGTATAAGCTGGCGCCCACACACACTTACACAGCAGACATACAAAAACAGCACTTTTATCTCAGGGGGACGACTGGGGAGGGGAGGGGGCGAGGCGGGCAGGCAATGGCAGGAGCAAACAGCTCCGGCTCTGTCCTTCTCTGCTGACATTCTGCCTCCTCCCTCGGCCTCAGGTGGAGCAGAGGGGATCAGCAGGGGATCGTCCCAGACCTTCGGACCTGGCCTGTTCGATCCCCCTCCCGTGGGTTGTAATGCTGCACAAGCCCCGGCTGCCGTGGCTCGCTCCGCCTTCATATCTTGTAAGGTCGATAACACCAACCACCATGTCGTCGCTAACGGTGATGCCTCTTTGTCTCCTTTACTTATCACTTCCCACAGTTTTTTCCCAACAGCCTCCCATATTTCTGATTTAAAAGCTGTCTGGGGCTCTGGTGCGAATCCGCTCTCTCTGCACCAGGTTAACAACCTTCGGAGCATACGCTCATTGTATTTCACCCCTCTCTTAGAGGGGATATGCAGGAGAAGTCTTAATATAGCCCCTTCTTCTTTTGTTACTTGTTGCCCCATCTCCTGCCCCGGCTTAATCAGTTTGAGCAACAGTTTCGCTGGTGTTTCAATCCCTCTCTTAGAGAGGATCCCAGCGAGTAGCGTGGCCGCAGCTTCTGTTTCCATAGCTGCGCCTGGGAGGTGAGGAGCGACCTCACGCCGTTGTCTGCTCCCGCTGATGTGCCCAAGCAGCACGTCTCCCAGCCGAAGTTTCCCACTCCCCTCCTCTAGCTGCTTACCGCAGTCTCGGAGAACTCAGTCGCGCTGAACCATCCTCTGCTACCAGATGTCGGAGGATGTCGGAGTGGGAGACGGACCCGGAGTAACGATGGAATCTCAATATGAGTATGATCGTTCTCCCTTTATTCAAGTTTTCACAGAGTATATATAGACAGGCAATAAGAGCATGCGCTAGCGGCAGCTATATGATTGGCTTACAGTCTCTGTTCACGCACTGTCCATGCAGTTCATTCACACATCAGATTGGTTACAAGAATTCACATAGTAAATTACTTAGTCATTAGCACAACATGTTTTCTACCTTCTCAGTTCCCGTTTTTCCCATGTCCTAATTCCATCTTCTACCACCTGTTTTGCCCTTAATCTAATCTCTCACAGTAGGGAGGCTGGCTCACGTGATCATTTTCTCTCAGACACATTCCTACAATCCCCCCTTTTTCTTCTTGAGCCAGCCAGACCTTATGCATGGCATTTTCTATCATGTCAGTCACTTTGCGGAGAACACACGAGGCTACCATAATCAATAATAATATAACCAACAGTAGCATGAGCCCTTGTTTTAGGAAGTCTGATAACCATCCCGTTATACCCCATGAGCTTAACCAATCGAAACCCTTTTTAACCGCTTTTAATTTGGACATGTTATCCTTGTTGTGACGCTCTTAGCAGGTTATATACTAAACACAATTAAAAACAGAATCAAAAAGAACCCTGCTAAGGCAATAAATACCCAGATTCCTAAATTTAGCCCAGAAAGCCAATTTCTTTGGATTTACCCACGAGAAATCCTTTTGTAATATTTCAAATACATTGCGGTTGCTGATAGCACAGGCGACCCTGGAAAAACAATCGTGGTAACATTTCGATCATCATAGTTACTGGTTTTGAAAGGGTATGTGGCAAAAATACTCACTCTAACGCAGTCAGGCTCTTTGCGAGTGCATCATCCCACTGTCCTATCAGGGCATAAAGTTGAAATTCTTGTAGGAAGGTGTTCAGTGCGTCTTGCAGCAGTAGTAGACTATATCTTATCTTGCAACATACTGTAATGCCTTCTGAGCTGTTGGGGTTAATGAACATAGAACGTATGGGGGGGGAGGGGCACGGGGGCAGACACAGTGCTTCAGGGCATCCCCTGTACCTTCAAAGTGCGCTCATGTCTCTCTCCCCCTCTCTGACCTGAGACAGCCTCCTTATATCCTGCACTGCATTGAGGGGAGAAGTACAGGCTAGAGTCGCTGCATGCATGGCCAGTGCACGCAGCAAGTCCCACCAGACTCTCCTGCACTGGATTGAGTAGAAAAGTACAGGCCAGAGTCGCTGCACACGTGGCCAGCGTATGCAGCGAGTCTCACCAAACTCATGATCCAGCTTTGCCAACAGCGGCTGTCTGATACGTGACTACATTGTTGTAATCCCTTCTTGTTATCTTCTTCTGTGAAGGTCAGGTTCTCATGGATACACACATAGTTTTTAGAGCAACATATTCTACAACTCGTACAAGGGTACGATGCAAAGCAGCATTTACAGCTGATCGTATAATGCTTATTAAACACAGCAAACAGCATACTAAACATAACAGACAAATTCCTTCCACACAGGCGATGAGTATAATTTGCTTCAACCAACCCCACCCCCAAGTCCATCCAGCAAAGAGATTTCACCCAGTGGTCTCCACAAGTTGCTGGTTCGGTCGGTGCAGTTCTTGCAACTGGGCATGGATGGATTTGGAGTGGTCACTTAGATTCATACAATACAGTCCTTTAAAATCTTGACAACCATGTCTGTGAGCTGAAAGCAAAAAATCAGTAGCAGTTCTGTTTTGCAACATCGCATATCGAATACTATCTACATCTAGCAATAACTCAGAAATAGCAGTACTAGTAGCATTGTTAAACTTATCCTTGTCAGCAAGAGAGTCCTTGTTATCACGAATCCTTGGCAGCAAAAGAGTCCTCGTTAGCAAGAGCGCATGCGGACTCCCTGTTCTTGCTGGTACTGTGCTTTGATCTTCTTCCACAACAGGCCAAGATTCTCAAGCAGCTGGATAAGGTGTCTGTGAGTCCATTACAGGCTTATGTCATCCAAATGTTTTTCTTGCAAGCACCCGAGACTGAATAACAATTGGTGTGATATATGTGTTTTCCAGCACCCAGGTGTGAGTCCCTTGAGTATATTTACAGTCCTCCTCGCCAATCTTCCGTTGCTTTCCCATATTCCACCCCCTTGCTCAAGAGACCGCTTCTGCTGGGGTTCATTTTAGTCTCGCAGGGTATAACACAGAGCAATCTAGTAAGGCATGCAATAACATATACACATATAGGAAAAACCCAAAAAACATATCTCTATGGTACTGCTTTGAATCAGGTGTCCTATTTCTCTTTTTCTGATGCTTTCCCGTAATGCTTATGGCACACTTTTGTGCTAACGTGGCACATTTCCCATCTAATTGTTCCTGTTTGGTTTCTTTTTTTCTTTTTTTTTTTCTTTTTTTCTTTTTTTTTCTTTTTTCTTTTTTTTTCTTTTTTTTCTTTTTTTCTTTTTTTTTTTTTTTTTTTTTTTTTTTTCACTTACGACTGACATAAAAGTCTGCCTTTGCAACAAGAGCTCAGGTTCTCATTTTCCTACAGAGCATCCTATAGATTTTGGCTCAACTCCTTTTCCCAATCAACCATGACCTTATAGACAAACAACAAACAACCAGCCATACGCCCTGCACGGGCGAGCCGTTCCCGAGAGTGTAAACGTGTTGGCTCGTGAAAACTCCCCCAATATTTCAGGACTTCCATCGGTTCTACAGCCCATCCTGGTCTATCTACTTGGGGCGTGCTCGCCTTACGTCTAAACACTGTGTATATACAAACTTCTCACTTGACGGAGTGTCAGCCCTAGATGCATACGAGAACAGTACCACACCGGGCAGAACGCCTGCTCCAGTGGAGTCACCTAACGACACTGCACACAACAAAAAGCAAACAGTAGCACACATGCTGATCAGCAGGTATAAGCTGGCGCCCACACACACTTACACAGCAGACATACAAAAACAGCACTTTTATCTCAGGGGGACGACTGGGGAGGGGAGGGGGCGAGGCGGGCAGGCAATGGCAGGAGCAAACAGCTCCGGCTCTGTCCTTCTCTGCTGACATTCTGCCTCCTCCCTCGGCCTCAGGTGGAGCAGAGGGGATCAGCAGGGGATCGTCCCAGACCTTCGGACCTGGCCTGTTCGATCCCCCTCCCGTGGGTTGTAATGCTGCACAAGCCCCGGCTGCCGTGGCTCGCTCCGCCTTCATATCTTGTAAGGTCGATAACACCAACCACCATGTCGTCGCTAACGGTGATGCCTCTTTGTCTCCTTTACTTATCACTTCCCACAGTTTTTTCCCAACAGCCTCCCGTATTTCTGGTTTAAAAGCTGTCTGGGGCTCTGGTGCGAATCCGCTCTCTCTGCACCAGGTTAACAACCTTCGGAGCATACGCTCATTGTATTTCACCCCTCTCTTAGAGGGGATATGCAGGAGAAGTCTTAATATAGCCCCTTCTTCTTTTGTTACTTGTTGCCCCATCTCCTGCCCCGGCTTAATCAGTTTGAGCAACAGTTTCGCTGGTGTTTCAATCCCTCTCTTAGAGAGGATCCCAGCGAGTAGCGTGGCCGCAGCTTCTGTTTCCATAGCTGCGCCTGGGAGGTGAGGAGCGACCTCACGCCGTTGTCTGCTCCCGCTGATGTGCCCAAGCAGCACGTCTCCCAGCCGAAGTTTCCCACTCCCCTCCTCTAGCTGCTTACCGCAGTCTCGGAGAACTCAGTCGCGCTGAACCATCCTCTGCTACCAGATGTCGGAGGATGTCGGAGTGGGAGACGGACCCGGAGTAACGATGGAATCTCAATATGAGTATGATCGTTCTCCCTTTATTCAAGTTTTCACAGAGTATATATAGACAGGCAATAAGAGCACGCGCTAGCGGCAGCTATATGATTGGCTTACAGTCTCTGTTCACGCACTGTCCATGCAGTTCATTCACACATCAGATTGGTTACAAGAATTCACATAGTAAATTACTTAGTCATTAGCACAACATGTTTTCTACCTTCTCAGTTCCCGTTTTTCCCATGTCCTAATTCCATCTTCTACCACCTGTTTTGCCCTTAATCTAATCTCTCACAGTAGGGAGGCTGGCTCACGTGATCATTTTCTCTCAGACACATTCCTACAATCCCCCCTTTTTCTTCTTGAGCCAGCCAGACCTTATGCATGGCATTTTCTATCATGTCAGTCACTTTGCGGAGAACACATGAGGCTACCATAATCAATAATAATATAACCAACAGTAGCATGAGCCCTTGTTTTAGGAAGTCTGATAACCATCCCGTTATACCCCATGAGCTTAACCAATCGAAACCCTTTTTAACCGCTTTTAATTTGGACATGTTATCCTTGTTGTGACGCTCTTAGCAGGTTATATACTAAACACAATTAAAAACAGAATCAAAAAGAACCCTGCTAAGGCAATAAATACCCAGATTCCTAAATTTAGCCCAGAAAGCCAATTTCTTTGGATTTACCCACGAGAAATCCTTTTGTAATATTTCAAATACATTGCGGTTGCTGATAGCACAGGCGACCCTGGAAAAACAATCGTGGTAACATTTCGATCATCATAGTTACTGGTTTTGAAAGGGTATGTGGCAAAAATACTCACTCTAACGCAGTCAGGCTCTTTGCGAGTGCATCATCCCACTGTCCTATCAGGGCATAAAGTTGAAATTCTTGTAGGAAGGTGTTCAGTGCGTCTTGCAGCAGTAGTAGACTATATCTTATCTTGCAACATACTGTAATGCCTTCTGAGCTGTTGGGGTTAATGAACATAGAACGTATGGGGGGGGAGGGGCACGGGGGCAGACACAGTGCTTCAGGGCATCCCCTGTACCTTCAAAGTGCGCTCATGTCTCTCTCCCCCTCTCTGACCTGAGACAGCCTCCTTATATCCTGCACTGCATTGAGGGGAGAAGTACAGGCTAGAGTCGCTGCATGCATGGCCAGTGCACGCAGCAAGTCCCACCAGACTCTCCTGCACTGGATTGAGTAGAAAAGTACAGGCCAGAGTCGCTGCACACGTGGCCAGCGTATGCAGCGAGTCTCACCAAACTCATGATCCAGCTTTGCCAACAGCGGCTGTCTGATACGTGACTACATTGTTGTAATCCCTTCTTGTTATCTTCTTCTGTGAAGGTCAGGTTCTCATGGATACACACATAGTTTTTAGAGCAACATATTCTACAACTCGTACAAGGGTACGATGCAAAGCAGCATTTACAGCTGATCGTATAATGCTTATTAAACACAGCAAACAGCATACTAAACATAACAGACAAATTCCTTCCACACAGGCGATGAGTATAATTTGCTTCAACCAACCCCACCCCCAAGTCCATCCAGCAAAGAGATTTCACCCAGTGGTCTCCACAAGTTGCTGGTTCGGTCGGTGCAGTTCTTGCAACTGGGCATGGATGGATTTGGAGTGGTCACTTAGATTCATACAATACAGTCCTTTAAAATCTTGACAACCATGTCTGTGAGCTGAAAGCAAAAAATCAGTAGCAGTTCTGTTTTGCAACATCGCATATCGAATACTATCTACATCTAGCAATAACTCAGAAATAGCGGTACTAGTAGCATTGTTAAACTTATCCTTGTCAGCAAGAGAGTCCTTGTTATCACGAATCCTTGGCAGCAAAAGAGTCCTCGTTAGCAAGAGCGCATGCGGACTCCCTGTTCTTGCTGGTACTGTGCTTTGATCTTCTTCCACAACAGGCCAAGATTCTCAAGCAGCTGGATAAGGTGTCTGTGAGTCCATTACAGGCTTATGTCATCCAAATGTTTTTCTTGCAAGCACCCGAGACTGAATAACAATTGGTGTGATATATGTGTTTTCCAGCACCCAGGTGCGAGTCCCTTGAGTATATTTACAGTCCTCCTCGCCAATCTTCCGTTGCTTTCCCATATTCCACCCCCTTGCTCAAGAGACCGCTTCTGCTGGGGTTCATTTTAGTCTCGCAGGGTATAACACAGAGCAATCTAGTAAGGCATGCAATAACATATACACATATAGGAAAAACCCAAAAACATATCTCTATGGTACTGCTTTGAATCAGGTGTCCTATTTCTCTTTTTCTGATGCTTTCCCGTAATGCTTATGGCACACTTTTGTGCTAACGTGGCACATTTCCCATCTAATTGTTCCTGTTTGGTTTCTTTTTTTCTTTTTTTTTTTCTTTTTTTTTTTTTCTTTTTTTTTCTTTTTTTTCTTTTTTTCTTTTTTTTTTTTTTTTTTTTTTTTTTTTCACTTACGACTGACATAAAAGTCTGCCTTTGCAACAAGAGCTCAGGTTCTCATTTTCCTACAGAGCATCCTATAGATTTTGTCTCAACTCCTTTTCCCAATCAACCATGACCTTATAGACAAACAACAAACAACCAGCCATACGCCCTGCACGGGCGAGCCGTTCCCGAGAGTGTAAACGTGTTGGCTCGTGAAAACTCCCCCAATATTTCAGGACTTCCATCGGTTCTACAGCCCATCCTGGTCTATCTACTTGGGGCGTGCTCGCCTTACGTCTAAACACTGTGTATATACAAACTTCTCACTTGACGGAGTGTCAGCCCTAGATGCATACGAGAACAGTACCACACCGGGCAGAACGCCTGCTCCAGTGGAGTCACCTAACGACACTGCACACAACAAAAAGCAAACAGTAGCACACATGCTGATCAGCAGGTATAAGCTGGCGCCCACACACACTTACACAGCAGACATACAAAAACAGCACTTTTATCTCAGGGGGACGACTGGGGAGGGGAGGGGGCGAGGCGGGCAGGCAATGGCAGGAGCAAACAGCTCCGGCTCTGTCCTTCTCTGCTGACATTCTGCCTCCTCCCTCGGCCTCAGGTGGAGCAGAGGGGATCAGCAGGGGATCGTCCCAGACCTTCGGACCTGGCCTGTTCGATCCCCCTCCCGTGGGTTGTAATGCTGCACAAGCCCCGGCTGCCGTGGCTCGCTCCGCCTTCATATCTTGTAAGGTCGATAACACCAACCACCATGTCGTCGCTAACGGTGATGCCTCTTTGTCTCCTTTACTTATCACTTCCCACAGTTTTTTCCCAACAGCCTCCCGTATTTCTGGTTTAAAAGCTGTCTGGGGCTCTGGTGCGAATCCGCTCTCTCTGCACCAGGTTAACAACCTTCGGAGCATACGCTCATTGTATTTCACCCCTCTCTTAGAGGGGATATGCAGGAGAAGTCTTAATATAGCCCCTTCTTCTTTTGTTACTTGTTGCCCCATCTCCTGCCCCGGCTTAATCAGTTTGAGCAACAGTTTCGCTGGTGTTTCAATCCCTCTCTTAGAGAGGATCCCAGCGAGTAGCGTGGCCGCAGCTTCTGTTTCCATAGCTGCGCCTGGGAGGTGAGGAGCGACCTCACGCCGTTGTCTGCTCCCACTGATGTGCCCAAGCAGCACGTCTCCCAGCCGAAGTTTCCCACTCCCCTCCTCTAGCTGCTTACCGCAGTCTCGGAGAACTCAGTCGCGCTGAACCATCCTCTGCTACCAGATGTCGGAGGATGTCGGAGTGGGAGACGGACCCGGAGTAACGATGGAATCTCAATATGAGTATGATCGTTCTCCCTTTATTCAAGTTTTCACAGAGTATATATAGACAGGCAATAAGAGCACGCGCTAGCGGCAGCTATATGATTGGCTTACAGTCTCTGTTCACGCACTGTCCATGCAGTTCATTCACACATCAGATTGGTTACAAGAATTCACATAGTAAATTACTTAGTCATTAGCACAACATGTTTTCTACCTTCTCAGTTCCCGTTTTTCCCATGTCCTAATTCCATCTTCTACCACCTGTTTTGCCCTTAATCTAATCTCTCACAGTAGGGAGGCTGGCTCACGTGATCATTTTCTCTCAGACACATTCCTACAATCCCCCCTTTTTCTTCTTGAGCCAGCCAGACCTTATGCATGGCATTTTCTATCATGTCAGTCACTTTGCGGAGAACACACGAGGCTACCATAATCAATAATAATATAACCAACAGTAGCATGAGCCCTTGTTTTAGGAAGTCTGATAACCATCCCGTTATACCCCATGAGCTTAACCAATCGAAACCCTTTTTAACCGCTTTTAATTTGGACATGTTATCCTTGTTGTGACGCTCTTAGCAGGTTATATACTAAACACAATTAAAAACAGAATCAAAAAGAACCCTGCTAAGGCAATAAATACCCAGATTCCTAAATTTAGCCCAGAAAGCCAATTTCTTTGGATTTACCCACGAGAAATCCTTTTGTAATATTTCAAATACATTGCGGTTGCTGATAGCACAGGCGACCCTGGAAAAACAATCGTGGTAACATTTCGATCATCATAGTTACTGGTTTTGAAAGGGTATGTGGCAAAAATACTCACTCTAACGCAGTCAGGCTCTTTGCGAGTGCATCATCCCACTGTCCTATCAGGGCATAAAGTTGAAATTCTTGTAGGAAGGTGTTCAGTGCGTCTTGCAGCAGTAGTAGACTATATCTTATCTTGCAACATACTGTAATGCCTTCTGAGCTGTTGGGGTTAATGAACATAGAACGTATGGGGGGGGAGGGGCACGGGGGCAGACACAGTGCTTCAGGGCATCCCCTGTACCTTCAAAGTGCGCTCATGTCTCTCTCCCCCTCTCTGACCTGAGACAGCCTCCTTATATCCTGCACTGCATTGAGGGGAGAAGTACAGGCTAGAGTCGCTGCATGCATGGCCAGTGCACGCAGCAAGTCCCACCAGACTCTCCTGCACTGGATTGAGTAGAAAAGTACAGGCCAGAGTCGCTGCACACGTGGCCAGCGTATGCAGCGAGTCTCA
This sequence comes from Larus michahellis, assembly GCF_964199755.1. Lineage (NCBI taxonomy): Eukaryota > Metazoa > Chordata > Aves > Charadriiformes > Laridae > Larus > Larus michahellis. The sequence goes on along the minus strand of NC_133929.1, from coordinate 22,598,692 downwards.
CCAAACTCATGATCCAGCTTTGCCAACAGCGGCTGTCTGATACGTGACTACATTGTTGTAATCCCTTCTTGTTATCTTCTTCTGTGAAGGTCAGGTTCTCATGGATACACACATAGTTTTTAGAGCAACATATTCTACAACTCGTACAAGGGTACGATGCAAAGCAGCATTTACAGCTGATCGTATAATGCTTATTAAACACAGCAAACAGCATACTAAACATAACAGACAAATTCCTTCCACACAGGCGATGAGTATAATTTGCTTCAACCAACCCCACCCCCAAGTCCATCCAGCAAAGAGATTTCACCCAGTGGTCTCCACAAGTTGCTGGTTCGGTCGGTGCAGTTCTTGCAACTGGGCATGGATGGATTTGGAGTGGTCACTTAGATTCATACAATACAGTCCTTTAAAATCTTGACAACCATGTCTGTGAGCTGAAAGCAAAAAATCAGTAGCAGTTCTGTTTTGCAACATCGCATATCGAATACTATCTACATCTAGCAATAACTCAGAAATAGCGGTACTAGTAGCATTGTTAAACTTATCCTTGTCAGCAAGAGAGTCCTTGTTATCACGAATCCTTGGCAGCAAAAGAGTCCTCGTTAGCAAGAGCGCATGCGGACTCCCTGTTCTTGCTGGTACTGTGCTTTGATCTTCTTCCACAACAGGCCAAGATTCTCAAGCAGCTGGATAAGGTGTCTGTGAGTCCATTACAGGCTTATGTCATCCAAATGTTTTTCTTGCAAGCACCCGAGACTGAATAACAATTGGTGTGATATATGTGTTTTCCAGCACCCAGGTGCGAGTCCCTTGAGTATATTTACAGTCCTCCTCGCCAATCTTCCGTTGCTTTCCCATATTCCACCCCCTTGCTCAAGAGACCGCTTCTGCTGGGGTTCATTTTAGTCTCGCAGGGTATAACACAGAGCAATCTAGTAAGGCATGCAATAACATATACACATATAGGAAAAACCCAAAAAACATATCTCTATGGTACTGCTTTGAATCAGGTGTCCTATTTCTCTTTTTCTGATGCTTTCCCGTAATGCTTATGGCACACTTTTGTGCTAACGTGGCACATTTCCCATCTAATTGTTCCTGTTTGGTTTCTTTTTTTCTTTTTTTTTCTTCTTTTTTTTCTTTTTTCTTTTTTTTTCTTTTTTTTCTTTTTTTCTTTTTTTTTTTTTTTTTTTTTTTTTCACTTACGACTGACATAAAAGTCTGCCTTTGCAACAAGAGCTCAGGTTCTCATTTTCCTACAGAGCATCCTATAGATTTTGTCTCAACTCCTTTTCCCAATCAACCATGACCTTATAGACAAACAACAAACAACCAGCCATACGCCCTGCACGGGCGAGCCGTTCCCGAGAGTGTAAACGTGTTGGCTCGTGAAAACTCCCCCAATATTTCAGGACTTCCATCGGTTCTACAGCCCATCCTGGTCTATCTACTTGGGGCGTGCTCGCCTTACGTCTAAACACTGTGTATATACAAACTTCTCACTTGACGGAGTGTCAGCCCTAGATGCATACGAGAACAGTACCACACCGGGCAGAACGCCTGCTCCAGTGGAGTCACCTAACGACACTGCACACAACAAAAAGCAAACAGTAGCACACATGCTGATCAGCAGGTATAAGCTGGCGCCCACACACACTTACACAGCAGACATACAAAAACAGCACTTTTATCTCAGGGGGACGACTGGGGAGGGGAGGGGGCGAGGCGGGCAGGCAATGGCAGGAGCAAACAGCTCCGGCTCTGTCCTTCTCTGCTGACATTCTGCCTCCTCCCTCGGCCTCAGGTGGAGCAGAGGGGATCAGCAGGGGATCGTCCCAGACCTTCGGACCTGGCCTGTTCGATCCCCCTCCCGTGGGTTGTAATGCTGCACAAGCCCCGGCTGCCGTGGCTCGCTCCGCCTTCATATCTTGTAAGGTCGATAACACCAACCACCATGTCGTCGCTAACGGTGATGCCTCTTTGTCTCCTTTACTTATCACTTCCCACAGTTTTTTCCCAACAGCCTCCCGTATTTCTGGTTTAAAAGCTGTCTGGGGCTCTGGTGCGAATCCGCTCTCTCTGCACCAGGTTAACAACCTTCGGAGCATACGCTCATTGTATTTCACCCCTCTCTTAGAGGGGATATGCAGGAGAAGTCTTAATATAGCCCCTTCTTCTTTTGTTACTTGTTGCCCCATCTCCTGCCCCGGCTTAATCAGTTTGAGCAACAGTTTCGCTGGTGTTTCAATCCCTCTCTTAGAGAGGATCCCAGCGAGTAGCGTGGCCGCAGCTTCTGTTTCCATAGCTGCGCCTGGGAGGTGAGGAGCGACCTCACGCCGTTGTCTGCTCCCGCTGATGTGCCCAAGCAGCACGTCTCCCAGCCGAAGTTTCCCACTCCCCTCCTCTAGCTGCTTACCGCAGTCTCGGAGAACTCAGTCGCGCTGAACCATCCTCTGCTACCAGATGTCGGAGGATGTCGGAGTGGGAGACGGACCCGGAGTAACGATGGAATCTCAATATGAGTATGATCGTTCTCCCTTTATTCAAGTTTTCACAGAGTATATATAGACAGGCAATAAGAGCACGCGCTAGCGGCAGCTATATGATTGGCTTACAGTCTCTGTTCACGCACTGTCCATGCAGTTCATTCACACATCAGATTGGTTACAAGAATTCACATAGTAAATTACTTAGTCATTAGCACAACATGTTTTCTACCTTCTCAGTTCCCGTTTTTCCCATGTCCTAATTCCATCTTCTACCACCTGTTTTGCCCTTAATCTAATCTCTCACAGTAGGGAGGCTGGCTCACGTGATCATTTTCTCTCAGACACATTCCTACAATCCCCCCTTTTTCTTCTTGAGCCAGCCAGACCTTATGCATGGCATTTTCTATCATGTCAGTCACTTTGCGGAGAACACACGAGGCTACCATAATCAATAATAATATAACCAACAGTAGCATGAGCCCTTGTTTTAGGAAGTCTGATAACCATCCCGTTATACCCCATGAGCTTAACCAATCGAAACCCTTTTTAACCGCTTTTAATTTGGACATGTTATCCTTGTTGTGACGCTCTTAGCAGGTTATATACTAAACACAATTAAAAACAGAATCAAAAAGAACCCTGCTAAGGCAATAAATACCCAGATTCCTAAATTTAGCCCAGAAAGCCAATTTCTTTGGATTTACCCACGAGAAATCCTTTTGTAATATTTCAAATACATTGCGGTTGCTGATAGCACAGGCGACCCTGGAAAAACAATCGTGGTAACATTTCGATCATCATAGTTACTGGTTTTGAAAGGGTATGTGGCAAAAATACTCACTCTAACGCAGTCAGGCTCTTTGCGAGTGCATCATCCCACTGTCCTATCAGGGCATAAAGTTGAAATTCTTGTAGGAAGGTGTTCAGTGCGTCTTGCAGCAGTAGTAGACTATATCTTATCTTGCAACATACTGTAATGCCTTCTGAGCTGTTGGGGTTAATGAACATAGAACGTATGGGGGGGGAGGGGCACGGGGGCAGACACAGTGCTTCAGGGCATCCCCTGTACCTTCAAAGTGCGCTCATGTCTCTCTCCCCCTCTCTGACCTGAGACAGCCTCCTTATATCCTGCACTGCATTGAGGGGAGAAGTACAGGCTAGAGTCGCTGCATGCATGGCCAGTGCACGCAGCAAGTCCCACCAGACTCTCCTGCACTGGATTGAGTAGAAAAGTACAGGCCAGAGTCGCTGCACACGTGGCCAGCGTATGCAGCGAGTCTCACCAAACTCATGATCCAGCTTTGCCAACAGCGGCTGTCTGATACGTGACTACATTGTTGTAATCCCTTCTTGTTATCTTCTTCTGTGAAGGTCAGGTTCTCATGGATACACACATAGTTTTTAGAGCAACATATTCTACAACTCGTACAAGGGTACGATGCAAAGCAGCATTTACAGCTGATCGTATAATGCTTATTAAACACAGCAAACAGCATACTAAACATAACAGACAAATTCCTTCCACACAGGCGATGAGTATAATTTGCTTCAACCAACCCCACCCCCAAGTCCATCCAGCAAAGAGATTTCACCCAGTGGTCTCCACAAGTTGCTGGTTCGGTCGGTGCAGTTCTTGCAACTGGGCATGGATGGATTTGGAGTGGTCACTTAGATTCATACAATACAGTCCTTTAAAATCTTGACAACCATGTCTGTGAGCTGAAAGCAAAAAATCAGTAGCAGTTCTGTTTTGCAACATCGCATATCGAATACTATCTACATCTAGCAATAACTCAGAAATAGCGGTACTAGTAGCATTGTTAAACTTATCCTTGTCAGCAAGAGAGTCCTTGTTATCACGAATCCTTGGCAGCAAAAGAGTCCTCGTTAGCAAGAGCGCATGCGGACTCCCTGTTCTTGCTGGTACTGTGCTTTGATCTTCTTCCACAACAGGCCAAGATTCTCAAGCAGCTGGATAAGGTGTCTGTGAGTCCATTACAGGCTTATGTCATCCAAATGTTTTTCTTGCAAGCACCCGAGACTGAATAACAATTGGTGTGATATATGTGTTTTCCAGCACCCAGGTGCGAGTCCCTTGAGTATATTTACAGTCCTCCTCGCCAATCTTCCGTTGCTTTCCCATATTCCACCCCCTTGCTCAAGAGACCGCTTCTGCTGGGGTTCATTTTAGTCTCGCAGGGTATAACACAGAGCAATCTAGTAAGGCATGCAATAACATATACACATATAGGAAAAACCCAAAAAACATATCTCTATGGTACTGCTTTGAATCAGGTGTCCTATTTCTCTTTTTCTGATGCTTTCCCGTAATGCTTATGGCACACTTTTGTGCTAACGTGGCACATTTCCCATCTAATTGTTCCTGTTTGGTTTCTTTTTTTCTTTTTTTTTTTCTTTTTTTTCTTTTTTTTTCTTTTTTCTTTTTTTTTCTTTTTTTTCTTTTTTTCTTTTTTTTTTTTTTTTTTTTTTTTTTTCACTTACGACTGACATAAAAGTCTGCCTTTGCAACAAGAGCTCAGGTTCTCATTTTCCTACAGAGCATCCTATAGATTTTGTCTCAACTCCTTTTCCCAATCAACCATGACCTTATAGACAAACAACAAACAACCAGCCATACGCCCTGCACGGGCGAGCCGTTCCCGAGAGTGTAAACGTGTTGGCTCGTGAAAACTCCCCCAATATTTCAGGACTTCCATCGGTTCTACAGCCCATCCTGGTCTATCTACTTGGGGCGTGCTCGCCTTACGTCTAAACACTGTGTATATACAAACTTCTCACTTGACGGAGTGTCAGCCCTAGATGCATACGAGAACAGTACCACACCGGGCAGAACGCCTGCTCCAGTGGAGTCACCTAACGACACTGCACACAACAAAAAGCAAACAGTAGCACACATGCTGATCAGCAGGTATAAGCTGGCGCCCACACACACTTACACAGCAGACATACAAAAACAGCACTTTTATCTCAGGGGGACGACTGGGGAGGGGAGGGGGCGAGGCGGGCAGGCAATGGCAGGAGCAAACAGCTCCGGCTCTGTCCTTCTCTGCTGACATTCTGCCTCCTCCCTCGGCCTCAGGTGGAGCAGAGGGGATCAGCAGGGGATCGTCCCAGACCTTCGGACCTGGCCTGTTCGATCCCCCTCCCGTGGGTTGTAATGCTGCACAAGCCCCGGCTGCCGTGGCTCGCTCCGCCTTCATATCTTGTAAGGTCGATAACACCAACCACCATGTCGTCGCTAACGGTGATGCCTCTTTGTCTCCTTTACTTATCACTTCCCACAGTTTTTTCCCAACAGCCTCCCGTATTTCTGGTTTAAAAGCTGTCTGGGGCTCTGGTGCGAATCCGCTCTCTCTGCACCAGGTTAACAACCTTCGGAGCATACGCTCATTGTATTTCACCCCTCTCTTAGAGGGGATATGCAGGAGAAGTCTTAATATAGCCCCTTCTTCTTTTGTTACTTGTTGCCCCATCTCCTGCCCCGGCTTAATCAGTTTGAGCAACAGTTTCGCTGGTGTTTCAATCCCTCTCTTAGAGAGGATCCCAGCGAGTAGCGTGGCCGCAGCTTCTGTTTCCATAGCTGCGCCTGGGAGGTGAGGAGCGACCTCACGCCGTTGTCTGCTCCCGCTGATGTGCCCAAGCAGCACGTCTCCCAGCCGAAGTTTCCCACTCCCCTCCTCTAGCTGCTTACCGCAGTCTCGGAGAACTCAGTCGCGCTGAACCATCCTCTGCTACCAGATGTCGGAGGATGTCGGAGTGGGAGACGGACCCGGAGTAACGATGGAATCTCAATATGAGTATGATCGTTCTCCCTTTATTCAAGTTTTCACAGAGTATATATAGACAGGCAATAAGAGCACGCGCTAGCGGCAGCTATATGATTGGCTTACAGTCTCTGTTCACGCACTGTCCATGCAGTTCATTCACACATCAGATTGGTTACAAGAATTCACATAGTAAATTACTTAGTCATTAGCACAACATGTTTTCTACCTTCTCAGTTCCCGTTTTTCCCATGTCCTAATTCCATCTTCTACCACCTGTTTTGCCCTTAATCTAATCTCTCACAGTAGGGAGGCTGGCTCACGTGATCATTTTCTCTCAGACACATTCCTACAATCCCCCCTTTTTCTTCTTGAGCCAGCCAGACCTTATGCATGGCATTTTCTATCATGTCAGTCACTTTGCGGAGAACACACGAGGCTACCATAATCAATAATAATATAACCAACAGTAGCATGAGCCCTTGTTTTAGGAAGTCTGATAACCATCCCGTTATACCCCATGAGCTTAACCAATCGAAACCCTTTTTAACCGCTTTTAATTTGGACATGTTATCCTTGTTGTGACGCTCTTAGCAGGTTATATACTAAACACAATTAAAAACAGAATCAAAAAGAACCCTGCTAAGGCAATAAATACCCAGATTCCTAAATTTAGCCCAGAAAGCCAATTTCTTTGGATTTACCCACGAGAAATCCTTTTGTAATATTTCAAATACATTGCGGTTGCTGATAGCACAGGCGACCCTGGAAAAACAATCGTGGTAACATTTCGATCATCATAGTTACTGGTTTTGAAAGGGTATGTGGCAAAAATACTCACTCTAACGCAGTCAGGCTCTTTGCGAGTGCATCATCCCACTGTCCTATCAGGGCATAAAGTTGAAATTCTTGTAGGAAGGTGTTCAGTGCGTCTTGCAGCAGTAGTAGACTATATCTTATCTTGCAACATACTGTAATGCCTTCTGAGCTGTTGGGGTTAATGAACATAGAACGTATGGGGGGGGAGGGGCACGGGGGCAGACACAGTGCTTCAGGGCATCCCCTGTACCTTCAAAGTGCGCTCATGTCTCTCTCCCCCTCTCTGACCTGAGACAGCCTCCTTATATCCTGCACTGCATTGAGGGGAGAAGTACAGGCTAGAGTCGCTGCATGCATGGCCAGTGCACGCAGCAAGTCCCACCAGACTCTCCTGCACTGGATTGAGTAGAAAAGTACAGGCCAGAGTCGCTGCACACGTGGCCAGCGTATGCAGCGAGTCTCACCAAACTCATGATCCAGCTTTGCCAACAGCGGCTGTCTGATACGTGACTACATTGTTGTAATCCCTTCTTGTTATCTTCTTCTGTGAAGGTCAGGTTCTCATGGATACACACATAGTTTTTAGAGCAACATATTCTACAACTCGTACAAGGGTACGATGCAAAGCAGCATTTACAGCTGATCGTATAATGCTTATTAAACACAGCAAACAGCATACTAAACATAACAGACAAATTCCTTCCACACAGGCGATGAGTATAATTTGCTTCAACCAACCCCACCCCCAAGTCCATCCAGCAAAGAGATTTCACCCAGTGGTCTCCACAAGTTGCTGGTTCGGTCGGTGCAGTTCTTGCAACTGGGCATGGATGGATTTGGAGTGGTCACTTAGATTCATACAATACAGTCCTTTAAAATCTTGACAACCATGTCTGTGAGCTGAAAGCAAAAAATCAGTAGCAGTTCTGTTTTGCAACATCGCATATCGAATACTATCTACATCTAGCAATAACTCAGAAATAGCGGTACTAGTAGCATTGTTAAACTTATCCTTGTCAGCAAGAGAGTCCTTGTTATCACGAATCCTTGGCAGCAAAAGAGTCCTCGTTAGCAAGAGCGCATGCGGACTCCCTGTTCTTGCTGGTACTGTGCTTTGATCTTCTTCCACAACAGGCCAAGATTCTCAAGCAGCTGGATAAGGTGTCTGTGAGTCCATTACAGGCTTATGTCATCCAAATGTTTTTCTTGCAAGCACCCGAGACTGAATAACAATTGGTGTGATATATGTGTTTTCCAGCACCCAGGTGCGAGTCCCTTGAGTATATTTACAGTCCTCCTCGCCAATCTTCCGTTGCTTTCCCATATTCCACCCCCTTGCTCAAGAGACCGCTTCTGCTGGGGTTCATTTTAGTCTCGCAGGGTATAACACAGAGCAATCTAGTAAGGCATGCAATAACATATACACATATAGGAAAAACCCAAAAAACATATCTCTATGGTACTGCTTTGAATCAGGTGTCCTATTTCTCTTTTTCTGATGCTTTCCCGTAATGCTTATGGCACACTTTTGTGCTAACGTGGCACATTTCCCATCTAATTGTTCCTGTTTGGTTTCTTTTTTTCTTTTTTTTTCTTTTTTTTCTTTTTTTCTTTTTTTTTTTTTTTTTTTTTTTTTTTTCACTTACGACTGACATAAAAGTCTGCCTTTGCAACAAGAGCTCAGGTTCTCATTTTCCTACAGAGCATCCTATAGATTTTGTCTCAACTCCTTTTCCCAATCAACCATGACCTTATAGACAAACAACAAACAACCAGCCATACGCCCTGCACGGGCGAGCCGTTCCCGAGAGTGTAAACGTGTTGGCTCGTGAAAACTCCCCCAATATTTCAGGACTTCCATCGGTTCTACAGCCCATCCTGGTCTATCTACTTGGGGCGTGCTCGCCTTACGTCTAAACACTGTGTATATACAAACTTCTCACTTGACGGAGTGTCAGCCCTAGATGCATACGAGAACAGTACCACACCGGGCAGAACGCCTGCTCCAGTGGAGTCACCTAACGACACTGCACACAACAAAAAGCAAACAGTAGCACACATGCTGATCAGCAGGTATAAGCTGGCGCCCACACACACTTACACAGCAGACATACAAAAACAGCACTTTTATCTCAGGGGGACGACTGGGGAGGGGAGGGGGCGAGGCGGGCAGGCAATGGCAGGAGCAAACAGCTCCGGCTCTGTCCTTCTCTGCTGACATTCTGCCTCCTCCCTCGGCCTCAGGTGGAGCAGAGGGGATCAGCAGGGGATCGTCCCAGACCTTCGGACCTGGCCTGTTCGATCCCCCTCCCGTGGGTTGTAATGCTGCACAAGCCCCGGCTGCCGTGGCTCGCTCCGCCTTCATATCTTGTAAGGTCGATAACACCAACCACCATGTCGTCGCTAACGGTGATGCCTCTTTGTCTCCTTTACTTATCACTTCCCACAGTTTTTTCCCAACAGCCTCCCGTATTTCTGGTTTAAAAGCTGTCTGGGGCTCTGGTGCGAATCCGCTCTCTCTGCACCAGGTTAACAACCTTCGGAGCATACGCTCATTGTATTTCACCCCTCTCTTAGAGGGGATATGCAGGAGAAGTCTTAATATAGCCCCTTCTTCTTTTGTTACTTGTTGCCCCATCTCCTGCCCCGGCTTAATCAGTTTGAGCAACAGTTTCGCTGGTGTTTCAATCCCTCTCTTAGAGAGGATCCCAGCGAGTAGCGTGGCCGCAGCTTCTGTTTCCATAGCTGCGCCTGGGAGGTGAGGAGCGACCTCACGCCGTTGTCTGCTCCCGCTGATGTGCCCAAGCAGCACGTCTCCCAGCCGAAGTTTCCCACTCCCCTCCTCTAGCTGCTTACCGCAGTCTCGGAGAACTCAGTCGCGCTGAACCATCCTCTGCTACCAGATGTCGGAGGATGTCGGAGTGGGAGACGGACCCGGAGTAACGATGGAATCTCAATATGAGTATGATCGTTCTCCCTTTATTCAAGTTTTCACAGAGTATATATAGACAGGCAATAAGAGCACGCGCTAGCGGCAGCTATATGATTGGCTTACAGTCTCTGTTCACGCACTGTCCATGCAGTTCATTCACACATCAGATTGGTTACAAGAATTCACATAGTAAATTACTTAGTCATTAGCACAACATGTTTTCTACCTTCTCAGTTCCCGTTTTTCCCATGTCCTAATTCCATCTTCTACCACCTGTTTTGCCCTTAATCTAATCTCTCACAGTAGGGAGGCTGGCTCACATGGCCATTTTCTCTCAGACACATTCCTACAATCCCCCCTTTTTCTTCTTGAGCCAGCCAGACCTTATGCATGGCATTTTCTATCATGTCAGTCACTTTGCGGAGAACACACGAGGCTACCATAATCAATAATAATATAACCAACAGTAGCATGAGCCCTTGTTTTAGGAAGTCTGATAACCATCCCGTTATACCCCATGAGCTTAACCAATCGAAACCCTTTTTAACCGCTTTTAATTTGGACATGTTATCCTTGTTGTGACGCTCTTAGCAGGTTATATACTAAACACAATTAAAAACAGAATCAAAAAGAACCCTGCTAAGGCAATAAATACCCAGATTCCTAAATTTAGCCCAGAAAGCCAATTTCTTTGGATTTACCCACGAGAAATCCTTTTGTAATATTTCAAATACATTGCGGTTGCTGATAGCACAGGCGACCCTGGAAAAACAATCGTGGTAACATTTCGATCATCATAGTTACTGGTTTTGAAAGGGTATGTGGCAAAAATACTCACTCTAACGCAGTCAGGCTCTTTGCGAGTGCATCATCCCACTGTCCTATCAGGGCATAAAGTTGAAATTCTTGTAGGAAGGTGTTCAGTGCGTCTTGCAGCAGTAGTAGACTATATCTTATCTTGCAACATACTGTAATGCCTTCTGAGCTGTTGGGGTTAATGAACATAGAACGTATGGGGGGGGAGGGGCACGGGGGCAGACACAGTGCTTCAGGGCATCCCCTGTACCTTCAAAGTGCGCTCATGTCTCTCTCCCCCTCTCTGACCTGAGACAGCCTCCTTATATCCTGCACTGCATTGAGGGGAGAAGTACAGGCTAGAGTCGCTGCATGCATGGCCAGTGCACGCAGCAAGTCCCACCAGACTCTCCTGCACTGGATTGAGTAGAAAAGTACAGGCCAGAGTCGCTGCACACGTGGCCAGCGTATGCAGCGAGTCTCACCAAACTCATGATCCAGCTTTGCCAACAGCGGCTGTCTGATACGTGACTACATTGTTGTAATCCCTTCTTGTTATCTTCTTCTGTGAAGGTCAGGTTCTCATGGATACACACATAGTTTTTAGAGCAACATATTCTACAACTCGTACAAGGGTACGATGCAAAGCAGCATTTACAGCTGATCGTATAATGCTTATTAAACACAGCAAACAGCATACTAAACATAACAGACAAATTCCTTCCACACAGGCGATGAGTATAATTTGCTTCAACCAACCCCACCCCCAAGTCCATCCAGCAAAGAGATTTCACCCAGTGGTCTCCACAAGTTGCTGGTTCGGTCGGTGCAGTTCTTGCAACTGGGCATGGATGGATTTGGAGTGGTCACTTAGATTCATACAATACAGTCCTTTAAAATCTTGACAACCATGTCTGTGAGCTGAAAGCAAAAAATCAGTAGCAGTTCTGTTTTGCAACATCGCATATCGAATACTATCTACATCTAGCAATAACTCAGAAATAGCGGTACTAGTAGCATTGTTAAACTTATCCTTGTCAGCAAGAGAGTCCTTGTTATCACGAATCCTTGGCAGCAAAAGAGTCCTCGTTAGCAAGAGCGCATGCGGACTCCCTGTTCTTGCTGGTACTGTGCTTTGATCTTCTTCCACAACAGGCCAAGATTCTCAAGCAGCTGGATAAGGTGTCTGTGAGTCCATTACAGGCTTATGTCATCCAAATGTTTTTCTTGCAAGCACCCGAGACTGAATAACAATTGGTGTGATATATGTGTTTTCCAGCACCCAGGTGCGAGTCCCTTGAGTATATTTACAGTCCTCCTCGCCAATCTTCCGTTGCTTTCCCATATTCCACCCCCTTGCTCAAGAGACCGCTTCTGCTGGGGTTCATTTTAGTCTCGCAGGGTATAACACAGAGCAATCTAGTAAGGCATGCAATAACATATACACATATAGGAAAAACCCAAAAAACATATCTCTATGGTACTGCTTTGAATCAGGTGTCCTATTTCTCTTTTTCTGATGCTTTCCCGTAATGCTTATGGCACACTTTTGTGCTAACGTGGCACATTTCCCATCTAATTGTTCCTGTTTGGTTTCTTTTTTTCTTTTTTTTTTTCTTTTTTTTCTTTTTTTTTCTTTTTTCTTTTTTTTTCTTTTTTTTCTTTTTTTCTTTTTTTTTTTTTTTTTTTTTTTTTTTTTCACTTACGACTGACATAAAAGTCTGCCTTTGCAACAAGAGCTCAGGTTCTCATTTTCCTACAGAGCATCCTATAGATTTTGTCTCAACTCCTTTTCCCAATCAACCATGACCTTATAGACAAACAACAAACAACCAGCCATACGCCCTGCACGGGCGAGCCGTTCCCGAGAGTGTAAACGTGTTGGCTCGTGAAAACTCCCCCAATATTTCAGGACTTCCATCGGTTCTACAGCCCATCCTGGTCTATCTACTTGGGGCGTGCTCGCCTTACGTCTAAACACTGTGTATATACAAACTTCTCACTTGACGGAGTGTCAGCCCTAGATGCATACGAGAACAGTACCACACCGGGCAGAACGCCTGCTCCAGTGGAGTCACCTAACGACACTGCACACAACAAAAAGCAAACAGTAGCACACATGCTGATCAGCAGGTATAAGCTGGCGCCCACACACACTTACACAGCAGACATACAAAAACAGCACTTTTATCTCAGGGGGACGACTGGGGAGGGGAGGGGGCGAGGCGGGCAGGCAATGGCAGGAGCAAACAGCTCCGGCTCTGTCCTTCTCTGCTGACATTCTGCCTCCTCCCTCGGCCTCAGGTGGAGCAGAGGGGATCAGCAGGGGATCGTCCCAGACCTTCGGACCTGGCCTGTTCGATCCCCCTCCCGTGGGTTGTAATGCTGCACAAGCCCCGGCTGCCGTGGCTCGCTCCGCCTTCATATCTTGTAAGGTCGATAACACCAACCACCATGTCGTCGCTAACGGTGATGCCTCTTTGTCTCCTTTACTTATCACTTCCCACAGTTTTTTCCCAACAGCCTCCCGTATTTCTGGTTTAAAAGCTGTCTGGGGCTCTGGTGCGAATCCGCTCTCTCTGCACCAGGTTAACAACCTTCGGAGCATACGCTCATTGTATTTCACCCCTCTCTTAGAGGGGATATGCAGGAGAAGTCTTAATATAGCCCCTTCTTCTTTTGTTACTTGTTGCCCCATCTCCTGCCCCGGCTTAATCAGTTTGAGCAACAGTTTCGCTGGTGTTTCAATCCCTCTCTTAGAGAGGATCCCAGCGAGTAGCGTGGCCGCAGCTTCTGTTTCCATAGCTGCGCCTGGGAGGTGAGGAGCGACCTCACGCCGTTGTCTGCTCCCGCTGATGTGCCCAAGCAGCACGTCTCCCAGCCGAAGTTTCCCACTCCCCTCCTCTAGCTGCTTACCGCAGTCTCGGAGAACTCAGTCGCGCTGAACCATCCTCTGCTACCAGATGTCGGAGGATGTCGGAGTGGGAGACGGACCCGGAGTAACGATGGAATCTCAATATGAGTATGATCGTTCTCCCTTTATTCAAGTTTTCACAGAGTATATATAGACAGGCAATAAGAGCACGCGCTAGCGGCAGCTATATGATTGGCTTACAGTCTCTGTTCACGCACTGTCCATGCAGTTCATTCACACATCAGATTGGTTACAAGAATTCACATAGTAAATTACTTAGTCATTAGCACAACATGTTTTCTACCTTCTCAGTTCCCGTTTTTCCCATGTCCTAATTCCATCTTCTACCACCTGTTTTGCCCTTAATCTAATCTCTCACAGTAGGGAGGCTGGCTCACGTGATCATTTTCTCTCAGACACATTCCTACAATCCCCCCTTTTTCTTCTTGAGCCAGCCAGACCTTATGCATGGCATTTTCTATCATGTCAGTCACTTTGCGGAGAACACATGAGGCTACCATAATCAATAATAATATAACCAACAGTAGCATGAGCCCTTGTTTTAGGAAGTCTGATAACCATCCCGTTATACCCCATGAGCTTAACCAATCGAAACCCTTTTTAACCGCTTTTAATTTGGACATGTTATCCTTGTTGTGACGCTCTTAGCAGGTTATATACTAAACACAATTAAAAACAGAATCAAAAAGAACCCTGCTAAGGCAATAAATACCCAGATTCCTAAATTTAGCCCAGAAAGCCAATTTCTTTGGATTTACCCACGAGAAATCCTTTTGTAATATTTCAAATACATTGCGGTTGCTGATAGCACAGGCGACCCTGGAAAAACAATCGTGGTAACATTTCGATCATCATAGTTACTGGTTTTGAAAGGGTATGTGGCAAAAATACTCACTCTAACGCAGTCAGGCTCTTTGCGAGTGCATCATCCCACTGTCCTATCAGGGCATAAAGTTGAAATTCTTGTAGGAAGGTGTTCAGTGCGTCTTGCAGCAGTAGTAGACTATATCTTATCTTGCAACATACTGTAATGCCTTCTGAGCTGTTGGGGTTAATGAACATAGAACGTATGGGGGGGGAGGGGCACGGGGGCAGACACAGTGCTTCAGGGCATCCCCTGTACCTTCAAAGTGCGCTCATGTCTCTCTCCCCCTCTCTGACCTGAGACAGCCTCCTTATATCCTGCACTGCATTGAGGGGAGAAGTACAGGCTAGAGTCGCTGCATGCATGGCCAGTGCACGCAGCAAGTCCCACCAGACTCTCCTGCACTGGATTGAGTAGAAAAGTACAGGCCAGAGTCGCTGCACACGTGGCCAGCGTATGCAGCGAGTCTCACCAAACTCATGATCCAGCTTTGCCAACAGCGGCTGTCTGATACGTGACTACATTGTTGTAATCCCTTCTTGTTATCTTCTTCTGTGAAGGTCAGGTTCTCATGGATACACACATAGTTTTTAGAGCAACATATTCTACAACTCGTACAAGGGTACGATGCAAAGCAGCATTTACAGCTGATCGTATAATGCTTATTAAACACAGCAAACAGCATACTAAACATAACAGACAAATTCCTTCCACACAGGCGATGAGTATAATTTGCTTCAACCAACCCCACCCCCAAGTCCATCCAGCAAAGAGATTTCACCCAGTGGTCTCCACAAGTTGCTGGTTCGGTCGGTGCAGTTCTTGCAACTGGGCATGGATGGATTTGGAGTGGTCACTTAGATTCATACAATACAGTCCTTTAAAATCTTGACAACCATGTCTGTGAGCTGAAAGCAAAAAATCAGTAGCAGTTCTGTTTTGCAACATCGCATATCGAATACTATCTACATCTAGCAATAACTCAGAAATAGCGGTACTAGTAGCATTGTTAAACTTATCCTTGTCAGCAAGAGAGTCCTTGTTATCACGAATCCTTGGCAGCAAAAGAGTCCTCGTTAGCAAGAGCGCATGCGGACTCCCTGTTCTTGCTGGTACTGTGCTTTGATCTTCTTCCACAACAGGCCAAGATTCTCAAGCAGCTGGATAAGGTGTCTGTGAGTCCATTACAGGCTTATGTCATCCAAATGTTTTTCTTGCAAGCACCCGAGACTGAATAACAATTGGTGTGATATATGTGTTTTCCAGCACCCAGGTGCGAGTCCCTTGAGTATATTTACAGTCCTCCTCGCCAATCTTCCGTTGCTTTCCCATATTCCACCCCCTTGCTCAAGAGACCGCTTCTGCTGGGGTTCATTTTAGTCTCGCAGGGTATAACACAGAGCAATCTAGTAAGGCATGCAATAACATATACACATATAGGAAAAACCCAAAAAACATATCTCTATGGTACTGCTTTGAATCAGGTGTCCTATTTCTCTTTTTCTGATGCTTTCCCGTAATGCTTATGGCACACTTTTGTGCTAACGTGGCACATTTCCCATCTAATTGTTCCTGTTTGGTTTCTTTTTTTCTTTTTTTTTTTCTTTTTTTTCTTTTTTTTCTTTTTTCTTTTTTTTCTTTTTTTTCTTTTTTTCTTTTTTTTTTTTTTTTTTTTTTTTTTTTCACTTACGACTGACATAAAAGTCTGCCTTTGCAACAAGAGCTCAGGTTCTCATTTTCCTACAGAGCATCCTATAGATTTTGTCTCAACTCCTTTTCCCAATCAACCATGACCTTATAGACAAACAACAAACAACCAGCCATACGCCCTGCACGGGCGAGCCGTTCCCGAGAGTGTAAACGTGTTGGCTCGTGAAAACTCCCCCAATATTTCAGGACTTCCATCGGTTCTACAGCCCATCCTGGTCTATCTACTTGGGGCGTGCTCGCCTTACGTCTAAACACTGTGTATATACAAACTTCTCACTTGACGGAGTGTCAGCCCTAGATGCATACGAGAACAGTACCACACCGGGCAGAACGCCTGCTCCAGTGGAGTCACCTAACGACACTGCACACAACAAAAAGCAAACAGTAGCACACATGCTGATCAGCAGGTATAAGCTGGCGCCCACACACACTTACACAGCAGACATACAAAAACAGCACTTTTATCTCAGGGGGACGACTGGGGAGGGGAGGGGGCGAGGCGGGCAGGCAATGGCAGGAGCAAACAGCTCCGGCTCTGTCCTTCTCTGCTGACATTCTGCCTCCTCCCTCGGCCTCAGGTGGAGCAGAGGGGATCAGCAGGGGATCGTCCCAGACCTTCGGACCTGGCCTGTTCGATCCCCCTCCCGTGGGTTGTAATGCTGCACAAGCCCCGGCTGCCGTGGCTCGCTCCGCCTTCATATCTTGTAAGGTCGATAACACCAACCACCATGTCGTCGCTAACGGTGATGCCTCTTTGTCTCCTTTACTTATCACTTCCCACAGTTTTTTCCCAACAGCCTCCCGTATTTCTGGTTTAAAAGCTGTCTGGGGCTCTGGTGCGAATCCGCTCTCTCTGCACCAGGTTAACAACCTTCGGAGCATACGCTCATTGTATTTCACCCCTCTCTTAGAGGGGATATGCAGGAGAAGTCTTAATATAGCCCCTTCTTCTTTTGTTACTTGTTGCCCCATCTCCTGCCCCGGCTTAATCAGTTTGAGCAACAGTTTCGCTGGTGTTTCAATCCCTCTCTTAGAGAGGATCCCAGCGAGTAGCGTGGCCGCAGCTTCTGTTTCCATAGCTGCGCCTGGGAGGTGAGGAGCGACCTCACGCCGTTGTCTGCTCCCGCTGATGTGCCCAAGCAGCACGTCTCCCAGCCGAAGTTTCCCACTCCCCTCCTCTAGCTGCTTACCGCAGTCTCGGAGAACTCAGTCGCGCTGAACCATCCTCTGCTACCAGATGTCGGAGGATGTCGGAGTGGGAGACGGACCCGGAGTAACGATGGAATCTCAATATGAGTATGATCGTTCTCCCTTTATTCAAGTTTTCACAGAGTATATATAGACAGGCAATAAGAGCACGCGCTAGCGGCAGCTATATGATTGGCTTACAGTCTCTGTTCACGCACTGTCCATGCAGTTCATTCACACATCAGATTGGTTACAAGAATTCACATAGTAAATTACTTAGTCATTAGCACAACATGTTTTCTACCTTCTCAGTTCCCGTTTTTCCCATGTCCTAATTCCATCTTCTACCACCTGTTTTGCCCTTAATCTAATCTCTCACAGTAGGGAGGCTGGCTCACGTGATCATTTTCTCTCAGACACATTCCTACAATCCCCCCTTTTTCTTCTTGAGCCAGCCAGACCTTATGCATGGCATTTTCTATCATGTCAGTCACTTTGCGGAGAACACATGAGGCTACCATAATCAATAATAATATAACCAACAGTAGCATGAGCCCTTGTTTTAGGAAGTCTGATAACCATCCCGTTATACCCCATGAGCTTAACCAATCGAAACCCTTTTTAACCGCTTTTAATTTGGACATGTTATCCTTGTTGTGACGCTCTTAGCAGGTTATATACTAAACACAATTAAAAACAGAATCAAAAAGAACCCTGCTAAGGCAATAAATACCCAGATTCCTAAATTTAGCCCAGAAAGCCAATTTCTTTGGATTTACCCACGAGAAATCCTTTTGTAATATTTCAAATACATTGCGGTTGCTGATAGCACAGGCGACCCTGGAAAAACAATCGTGGTAACATTTCGATCATCATAGTTACTGGTTTTGAAAGGGTATGTGGCAAAAATACTCACTCTAACGCAGTCAGGCTCTTTGCGAGTGCATCATCCCACTGTCCTATCAGGGCATAAAGTTGAAATTCTTGTAGGAAGGTGTTCAGTGCGTCTTGCAGCAGTAGTAGACTATATCTTATCTTGCAACATACTGTAATGCCTTCTGAGCTGTTGGGGTTAATGAACATAGAACGTATGGGGGGGGAGGGGCACGGGGGCAGACACAGTGCTTCAGGGCATCCCCTGTACCTTCAAAGTGCGCTCATGTCTCTCTCCCCCTCTCTGACCTGAGACAGCCTCCTTATATCCTGCACTGCATTGAGGGGAGAAGTACAGGCTAGAGTCGCTGCATGCATGGCCAGTGCACGCAGCAAGTCCCACCAGACTCTCCTGCACTGGATTGAGTAGAAAAGTACAGGCCAGAGTCGCTGCACACGTGGCCAGCGTATGCAGCGAGTCTCACCAAACTCATGATCCAGCTTTGCCAACAGCGGCTGTCTGATACGTGACTACATTGTTGTAATCCCTTCTTGTTATCTTCTTCTGTGAAGGTCAGGTTCTCATGGATACACACATAGTTTTTAGAGCAACATATTCTACAACTCGTACAAGGGTACGATGCAAAGCAGCATTTACAGCTGATCGTATAATGCTTATTAAACACAGCAAACAGCATACTAAACATAACAGACAAATTCCTTCCACACAGGCGATGAGTATAATTTGCTTCAACCAACCCCACCCCCAAGTCCATCCAGCAAAGAGATTTCACCCAGTGGTCTCCACAAGTTGCTGGTTCGGTCGGTGCAGTTCTTGCAACTGGGCATGGATGGATTTGGAGTGGTCACTTAGATTCATACAATACAGTCCTTTAAAATCTTGACAACCATGTCTGTGAGCTGAAAGCAAAAAATCAGTAGCAGTTCTGTTTTGCAACATCGCATATCGAATACTATCTACATCTAGCAATAACTCAGAAATAGCGGTACTAGTAGCATTGTTAAACTTATCCTTGTCAGCAAGAGAGTCCTTGTTATCACGAATCCTTGGCAGCAAAAGAGTCCTCGTTAGCAAGAGCGCATGCGGACTCCCTGTTCTTGCTGGTACTGTGCTTTGATCTTCTTCCACAACAGGCCAAGATTCTCAAGCAGCTGGATAAGGTGTCTGTGAGTCCATTACAGGCTTATGTCATCCAAATGTTTTTCTTGCAAGCACCCGAGACTGAATAACAATTGGTGTGATATATGTGTTTTCCAGCACCCAGGTGCGAGTCCCTTGAGTATATTTACAGTCCTCCTCGCCAATCTTCCGTTGCTTTCCCATATTCCACCCCCTTGCTCAAGAGACCGCTTCTGCTGGGGTTCATTTTAGTCTCGCAGGGTATAACACAGAGCAATCTAGTAAGGCATGCAATAACATATACACATATAGGAAAAACCCAAAAAACATATCTCTATGGTACTGCTTTGAATCAGGTGTCCTATTTCTCTTTTTCTGATGCTTTCCCGTAATGCTTATGGCACACTTTTGTGCTAACGTGGCACATTTCCCATCTAATTGTTCCTGTTTGGTTTCTTTTTTTCTTTTTTTTTTTCTTTTTTTCTTTTTTTTTCTTTTTTCTTTTTTTTTCTTTTTTTTCTTTTTTTCTTTTTTTTTTTTTTTTTTTTTTTTTTTTCACTTACGACTGACATAAAAGTCTGCCTTTGCAACAAGAGCTCAGGTTCTCATTTTCCTACAGAGCATCCTATAGATTTTGTCTCAACTCCTTTTCCCAATCAACCATGACCTTATAGACAAACAACAAACAACCAGCCATACGCCCTGCACGGGCGAGCCGTTCCCGAGAGTGTAAACGTGTTGGCTCGTGAAAACTCCCCCAATATTTCAGGACTTCCATCGGTTCTACAGCCCATCCTGGTCTATCTACTTGGGGCGTGCTCGCCTTACGTCTAAACACTGTGTATATACAAACTTCTCACTTGACGGAGTGTCAGCCCTAGATGCATACGAGAACAGTACCACACCGGGCAGAACGCCTGCTCCAGTGGAGTCACCTAACGACACTGCACACAACAAAAAGCAAACAGTAGCACACATGCTGATCAGCAGGTATAAGCTGGCGCCCACACACACTTACACAGCAGACATACAAAAACAGCACTTTTATCTCAGGGGGACGACTGGGGAGGGGAGGGGGCGAGGCGGGCAGGCAATGGCAGGAGCAAACAGCTCCGGCTCTGTCCTTCTCTGCTGACATTCTGCCTCCTCCCTCGGCCTCAGGTGGAGCAGAGGGGATCAGCAGGGGATCGTCCCAGACCTTCGGACCTGGCCTGTTCGATCCCCCTCCCGTGGGTTGTAATGCTGCACAAGCCCCGGCTGCCGTGGCTCGCTCCGCCTTCATATCTTGTAAGGTCGATAACACCAACCACCATGTCGTCGCTAACGGTGATGCCTCTTTGTCTCCTTTACTTATCACTTCCCACAGTTTTTTCCCAACAGCCTCCCGTATTTCTGGTTTAAAAGCTGTCTGGGGCTCTGGTGCGAATCCGCTCTCTCTGCACCAGGTTAACAACCTTCGGAGCATACGCTCATTGTATTTCACCCCTCTCTTAGAGGGGATATGCAGGAGAAGTCTTAATATAGCCCCTTCTTCTTTTGTTACTTGTTGCCCCATCTCCTGCCCCGGCTTAATCAGTTTGAGCAACAGTTTCGCTGGTGTTTCAATCCCTCTCTTAGAGAGGATCCCAGCGAGTAGCGTGGCCGCAGCTTCTGTTTCCATAGCTGCGCCTGGGAGGTGAGGAGCGACCTCACGCCGTTGTCTGCTCCCGCTGATGTGCCCAAGCAGCACGTCTCCCAGCCGAAGTTTCCCACTCCCCTCCTCTAGCTGCTTACCGCAGTCTCGGAGAACTCAGTCGCGCTGAACCATCCTCTGCTACCAGATGTCGGAGGATGTCGGAGTGGGAGACGGACCCGGAGTAACGATGGAATCTCAATATGAGTATGATCGTTCTCCCTTTATTCAAGTTTTCACAGAGTATATATAGACAGGCAATAAGAGCACGCGCTAGCGGCAGCTATATGATTGGCTTACAGTCTCTGTTCACGCACTGTCCATGCAGTTCATTCACACATCAGATTGGTTACAAGAATTCACATAGTAAATTACTTAGTCATTAGCACAACATGTTTTCTACCTTCTCAGTTCCCGTTTTTCCCATGTCCTAATTCCATCTTCTACCACCTGTTTTGCCCTTAATCTAATCTCTCATAGTAGGGAGGCTGGCTCACGTGATCATTTTCTCTCAGACACATTCCTACACTTACATTAGTATCATTTTGAAAAATTATCTCAAATTCAGAATTAGTTACATTAGCTGGATTCTATTAAAACACAGTAATTCCTCTCTTTGCTAATACATAACTCCCATCATTATGTAAAAAAGCTGACACTATTTCTTTCGAGAGAAATAAAAGGAAAGGGCTGATCTGAGGATTCATGTTGTCAAGACTTGATTCCTTTTATAAAACAGTATCACACTTATAGACTGCTAAACCATTCACTACTTAGTAACAATACAGCAAACCACATTCTTCAAAACATCAAACAAAAGCATGCACAATTGGTTCATATTTATACAAAGTTAACTGGGCAGATGTAATCTTCAGTACTTTGCATTTGACATGGAGGCCCCAGCCCACAATGAGGTAAACTTAAGTCACAGAATCACAGAATGGTTGAGGTTGGCAGGGACCTCCAGAGCTCAAGCAGGGCCATCTGGAGCTGGTTGCCCAGCACCACATCCAGATGGCTTTTGAATATCTCCAAGGTCGGAGACTCAGTCACTTTCAGCTGGTCTTTTTTTTTTTTATGCTGCTTTTGTTTGGGTTTTTTGTTTGTTTTTTAATGAAAGTGTGGGGCTCACTGTCTCATGGGAAGAAAATATCATTGTGAAATTGTTACTGCTTAGGTTGTCATCACCAATACAGTAAGTCTCATTTGTAAAAACAAACATTTGAAATTGTGAGAGAAATATATAGCCAGGCTTGCAATATTTCTACAGTTTCTACACTCACATTGCAGAGTTTACTCAGGTGTGCTCTTGCAAATCAATTTCTAGAATTTAAGGAATTTCTGCCTCTTACTTTGGGCACAGAAATAAAGTTCTGCCTGCTTACATTAAAATATTACTGTTGACTTACCCTATTTACAAAATTCAGAAAAAAGAGCAAAAAGCTTTTGTAAAAGCTAAATAAAAAAGGGCTAATTTATCTCAGTTTCTTTTACAAGTTTGACAAAACCAAAAGAAAGCAAATCTTTCTTTTTGTTTGCAAGAAATGAATATATTATGCAGCTTGTATAATATAGATCAATTTGTTTGGAAGCTGTATTTTAGACTGGGGAAACTTGAAATGAAAATACAGTAAATTGTTTTTTCCTAAGAAAAATACATCAATCATTGTGAAGTAATAAAAATATTTATGACAGACCATTAGGCAGGATGCGGGTAGTGAAGACAGACTTTGGGGGGAGAGATGAAACAAAGAAACAGAAGAAGCTGCTCTTGTGAAGGGCAGTAATTCATAAATCTCAAACATTACTAAAACCCCTGACATTTATGCTTTATTAACTTTTCTTTCTTAAAAATATAATGCATTGAAAAATTAGAAAATCATAGTAATGGAAAGCTAATGGGAAAAGTATAATTATGACTTAGATCAAAAAGCCTCCACAGGTTCATTAGTTATGAAATCATTTCACCTTTTAAGACTCCTTAAAAATTGCTTGGTTTAAAAATAAATAGTGAACATTATCTGCAGTTTAGAATTATCCCTCAAGCTCTTCTTTGTACATGAGAACACCTTCATCAGAAGACACTTCGATAAGCCTTAAAACACACAGAAAGGCAAAAATGTAGAAATCCCTATTTTTAAAGCACTGGATATGCCAACAGGAGCTTTCCCACCCCTGGGCTCCCTATTCAGAAAACAGAGACGCAAACTACCTGGTGGTAACTCCTCCTCCCTCTCTCTTCACAGACAGTAAGGTCAATATAATATAATTACAGGACCCCCTATACTAGTGTTTTGTTTCAGATTAATAATGTGTTCTGATGCAAATCTCCGATTGTTCTCACCTAAAATGCTTTGGTTTGCATCATGGTGTTGCAGATGGAAATATTTGACATGGTTATGATTTAGCAGCTATTCAAAATTTATTAATGATGTAAGGCAAATTGAGAGGCTGAATTTTAGCATCACTCAATTATTAACCACTTTAGGGGTTTACAAAGTGAGTAAACAAAATAATTGAACAGTGACTTCATTACAGATTTGAAGATGGCAAGATTCACACTGACTTACTAGAAGGTATCCTGAATCAATACATATATGTATGAGTAGAGGTACAAATCACAGATTAATGCTTTCATATATATATATATATAAGCAGAGCATATAAGCATACACGCACACACACACACAGGTCTCCGATCGGGAATTTCTTAATAGGGGGCAATGCTATCAAGCTGAAAGGTGCTGCTTTTAGGTCCTACACGTTAATGGATGGACAGAAGAGCATAGACATCCATAAAGCTAATGTGTATCTCACAACATATAGGTGGAGAGGTGGATGAGAGAGAGAGAGAGACTAGCCTATAGTTAAAATTTCCCTTTCTCAGACTTAGGGTAAATACTCACAATGCATCGGCATTCCTCAATGGGCGACAGTTGAGGCTTGAGAAGGGTCTTCTCCTGTCCTGGCCTCAAGGTGTCAGCCTGAGAGGTATCTCAACTCAGGGGAGTTACTGGCCACAGCCCGCTGAGATCCAAAAGAGCTCAAAGGGTCCTTACTAGAATCGCTACTTATAGAATCAAAGAATCATAGAATTGCCTAGGTTGGAAGGGACCTTTCAGATCATCAAGTCCAACCATCAACCTAACAATGACAAAAACCATCACTAAACCATATCTCTAAGCACCACATCTACTCGTCTTTTAAATACCTCCAGGGATGGTGACTCGACCACTTCCCTGGGCAGCCTGTTCCAATGCTTGATAACCCTTTCAGTGTAAAGATTTTTCCTAATATCCAATCTAAACCTCCCCTGGAGCAACTTGAAGCTGTTTCCTCTTGTCCTATTGCCTGTTACTTGGGAGAAGAGACCGACCCCTACCTCTCTACAACCTCCTTTCAGGTAGCTGTAGAAAGCGATAAGGTCTCCCCTCAGCCTCCTCTTCTCCAGGCTAAACAACCCCAGCTCCCTCAGCCCCTCCTCATAAGACTTATTCTCCAGACCCCTCACCAGCTTTGTTGCCCTTCTCTGGACCCACTCCAGCACCTCAATGTCTTCTTTTGTGGTACAGAGGGGCCCAAAACTGGACACAGTACTCGAGGTGGGGCCTCACCAGTGCCGAGTACAGGGGGATGATCACTTCCCTAGTCCTACTCACCACACTGTTCCTGATACAGGCCAGGATGCTGTTGGCCTTCTTGGCCACCTGGGCACACTGCTGGCTCATATTCAGCCGGCAGTCAACCAACACCCCCAGGTCCTTTTTGGCCAGGCAGCTCTCTAGCCACTCTTCCCCAAGCTTATAACACTGCATGGGGTTGTGACCCAAGCCCATCGATATAGCCTGTCCGATCTGAAACGGGATCCAGATCTGCAAAACCTTTCTACCCTCAAGCAGGTCAATACTCCCATCTGACTTGGTGTTATCTGCAAACTTACTGAGGCTGCACTCAATCCCTTCATCCAGATCATTGATAAAGATATTAAAGAGAACTGGCCCCAATACCGAGCCCTGGGGAACACCACTCATGACTGGCTGCCAACTGGATTTAACTCCATTCACCACCACCCTCTGGGCCTGGACACCCAGCCAGTTTTTAACCTAGCATAGAGTACTCCAGTCCAAGCCATGGGCAGTCAGTTTCTTCAGAAGGATGCTGTGGGAAACAGTGTCAAAGGCCTTACTAAAGTCCAGGTACACAACATTCACAGCCTTTCCCTCATCCACCAAGTGGGTCACTTTGTCATAGAAGGAGATCAGGTTAGTCAAACAGGACCTGCCTTTCATGAACCCATGCTGACTGGGCCTGATCGCCTGGTTGTCCTGCATGTGCCATGTAATGGCACTCAGGATGATCTCTTCCACAACCTTCCCAGGCACCAAGGTCAGACTGACAGGCCTGTAGTTCCCCGGATCCTCCTTCTGGCCCTTCTTGTGGATGGGCATCACATTTGCTAGATGCCAGTCAATTGGGACCTCCCCGGTTTGCCAGGACTGATGGTAAATGATGGAAAGTGGCTTGGTGAGCACTTCCACCAGCTCCCTCAGTACCCTTGGGTGGATCCTATCCAGGCCCATAGACTTGTGTATGTGCAGGTGTTGGAGCAGGTCCCTCACCATCTCCCTTTGGATTACGGGGGATTCATTCTTGCTCCCCACCCCTATCTACTAGCTCAGGGGTCTGGGTACTCAGGGAACAACCGACTCTACTACTGAAGACTGAGGCAAAGGCGGCATTAAGTACCTCAGCCTTCTCCTCATCCTTTGTCACTATGTTACCACCTTCATCTGATAAAGGATGGAGATTTTCCCTAGTCCTCCTTTTGTTACTAATATATTTATAGAAACTCTTTTTATTGTTCTTAACATCCAAAGCCAAGTTAAGTTCTAGTTGGGCTTTGTCCTTTCTAATTTTCTCCCTACATCATAGCCTTACAACATCTTTGTAGCCTTCCTGAGTGGCCTGCCCCTTCTTCCAAAGGCCATAAACTCTCCTTTTTTCCTCTGAGTTGTATCCATATCTCTCTGTTCAGCCAGGCCGGTGTTTTCTTCTGACAGCTTGTTTTGCGGCACATGGGGACAGCCTGCTCCTGCGCCTTTAAGACTTCCTTCTTGAAAAACATCCAGACTTCCTGGACTCCTTTGCCCTTCAGGACTGCCTCCCAAGGGACTCTGTCAAGCAAGCTCCTGAAAAGACCAAAGTCCGCCCTCCAGAATTCCATGGTGTCCTATAAGTCCACTACTTATAGGATCCGAGACAATTGACTTTCCTCAGGTACTTTTCCACTCCAGCCCAGCTTGGATGATAGTTATGCAACCCCAGAGCTTGCTAGATCTTGGTGTCCTAGTATCCCCAACTCTGTGGCCACGATCCATATGGTGTCAGGAGTGACTGAGTATAGTTATTATCTCCAAGCGGTAGTAGCCACGGGGATTAGGCACACTATTGTGTTCTTGGTCTGTTGCTGTCTACCTTTTCTTTCTTTCATGTTGGACCATTATGTTATGTTCTGGTCCATTGTGTTGTTCTGCAGCCCAGGTTGGGAGGGAGATCGTGCCAAGTACCGAGTGGCCTGAAGGTGGGGGGAAGGGGTTGCACCGCCACACATGGAGTAGTCTCAGACTACATAACCTAGATTCCTTTCTGATTAAACTCTACTATTTACTCCAAGAGAGAACCTGAAGTGCTCCAAACAACAGAGTCTGAAGTAAAACAAAATGAATATAATGTGGACATTGGGTCCCCGGCACTATTAACTCGAGATATCCACTCCTATAGCTGTGATGGGGCTTGTTAATGTAGATGAAGCTTACAGGATCTGGTGAGCAAACCTGGTGGTATAACTAGTATGGATTTATCAATATCTATAATTTACATTATTGTAACTGTAGCATTTTGTATAGAATAAGCAGCATCAGTTACCTAGGATTCTTGCAGGAAATAAAGCTTTGAATTTCCAGGTACTAAGGCATTTAAAAATCTCAAATGATTTACAGTGACAATTTCAGGAACTTAAGGAAAAAAAATATTATAGACTGTAAATCCTGACAAGATAGACCATCTACTCTTACCTTCTACACCACAAAAGCAATGGAATGTCAGCAGTTATTGATATGATACAGATATGGATGGATTTATATTAAATATTTCATATTATGATACTGTGACAACATAAGGTAGCACACTAAACATCTGCAACACTCAGCTTTTGCCTTATGTTATTGCATTGGGTTTGCGTGGCAAGGTTTTGGTAGCGGGGGGGCTGTGAGAAGCTGCTAGAAGCTTCCCAAATGTCCGATAGAGTCAATATTTAAGAAGGAAAAAACAAACCTTATGAAACAGCAATTGCATCCGGAAGAGAGGAGTGAGAATATGTGAGAGAAACAACTATGCAGACACACCAAAGTCAGTGAAGAAGGAGGGGGAGGAGGCGCTCCAGACACCGGAACAGAGAGTCCCCTGCGGCCTGTGGTGAAGACCATGGTGAGGCAGGCTGTCCCCCTGCAGCCCATGGAGGTTAATGGTGGAGCAGATATCCACCTGCAGCCTGTGGAGGACCTCAAGCCAGAGCAGGTGGATGCATCCGAAGGAGGCTGTGACCCCGTGGGAAGCCCGCGCTGGAGCAGGCTCCTGGCAGGACCTGGGGCCCTGTGGAGAGAGGAGCCCACGCTGGAGCAGGTTTGCTGGCAGGACTTGTGACCCCATGGGGGACCCACGCTGGGGCAGTCTGTTCCTGAAGGACTGCACCCCATGGAAAGGACCCACGCTGGGACAGTCTGTTCCTGAAGGACTGCACCCCGTGGAAAGGACCCACGCTGGAGCAGTTCTTGAAGAGCTGTCTCCCGTGGGAAGGACTCACACTGGAGAAGTTCGTGGAGGACTGCCTCCCGTGGGTGGGACACCACCCTGGAGCAGGGGAAGAGTGTGAGGAGTCCTCCCCTTGAGGACGAAGGAGCAGCAGAGACAAGGTGTGATGAACTGACCTCAACCCCCATTCCCTGTTCCCCTGCGCCACTCTTTGGGAGGAGGTAGAGAAATCGGGAGTGAAGTTGAGCCCAGGAAGAAGGGAGGGGTGGGGGGAAGGTGTTCTTAAGGTTTAGGTTTTATTTCTCATTATCCTACTCTGATTTGATTGGTAATAAATTAAATTAATTTTCCCCAAGTTGAGTCTGTTTTGCCCATGACGATAATTGGTGAGTGATCTTCCTGTCCTTATCTCGACCCACGAGCCTTTCATGGTATTTTTCTCCCCCTGTCCAGCTGAGGGGAGGAGAGATAGAGTGGCTTGGTGGACACCTTGGCGTCCAGCCAGGGTCAACCCACCCCAGCCTTCCACACCACTGAGAAATATTCTCCCATTCTCACAGAAGAGAGCATTTATTATGTCATATAAGTACTGCTTTCATTTAAAAGCATTAAAAAGAACAAATACAAATTATATACATATAACTAAAAATTCCATTTTCAAATGCTTTCATGTTCAACATTAGTGTCAGATAAGACAACTGGTAAACAAGAAAACACCTAAGGAACCCTCTACAGGGTCTAGAATCTGCTTTGCAACCATCTATAAACATGTTGAGAACTTTGTTAAATCCCACCCTTGTAATTTAACATAATTAAAATCAGGTATTGAATGTCATTTTATTGACAAGAGCTCTGTAGGAAGCCAACAGTGACAAATAGGAGCAGAACTGAGGTTTACACATAGAAATTCAAATCAAGACAAGAATACAAGTTTTATTACTCCTGTCATTTCATTATTTAAGCAATAACAAACCGTAGTAACCTTACAAGCTTCATAAGAGAAGCAATTGTATAGTTTCAGTAAAATTAATTCACTATTTTAGTATCCTTAAACAAAAGCTGCAAATTAATATAAATTAAGTATCAGATATTGCAATAGTTATAATATTTTAAGTATCCAAAGAGAAGTAATGTATTTTTATTGCTGAAATTAAGTTTTAAATACAAAGCTTTAGTTCCTCAAAATAGTTTCAACAGTACTTCCTCTGAAAGCAGCAGAAAGAAAAATGTATAAGAAAAACTTATGCTGTATTTGAAACAATATTGAGGTTGTATTCTGGTCTTGAGAATTAATTGTTCAGATAGCTTCTAGAAACATAGTAGTAGAGCTAGAATGATGGGTACCATCTGTTTTCTTCTTAGTTGAGTAGGCATTTAATCCTTTTAATCTTGTAAATATTTATCCACAAATGGCTGACAGCTCTGTCTCCCTCACCTCATGTTATGGTCCTATTGGTTCCCAGAAATCAGTCATAGGAACTATAACAAAAAGTCAAAATTATCCACAGCACCAGTATTTCTCTACCTTTCTCAAAATGACTTATTGCCAAAATGTGATGCTCAAGGGTAGGGTATTAACAGGGCAAAACATTTTGGGAGAGATGATACACAAAGAGCAATAGTCTTCGGTCTGCTCACATTCTGTTCTGAGCAGTACCAGCAGTTCCATTTCACCTAGATGACATGCTCTTGTTATCTGTACTAAATAATGTAATTCCCCTTCATTTTCTTTCCCTATAATACTTCTAGCCTCTTTACAATGCTTGCTGATGTCGACATCAGAGTAACAATGACAGAAGTTACATACAAAAACAGAGAGAAAAAGACAGGAAACATGTATTTCTCTATGGCATTTTGAGACTTAAAAGGCAATTTTAATTTATTATTAATGAAAGGACCAATAAATTTTAGGTAGGTACCCTTTAGGCAGGTACCCTATAAACCTCCCCATGTAGCTGAAATTATTAGAAAGCATTGATGTAAAATGACCATAAAGTACCAATGCAAATATTAGTCAACAAAAACCATCGAGTCTCCTGAAATAAGTGAAATATAGATGTGTAATAAAAAGTACACTACAAGGACATTATACAATCTGTATATGATGATGTCACCATCCAGAACTAAAAGAACGCATCAGACACTTCTAAATCCCAAGATGAATAACCTGCAAGTTACACACACAGAAGTGGCAAGAGGAGTGGGAACTCTCACTACCAGCACTACAGAGACAAGGAGTGGTGAGCCTCAGTGTCGCTAGGCAAAAACGTTCTGTAAAGGGACAGAAAAGGCAAGCTCAAGTTTGTGCTCCAATTTCCACAACAGAGCTAGTTACTTAAAATGCTGTTTCTACTGATAAGCAACCTTACAAGAACTAATAGATTCAGAATGATGTTTTCTGTTGGTAGTGTGATTTTGCATATACGTAATAGCGCCTATCGAATGAGAATAACAGCAAAAACTGGTTGAACTATCTTCTTCCATTTATCCCATAGCACAGCATGAGATGCAAAATAAAACAAAAGATTCAACAGAAAATTATTATTCCAGATGTTTTTATCTACATTAGTTACTGGATAGGAATACTTAAGCCATTTAGTCCACAGTATCCTATGCTTGTGAAGCCTAACTTCTAAAATTAATTCTTCCTCTTTCTCTTATTTTATGACTCAAATCCTATGCTCTACCTAGAGGGGAACATCTACAGAGAACATTTTGAATTCTGGAAGGACTCCCTTTCCATTAAACTACCCATAGATTTACAACCCACTTTCAGAAAAGGAAGCAGGACAGCAGACACTAGTTTCTTGCAATAATCCACACAGCTGTAATACATCTATGAACTAGAAGATCCCTTCTTCTGGAAAAGAGAGCAAGCAACCAAAGCTTGATAGCTTCAGTTTTGCATCTAGAGAAAGGATACATGTCTCAATTACAAAAATATGCCCTTTAACATGTATTCCTTACTACCTTCTCTCTTTAAACATTAGATTGATCCCACTGATTAGATAAACATAATAAGTTTGACTCACAAAAGCCTTATTATCTCTCTAGAAATCCTTTTCCTGTATTTAATGAAAGCTACCATCCACAAACTCTAAAAGTGTCACTGAATTTTCTTTAGATTGAGAAATATACTCAACCTTGGTGGTTTTTTCCAGTTTTGCTCAATATTTAAAATTTCTCTCTCTCAATTTAAATTATCAGAATTTATATCATCAGAATATGATGACCAAAACTAAATAACTTGGGCACCCTCACAATCAGCTAAAATATATTCAAACACTGTAAGACTTCTCCCATACTGATGCAATGCTGCATGTAACAGTTGTTTATACGAGTAGTTTACCTAAAGCTTTCTTAGGTTTTATGACAGCAGTTTATTCTCTACATTATTTCGGTCACTGTAAGATTTGTGATTCTAATTTTAGTATTCATTTCTTTCATTCTGTATGTCATCAGCACTTTAACATTTTTTCCAGTATTGCTTGGAATTCCTTTCTCACTTTAAATCCCACAAAAGAAATCAGCTACTAAAATAAATAATTTCTGAAACCTCGTTCATTCAATTCCACCCACAATACAGAAGTATTGGAATTTTGTCACATTTTTGAATATTAATACATTTTGTATTTGCCTTTACGTTGCAAAGTCATTGTGAGTTCCCAGAAGTTATTCTGCACTCTCCTCATCTCAGTCTTTCTTGCCCCTACTTTGCACCAGTATAAAAGCTTGTGCTTCTTAAACCAAATCAACAGTCTAATCTAGATTATGACCTGTCCAAATGTTAATTTGTTTTTTAAAAAAAAAAAACACAACAAAAAACCCAAGCAGCTCTCCAATGTAATTCTCCATTTGGCTACACAAAACCAAAGAACATAGCTTTGTTTAGGCAGCAGTGACACCTCTATATTGTACTGGTTTAACATGATAGCTAAACTTTAACATCTCAAGTATATTTTTAGATGCTGGAGGACTTCACAGTTGTTACTTTACTAAACAAGACAAGTGTTGTGATATTCACCTTCGTACCAAGAGCTCTGCAAACAGATTTTTCAATTTAGCAGTGAAAGAAAGATGGTCTAGCAAGGGCCAACTAAAAAAAACTTCAATAGAAAATAAAACATTGGAAAAAAAATTATTCCAATCTCAACATGTGAGGCTTATACAAGCCTTTTTTTAATTGCCCTTTCCAAAGTCTCAATAAATATTAATCAAATTCAGATGACAAATGCTCTTTGTGAACTGAAAGTTGAAATACTTCACTGAACTACAATTTTATTTTAGAACATGCAATACTTCAAATATGTACAGGAAAATAAGTTGTGCGAGCAATACCAGGGAAGGTTAACCTTCTGACAAACAAAACAGTTTCATTGTCAGACTAGATTAAAGACACTTAAAAACACCTATGTCAACATCCAAATCCACTGAGGGTGAATTTATCATCATCACAAGAGCCAATTGCCAGGAAAAGGAAAGCTTGTATTAAAACTTCCAGACAAATACAACTTCCTACAGAGAAGTCTAGGCTCTAGAACTCCTTTCAATAAGTGTATGATATTTAACATATTTAATAGGTGTCTTCCATTATTCATCACCAACATCTCTTATCTTATCTCATCTTATCTCATCTTATCTCATCTCATCTCATCTTATCTTATCTCTTATCTCTTATTATTTTGAATGTAACCAGAGCAGGTGACACGTTCAGAAGAAGCCCCACCGTATATTAAACTGCCAGAAAATGAGAAGAAATATGCCCTGTTCACTGATGGGTCCTGCCGGATTGTGGGAAAGCATCGAAAGTGGAAGGCTGCTGTGTGGAGTCCTACACGACAAGTTGCAGAAGCCAATGAAGGACAAGGTGAATCGAGCCAGTTTGCAGAGGTGAAAGCCATTCAGCTGGCTTTGGACATTGCCGAGCAAGAAAAATGGCCAGTACTTTATCTCTACACTGACTCATGGATGGTGGCAAATGCTCTGTGGGGGTGGTTACAGCAGTGGAAGCAGGGCAACTGGCAGCACAGGGGCAAACCCATCTGGGCTGCTGAACTATGGCAAGATATTGCTGCCCGGATAGAGAATCTGGTTGTGAAAGTATGCCATGTAGATGCCCATGTACCGAAGAATAGGGCCACGGAGGAACATCAGAACAACCAGCAGGTGGATTGGGCTGCTAGGATTGCAGTGGCTCAGGTGGATCTGGACTGGCAACATAGGGGTGAACTATTCATAGCTCGGTGGGCCCATGACACCTCAGGCCATCAAGGAAGAGATGCGGCATATAGATGGGCTCGTGACCGAGGGGTGGACTTGACCATGGACACTATTGCACAGGTCATCCATGAATGTGAGACATGTGCTGCAATCAAACAAGCCAAGCATTTGAAGCCTCTTTGGTATGGAGGACGATGGCTGAAATATAAATATGGGGAGGCCTGGCAGATTGATTATATCACACTGCCACAAACCCGTCAAGGCAAGCGCCATGTGCTCACAATGGTGGAAGCAACCACCGGATGGCTGGAAACATATCCTGTGCCCCATGCCACCGCCCAGAACACTATCCCAGGCCTTGAAAAACAAGTCCTGTGGCAACAGGGCACCCCAGAGAGAATTGAGTCAGACAACGGGACTCATTTCCCAAACAGCCTCATAGACACCTGGGCCAAAGAATATGGCATTGAGTGGGTATATCACATCCCGTATGTCTCTGGGAAAATCAAGAGATACAATGGACTGTTAAAAACTACACTGAGAGTGTAGTTTTTAGTAGGTGGTGGGACTTTAAAACATTGGGATGCACATTTAGCAAAGGCTACCTGGTTAGTTAACACCAGGGGATCTACCAATCGAGCTGGCCCTGCCCAATCCAAGACATTTTAGGGAAGACAGTCTGGGTTTGTCCCGTCTCAGGCAAAGGCAAACCCATCCATGGGATTGCTTTTGCCCAAGGACCTGGGTGCACTTGGTGGGTGATGCGGAAGGATGGGGAGGTCCGATGTGTACCTCATGGGGACCTGATTTTGGGTGAAAATAACCAATGAATCAAATTGTATGATGTTAATTACTAAATAATCCTGCCACTGTATGTCCTCATTACTATATTTGTTATCAATTGTACAACAGTAATAATCACCCAAACTAATGACAGATGGACTTTGATGAAAACCAAGTAAAGTGCAGCAGTGATGGGATCAGACCTGACCTCAGCAGCTGGCACCCAGCAACTTCCTCAAGATCTACATCTTCAACCCATGGACTGTGGGCATGGGCCGCACTGGATACATCAGTCGCAAGCTCCAAAATACAGCATGCAACAGGCCAGCACCACACACCATCTCACCTGCCCTGAGAGACTGTTCTAACAGACAGAGTCAAAAGTCATGGATTAAATCAACTCAACGGACATATTAGAGGGATGGCCTATAGACTAAGATAATTATATCTGTATGAATATGTATGTACATATATATATATGTCAAAGACAGGGAAAAGTGGTGGCAATTAATTAGAAACTGTAAGATCTGGGCATGACATAGATGGTATAGAATAAGGGGTGGATAATGTCCTGGTTCCAGCAGGGATAGGGTTAATTTTCTCAAGGAGCTGGCACAGGTATTCCATGCCATATGACAGATGCCATGCCCAGTCTATAGCCGGGGAGCTGGCCCGGGGGAGGGAGCAGGAAGTCACCCCTTGGGAGCAGGCTGGGGCTTTCCAGGTCCGGTGAACAGTGGTACAGTAATCGTGTTTTGTATATTCCTCTGTCAGTATTGTTGTTGTTGTTTTTCCTCTTTTCCTTCCCTGTTCTGTTAAACTGCCTTTATCTCAAGCCACAAGTTTTGCCTTTTTCTTCCAGTTCTCCCCCACAGCTGTGAGGGGTTGAGAGAGCGCCTGCATGGTTCTTTGTTGCCAGCTGAGGCTAAACCACGACATCTTGGTAGGATGTACACCTATCCACTAGTAACAGTTCAGTTCACAGATCTGCTGCAGATAAGAGAAACTGAACACAAAAATGCAGTTGAACAGGAAGTTTTGGAAAAATACATAGTATTCATTACAAACTTTGCTTAGAAAGCACAGTTGTCGCGAAAAAAAGGGAAAAATTACATGACATACAGCTTTTGGGTGTTTTTAAAAGATTTTCAGGTACTTCTAAATTCCAGTGTACAGCCTATTAAATGGAATTAGAGAAGCCATATGACTACTGTCTAGAAAAAATTAGTCTTATTAAAACTCTTCTACTCCACACTCATATTTGTCTCTTTAATATATCATAGGACAGTAAGGTTAAATAAATGCTTTTTGCACTTCAGCAATAGTCCTAATGTGCTTTAATATTATTCATCATGCTTGAGGGTCGGTTTGGATGAAAGTGGTTGCTCACACACGAGTCTTGCATGTTTGACATTCTTCTCATACTGTAGGAATGCAGTTGTCATTTGTTTCTTATACTGGTATCTATCACCATAGCATGTAGATGTCTAAAATCATGATCTGAGAGTGATGCAGGTCTTCAGGTAACGTGCCAATCTCATGGTGGCCTTGGAAAAATAAGGCAAGCTTTGAGCCATGTTATGTGTCATTAACATGGAGATTAAATGCAAGGAATAGAATACTATGATAACGGGCTTTCACTAACGTGAACTACTGAGTAAAAGAGATTTCCACATTTGGAAACCACTTTTTTTTTTCTTTTCTCTGTAGGTGACTTCACGTCTAAGTAAGGCTTTGCTATTGCAGAATGCTTACTCTCTAGATACAACAGTCATTGTTAAGGGCTATTTCCATGCTGAATTACAGGGATTGTGTCACCATCAGAATTTTGGGTTATTTGATCATGGGTCAGTCTACACAACACCAGGCCTGCTGGCAACAGATGGGGTACACTTTTCTCAAAGGGGGAAAAGGGTCTTTGCACAAGAGTTAGCAGGGCTCATCGAAACAGCTTTAAACTAGATTTGAAGGGGGAAAGGGATAAAACCAGGCTCACTAGTGATAACCCATGGGACAGCATGCCAATGTTTCAGGGATGGTGTGCTAGCGAGGTACTTCAGTCTGCTCCACGATGTGCTGAGTACACTGGAGCACATTTGAAATGTTGCTATACTAATGTGCACAGCATGAGAAATAAACAAGAGGAGCTAGAAGCTTTGGCCCAGTCCCAGAGATACATCATCATTGGCATAAGTAAAACCTGGTGGGATGAGTCCTGTGACTGGGGTGCTGTGATGGATGGTTACAGGCTCTTCAGGAGGGATAGGTAGGGCAGGCAAGGCGGGGGAGTGGCACTGTACATAAGGGAGGGGTTGGATTGTATGGCGCTTACGGTTGGAGATGACACAGTTGAGAGCCTCTGGGTAAGGATGAAGGGGAAAGCAAATAAAGCTGATGTTGTTGTGGGAGCCTACTATCGATCACCCAGCCAGGACGATGATACTGAAGAATTATTCTACAAGGAATTAAGGGATATCTCTAGATCAGCTGCCCTTGTCCTTATGGGCGATTTTAACTTCCCAGATGTCAACTGGGAACATCATACAGCAGACACAAACAGGTCCAGGAAATTCCTGAAGCATGTTGAGAACAACTTCTTGGTGCAGGTACTAAGGGAGCTGACTAGGAAAGGTGCCCTCCTACATTTGTTGTTTGTAAACAGAAAGGGATTTGTGGGCGAAGTGGTGATTGATGGCTGTCTTGGTCACAGTAACCATGAAGTAGTTGAGTTTCAAATCGTTGGCAATAGGAGAAAAACTGCCAGCAAAACTTCGACCCTGGATATGGGGAGAACAGACTTCAGACTGCTGAAGGAGCTAATTAGTGAGGTGTCCTGGTTTGGGGTGGAGCAGAGCCAACTTTCTGTTCAGTGAGAGAGGCTCTTGCTCTTACTTGTTGCTGTGGCAACCAGGGTCAGCTGACTTGGTTGCTTACCCTGTGGAGGGGTCACACCTGTGGGGAGGAGTGGACAGGTCAGGTATCCCAAACTGACCAATCGGGTATTCCATCCCATCTGCCCTGCTCAGTATAAAAGTTGAGGGATAAAAGGGGTCAAGTTGGCTCTTCTTCAATGGCTTTCTTTTGTCAATGGCTGATGTCTGAGGGGGGGGCCTTGTTAGTTTGTCTACCTTCAGTCCCCATCAGTGTGTTCCAGTTCCCATTTGTCATTGAGTACAGTCTGAAACTTCCCCAGTGCCTGCTGGTGACGTCTCCCTGGGAGCTTGATATGGTTTTGTGTATATTTGTATATGTTGTATCTATTTCATGATTTCCTTTTTTATTATATTATTAATTTTTCATTAAAGTAGTTTTTTCTAAACTCACAAATCTCTATCTCTCTTCTTCCTCTCCTTGGAGTGAGAGGTGGGGGACAGCATCTGTCATCTTGTCATTGTCCAACCTGGCCCAAACTATGACATGAGGTCCCCTGGGAATCTGCTTTTGAAGGTATTGGGGTCCAGGTCCAGGAATGCTGGTCACTTTTTAAGTGCCACCTCTTAAGAGCACAGGAGTAGGCAATTCCAAAGTGTTGGAAGTCAAGCAAGCGGGGCAATGGACTGTTAAAAACTACCCGGAGAGTGTAGTTTTTAGTAGATGGTGGGACTTTAAAACATTGGGATGCACATTTAGCAAAGGCTACCTGGTTAGTTAACACCAGGGGATCTACCAATTGAGCTGGCCCTAGGCCCTAGCCGACTCTAGGTTTTCACTGAATCCATAAACTGAAAAGAGATTCTTCCATAAAGTCCTTTTTATTAATAGTGCTACAACTCAAGCTGCATGCCTCCAAAGAGGGACCTTGAACAAAGAAATCCCTGGGCAATTATACCCTCACAATCTCAGTTCCCCACCCCTCATGCAACAGTTTGGACCAGTAGTAATATTAGGGTCTGGGGTCTTCATTGGGTCCTTTCATTGTCTCTAGGCAGGCTGTTTTCTTATCTCTAAGGTTGCAGCTTCTGTTAATAAATGTAGCTTCCTTATCTTCTGGCTTGAACCGACTCTGGGGCCTTCTTTTACTTGACTAGGTAAAAGTTCAACATATCTAGGTGAAAGTTGACATCTTGCGGCCTAAGGCTTCAGCAAATTTAGCTACTAATGCTAAGCAAGTTATACTAAACAAGTTCTATATAAGTAGTATACCAAATCGCACAACAATAGCCAGTAAAACTCCAGAGACTGGCATGAAAACAAGTCCAATACACACTAAGAATGGCAGCCTGTAAAAATTATCAGTTTAAACTGGCTTCAAAACAGCAAACTTCAGTTCTTCATGAGAACAAAAGTTCAATGACTTTTTCAGAAAAATAAGGAAGAGGGGAGGGATGCATTATCTCTGTCACTATATGGTATTAGTGTACCAGACACCATCCAGAGGTAGAGAGGTATGGTTCTTTGCCTAAAAACCTTTGACATGGTATTTAAACACCATATTAGAAATTTGAGCATGATATTATAGATATCATGATACTTCTCTTGAGACTGAGATATTTACACACAATAGACAGTAATGCTAAACACTGAAAACCATTAAAAAGTGATCAGATATTTTGACTAGAAATCACAACAATTTTAATCAAGCCCCTATTCGTACTAGACACTTTTACTTATAATGATAAACCTACCTTTTTTCTCTGAATTTTTGCATGATTGACCTTAGAAAACAATCAACCTAATCAAAGCTAATAGTTACTAAGATTAAAATTTTTCATTTTATTTGGAGCACACTGGTATTGGTCATTCACTCTGAAAGAGGTAATCGCTATATGGAATAGCTAATAATACCTGACATGCAAATTACATCCAGGATTGATACCAAACAGTTATTTTCAGCCTACAGGGAACAGTAGGAATGTGTGCCTAGTACGTTCTCCTAGTTTCATCATAAGCATTTTCCAGTGATTTCCCTTACACTTAATTACAAAATCCAATTGTGTAGGGCTTTTAGATCACCCTTATGGAAGAGTCAACATTCCCTATGCAACATGTCAACAGCCTAACAGAATTTTAGACTTTATTTTGGGAGCCAGGAATAAAAGCTAAGTTTGTAAACTCACAGATTCTCTACTGAATCAGTCCTTTTAACTTTCTAACTTTTCAAATACATTTTTGCTTTAAATGAGGTCAATCAGCAGACAGCAATAGGAAGAAGGCAGAGCAAAGACTGCCCATTTTTGCATCGCTTTCTGTACCCAAAGCATTCCATCAAAGATATATGAACTAGTGAAACAAAATGAAAAGTAAATTCAAGAAACACAAGCTTCCCACCCGCCGAGAAAGGTTACATACCAATGACCTGTACAGCCAAATTCAA
Source organism: Larus michahellis (assembly GCF_964199755.1). Classification (NCBI taxonomy): domain Eukaryota; kingdom Metazoa; phylum Chordata; class Aves; order Charadriiformes; family Laridae; genus Larus; species Larus michahellis. The sequence goes on along the minus strand of NC_133929.1, from coordinate 22,559,358 downwards.
GTCAGAGGAACAACCTTCTGTATTCTAAATGCACCCATAGATTTAATAGGATATAATCACAGAATGGCTGAGATTGGAAGGTGTAGGAATGTATCTGAGAGAAAATGGCCATGTGAGCCAGCCTCCCTACTATGAGAGATTAGATTAAGAACAAAACAGGTGGTAGAAGATGGAATCAGTACATGGGAAAAACGGGAACTGAGAAGGTAGAAAACATGTTGTGCTAATGACTAAGCAATTTACTATGCGAATTCTTGTAACCAATCTGATGTGTGAATGAACTGCATGGACAGCGCATGGACAGTGTAACTAGCTAATCAGAAATAAGCGAGTCGCGTGTACGGCTACAACACAGGGTATAAAAGATGATGATCTGTGCTTAATAAACGGCTTCTGTTGATTCACATTGGATCATCTGGAGTCCAGTTATTTCTCCTCAGATGGTGACCCCGACGTGATACCGATTGGCGCTTGGCTTGAGCAACGGAACGCGAGGGGCGGAAGACCCAGAAGGAGATGCACCGGCTGGAGGATGGATCCACCTCAGCTGGACTGAGACCGGGCGGATTGGGCGGCAATCCGGAATAGAGGAAACAGACGATGTGGCCACGGACACCCAGAGAGAGGTGAGCAGCCGGGGCAGGAGATAGGGCAACAAGTAACAAAAGAAGAAGGGGCTGTATTAAGACTTCTCCTGCATATCCTCTCTAAGAGAGGGGTGAAATACGATGAGCGTATGCTCCGAAGGTTGTTAATATGGTGCAGAGAGAACGGATTCGCACCAGAGCCCCAGACAGCTTTTAAACCAGAAATATGGGAGGCTGTTGGGAAAAAACTGTGGGAAGTGATAAGTAAAGGAGACAAAGAGGCATCACCGTTAGCGACGACATGGTGGTTGGTGTTATCGACCTTACAAGATATGAAGGCGGAGCGAGCCACGGCAGCCGGGGCTTTTGCAGCATTACAACCCACGGGAGGGGGATCGAACAGGCCAGGTCCGAAGGTCTGGGACGATCCCCTGCTGATCCCCTCTGCTCCACCTGAGGCCGAGGGAGGAGGCAGAATGTCAGCAGAGAAGGACAGAGCTGGAGCTGTTTGCTCCTGCCATTGCCCGCCTCGCCCCCTCCCCTCCCCAGTCGTCCCCCTGAGATAAAAGTGCTGTTTTTGTATGTCTGCTGTGTAAGTGTGTGTGGGCGCCAGCTTATACCTGCTGATCAGCATGTGTGCTACTGTTTGCTTTTTGTTGTGTGCAGTGTCGTTAGGTGACTCCCCTTGAGCAGGTGTTCTGCCCGGTGTGGTACTGTTCTCGTATGCAACTAGGGCTGACACTCCGTCAAGTGAAGAAGTTTGTGTATACACAATGTTTAGACGTAAGGCGAGCACGCCCCAGGTAGATACACCAGGATGGGCTGTAGAACCGATGGAAGTCCTGAAATATTGGGGGAGTTTTCATGAGCCGACACGTTTACACTCTCGGGAACGGGTCGCCCGTGCAGGGCGTATGGCTGGTTGTTTGTTGTTTGTCTATAAGGTCATGGTTGATTGGGAAAAGGAGTTGAGACAAAATCTATAGGATGCTCTATAGGAAAATGAGAAACTTAAGGAAAAATGAGAACCTGAGCTCTTGTTGCAAAGGCAGACTTTTATGTCAGTCGTAAGTGATGGAAAAAAAAAAGAAAAAAAAAGAAAAAAAAGAAAAAAAAAGGAAAAAAAAAGAAAAAAAAAGAAAAAAAAAAAAGGAAACCGAACAGGAACAATTAGATGGGAAATGTGCCACGTTAGCACAAAAGTATGCCATAAGCATTACGAGAAAGCGTCAGAAAAAGAGAAATAGGACACCTGATTCAAAGCAGTACCATAGAGATATGTTTTTGGGTTTTTCCTATATGTGTCTATGTTATTGCATGCCTTAGTAGATTGCTCTGTGTTATACCCTGCGAGACTAAAATGAACCCCAGCAGAAGCGGTCTCTTGAGCAAGGGGGTGGAATATGGGAAAGCAACGGAAGATCGGCGAGGAGGATTGTAAATACACTCAAGGGACTCGCACCTGGGTGCTGGAAAACACATATATCACACCAATTGTTATTCAGTCTCGGGTGCTTGCAAGAAAAACATTTGGATGACATAAGCCTGTAATGGACTCACAGACACCTTATCCAGCTGCTTGAGAATCTTGGCCTGTTGTGGAAGAAGATCAAAGCACAGTACCAGCAAGAACAGGGAGTCCGCATGCGCTCTTGCTAACGAGGACTCTTTTGCTGCCAAGGATTCGTGATAACAAGGACTCTCTTGCTGCCAAGGCTAAGTTTAACAATGCTACTAGTACAGCTATTTCTGAGTTATTGCTAGATGTAGATAGTATTCGATATGCGATGTTGCAAAACAGAACTGCTAATGATTTTTTGCTTTCAGCTCACAGACATGGTTGTCAAGATTTTAAAGGACTGTATTGTATGAATCTAAGTGACCACTCCAAATCCATCCATGCCCAGTTGCAAGAACTGCACCGACCGAACCAGCAACTTGTGGAGACCACTGGGTGAAATCTCTTTGCTGGATGGACTTGGGGGTGGGGTTGGTTGAAGCAAATTATACTCATTGCCTGTGTGGAAGGAATTTGTCTGTTATGTTTAGTATGCTGTTTGCCGTGTTTAATAAGCATTATACGATCAGCTGTAAATGCCGCTTTGCATCGTACCCTTGTACGAGTTGTAGAATATGTTGCTGTAAAAACTATGTGTGTATCCATGAGAACCTGACCTTCACAGAAGAAGATAACAAGAAGGGATTACAACAATGTAGTCACGTATCAGACAGCCGCTGTTAGCAAAGCTGGACCATGAGTTTGGTGAGACTTGCTGCATACGCTGGCCACGCATGCAGCGACTCTAGCCTGTACTTTTCTACTCAATCCAGTGCAGGAGAGTCTGGTGGGACTTGCTGCGTGCACTGGCCATGCATGCAGCGACTCTAGCCTGTACTTCTCCACTCAATCCAGTGCAGGATATAGGGGGGCTGTCTCGGGTCAGAGATGGGGAGAGAGACATGAGCACACTTTGAAGGTACAGGGGATGCCCTGAAGCACTGTGACTGCCCCCGCGCCCCTCCCATAAGTTCTATGTTCATTAACCCCAACAGCTCCGAAGGCATTACAGCATGTTGCAAGATAAGATATAGTCTACTACTGCTGCAAGACACATTAAACACCTTCCTACAAGAATTTCAACTTTATGCCCTGATAGGACAGTGGGATGATGCACTTGCAAAGAGCCTGACTGCATTAGTGTCGGGTCTGCCAGCGGAAAGGTACAAGTATGCAAGAAACTCAAGTGCATGCTGACCTTGCAGATCTGAGACAAATAACTCTGAGGAGGTAGGGAACAGCTGGCCTTGCAGATCCGAGACAAATAACCTTGAGGAAGTAGGGAGTTAAGCAACAAATTATAACTGTAGCTTCTAGCACACAGCAAAACTGTAGCTTCTAGCATGTAGCGAAACCGCAAGTAGGAGGGATTATTGTAATGAAACATTTAGAGCTAAGCCAATCAGAAATGATAGAATTTATGTAACTGTTAAGTAGCTGTATAAAAGGCTTTCCGACGCGTCTAATAAACTGACATTTTGCTTGCATCAAGCAGCGTCCCGTCTCCCAATCGCGGCAAATTGGTGACCCCGACGTGATGGGTTGGTGAACCACCTAGCTGAGCGGCTTGCTGCGAGTCCCACGGAACGTTGAATGAGCTGCTGAAAGGAAGCAGGAACTGGCCAGGAATCCCTCTGGATTTAAGAGGTGAGCTGTGGGAAACATGGGGAATCAGATGTCCCCCGCAGAGAGAGACGTATATGAGGTTATGAAAACGCTCCTCCGGAAACATAAAAAAGATATTTCCGGGCAGGACTTAAAGATTATGCTTAAGTGGGTACAAATGAAGATCCCCACTGTTACGGCCTCCAGTATTTTTACCCGGGAACTTTGGGATGATGTGGGGGTAAAGTTGTGGGACTCAGCGACGTCAGGGAACGCCGAGGCTCAGCGTTTGCTTCCGTGGTGGAGAAATATCTTTGAGGCTATTAAGGCACAGGAAAGGGGCCATAAAGACTCTCCAGATACTAAGGGGGAACCTCCACCAGCTCAGCCTTTGCTTCCCCCTCCGCTACCTCCGCGACGCGCTAAGTCGCCCGGACCCTTAAAGGTCTGTACCGCAGGCTACCCTCCTGAGGAAGATCCGCTTGACCCGAGGCCCGTCGATCCTGATAAAGAGCCTGACTTGTACCCCCCTGACCCTCATGATACATGGGCGAATATTAGACCTCAAGCTTTAAAAGAAGGTGACTTGGAAATAGCGCGAACGATAGTCGCCCCTGTTATTTATCAAGGCCGGGGAGTGCAGTGGGAGGCTTTGTCCTTCCGGTGATTAAAGAGCTGCGCCGTACCGTCACAGAACACGGGCTCTCTTCCCCATATTTTGCGAGCCTGCTGTCTTCTGTCTTTGATACGTACATTATGACTCCCCATGATTTAAAATCGCTAGCGCAATTGTTATTAACCCCTACCCAGTATTCCCTCTGGGAGTCGCATTGGAGAGGGGGCCTTCAAACTCTCCTCACCAGCTACGTGGGTCATAATAATGCTGCTCTTGCCGCACTGACCATGGAGCACCTTATGGGTACGGGTCAGCACTCTGATCCAGCGGCACAGGCTCGAGATTGTCCACGAGAGGCCCTGGAAGCGATCCGCGAAGAAGCAAAAAAGGCTTTACTGTGTTCACCGATGGGTCTGGAAAAACACACAAGTCGGTGATTGTCTGGTGGGATGACCGCTCTCAACAATGGGAGTCGGACGTTGAGACAGTCTCCGGGTCCCCTCAAATCGTAGAGCTTGCCGCTGTTGTTCGAGCTTTTCTTAAGTGGTCTACACCACTGAATCTTATTACTGATTTTGCTTATGTTGCAGGCGTCGTCGAACGGGCAGAGGCCTCGGTGCTGCGTCATACTTCGCATGCTGATTTGTTTGCTTTGTTGCAGGAACTTGTTTTCCTTTTAACCTCTCGAACACATCCCTATTTTGTTTTACATATTAGATCGCACACCTCTTTACCTAGGTTTATTGCAGAGGGCAATCGACGGGCCGATATGCTCACGCTGCCCGTACAAGTTTTACCTGACCGTATTGCACAAGCTAAGCTTAGTCATTCCTTTTTCCATCAGAATGCAGGGGGCCTCAAACGCCAGTTTGGCCTCACTTCTCAGCAAGCGGCGAACATTATCGCTGTCTGCCCTGATTGTCAAAAACATTCTTTTCCTACGGCCCCAGGCGGGGTTAATCCCAGAGGCTTACAAAGCCTGCAATTATGGCAGACGGATGTCACACACACTATCCAGAATTTGGGAGATTAAAATACGTCCATTCCTCTATTGACACCTTTTCAGGCGCTCTATTTGCCTCCTGCCATGTGGGGGAGGCGGCGAAAGATGTTCGCAGGCATCTGCTGCGTGCTTTTGCTACCTTAGGCATCCCTGCACAAATCAAAACAGACAATGGCCCTGCTTATATCTCGGCTGCACTTAAAACCTTTTTTATCTCTTGGGGGATCACTCACATCACTGGGATCCCGCATTCCCCTACGGGCCAGTCCCTGATTGAACGCTCTCATCAGTCTTTAAAGCGCTTGTTACAGCAACAGAAGGGGGGAGTAGGGACAGCCACCCCTAAAGAACGTCTACAGAAAGCCCTGTATGTTTTTAACTTTTTAAATTGTTCTTTAATAGATAACAACCCTCCGATCGTTCGCCACTTTAACACAAACACTTCTTTCGAAGCCAGCGTAAAAGCTCCAGTCCTGATCCGCGACCCTGAGACAGGTAAGGTCTTGGGGCCATACCCCCTTGTCACATGGGGCAGAGGCTATGCTTGTGTTTCCACAGAACGAGGCCCCAGGTGGATCCCAGTGAAGAGCGTGCGACCTTTCCGTGAACCCCTACCACAGTCGGGCGGCCACAACACCAATCCACAGCTAGATCATTCCCCTGAACAGCATACCGGAGAACATTCGGAGGACTGATGCAGTGCTTTTATGGACAATAGAGCAGAGACGCCAGTAGAACATATTCATTGCGTCACCTGTGGTCATGGTCGGGGGCCCAAAAAGAGGGGCGCTTAGTAAAGGATTCTGCACCGACTGCCATCTCACCTATTGGTAATGCTACCCTCTGGCAACAACAATGGTGTTTGAGCATTGCTCGAGATGCCACTCACTCAGCCCCCGGTACCATGCTCCCTAGGCGGCTCCCCTTGGGGTTCTTTTTTATTTCCGGAAATAGAGCTTGGTCTGGGATCCCTTCTAACCCTAGAGGAGGCCCGTGTACTATTGGACAGCTTAGTCTTGGCACTCCTCACTATCATCCAAGCCCAAAACAGCGGTTACGTTTTACTCGTGACACAACACAAGCATTAGATAATACCTGTGACGATAATGTTAAGCTATGGAATCGCTGGGAGGTTTTTTTCGCCTCGCTATTTACCCCTGGGGTGGCAGCAGCGAGAGCCCACAGAGACTTAGATGCAATTGCCTGTTGGGTTGTTGTCGTGGTTTAGCCTCAGACGGCAACAAAGAACCACGTGCCGCTCGCTCGCGCCTTCCTAATACAGGAAGAATCGTAAGAAAAGGCAAGACTCTTGGGTTGGGACAAAGGCAGTTTAACAGGACAGCAAAGGGAACAGGCAAACAACAACAACAACAACAACATGGATAGGGGAATATACAAACGCGATTACAGAACCGCCGCTCCCCGCTGCTCGCCGGCCGGACCCGGGACGCCCCAGCCCGCTTTTAAGCAGCAACTTCCTGCCCCCGCCCCCGGCAGCTCAGGGTGGGCGTGGCTCACATGGCATGGAATACCAGGAAAAATTAACCCTATCCCCACCGGAACCAGGACAGTTGTTAAGCAAGCAAATGCTACCAGCCGCATACTATCTGAGATGGCTGAAGACTTGTCCATGGTACAACACGCAGTCCTGCAAAACAGAGCCGCTATTGACTTCTTGCTACTGGCCCACGGACATGGCTGTGAGGACTTTGACGGAATGTGCTGCATGGACTTAGAGGACCACTCTTCTTCGATACATAAGCAAATTACACAACTCCTCGCACATTCACAAAAGGTGCAATCTGATACGGACTTCTTCGGATTGGGTGCTTTGGGTGATTGGTTTGGGCTAAACGGCTGGCTTAGGAGCTTGGTACAATCTGCTGTACTCATATTAGTTATTATATTGGTAGGCCTTTTGATTCTAAGCTGCGCTCTTTCCTGTGTCAGGTCTATGGTGACTAAAGTTGTTCGACATACATGGTTTATTCAAAACGGCGATATTCCGAAGATTTACGCTAGTGTTAGTTCTGTCCAGCTCACTGAGTATGATGACCTTTAAACCCGCGCCTCAGTTCTGCCTTTAAAGAAACAAAAAGGGGGGAGATGTCGGGTCTGCCAGCGGAAAAGTACAAGTATGCAAGAAACTCAAGGGCATGCCGACCTTGCAGATCTGAGACAAATAACTCTGAGGAGGTAGGGAACAGCTGGCCTTGCAGATCCGAGACAAATAACCTTGAGGAAGTAGGAAGTTAAGCAACAAGTTATCACTGTAGCTTCTAGCACATAGCAAAACTGTAGCTTCTAGCATGTAGCGAAACCGCAAGTGGGAGGGATTATTGTAATGAAACATTTAGAGCTAAGCCAATCAGAAATGATAGAATTTATGTAACTGTTAAGTAGCTGTATAAAAGGCTTTCCGACGCGTCTAATAAACTGACATTTTGCTTGCATCAAGCAGCGTCCCGTCTCTCAATCGCGGCACATTAGAGTGGGTATTTTTGCCACATACCTTTTAAAAACCAGTAACTATGATGATTGAAATGTTACCACGATTGTTTTCCCAGGGTCGCTTGTGCTGTCAGCAGCTTTCTGGAATGGATCCAAGCCACATACATGTCCCCATCAAAAAGGATGACCTTGACCCTTGGTTATCACAAAGTCTTAACCTACAAATTGCCTTAGTACATTATATTGGGCAAATAAATTATTCTTTCCCCTAGCACAGACTATTACAGTCACTTTCACAGTCAGCAGCTGGCTCCTCTGCCATCATTTGTGGGGGTTAACCCGCGAGGGCTTACACCTGATGAACTTTGGCAATCTGATGTTACGCGCATTATGGAATTTGGACATGTTTCAGTTGATTTGTTTTCTTACTTTGTTGTAGCTACTGCTCATACAGGAGAGAAGGCTTGTGATGTTATTCGACATTGGTTGCAATGCATCGCAGTCATGGGAGTACCGAAAACTATAAAAACTGATAATGAACCAGCTTATGTGTCCACTAAAGTACAGGCCTTTTTTTTTTTACAGATATGGGGTATTAAACATGTCACCAGTATTCCTCATTCCCCGACTGGGCAAGCAATTGTGGAGCGTATGCATCATACTTTAAAAACCATGCTTGGTAAACAAAAAAGGGGGAATCCCGTAGGTATGACACCTCAAGAGTGAGTGTATAAAGCAACTCATGTTTTCAATTTTCTAAACATGTCTTCTTTGTCATCCACAGCAGTAGATGGACATTTTGTAAGAACTGTTGAATGGCCTGAACAACCGAAGGTGTATTACAAGCACCTTAAGTCGGGGTGCAGGCTAACCACAGATAATACTGCAACAAATAGAAGTTGTGAGCAAGACAATTCTGCAATGATTTGTACTTCTCATCCGTCTGTTTGCTTCGGCTCAAAATGCAAGTATACAAGAATGTAATCAATCTTATTGTGTAAATTTAACGTGAGTAAGGTATAAAACAGCAGTAATATGGATAGGGGATTGGCAAAATGCATTAAAAACACGTCTTTCTCTGTATTGGGATTGGGAGTACAACTCTCGAAGGCTTTGTGTTACATCTCTCCCCTGGAATACGTTGCTACGTGGCTGGGAAATGGTTAAACACCATCTCCAAGGTGCTTTTGACATGTCATTGCAACAAAATATTCGTCCTTTCCATGATCAGCTAAAAGCTCAAATACTAAAGATTCAAGACTTAATGAACCACAATGTATTTGAAATATTACAAAAGGATTTCTCGTGGGTAAATCCAAAGAAATTGGCTTTCTGGGCTAAATTTAGGAATCTGGGTATTTATTGCCTTAGCAGGGTTCTTTTTGATTCTGTTTTTAATTGTGTTTAGTATATAACCTGCTAAGAGCGTCACAACGAGTAGAAGCACAAGTCATGGCGACCTTGTTAATAAATGGTCTGGTGTTAAACAAAAAAGGGGGAGACGTGGCAGATCTACGAGCAGAGGCCTGCGTACGGCCAAAGACACAGTGAGCAGAGCACACAGTAAACACAGAGCCAAGAGAACAGTTCATACCTTCACTCCATCCTGTGACGACCCTATAACATTCCCGAATCTCAAACAAAGAATAGGGCTAAGTATTCTTCCTTTGCTAGGAACAGCAACGGCACTAAATATGTTGAATAAGATAGGGTGTTGGGCAAGTAAACAGATAAACCTTACAACTGAAATCCTATCTAGCTTGCTTACTGATGTTGGTAGCATTCGGCATGCTACGTTGCAAAATCGAGCGGCTATTGATTTTTTGCTGTTGGCTCAGGGTCATGGATGTGAAGATTTTGAAGGTATGTGTTGTATGAACCTTTCCGACCACTCATCATCCATTCATAAGCAGTTACGGGATCTGAAGGATAACATGTCCAAATTAAAAGTGGTCAAAAATGGTTTCAATGATTGGTTAAGCTCATGGGGTATAACGGGATGGTTATCAGACTTCCTAAAACAAGGGCTCATGCTATTGTTGGTTATATTATTATTGATTATGGTAGCCTCGTGTGTTCTCCGCAAAGTGACTGACATGATAGAAAATGCCATGCATAAGGTCTGGCTGGCTCAAGAAGAAAAAGGGGGGATTGTAGGAATGTGTCTGAGAGAAAATGGCCATGTGAGCCAGCCTCCCTACTGTGAGAGATTAGATTAAGGGCAAAACAGGTGGTAGGAGACGGAATTAGTACATGGGAAAAACGGGAACTGAGAAGGTAGAAAACATGTTGTGCTAATGACTAAGCAATTTACTATGCGAATTCTTGTAACCAATCTGATCTGTGAACGAACTGCATGGACAGCGCGTGGACAGTGTAACTAGCTAATCAGAAATAAGCAAGTGGCATGTACGGCTACAACACAGGGTATAAAAGATGATGATCTGTGCTTAATAAACGGCTTCTGTTGATTCACATTGGATCGTCTGGAGTCCAGTTATTTCTCCTCAGGAAGGGACCTCTGGAGATCATCTAGTCCAAACCTCCTGCTCAAAGCAGGGTCAACAAAAGCAGGCTGCTTAGGACATTTTCAAGTCAGGTTCCGAGTATCAACAAAGATGGAAAGTCCACACCACCCTCTAGGCAACCTGTCATCTATCAGGTTGGTCAAGCATGATTCCCCCTTAATTAATCAATGCCAGCTACTCCCAATAACCTTTCATGGCCTTTCAAATACAGTTGAAGAGTTCTTGCAATGACATCAACCAGCTCCCTCAGCACTCATGGATGCACCCCATCAGGTCCCATGGACTTGTACATGTCAGGTTTGTCTAAACATTTCCTTGTCTGATCCTCTTTGACCAAGCGTAAGTCTTCCTTTTTCCAGACTTTCCCTCTGGTTTCAGGGGCCTGGGGTTCCTGAAGGCAAGTTTTATCAGTAAATACAGAAGCAAAGGCAGCATTGAGTAATTCAGCCTGTTCTGCATCCCTTTCCACCAGATCCTCTGCCCCATTCAGCAGAAGACACATTTTTCCTAGTCTTCCTTTTGCTGCTGATACACCTGTAGCTCTTCTTGTTGCCCTTCACATCCCTCACCAGATTCAACACCAGGCAGGCTTTGGCTTTCCTACCCCCATCCTTGCATACTCAGACAGGGTCTCTATAGTCCTCCTGGGTCACATGACCCTGCTTCTACCTCTTGTATATATCCATTTTATGTTTGGATTTTGTCAGGAGCTCCCTGTGAATCCATGCAGGACTCCTATCACCTTTTCTTCATTTCCTCCTCATCATGATGAACCATTCTTGAGCTTGGAGGAGATAATTTGAAAAAAAATATGCAACCAGATCTCCTGAACCTCTCGTCTCTTTAACATACCCCACTTCTCATCTACTGTGTAATGTAATTAAGCCTATTAAGCTGCTAAAATGTTTCTGCCAAAGACAGCCATTGGATCTTCTGAGAAACACTATAAATAACATCAGTTTTATTGAACGAAAATTGAAAGGCAATTTGGACACAATGATCTTTGCCCTTTGCCATGTCAGTTGCATCAAAATGAATTATCAAGATAATCTGAAAGCAACTTTATTACTTTAGCACTTTCCTAACTCATTAGTAATCAAGTGCTTATCATAATCTAAAACATGGGTAAATTGAAGAGATATAAACATTATAAAAACATGACAGAAAGGCTTTTCAACTTTTAAAAATAGGTATTATTCTTCTGCTCCATCTGCTAAATAGATTTTTTTTAATTTATTTTATAACACTTAACTCAGTTTACCACTACAATAAACACTTTTTAAAGGACATAATCTTACACTGACACATTACTGTGTCTAGTGATGAAGACAAACTCAATTACAACTTATGAATCCTTATAGCTAAGGAATCATAAGCTACACATGTTGAAGTGATGCTAGCATATTAGCATAAGGGGGGAAAAAAATCAGTCTCAACTGTAAAATGTGCATTAAGTAGCATTTCACAAAAGTTGTATTTTTTTTAAAAAAAAAACAGATTAGAAAATTAAATTGAGTAATTCTCAATGATTAATTTCCCTAGAAAAGTAAACCACTTCATGAAGACTGACCTATTATCTGGTCTGTTCATAGCACTTTGATGTGTCCTTGTTTAATTTGCTGCTGCAAAAGCTCAAGGAAAGAAAGAGTAAAACCTTATTAATCAGTCTAATTTACACATCAAGTGACAAAGTGAAATCAACTATTTATTTTAACATAGGTGAATCTCTATAAGCTCAGACAAAACAGAGTGTTCCAGTTGAAACTATGATCTTCCCAAACAAGTAACAGCTTTAGGGATGGCGATTTTTTTTTTTAGTGCAATATGGAATAATAAATAAGTATCATCAGAAATGAGAGCAGTATTCAGAGGAGGGAGAGAGAATAAGAGAGACAGAGTTATGAGTTGAAAAGAAACTAAACTACTTAAATTAAAAAGAAAAGATAAAAATATCAAAAAGAAAATAATGAACTATATACAATGTATACAAAACCAGTATTAAGCTCCCAGGATGATGATCATGTCACCGGCAGGCACAAGGAAAGTCTCAGACTGGACTCAGTGACAGCTGAGAACTGGATTCCAGATCTCGATTCCGGAATACACGGATCGGGATCAAAGGCAGATGAACACACAGGGTCCTCCTCGGATGTCAGCCATTAAAGAAAGAGGGCTGACCCTTTGATCCCTCAGATTTTATACTGAACATGATGCAGATGGGATGGAATATCCTGTTGGTCAGTTTTGGGTCACCTGTCCACTCCTCCCCGCAGGTGCAACCCCTCTATGCTTTTCCACGTTGACGAGGATGAGGATTATCATTTTGCTGTCCTGTGCGATATCGGTTTATGATATGATAACATCACTTGTTAGACAGTTACTTTGGGGCGTTTATGTGGTATTGCTGTCCTGTCCATACCTTGGGCACCGTCTCTCAGAATTTATTAATAATTACACCCAGTGTGTGGGGGAAACAGGGAGGGACACTTTCCCCAGCTCTTTTGCCTCCCTATTCTCCTTCAGGCCAGGTATGACAGCTTTTGAGAATTTTTAATATCCTTGGGATGCTCAAACCAGCACGGTCCTAGTGTTATGTCTCCTGAATGTGTTCCAGATCTTGTTTAGGGTTAAATGACTATTTAAGACTACCACCCAGAGATCTGCTCCAAGGCTGGATAGTCAGGGGTGGCATGGCATGTGGGAGAACATGGGCAGGTACCCAGAGAACTTCTCACCTCCAATGGTCTGGGACTTCACCCCTGAACAATTACAGGACCCTGACAGAGTCGTAGAATATCTGAAGGGAAAACGCTGTGGCTATTCTAGAGTATTATACAGCACCCTCAAGGGAAAGAGATGGAGAGCAGACCGGCAGGCACTGGGCTACTGCAACCCCTGCGACAGCCACTGCCGCTGAACCAGGGAACCGACCTGTGCCAGTATCAGTTGCCCCCATACAGAAGGAGTAGTACACAAAGAAATCAGTTTGCTTAGTAAGGGATGATGATGAACCAGGGTCATCACGAGAGCAGGAGGAAGAGGCAGAACCAGAGATAATCACCCGATCCCTATCCTTGAGTGAGCTGTGGGATATGCAAAAAGATTTTAGCTGACTTTCAGGTGAGCACATTGTCAGCTGGCTGCTCCGGTGCTGGGATAACGGGGCCAGTAGCCTGGAATTGGAGGGTAGGGAAGCCAGGCAGCTGGGATCCCTGTCTAGGGAAGGGGGCATTGACAAGGCATTGGAAAGAAGACCCAAGCCCTCAGCCTCTGGAAACGGCTCCCGTCAGGCATGAGGGAGAGGTACCCCTTCAGTGAAGATGTTGTATGTCAACCAAGCAAGTGGACTACCATGGAAAGAGGTAGCCAGTACCTGAGGGAATTAGCTGTGCGGGAGATGATTTATTATGACTTGGACAATGCAGACTTACCCACAGACCCCGATGAGGCGCAATGCACAAGGCCCATGTGGTGGAAGTTTGTACGGAGCACACCATCGTCAGATGCCAACTCACTGGCAGTAATGGAATGGAAAGGGGAAGAGGGACCAACGGTGGATGAGGTAGCTGGCCGGCTCCCGCGATACAAAGAATGTCTCTCTTCCGCCCTTGTCTCAGCTGTGGAGAAACTGTCCCGGAAGGTCCAGCCACTTGAAGAGAATATGTCCTACTCCCCACCTGTATGGGCCAGCATCTCAGCTATTAGGAGCAGGCATTTCCCCACTCAAGAGAGAGAGTACAGAGGGTACACACCACGAGGCACCCTGTGGTTCTACCTGCGGGACCACGGAGAGGACATGAGGAAGTGGGATGGACAACCTACTTGGATCCTGCGGACATGGGTACAGGAGTTGCAAGGAAGGACAACTACTAAAGGGGATCCCTCCAGGAAAAGTGCCACCCCAGTTTCCAGCAGGCAGTTCCCCAGACAGAGCAGAAGGCCTGATCTTGCTTCTGATCCTCTTGAAGGAACTTCCAAGTCATTTCTGCAAGAAGTGAGTAACGGATACTATGACCAGGATTAGAGGGGCCCTGCCTCCGGCCAGGTGGAGGAAAGGGACAACCAGGTTTATTGGACGGTGTGGATTCGATGGCCTGGCACATCAGACCCACAGGAGTATAAGGCTCTAGTGGACACGGGTGCACAGTGCACCCTAATACCATCAAGCTATAGAGGGGCAGAACCCATTTGTATTTCTGGGGTCACAGGGGGACCCCAAGAGTTGACTGTACTGGAGGCGGAAGTGAGCCTAACTGGGAATGAGTGGCAAAAGCATCCCATTGTGACTGGCCCAGAGGCTCCATGCATCCCTGGTATAGATTACCTCAGGAGAGGGTATTTTAAGGACCCAAAAGGGTACTGGTGGGCCTTTGGCATAGCTGCCTTGGAGACGGAGGAAGTTAAACAGTTGTCTACCTTGCCTGGTCTCTCAGAGGACTCCTCTGTTGTGGGGTTTGTTGAAGGTCGAAGAACAACAGGTGACGATTGCTACCACAATTGTGCATCAGCAGCAATATCACACTAACCGAGACTCTCTGATTCCCATCCATAAGCTGATCCGTCAACTAGAGGTTCAAGGAGTGATCAGCAAGACTCGCTCACCCTTTAACAGTCCCATATGGGTGGTGCAAAAATCTAATGGAGAGTGGAGGCTAACTGTAGACTATCGTGGCCTGAATGAAGTCACATCACTGCTGAGCACTGCCATGCCGGACATGCTAGAACTCCAGTACGAACTGGAGTCCAAGGCAGCCAAGTGGTATGCCACGATTGATATAGCGAATGCATTCTTCTCAATCCCTTTGGCAGCAGAATGCAGGCCACAGTTTGCTTTCACTTGGAGGGGCATCCAGTACACATGGAATCGACTGCCCCAGGGGTGGAAACACAGCCCCACCATTGGCCATGGACTCATCCAGACTGCACTGGAACAGGGTGAAGCTCCAGAACATCTGCAATACATTGATGACATCATTGTATGGGGAAACACAGCAGAAGAAGTTTTTGAGAAAGGGAGTAAAATAGTCCGAATCCTTCTGAAAGCTGGTTTTGCCGTAAAACGAAGTAAGGTCAAGGGACCTGCGCAGGAGATCCAGTTTTTAGGAATAAAATGGCAAGATGGACGCCATCAGATCCCAATGGATGTGATCAACAAAATAGCATCTATGTCTCCACCAACTAGTAAAAAGGAAACACAAGCTTTCTTAGGCATTGTGGGTTTTTGGAGGATGCATATCCCAGATTACAGTCTAATTGTAAACGCTCTGTTTCAAGTAACCCAGAAGAAGAATGACTTTAAATGGGGTCCTGAGCAATGACAAGCTTTTGAACAAATCAAACAGGAAATAGTCCATGCAGTGGCCCTGGGGCCAGTCCGGGCAGGACAAGACGTTAAAAATAATCTCCACACTGCAGCCGGGGAGAACGGCCCTACCTGGAGCCTCTGGCAGAAAGCACCAGGGGAGACTCGAGGTCGACCCCTAGGGTTTTGGAGTCGGGGATACAGAGGATCCGAAGCCCGCTACACTCCAACAGAAAAAGAGATATTGGCAGCATATGAAGGGGTTCGAGCTGCTTCGGAAGTGGTTGGTACGGAAGCACAGCTCCTCTTGGCAGCTTGACTGCCGGTGCTGGGTTGGATGTTCAAAGAAAGGGTCCCCACCACGCATCAGGCAACTGATGCTACATGGAGTAAGCGGATTGCACTGATCACACAGCGAACTCGAATGGGAAACCCCAGTCGGCCAGGAATTCTGGAAGTGATCATGGACTGGCCAGAAGGCAAGGATTTTGGAAAGTTACCAGAGGAGGAGGTGACACGTGCAGAAGAGGCCCCACCATATAATAAACTGCCAGAAAATGAGAAGAAATATGCCCTGTTCACTGATGGGTCCTGCCGGATTGTGGGAAAGCATCGAAAGTGGAAGGCTGCTGTGTGGAGTCCTACACGACAAGTTGCAGAAGCCAGTGAAGGACAAGGTGAATCGAGCCAGTTTGCAGAGGTGAAAGCCATTCAGCTGGCTTTGGACATTGCCGAGCGAGAAAAATGGCCAGTACTTTATCTCTACACTGAGTCATGGATGGTGGCAAATGCTCTGTGGGGGTGGCTACAGCAGTGGAAGCAGGGCAACTGGCAGCACAGAGGCAAACCCATCTGGGCTGCTGACCTATGGCAAGATATTGCTGCCCGGATAGAGAATCTGGTTGTGAAAGTATGTCACGTAGATGCCCATGTACCCAAGAATCCGGCCACGGAGGAACATCAGAACAACCAGCAGGTGGATCGGGCTGCTAGGATTGGAGTGGCTCAGGTGGATCTGGACTGGCAACATAGGGGTGAACTCTTCATAGCTCGGTGGGCCCATGACACCTCAGGCCATCAAGGAAGAGATGCGACATATAGATGGGCTCGTGACCGAGGGGTGGACTTGACCATGGACACCAATGCACAGGTCATCCATGAACGTGAGACATGTGCTGCAATCAAACAAGCCAAGCATTTGAAGCCTCTTTGGTATGGAGGATGATGGCTGAAATATAAATATGGGGAGGCCTGGCAGGTTGATTATATCACACTGCCACAAACCCGTCAAGGCAAGCGCCATGTGCTCACAATGGTGGAAGCAACCACTGGATGGCTGGAAACATACCCTGTGCCCCATGCCACTGCCCGGAACACTATCCTGGGCCTTGAAAAGCAAGTCCTGTGGCGACATGGTACCCCAGAGAGAACTGAGTCGGACAACGGGACTCATTTCCGGGGGGATCTACCAATCGAGCTGGCCCTGCCCAATCAAAACTTCCACGTACCGTAGGAGGGGATAAAGTCCCCGTAGTGCACATGAAGAATATGTTAGGGAAGACAGTCTGGGTTAGTCCTGCCTCAGGCAAAGGCAAACCCATCCGTGGGATTGCTTTTGCCCAAGGACCTGGGTGCACTTGGTGGGTGATGCGGAAGGATGGGGAGGTCCGATGTGTACCTCATGGGGATCTGTTTTTGGACGAGAATGGCCAATGAATCAAATTGTGTGTTGTTGATTGCTAAGTAACCCTGTCACTGTATGTCCTCATTACTGTAAATGCTATCAGCTGTACTACAGTAAGAATCATCCAAATTAAGGACAGATGGACTTTGATGAAAAACCAAGTAAGGCACAGCAGTGATGGGATCAGAACTGACCTCAGCAGCTGGCGCCCAGCAACTTCCTCAAAATCTACATCTTCAGCCCACGGACTGTGTGCATGAGCCACACCGGGTGCACCAGTCACAAGCTCCAAAAAATACAGCACGCAGCAGGCCAGCACCACACAGCATCTCACCTGCCCTGAGAGACTGTTATAACAGGTGGAGCCCACCCTGAGCTGCAGGGGGAGGGGGGCAGGAAGTCCTGCTTGGAGCAGGCTGGGGCATACCGGGTCCGGTCGGTGAGCGGCAGTTCCGTAATCGTGTTTGTATATTCCTCTGTCTGCATTATTGTTGTTGTTTTTTTCTTGTTCCCTTTGCTGTTCGGTTAAACTGCCTTTGTCTCAACCCAAGAGTTTTGCCTTTTTCTTCTGATTCTTCCTGTATCAGGAAGGCCTGAGCGAGCGGCACGTGGTTCTTTGTTGCCATCTGAGGCTAAACCATGACACTGGGACTGAGTTAATTTTCTTCATAGTAGCTAGTATGGGGCTATGGTTTTGGTTTGTGATGAAGTATTGATAATACAGGGATGTTTTCATTGTTGTTGAACAGTGCTTACGCAGAGTCAAGGCTTTTTCTGCTCCTCACAATGCCCCATCAAGTGAATAGGCTGGGGGTACACAAGACAGCTGACCCCAACTGATCAAAGGGATATTCCATACCATATGACATCATGCTCAGCAATAAAAATCTGGGGGAAGAAGGAAGGGGAGGGACATTCAGAGTTATGACATTTTTTCTTCTCAAGTAACCGTTACACATGATGGAGCCCTGCTTTCCTGGGGATGGCTGAACACCTGCCTGCCAATGGGAAGTAGTGAACGAATTCCTTGTTTTGCTTTGCTTATTAAACTGTCTTTATCTCAACCCACAAGTTTTCTCACTTTTACCCTTCTGATTCTCTCCCCCATCCCACCAGGGGGAAAGTGAGCAAGCAGCTGTGTGGTGCTCAGTTGCCAGCTGGGGTTAGACAACAATAGAGTTGTATGCTGTGTTACTTTCACTCTATAAAATAGATTTTTCTACAGTTTAGTCCAACTGCTTTCAAGACTTCACACTTACTGCAAGCATACAATTCCCATCTCAAATTTTGTCCACTACTAGCATTGGTAGGTTGGACCTGGCTGGCAGCTAAGCCCCCAGCCAAGCCCTCATTCACTCCACCCTATCTCAGTGCAATGGAGGAAGAGAATTGGAAGAACAAAAGCAAGAAAACTCATAGGTCGAGATAAGCACAGTTTAATAAGAGGAAGGAGAAAGAAAAAAAAAAAGGAAAAATGAAGTGATGTAAAGGCAACCACTCACCACCTCCTACAAACAGACTAATACCCTGCCAGTCTCTGAGCAATGGCTGCCTTCCCCAAATCCCCATCCCCTCAGTTTTTTTGCTAAGCATGACATCATATGGCATGGAACATCCCTTTGGTCAGTCTGGGTCAGCTATTCAGGTTGTGTCCCCTCCCAACTTCTTGTTCACCCCCAGCCTACTCATTGGGTGCAGCACAGTGGGGAAAGAGAAAGACTAGATACTATGCAAGTACTGCTCAGCAATAGCCAGAACACTGGTGTGTTATCAACACACTTTTAGTCACAGATTGAAAAGAGCACCATACAGGCTGCCATGAAGAAAATCAACTCCATCTCAGCCAGACACAGTACAGCAATGTACAGCCCAAGCAAAATTTGCATGCCTAGATACCAAGCTTTATCTTCACTAGGAAAATATGTTCACATACTTCAGATCTAAATTAATGTTTAAATTTGGGGGTGAGGCCCCAGAGGCAGTTTAGGTTGATCCAAATCTCACCTCCCACAATCCTTCCCCTTTTGCACCAGTGGTATTAGTGCTGGTGCAGAAACAAAATGGAACAGTTTGGGATTTGATATAGCTAAAATATGATTATTTAAGGGATGAAACAGCTAACCGTCTGGTCACAGGAACACTAGACCAGGAAGGAATAAAGAAACACCAATTCAGATCTAGCTTGACTTAAACTAATAAAGAGCAACACTTACTTCTAAACAAGTAAATTAAGACATGTTTGCATTTAGAATTATTTCCCTTACAACTCCATTAACTTATGTAAGTCTTCACATACCATCAATGCTACGGAAGTCCAGTAGGTATGTCCTGCTGTCCACCTGATACAACTGTAGACTCATTTTGGAATATGCACTTGTCACTGGATTCTTCCTTCGAACACGCAGATAGTATGGATTTACAACCTAGTATAAAAGAGATTTGAGTTAGTAACTAGAACTGCTTGAGAAGCACCGCACGTTGTTTTTCTTATTTCAACTCACTGGTATTATCAAGTTATTCCAGGCTTACGTGTCAGAGCATTTATTATTTTGCCCCCCCACCCCCATACCACTCAACACATTCCCACAGCCCCAGTAGAAAAGTTAAATACCTTAGCAAGACTTTTCCTGTCAGCATAAATAGCCCCCCTCAAAACCCTTCCTGCACAGCAAGCACAAGCAGTCAGCACAGGCACATGAAATTATTTTCCAGCACAGGAGAAATGTAGTTTCAGACTTCTAAGCTATGCAATTATACAGCTCAGAAATTTACTGTTGTCTGGTGTTGTCCTTTACTCTTTTACCTTCCATTCATAATCCAGTTGTTTAATTGCTCGACAAACTTCAGCCATGATATCATTAGGTCGACTCTGACTCCGTATTCCCAAATGCCACTTAGCTCTTCTTACACCTTGGTGTTTTGACTTCTGTGGATTCAGCTCATCAAGAGTATGGCGGGGACGTGGTGCTTCAGCTACTAAAAATGGCACTCTTTCAGGATGAGGGCGAGACAGATTGTGATCATCAAGAAAAGAATCCGGTGGGCTTGTAGCCAAGTAGAAGTCTTTGGCCTCATTCATTATTCTTCTATTATCTATAATGAGGTGATAAGCAACTACTAAAGGGTCCTGATGATTTTGGCTGTATAGACAACTTAGCACTTCCTCTTCAGTGCATTCAAACTTATCACACACTTCTTTTAAGGCTTCATCATCAATCATGGTAGAACTATATGATGGGTCTTCAGGAAACAAGTATTTGGGAAGGTCCTGCTTAAACCATTCATGTTCCCTAGATTTAAAAATAAACAAAGTCTGAGTGTGTGTGTGTGTGTATATATATATATATATATGTAAAGCAAGCCCTTTTAGTATTAAATTATTTGTTAAAATAAAGTTATTCTTAGTTTGTACAAAAAAACCCCACAGTCGTCAGTCCAAGTCCCCTTCCGTGCAGCACAACAGTACATAATGGAAAGTAATCACCTCTTTCACAAGATTTTGCTAGACATTTTACAGGAGACTGAAAGAAATCTTCTTTCCTGTAAGGGCTTCAACTACCTAATCTCCAAAAATATATTTGTATAACTCATCAACAAGCATTTATATAAAATGGTCGGGTTCTGTGGTTTTGATGTTTTTTGGGTTTTTTTTTACTGCCACTGTCCTAGTTTTGAGATATTTTGAACTGAAATTTGCATGCTACCCACTTGAGTTGTCCCTCCCCAAGCACATATGTAATAAATTGATCTCGATACTGAATAGTTTCTTTGGTAGATGCTTGAACAAGGATTTCTGAATATTAAAGCCACATGCTTCCCACCCCCAACAAGCTGACTATGATTTTTTTTCATTCAGAAAACCCCCTACCGTCTCTTCAAGACTTAGAGTTGAGGGAAGGCTATGGAAGAGTCGATCTGTACCTCTTTACTACTGTATCCATAGGCTAGTATTCATAAGAGGGAAGAGGAAGTATAAAGAAGGAACCAAATACTTAAGTTGCCCAATCATACAGAAAAAAAAAAAAATTGTTTTGTGTGTCTAGAGTAATCTGCTTAACTAGCCAAAGGATATGGCATGACACCAATTTTAAAAGTATCCTAGTCTATAGCATAAAGACTATAAACTAATGCCCATAAACTAAGGGCATTATATCTGCATGAATATATATGTGTGTTTATATATATGACAGGAGAAAGTGGCGGCAATTCATTGGAACCTGTAAGATCTGGGCATGGCAAAAATGGTATGGAATAAGGGGTGGATAATGTCCTGGTTCCAGCAGGGACAGGGTTAATTCTCCCCAGGAGAGGTATTCCATGCCATATGAGCCATGCCCATCCTGAGCTGCTGGGGGTTGTTGCTGGGAGCGGGCTGGGGTGTCCCGGCTCCTGTCGGTGAGCAGCAGGGAGCGGCAGTTCCGGCAGTTCCGTAATCGTGTTTGTATATTCCTCTGTCCGCGTTATTGTTCTTATTTTTTTCTTGTGTCCTTTGCTGTTCGGTTAAACTGCCTTTGTCTCAACCCAAGAGTTTTCCCTTTTTCTTCTGATTCTTCCTGTATCAGGACGGCCCGAGCGAGCGGCACGTGGTTCTTTGTTGCCGTCTGAGGCTAAACCACAACAGCATCTAATATATGTGAAATGTTTTTCAAATTAAGATCTGCCTGAAAGTTGTGTGCCCTGACACCACCATGCTACCACAATTGTCCAAACTCTACAGAGTGTGCTAGTGTAATTAATGGAAAATACAAGTTAGAACTTCTGTTAAGCCTCAGCTATAAATCACAGAATCATAGGGTTGGAAGGGACCTCTGGAGATCATCTAGTCCAACCCCCCTGCCAGAGCAGGGTCACCTAGAGCAGGTTACACAGGAATGCGTCCAGGTGGGTTTTGAATGTCTCCAGAGATGGAGACTCCACCACCTCTCTGGGCAGCCTGTTCCAGTGCTCTGCCACCCTCAAAGTAAAGAAGTTCCTCCTCATGTTTAGGTGGAACTTCCTATGCTCAAGTTTGTGCCCATTACCTCTTGTCCTGTCCCCGGGCACCACTGAAAAGAGCCTGGCCCCATCCTCCTGACATCCACCCTTTAAGTATTTATAAGCATTGGTAAGATCCCCCCCTCAGTCTTCTTTTTTCCAGACTGAAGAGACCCAAATCCCTCAGCCTTTCTTCATAAGAGAGGTGTTCCAGTCCCCTAATCATCTTGGTAGCCCTTTGCTGCACCCTCTCCAGCAGTTCCCTGTCCCTCTTGAACCGGGGAGCCCAGAACTGGACACAGTACTCCAGGTGCAGCCTCACCAGGGCAGAGTAGAGGGGGAGGATGACCTCCCTCGACCTGCTGGCCACACTCTTCTTGATGCACCCCAGGATGCCATTGGCTTTTTTGGCCACAAGGGCACATTGCTGACTCCACCAGGACTCCCAGGTCTCTTTCCACAGAGCTGCTCTCCAGCAGGTCAGCCCCCAACCTGTACTGGTGCATGGGGTTATTCCTCCCCAGGCGCAGCACCCTACACTTGCCCTTATCGAATTTCATAAGGTTTCTCTCTGCCCAGATCTCCAACCTGTCCAGGTCTCTCTGGATGGCGGCACAGCCTTCTGGTGTGTCAGCCACCCCCCCCAGCTTTGTGTCATCGGCGAACTTGCTAAGGGTGCACTCTATCCCCTCGTCCAGGTCATTGATGAATATATTGAAGAGGACTGGACCCAGTACTGACCCCTGGGGAACACCACTCATCACTGACCTCCACATCTACCACCCTCCCCTCATCTATCCATCCAGTCATGCCATCATAGAAGGCTATCAGATTAGTCAGACATGGTTTCCCCTTGGTGAATCCATGCTGAGTACTTCTGACAGCTTTCGTTCCCTCCACATGCTTTGAGATGACGCCCAGAACGAGCTGTTCCATCCCCTTTCCAGGGATGGAGGTGAGGCTGACCGGCCTGTAGTTCCCCGGGTCCTCCTTCTTGCCCTTTATAAAGACTGGAGTGACATTGGCTTTCCTCCAGTCCTCAGGCACCTCGCCTGTTCTCCAGGACCTTTCAAAGATGATGGAGAGCGGCCCAGCAATGACTTCCGCCAGCTCCCTCAGCACTCTTGGGTGCGTCCCATCAGGGCCCATGGACTTGTGAATATCTAATTGATCCCTCACTCGATCCTCCTCAACCCAAGGGAAGTCTTCCTCTTTCCCTGTTACTTCCCCCAATGCCTGGGACTCCTGAGGGCTGGCCTGAGCAGTAAAGACTGAAGCAAAGGCGGCATTCAGTAACTCCGCCTTCTCCGCATCCTCCATCACCATGGCTCCTGTCTCATTCAACAGGGGGCCCACAACTTCTCTGGTCTTCCTTTTGCCTCCAATATACTTGTAGAAGCCCTTCCTGTTGAGCTTGACATCCCTTGCCAGGTTTAATTCCAAGGAGGCCTTGGCTTTCCTTGTTTCATGCCTGCACGCTCTGGCTGCATTCTTATAATCCTCCCAAGGGGTCAGCCCCTTCTTCCACTTACTGTAAACTTCCTTCTTCCACTTGAGCTTTTTCAGAAGCTCCCTGCTCAACCATGCAGGTCTCCTGCGTCCCTTGCCCGATTTCTTGCTCTTAGGGATGCACCGATCCTGAGCTTGGAGAAAGTGGTCTTTGAATACCAACCAGCTCTCTTGAGCCCCTTTGCCTTCCAGAGCCCTAGCCCACGGGATCTCTCCAAGCAGTTTCTTGAAGAGGTCAAAGTTAGCCCTCCTGAAATCCAGGGTTGTGATTTTACTTCTTGTTGTTTTGTGCATAGTACCCACGATCCTGAACTCAATCATTTCATGATCACTACAGCCAAGGTTGCCCCCAACCTTAATGTCCTCCACCAGTCCCTCTGTGTTTGTCAGTACCAGGTCCAGGAGTGCTCCTCTCCTTGTTGGCTCCTGCACCACCTGTGTCAAAAAGTTATCATCAATGCACGGGAAGAGCCTCCTGGCCTGTAAACACCAAAGCAAGTAAAAAGCCTCCTGAAAGTTCCATTTTTATTTCTTGTTACAAAACATTTTGTATTTCTCAGTAGCTCTCATAAGTGCTTCTGATGTGTCCTGGTTTGAGGCAAAACAGAAACAACTTTCTGTTCAGTAATTTTACTTCTTAGCTAGGCCTCTTCTAACTCTCTGAAATTAACAGCATGTTGTGTCGAAAATGGTTCGTTCTCAGAGTGATAAGACAGTTTGTGCCAAGGAATGGTATGCAGAGAGACTCTTGCTTATACTTATTGCTATAACAACCAAGGTCAGCTAGTTTCATTATTTGCCCTGTTAGGGGGTCAGAAATGGAAAAGCGTAGAGGGGTCTCACCTGTGGGGAGGAGTGAACAGGACAGGTGACCCAAAAATTGATCAACAGGGGTATTCCATCCCATTTGCCCCATGCTCAGTATAAAAGCTGAGGGATCAAAGGGTCAGGCCTCTTCCTTCAATGGCCAACATCTGAGGAGGACCCTGTCTGTTCATCTGCCTTTGATCCCGATTTGTGTGTTCCTGACTCCATCTGTGGAATCCAGTTCCCACCCGTGGCTGAGTCCAGCCTGGGACTTCCCCAGTGCCTGCCGGTGACGTCATCCTAGGAGCTTAATACGGTTTTGTATATACTGTATCTATTTCATTATTTTCCTTTTTATCTTATTTTTAATACTTCATTAAAGTAGTTTAGTTTCTTCCAAACTCATCAATCTCTTTATCTCTCCTCCTCCTCTCCATGTACGACAGGCTGGGGGGAGCATCTGTCGCCGGCCATTGGCCAATTTGGCCAAAACTACGACATGATGTGATAGAGTTCTCATTAAATTTGCAAAAAAATTCACATGTTGCTACTTATGGATGTGTTAATTTTTGTATTGTTTCCTAACCGATAGAAGAAGGAAAACCTTAGTCCTGGAGATCAAGTTTTGTCCCAACTTAAAATATTAAGATCACCAAAAATTACCTGCTGTTCAAAATGAATATACAGCAGTCTGTATCTCCCTGCTGTAAACTACACATACAACAGATTATTTGCTGCCATTCAAGAGACTTATTGCACTTTACATAATACTCAAAAGCAAATAAATCAAAAAGAACACCAAAATACGAGAAAAGAAGTGTCTTCCACAATATAGAACATCCAAACCAAAATAGAAGGAGGGCAAAGGGAAGAAGGGAGATATGACAGAAATACATATATTAAACAGAAGTTGATCTTTAAATACAGTAAATATTAGCAATTATCAAGTGTAGAATGAAGGCATTTAGAAATACTTCTACTGTCTCAAGCTTAAAAACACAATCTCTATATTGTTAGGAAAATCTCATTCCCTAACTACTGTACCAATTAGTCTATAGTATAAAACTGCATGAAAGAGAGCGCGAGATTTTACATTGTATACTGCATAGTCATGGTTAAGTAAGCATGACTAAAGGACCCCAGCTCATTGCAAGGAGGACAGCCCCCATCCTGAAGAATAAAGGATATGCTGGACTACCAAGATAACGCCAGCATCCTAGCCCCTCTAACACCTCTGTGGAAACCCTCCCATTATCTGGCATCATAGATAAGTAACCATAGCAAGATGTACTCCAGGGACATCTAGATCAAGAAAGCAGCAAGTGGACAATGACACCATAGAATTATAGTTGCTTTGCAAAACAGTAGTATGTGTGTAAGTAGTGATTGGTCAAATCCTGTTGTATCTGAACACTTGAAAGGTATAACAACCATGTGTAAAACTGCATTCGGGGTGCCTCAATTTGAACGGGACACCTCATGAGCACGAATAAAATAATTACTTTTGTAATTCTATACTTTGTGGTCTAGCCTCTCTCTTCTTGGTCGGCATGGGCCAGTTGCAAAATTTTTGTGACAATATCCCAAAAAGGACAGAATAGACCTACCTTTCTGTAGACCACTGTATGATTTTTTTCCCAGTGTTAATAACAAAGATATTGACAAAAGGCTCTTAATTTGTGTATTCTGTGTTTTAAGCTTTTAATATTGATGTAATCAACTTATGCAGCTATTGCATTAAAGGTATCGATGACAGCATGCTTAAAACTGATTTAGCTTAATTTGGTTTTAATTTAAGTCACCTTTAAAGATTTATTCAGGAATTACAGAACTCAGGAACACAAAAGGATGTACAAAAGTGAATCACTGCCCCCCTGAAGTGTCACCATCAGACTGAACAGTACAAAGAGAAAACTATTTTAATATTTGAACAGAAAGCCTTTTCTCAAAGAAAGTCTTTTATTTCTTTATTATTTTTTTAAACCAGACCACACACACAGCATGTTTATTATCATAAACAAACTTGCCTGCTTTAAACTTCTAACTTGTTCTCTCTTCCAGACGGCCCAGGGCACCCTTTTTTAGGCTGAAATTTCTTAACACAAATAGTTTAACAGAACAGGAGCATATACTGACTTATTATGGAATTATCTGTATCAAGAAAATAATGTCATCACTGGTCTGGGATAATTAATAAAGCAGAGATGCTCGTACAAGTAAAGTCAGGATATATTTTTAGATGTCGAGCATTCTGAAGATTTTTAAGGAGACTATTCTTGGAACTGTCCCCCGCATCCATCATCCCATCCCCCCTCCCCCAAGATCAATATTCAGTACTACTACCAGAAAATGTTCAGAGTAGCTACCGGAACCTGACTTTCCAAAAGAATTAGTGCATTAGTTGTTTTTGCATTATTTACCTAGGCACGGTATACATGCAAATAAGTTTAGTCTTAATAACAGAAAAATAAGATTACCACACATTTACAGGAGAGGAAAAAGCTACCACAGTAGCTAAAGCATTACTTACAGTATGGCTTATCTCATGGTAACTTATTTACCCTTTCAACTTTCAAATCCAGTCAGTTTTTCATCTCCCCCCTCCTATCTTTTTTTTGTTGTTATGTGAACACACAAAAATGAGATTGAATACAGGCTTCATTTCACAGCTACCAACACCACCAAAGAAAACAACCAGACAGTAAAGGTAGAATGAAAGGAATGATCAATTTTTTAAACATGAAAAATGTGAATGCAGCTGCTAGCAAATTACCTAGCAATTAGAACAGGATTAAAATATTATTTAACGCTGATTCAGTCAATGAAAAAAGGAGTAAAATAATATCAGTACCTATTTTCAGCCAAACTTGCACCTTCAGCTGCTTACTTTTCTTTACACAGTCTTCTAAGAGAATTTTCTTTCTTCTTAGTTGCATGCACCCAGTTAACATCATCATCAACCAGATCCTTGTCATCCCCAGCTTCTGCTTTAAATTGCTGGGAAGTAGCTTTTGAAACTTTCTCGCAAATCTTTCTCTTCCACTCAAAAGAAACCATTTGGAGAACTAGAGAAAAATATGTTTTTAATAGTTAGGTAATTTAGGTTTTAAGTACGTAGAAAAAAAATAAATTAATGCAACTCACTGTGAGAAACGCTCCTTATCCAATAACAACAGCTCAGGCAGTGAACGATACAAAGCACATTTTATTTGAAGATTCTTGCAAGAATGGGTGACCTAGCAAGTAGGCACACCTTCAGTTCTTGAAACACACCTTTTTATTTCCTAATCCCGGCCGAATTTTCCCTCCCGTTTCCCATTGGTTGGGTACTCCAGGGTTCACAGTCTGTCCGGGGCGCCTAAAATCCTTCCCGGATGTCCTGCCTCTGTTTACTTCTCCTTATGCTACACCTAAAGGGATTATCTGACTAGTTTATTTCCTTCCCTTTTGGTAAAACTGCTTAATGTCATTAGCCCTGGTTAAATGTTTGACTACCCTTCTAGACACTACTCCAGTAGGAATCATTGTCCTTTTGTCTGTGTGATAAGAGCTGTTCTACAAGCCTTTGCTGGAGCCTCTTTGTCTTAGTCATTCCCTTATCATGTCACCTCTGATGGAAACAGCTTTTCCCCGTTGCAAAAACAATACCTGCCTTTCTTACACTCACTTACCTTGATTCTAAAACAATAATAGGTAACAGACTGCCACCCACCCACACAAATTCTGCCCATCAGCTTTACTAGAGGCGTTAGTCAGGCAATTATAATTTTGAGCCTAGCTAGAAGGTATTCTCGAGCAGAAACACGCACCCTCCCAAAAAAAAACAACACCAAAATCCCGCAGCACAAAATCAAACCAACCAACCAAAAAAAAAAAAATACACTACAAAAAACCAGACCTCCCGCTGCACAGCCCTAAATGCCTTCGTCCCGGCCGCCTATGGGGAAGTTTCCCCGCGCGGCTGCTCCTCAGCCAGCGAGGCACCCCCGAGGCGGGCGTCTCCGGCAGGGCACGGCCCACCACTCACCGCGACCGGGAACAAGGTCCAGCACAACCGACGAGGAGGCGACAGGAAAAAAGCAGCCAGGTGGGCTGAAGGAAATCGCATCCTGCATCCGCGTCGGCCCCACCCCAACCTCCCTACAGCCCCCCTCCAAACGAACCAAGTCTTGAGCAGGGACCTAAAGGAAGAGACCATTACTTACCACCCTCCTCCGGACACTTCTCTCCCGGCTGAAAAGCCTACGCAAGCTTTGACCTACAACCGGAAGGAAGCGAAAAGGCAGAGCGGTAATAGCGGAAAAGAGAAGATGGGCAGGAAAAAGGGTTCCTCCTCGTCCACCTAGCACGAGCAGCAGGGCCCATCATCTCCCATAGCACAAGGAACAACCATCACCATCAGGCCCACAGGGCATGGCAAGAGCTGTAGTCCCGGGGGTGCCGCAGGACACGTCGGGAGCTGTAATTTCCCCGGAGACGGCTAGGACACCTAGAGCTCCCGCCCTGGAGGCCCCGGCTCGAGGGAGCCCTCGGATGTGTATAAACGCAAGTGAACTCCAGCTTTAATGAGAGACTGGGACGCGTATGGGCATTACAGGGGGTGTGCCAATTCGGTAAAGGAGCACCCTGGGGGTGAGCCTAGCTGACCTGTTCCATGCTGCAAGGCAGGAGACACGGCTTTGAGAATTTTAATAACAGCAACGCTAAGTACATTGCATAGTTAAGTACAGAAGAAGTACTACTTGTGGGAATGCAAGGGGATGATAATATGCAAGTCTGAGTGGTTATCACCTGCTAGTGATACTCAACTATGAAGGCAAGTACCACAAAGGGAGAGGTGAAGGAAGATGGGAATGCCATCTGTCACACAAAACTCTTGACAATATGTGACTGTTAAGTATGAGAGCAGTCACCTCTTCCCAAGGAATCTGTTAAGAGCAGGAAATACTACAAGGAAAAATGGACAAGAATGAAGATGAGGAAGAAAAACAAAAAGACAGACTATTTAATTTAAAACTACAGGTTTTAAATTGCTCCCTAGTTACAGGGGCAAATATCAAGATAAAAGAACCATCCATGGTGCACAAAATCAGCAAAGTGCAAGATGCTAGATAAGGTGAGTCACCATAGGGCAGCGCAAAAGGGGACTTTACCAGTGTTCCTTCCATCTCAAATTCCATTTTGCTGTAAGGGAGTTTATAGGATCAAAGGGAAAATAGTCAGTCAGTCACCAGGCTAGCAGTTGGTGGCACCCAGCCTGCCTAGCTAGGAATTCTGCAATAATTTTAGTTGTCATGTTGCTGCTTATTCTAAAATCGTAATTACTATTGTTTTTAAAACAAGTGTAAGTTTGTCTATTAATTTATAACATATATGACACTAGAAGACAGCACGCACAGTTTTAAAAAAATGGTTTAGTATTTTATGTTTACTTAGTTTTAAGTTTTTGAGAGGTTAAAAAGTTATAAACAAGCATTTGAGGCATTCAGCTTTGTCAAAAAAAAAACCCCAACACGCAACACAGGAAGTAGGCACATCTTTGTTAAAGAACAGGACTTTATATCTTACGATAGTAATCAACTGGTAAAATAAAATTTATTTCCAAGTTTGTATTAAACACTCATATCAAAACAACCATGAAAGTTTTTTTTTAAAATATTGCATCACCAAGATGAAATTTTTATCCATTATATTACACATGGACAATCAGGTTTATCCATGTTTTTGAAAAAATTACAGTACAAAAGCAAGATAATTCCACGTACTCCGACTGGACTAAGTTTGGGAATATAGAGTAACATACTTAATCAATTTGTATGTTTGCATAAACTGCCTCCTTACAACCCTGGCAGACTTCTCGGTGAATTTTTGTTTCACAGCCTATTAGCAGATACTAGTGCAATGCTAAAAGAAGGTCTGCAAGATCAGTAGGAACATCTAAAGAAAGCAGTTACAACAGCAAGATCTACAAAGCATAGAAAAGTTATGCAACAGATAACCGGTTCTGGATTCAAATAGCTTGTCAGTCCCCCTTTCTCCCTCTCCCACGCTGTATAAAAAAAAAAACCACCAACAAAAAAACCCCAACTGTTCCATCAGGAAACTTTTGGCCATCACAACTGATTTACCATACCAATAAAATTTACTTTATTTAAAACTGCATATAGTGCACTCCTGCCAGAAACTTACTTTAGCATCCAGATACCAAGGCAAAGTAAAAACCATGGTTGCCTTAATGCACAAGAGGGCCAAAAAAGTATATAAAAATTAAAAGCTATTTGCATCTGGACACCTTACGTTTGTGGTCAGCATTACAAATTTGCAAACCAGGAGCAGATACCATTTGCAAATATTTAGTTTAACATATGCAAGAGACACTTTCAGTGATCCCAAACCAGTTCCAGATGAGGAATTACTGCAATAACAAGAATCTGTGCATTTGTTATGTTGTACAAGTGCAATATTTAACAATTTCAAAATAAAAGGGTAACAAAAATGAGTACACTGATTTATTCAGTACATCAGGACCAATTCTTACAAGGCTAAAAAAAACCAACCACCACCTTAAGTAGGATTTGCAGCTGGTCCCTCATGTTGACATCTCAATCTCAGGAGTTTAAACCCAAAGCTTTATTTAAGAGAAATCTTCCACTTTGAGATACAGTAATAGAACCTTGCATTACAGGGACTGTGTGTGACACTTGAGGATAAAGAACTGAAGTTGTAACTTGTACCTACATATTAGGCAGACCACACCATTGCCCAGTTCAGAACACAGTTACAGCAGCTCCAGGGTTTAAGCAGCTTTAAGTTTTTTCAAATTCTGTGCTTTGCATATTCATAACATGAATTTCTGAACTGAAGCCAGTTGGCCTGGACTAGACTGTTCTTATAGCTGTTAGCTAGCAGTTTTCAGCTAGTCATTGGCAAGAACCCCCATTAATTTCAAGAGTCAAGGTTTGACTGTTCATTAGTAATGCCTTGATTTCCAGTCTCTAACTGGGAGGACAATCTTCAACACTGAGTAGGTCGCAAAGTTTATTTTGAAGAGAATGCTCATTCATGAATGCAAAACTAAATGTTTAATTTAGTTTTATTAGTTTATTGTTTAATGTTTACATCTATTAGTGCTAGATGAAAATGGAACTGTGGATAATTACATCCAGTTTACAAGATATTAAATGGTTTTGTGCAAGTACTAGCTGTGACATTAACATTTAAGGTTCAATTTTTTTCCCAAAACATTGCAAAAACCATAAACAGAAGGATTTATGTCATTGGTAATGGCAATCTACTGTTGAAAACTTTTTGAATATTAGCAGTCAAGTTGTCACAATGAGTTTTAAATGTTCAACTGAAAAGTTGGACTGTTAATGTCACAATTTAAATAGCAGAGTTTACTATAAAGGTCGCTTGGAAAAACCTCAACCTATATATCAGGAAAATCTTTTCCACCATTTTTACAAAGGGAAAAAAAGGAAGACCCAGGGAACTACAGGCCAGTCAATCTCACCTCTGTGCCTGGCAAGATCATGGAGCAGATCCTCCTGGAAACTCTGCTAAGGCACATGGAAAACAGAGGTGATCAGTGACAGCCAACATGGCTTCACTAAGGGCAAATCATGCCTGACAAATTTGGTGGTCTTCTATGACAGGGTTACAGCATTGGTGGATAAGGGAAGAGCAACTGACGTCATCTACCTGGACTTGCGCAAAGCGTTTGGTACTGTCCTGCATGACATCCTGGTTTCTCAATTGGAGAGACATGGATTTGATGGATGGACCACTCAGTGGATAAGGAACTGGCTGGATGACCACACTCAAAAGAGTCACGCTCAAAGGCTTGATGTCCAGGTAGCAACTAGTGCCATTCCTCAGGGGTCGGTACTGGGACCAGTGCTGTTTAACATCTTTGTCAGTGACATGGACAGTGGGATTGAGTACACCCTCAGCAAACTTGCCAAAAACGCCAAGCTGAGTGGTGTGGTTGATACTCTAGAGGGAAGGGATGCCATCCAGAGGGACCTGGACAGGCTTGAGAGGTGGGCCCATGCCAACCTCATGAAGTTCAACCAGGCCAAGTGCAAGGTCCTGCACCTGGGTTGGGGCAATCCCAAGCACAAATACAGGCTGGGCAGAGAATGGATTGAGGGGAAGGACTTGGGGGTGTTGGTTGATGAGAAGCTCAACATGAACTGGCAATGTGCACTCATAGCCCAGAAAGCCAACCACATCCTGGGCTTCATCAAAAGAAGCATGGCCAGCAGGTCGAGGGAGGTGATTCTGCCCCTCTACTCCACTCTGGTGAGACCACACCTGGAGTACTGCATCCAGCTCTGGGGCCCCCAACATAAGAACATGGACCTGTTGGAGCAAATCCAGAGTAGGGCCATGAAGATGCTCAGAGGGCTGGAGCACCTCTCCTATGAGGACAGGCTGAGAGAGCCTGAAGAAGAGAAGACTCCAGGGAGACCTTACAACAGCCTTCCAGTACTTAAAGGGGGCCTACAGGAAAGGTAGAGAGGGACTATCAGGGAGTGTAGTGATAGGACAAGGGGTAACAGTTTTAAACTGGAAGAGGGTAGCTTTAGATTCAATATTAGGAAAAAATTCTTTACTGTGAGGGTGGTGAGGCACTGGAACAGGCTGCCCAGGGAAGTTGTGGATGCCCCTTCCCTACCTAGAGGTGTTCAAGGCCAGAGTGGATGGGGCTTTGAGCAACCTGGTTTAGTGGTAGGTGTCCCTGCCCATAGCAGGGGGGAGTTGAAACTAGATGATCTTTAAGGTCCCTTCCAACCCAAACCCTTCTATGATATGTAGTTTCAACTGCAAAGTGAATATATGTGAATAAGCATAATATATGCTTATTTAGCATACAATATAAACAGCTGTATCAGAGTATTAACATATATTTTAAAAACTTTAAATTTTAGCTTCTGGAATAGCATTAGGGCTGTGCTCTTAGCTGCACGCACACCTTTATAAGGAGCAGGATTCTCAGCCTGCAGTAGCAGTGGGGAGCTACTGTGCTGCTACCACACTAAGGTGTGAGCTAGCAAATCTGCACAGATCAGGAACTTGCTGACATAGTTCTTTACAGAGCAACATTTTGTTTCAGCCCACAGGATGCCAAGTCTTCTCAGCATTAAGTCTCTCACCACTGTTGTGGCCTCAATTGTTCTACTTACAGCCCACAGAATTTCACCCTTAGTGCATTACAGAGCATCTACGTACGTTTCCACGTGGTTGGCTTTGCATGCATTTAATCAAATTTATCCATTATTAAAAGTAGTATGTTATAATGCATTAAACTAGTCTTTATTATTTTCTGAAACACAGCAGTTCACACATTACTTTTAGATGTTGACAATTCTGATCAACTGAGGCACAACTGTAGACGGTGACCAACAAGTCATGCTTAGGTCATTGAACTAGTAAGTGTACATTTACTTACAGGGCATCAGATGTATATATTACCAGTGAAAAAAACCAAGAAGGTCCATGTAACTTTGCACATTAAACTTCATATAACGTTTATGTAAAGTGTTATGAACACCCCCCCAAGGGCGTGTGACTTCCTGTACTCATATTATGCTATTGGACAGCAGACAATCATAATTCACTCCAGCTTCAAAATAATATACGTAACTGCCCATAATCATTCCAATTCCTCTGCAAATTGCATTCTGTGTCTAGTTTTTACAGCACCTTAATTTAACTTGATTATAACTGGAAACATCTGACTGATTTAAGCATGCTTATTGCTGTAAAAGAAATAAGCCCATCTTCAAAACTATTGTGCAAGTATTTTAATAAGATTTGCGCACATCTCAAAGAATTCTATTGTATGACTCCCTGGTTTTGGAGTTAAATCAGCTTTAGAAGAGTCAAGTGAAGAGGTCACTGATGGGGTAAGGGATATATCTGCAGATTTTCCTTGTGTATCAGCATCTGAATCTTTTTGACAGGATCTACAGTTGCTCACAGAACCTGATCTCCGTGGAGTTGCAGTTCCAGATTTTGCTTCAGTAATTTCATCTGGGGGGCAAGTGGAGAGAGGAGGAAAATTAATTATCAGTATCAAATCAGTCATAGGAACAGCAAACACATTCCCCTTCTCACACTTCTAATCTTGTAATTTAAATCTTAATATATAAACAGCTTTTGAAAACTGTATATAGTTGATACAAAATAAAAGCTTATACATATAGCGACACAGAATCAAGTGTCCTTATGCAAATTATTCTCATGCTCTGAATTGTGCTCCAGGACTATCTGATCCAGTTTAGACCAGCAATCACCATATTTTCCATGAACTAGTTTCAGAAGCTAATAGTTCAATTTATTTAAACTTAAAACAAAAACAGGATAGCATCATAAGGTTAAGTCAAACAACAGTTCAAACTTTTTGTATATGCTTTTTGCTAGTATCAACTTTATTTTTTATTGTTTTCTATTTGGTTATTTATACTTTTTATTATAATTCATTGATGCATTAATTGCTAGCATCTACATTAATTTATCCTTCATTTTTGGAAGTTTTTCCTCCTTAAAATGCATTTGGGTTGCAGCAGTTTAAGTTTACTTCTAAGATGGAAGTATTTCCTCCTCATACTGAGGGTAGCGTTCTGCTGAAGTATCTCTATTTTTACTTTAAATACTCAACATCAGTTTTGACTCACACCAGAAAAAATTACTTCCAGGAGAAATTAGTGAACACAGGAGAGATTGCTGTGAGGAGAGAGAAAGCTACTTCAAACTACAGTTTGTTAAGAGGAATAGAGAATGGTTAGCTGTGGTAGAGGGAAAGGAAAGTCAGATCAGCTTCGCTATTGGAAGACAGATGCCAAGTCCATCAAGAGTTGAGGCCAGGACTGCAGCAGGCTGCCCTCCCTCAGCTGCATGGCAGTCATCTCCCCTCCCACAGGGATGGCATTTGTCCTGTACTGCAGGTGGTGAGTATAGTAAAGCAATTCATCCCCTGTATCAAATACTACTGGATCTAAGCAAGCACTTGTATTGTCTAAAGGGACAAGGCAAGAAATGCAGTACAAAGTCAGATCAGGTTAAAACATCATGAGACACAGCCTTAGCAATCCTATACTGTAATCCAGCCCTATTCCAGCAAATCATTTTTCCACACCACATGTTTTCCTAAGCATGTCATGTACACCACTGGCTATAAGCAATTCTGCTTTAGTCCACTATGCCCTTAAACAAGCATTATGGCTGGCCTATATTAGCTCCTCCATTTTCAGGAACGTATCAGGCTTGGAGCTTGTGCTGGTTTTGACTGGGTGTCCTGGTTCCAGCAGGGATAGGGTTATGGGAACGGGCTGGGGCGTCCCCAGGACCGGTCAGCAAGCGGTGGTTCCATAATTGTGTTTGTATATGCCTCTATCCGTGTTATTGTTAGTGTTGTTGGTTTTTTCTCGTTCCTTTTGCTGTTCTGTTAAACTGCCTTTGTCTCAACCCATGAGTTATGCCTTTTCTTCTGATTCTTCCCCATATTGGGAAGGCCCAAGCGAGCGGCACGTGGTTCTTTCTTGCCGTCTGAGGCTAAACCACGACAGTCCTTTTTGGCACCCAATGTGGGGCTCGAAGGGTTGAGATAACGACAGAATCCAACTAGAGCTTGTAAAAATAATTTGTTGTGTGCATTTATCATATTAGGTAAATAGTCGCTGGTCATCATGTTGCTTGGTTTGTTCTCATGACTGTGTTACGTAGATTCCTATATGGCTTATGTACTGCCTGCGATGATTTTTGTTACTTCTGGGAGAGGGATGAGGATTATCATTTTGCTGTCCTGTGCGATATCGGCTTATGATATGATAACATCACTTGTTAGACAGTTACTTTGGGGCGTTTATGTGGTATTGCTGTCCTGTCCGTACCTTGGGCACCGTCTCTCAGAATTTATTAATAATTACACCCAGTCTGTGGGGGAAACAGGGAGGGACACTTTCCCCAGCTCTTGTGCCTCCCTATTCTCCTTCAGGCCAGGTATGACAGCTTTTGAGAATTTTTAATATCCTTGGGATACTCAAACCAGCATGTTCCTAGTGTTATGTCTCCTGAATGTGTTCCAGATCTTGTTTAGGGTTAAATGACTATTTAAGACTACCACCCGGAGATCTGCTCTGAGGCTGGATAGTCAGGGGTGGCATGGCATGTGGGAGAACATGGGCAGGCACCTAGAGAACCTCTCACCTCCCATGGTCTGGGACTTCACCCCTGAACAATTACAGGACCCTGATAGAGTGGTAGAATATCTGAAGGGAAAATGCTGTGGCTATTCTAGAGAGGCACAACTCCCTGCACTGTGCTGGGCCCTGGCCAGTATCTACCAGGCACTGCTCAGTATTATGCAGCACCCTCAGGGGGAAGAGATGGAGACCAGACTGACAGCCACTGCCGCTACTGCAACCCCTGCGACAGCCACTGCCGCTACTGCAACCCCTGCGACAGCCACTGCCGCTACTGCAACCCCTGCGACAGCCACTGCCGCTACTGCAACCCCTGCGACAGCCACTGCCGCTACTGCAACCCCTGCGACAGCCACTGCCGCTACTGCAACCCCTGCGACAGCCACTGCCGCTGAACCAGGGAACCGACCTGTGCCAGTATCAGTTGCCCCCATACAGAAGGAGTAGTACACAAAGAAATCAGTTTGCTTAGTAAGGGATGATGATGAACCAGGGTCATCACGAGAGCAGGAGGAAGAGGCAGAACCAGAGATAATCACCCGATCCCTATCCTTGAGTGAGCTGTGGGATATGCAAAAAGATTTTAGCTGACTTTCAGGTGAGCACATTGTCACCTGGCTGCTCCGGTGCTGGGATAACGGGGCCAGTAGCCTGGAATTGGAGGGTAGGGAAGCCAGGCAGCTGGGATCCCTGTCTAGGGAAGGGGGCATTGACAAGGCATTGGAAAGAAGACCCAAGCCCTCAGCCTCTGGAAACGGCTCCCGTCAGGCATGAGGGAGAGGTACCCCTTCAGTGAAGATGTTGTATGTCAACCAAGCAAGTGGACTACCATGGAAAGAGGTAGCCAGTACCTGAGGGAATTAGCTGTGCGGGAGATGATTTATTATGACTTGGACAATGCAGACTTACCCACAGACCCCGATGAGGCGCAATGCACAAGGCCCATGTGGTGGAAGTTTGTACGGAGCACACCATCGTCAGATGCCAACTCACTGGCAGTAATGGAATGGAAAGGGGAAGAGGGACCAACGGTGGATGAGGTAGCTGGCCGGCTCCCGCGATACAAAGAATGTCTCTCTTCCGCCCTTGTCTCAGCTGTGGAGAAACTGTCCCGGAAGGTCCAGCCACTTGAAGAGAATATGTCCTACTCCCCACCTGTATGGGCCAGCATCTCAGCTATTAGGAGCAGGCATTTCCCCACTCAAGAGAGAGAGTACAGAGGGTACACACCACGAGGCACCCTGTGGTTCTACCTGCGGGACCACGGAGAGGACATGAGGAAGTGGGATGGACAACCTACTTGGATCCTGCGGACATGGGTACAGGAGTTGCAAGGAAGGACAACTACTAAAGGGGATCCCTCCAGGAAAAGTGCCACCCCAGTTTCCAGCAGGCAGTTCCCCAGACAGAGCAGAAGGCCTGATCTTGCTTCTGATCCTCTTGAAGGAACTTCCAAGTCATTTCTGCAAGAAGTGAGTAACGGATACTATGACCAGGATTAGAGGGGCCCTGCCTCCGGCCAGGTGGAGGAAAGGGACAACCAGGTTTATTGGACGGTGTGGATTCGATGGCCTGGCACATCAGACCCACAGGAGTATAAGGCTCTAGTGGACACGGGTGCACAGTGCACCCTAATACCATCAAGCTATAGAGGGGCAGAACCCATTTGTATTTCTGGGGTCACAGGGGGACCCCAAGAGTTGACTGTACTGGAGGCGGAAGTGAGCCTAACTGGGAATGAGTGGCAAAAGCATCCCATTGTGACTGGCCCAGAGGCTCCATGCATCCCTGGTATAGATTACCTCAGGAGAGGGTATTTTAAGGACCCAAAAGGGTACTGGTGGGCCTTTGGCATAGCTGCCTTGGAGACGGAGGAAGTTAAACAGTTGTCTACCTTGCCTGGTCTCTCAGAGGACTCCTCTGTTGTGGGGTTTGTTGAAGGTCGAAGAACAACAGGTGACGATTGCTACCACAATTGTGCATCAGCAGCAATATCACACTAACCGAGACTCTCTGATTCCCATCCATAAGCTGATCCGTCAACTAGAGGTTCAAGGAGTGATCAGCAAGACTCGCTCACCCTTTAACAGTCCCATATGGGTGGTGCAAAAATCTAATGGAGAGTGGAGGCTAACTGTAGACTATCGTGGCCTGAATGAAGTCACATCACTGCTGAGCACTGCCATGCCGGACATGCTAGAACTCCAGTACGAACTGGAGTCCAAGGCAGCCAAGTGGTATGCCACGATTGATATAGCGAATGCATTCTTCTCAATCCCTTTGGCAGCAGAATGCAGGCCACAGTTTGCTTTCACTTGGAGGGGCATCCAGTACACATGGAATCGACTGCCCCAGGGGTGGAAACACAGCCCCACCATTGGCCATGGACTCATCCAGACTGCACTGGAACAGGGTGAAGCTCCAGAACATCTGCAATACATTGATGACATCATTGTATGGGGAAACACAGCAGAAGAAGTTTTTGAGAAAGGGAGTAAAATAGTCCGAATCCTTCTGAAAGCTGGTTTTGCCGTAAAACGAAGTAAGGTCAAGGGACCTGCGCAGGAGATCCAGTTTTTAGGAATAAAATGGCAAGATGGACGCCATCAGATCCCAATGGATGTGATCAACAAAATAGCATCTATGTCTCCACCAACTAGTAAAAAGGAAACACAAGCTTTCTTAGGCATTGTGGGTTTTTGGAGGATGCATATCCCAGATTACAGTCTAATTGTAAACGCTCTGTTTCAAGTAACCCAGAAGAAGAATGACTTTAAATGGGGTCCTGAGCAATGACAAGCTTTTGAACAAATCAAACAGGAAATAGTCCATGCAGTGGCCCTGGGGCCAGTCCGGGCAGGACAAGACGTTAAAAATAATCTCCACACTGCAGCCGGGGAGAACGGCCCTACCTGGAGCCTCTGGCAGAAAGCACCAGGGGAGACTCGAGGTCGACCCCTAGGGTTTTGGAGTCGGGGATACAGAGGATCCGAAGCCCGCTACACTCCAACAGAAAAAGAGATATTGGCAGCATATGAAGGGGTTCGAGCTGCTTCGGAAGTGGTTGGTACGGAAGCACAGCTCCTCTTGGCAGCTTGACTGCCGGTGCTGGGTTGGATGTTCAAAGAAAGGGTCCCCACCACGCATCAGGCAACTGATGCTACATGGAGTAAGCGGATTGCACTGATCACACAGCGAACTCGAATGGGAAACCCCAGTCGGCCAGGAATTCTGGAAGTGATCATGGACTGGCCAGAAGGCAAGGATTTTGGAAAGTTACCAGAGGAGGAGGTGACACGTGCAGAAGAGGCCCCACCATATAATAAACTGCCAGAAAATGAGAAGAAATATGCCCTGTTCACTGATGGGTCCTGCCGGATTGTGGGAAAGCATCGAAAGTGGAAGGCTGCTGTGTGGAGTCCTACACGACAAGTTGCAGAAGCCAGTGAAGGACAAGGTGAATCGAGCCAGTTTGCAGAGGTGAAAGCCATTCAGCTGGCTTTGGACATTGCCGAGCGAGAAAAATGGCCAGTACTTTATCTCTACACTGAGTCATGGATGGTGGCAAATGCTCTGTGGGGGTGGCTACAGCAGTGGAAGCAGGGCAACTGGCAGCACAGAGGCAAACCCAGCGGAAAAGTACAAGTATGCAAGAAACTCAAGGGCATGCCGACCTTGCAGATCTGAGACAAATAACTCTGAGGAGGTAGGGAACAGCTGGCCTTGCAGATCCGAGACAAATAACCTTGAGGAAGTAGGAAGTTAAGCAACAAGTTATCACTGTAGCTTCTAGCACATAGCAAAACTGTAGCTTCTAGCATGTAGCGAAACCGCAAGTGGGAGGGATTATTGTAATGAAACATTTAGAGCTAAGCCAATCAGAAATGATAGAATTTATGTAACTGTTAAGTAGCTGTATAAAAGGCTTTCCGACGCGTCTAATAAACTGACATTTTGCTTGCATCAAGCAGCGTCCCGTCTCTCAATCGCGGCACATTAGAGTGGGTATTTTTGCCACATACCTTTTAAAAACCAGTAACTATGATGATTGAAATGTTACCACGATTGTTTTCCCAGGGTCGCTTGTGCTGTCAGCAGCTTTCTGGAATGGATCCAAGCCACATACATGTCCCCATCAAAAAGGATGACCTTGACCCTTGGTTATCACAAAGTCTTAACCTACAAATTGCCTTAGTACATTATATTGGGCAAATAAATTATTCTTTCCCCTAGCACAGACTATTACAGTCACTTTCACAGTCAGCAGCTGGCTCCTCTGCCATCATTTGTGGGGGTTAACCCGCGAGGGCTTACACCTGATGAACTTTGGCAATCTGATGTTACGCGCATTATGGAATTTGGACATGTTTCAGTTGATTTGTTTTCTTACTTTGTTGTAGCTACTGCTCATACAGGAGAGAAGGCTTGTGATGTTATTCGACATTGGTTGCAATGCATCGCAGTCATGGGAGTACCGAAAACTATAAAAACTGATAATGAACCAGCTTATGTGTCCACTAAAGTACAGGCCTTTTTTTTTTTACAGATATGGGGTATTAAACATGTCACCAGTATTCCTCATTCCCCGACTGGGCAAGCAATTGTGGAGCGTATGCATCATACTTTAAAAACCATGCTTGGTAAACAAAAAAGGGGGAATCCCGTAGGTATGACACCTCAAGAGTGAGTGTATAAAGCAACTCATGTTTTCAATTTTCTAAACATGTCTTCTTTGTCATCCACAGCAGTAGATGGACATTTTGTAAGAACTGTTGAATGGCCTGAACAACCGAAGGTGTATTACAAGCACCTTAAGTCGGGGTGCAGGCTAACCACAGATAATACTGCAACAAATAGAAGTTGTGAGCAAGACAATTCTGCAATGATTTGTACTTCTCATCCGTCTGTTTGCTTCGGCTCAAAATGCAAGTATACAAGAATGTAATCAATCTTATTGTGTAAATTTAACGTGAGTAAGGTATAAAACAGCAGTAATATGGATAGGGGATTGGCAAAATGCATTAAAAACACGTCTTTCTCTGTATTGGGATTGGGAGTACAACTCTCGAAGGCTTTGTGTTACATCTCTCCCCTGGAATACGTTGCTACGTGGCTGGGAAATGGTTAAACACCATCTCCAAGGTGCTTTTGACATGTCATTGCAACAAAATATTCGTCCTTTCCATGATCAGCTAAAAGCTCAAATACTAAAGATTCAAGACTTAATGAACCACAATGTATTTGAAATATTACAAAAGGATTTCTCGTGGGTAAATCCAAAGAAATTGGCTTTCTGGGCTAAATTTAGGAATCTGGGTATTTATTGCCTTAGCAGGGTTCTTTTTGATTCTGTTTTTAATTGTGTTTAGTATATAACCTGCTAAGAGCGTCACAACGAGTAGAAGCACAAGTCATGGCGACCTTGTTAATAAATGGTCTGGTGTTAAACAAAAAAGGGGGAGACGTGGCAGATCTACGAGCAGAGGCCTGCGTACGGCCAAAGACACAGTGAGCAGAGCACACAGTAAACACAGAGCCAAGAGAACAGTTCATACCTTCACTCCATCCTGTGACGACCCTATAACATTCCCGAATCTCAAACAAAGAATAGGGCTAAGTATTCTTCCTTTGCTAGGAACAGCAACGGCACTAAATATGTTGAATAAGATAGGGTGTTGGGCAAGTAAACAGATAAACCTTACAACTGAAATCCTATCTAGCTTGCTTACTGATGTTGGTAGCATTCGGCATGCTACGTTGCAAAATCGAGCGGCTATTGATTTTTTGCTGTTGGCTCAGGGTCATGGATGTGAAGATTTTGAAGGTATGTGTTGTATGAACCTTTCCGACCACTCATCATCCATTCATAAGCAGTTACGGGATCTGAAGGATAACATGTCCAAATTAAAAGTGGTCAAAAATGGTTTCAATGATTGGTTAAGCTCATGGGGTATAACGGGATGGTTATCAGACTTCCTAAAACAAGGGCTCATGCTATTGTTGGTTATATTATTATTGATTATGGTAGCCTCGTGTGTTCTCCGCAAAGTGACTGACATGATAGAAAATGCCATGCATAAGGTCTGGCTGGCTCAAGAAGAAAAAGGGGGGATTGTAGGAATGTGTCTGAGAGAAAATGGCCATGTGAGCCAGCCTCCCTACTGTGAGAGATTAGATTAAGGGCAAAACAGGTGGTAGGAGACGGAATTAGTACATGGGAAAAACGGGAACTGAGAAGGTAGAAAACATGTTGTGCTAATGACTAAGCAATTTACTATGCGAATTCTTGTAACCAATCTGATCTGTGAACGAACTGCATGGACAGCGCGTGGACAGTGTAACTAGCTAATCAGAAATAAGCAAGTGGCATGTACGGCTACAACACAGGGTATAAAAGATGATGATCTGTGCTTAATAAACGGCTTCTGTTGATTCACATTGGATCGTCTGGAGTCCAGTTATTTCTCCTCAGGAAGGGACCTCTGGAGATCATCTAGTCCAAACCTCCTGCTCAAAGCAGGGTCAACAAAAGCAGGCTGCTTAGGACATTTTCAAGTCAGGTTCCGAGTATCAACAAAGATGGAAAGTCCACACCACCCTCTAGGCAACCTGTCATCTATCAGGTTGGTCAAGCATGATTCCCCCTTAATTAATCAATGCCAGCTACTCCCAATAACCTTTCATGGCCTTTCAAATACAGTTGAAGAGTTCTTGCAATGACATCAACCAGCTCCCTCAGCACTCATGGATGCACCCCATCAGGTCCCATGGACTTGTACATGTCAGGTTTGTCTAAACATTTCCTTGTCTGATCCTCTTTGACCAAGCGTAAGTCTTCCTTTTTCCAGACTTTCCCTCTGGTTTCAGGGGCCTGGGGTTCCTGAAGGCAAGTTTTATCAGTAAATACAGAAGCAAAGGCAGCATTGAGTAATTCAGCCTGTTCTGCATCCCTTTCCACCAGATCCTCTGCCCCATTCAGCAGAAGACACATTTTTCCTAGTCTTCCTTTTGCTGCTGATACACCTGTAGCTCTTCTTGTTGCCCTTCACATCCCTCACCAGATTCAACACCAGGCAGGCTTTGGCTTTCCTACCCCCATCCTTGCATACTCAGACAGGGTCTCTATAGTCCTCCTGGGTCACATGACCCTGCTTCTACCTCTTGTATATATCCATTTTATGTTTGGATTTTGTCAGGAGCTCCCTGTGAATCCATGCAGGACTCCTATCACCTTTTCTTCATTTCCTCCTCATCATGATGAACCATTCTTGAGCTT
Organism: Larus michahellis; assembly: GCF_964199755.1. Lineage (NCBI taxonomy): Eukaryota > Metazoa > Chordata > Aves > Charadriiformes > Laridae > Larus > Larus michahellis. The sequence continues at coordinate 22,515,249 of NC_133929.1, read as the reverse complement.
GGAGGAGATAATTTGAAAAAAAATATGCAACCAGATCTCCTGAACCTCTCGTCTCTTTAACATACCCCACTTCTCATCTACTGTGTAATGTAATTAAGCCTATTAAGCTGCTAAAATGTTTCTGCCAAAGACAGCCATTGGATCTTCTGAGAAACACTATAAATAACATCAGTTTTATTGAACGAAAATTGAAAGGCAATTTGGACACAATGATCTTTGCCCTTTGCCATGTCAGTTGCATCAAAATGAATTATCAAGATAATCTGAAAGCAACTTTATTACTTTAGCACTTTCCTAACTCATTAGTAATCAAGTGCTTATCATAATCTAAAACATGGGTAAATTGAAGAGATATAAACATTATAAAAACATGACAGAAAGGCTTTTCAACTTTTAAAAATAGGTATTATTCTTCTGCTCCATCTGCTAAATAGATTTTTTTTAATTTATTTTATAACACTTAACTCAGTTTACCACTACAATAAACACTTTTTAAAGGACATAATCTTACACTGACACATTACTGTGTCTAGTGATGAAGACAAACTCAATTACAACTTATGAATCCTTATAGCTAAGGAATCATAAGCTACACATGTTGAAGTGATGCTAGCATATTAGCATAAGGGGGGAAAAAAATCAGTCTCAACTGTAAAATGTGCATTAAGTAGCATTTCACAAAAGTTGTATTTTTTTTAAAAAAAAAAACAGATTAGAAAATTAAATTGAGTAATTCTCAATGATTAATTTCCCTAGAAAAGTAAACCACTTCATGAAGACTGACCTATTATCTGGTCTGTTCATAGCACTTTGATGTGTCCTTGTTTAATTTGCTGCTGCAAAAGCTCAAGGAAAGAAAGAGTAAAACCTTATTAATCAGTCTAATTTACACATCAAGTGACAAAGTGAAATCAACTATTTATTTTAACATAGGTGAATCTCTATAAGCTCAGACAAAACAGAGTGTTCCAGTTGAAACTATGATCTTCCCAAACAAGTAACAGCTTTAGGGATGGCGATTTTTTTTTTTAGTGCAATATGGAATAATAAATAAGTATCATCAGAAATGAGAGCAGTATTCAGAGGAGGGAGAGAGAATAAGAGAGACAGAGTTATGAGTTGAAAAGAAACTAAACTACTTAAATTAAAAAGAAAAGATAAAAATATCAAAAAGAAAATAATGAACTATATACAATGTATACAAAACCAGTATTAAGCTCCCAGGATGATGATCATGTCACCGGCAGGCACAAGGAAAGTCTCAGACTGGACTCAGTGACAGCTGAGAACTGGATTCCAGATCTCGATTCCGGAATACACGGATCGGGATCAAAGGCAGATGAACACACAGGGTCCTCCTCGGATGTCAGCCATTAAAGAAAGAGGGCTGACCCTTTGATCCCTCAGATTTTATACTGAACATGATGCAGATGGGATGGAATATCCTGTTGGTCAGTTTTGGGTCACCTGTCCACTCCTCCCCGCAGGTGCAACCCCTCTATGCTTTTCCACGTTGACGAGGATGAGGATTATCATTTTGCTGTCCTGTGCGATATCGGTTTATGATATGATAACATCACTTGTTAGACAGTTACTTTGGGGCGTTTATGTGGTATTGCTGTCCTGTCCATACCTTGGGCACCGTCTCTCAGAATTTATTAATAATTACACCCAGTGTGTGGGGGAAACAGGGAGGGACACTTTCCCCAGCTCTTTTGCCTCCCTATTCTCCTTCAGGCCAGGTATGACAGCTTTTGAGAATTTTTAATATCCTTGGGATGCTCAAACCAGCACGGTCCTAGTGTTATGTCTCCTGAATGTGTTCCAGATCTTGTTTAGGGTTAAATGACTATTTAAGACTACCACCCAGAGATCTGCTCCAAGGCTGGATAGTCAGGGGTGGCATGGCATGTGGGAGAACATGGGCAGGTACCCAGAGAACTTCTCACCTCCAATGGTCTGGGACTTCACCCCTGAACAATTACAGGACCCTGACAGAGTCGTAGAATATCTGAAGGGAAAACGCTGTGGCTATTCTAGAGTATTATACAGCACCCTCAAGGGAAAGAGATGGAGAGCAGACCGGCAGGCACTGGGCTACTGCAACCCCTGCGACAGCCACTGCCGCTGAACCAGGGAACCGACCTGTGCCAGTATCAGTTGCCCCCATACAGAAGGAGTAGTACACAAAGAAATCAGTTTGCTTAGTAAGGGATGATGATGAACCAGGGTCATCACGAGAGCAGGAGGAAGAGGCAGAACCAGAGATAATCACCCGATCCCTATCCTTGAGTGAGCTGTGGGATATGCAAAAAGATTTTAGCTGACTTTCAGGTGAGCACATTGTCAGCTGGCTGCTCCGGTGCTGGGATAACGGGGCCAGTAGCCTGGAATTGGAGGGTAGGGAAGCCAGGCAGCTGGGATCCCTGTCTAGGGAAGGGGGCATTGACAAGGCATTGGAAAGAAGACCCAAGCCCTCAGCCTCTGGAAACGGCTCCCGTCAGGCATGAGGGAGAGGTACCCCTTCAGTGAAGATGTTGTATGTCAACCAAGCAAGTGGACTACCATGGAAAGAGGTAGCCAGTACCTGAGGGAATTAGCTGTGCGGGAGATGATTTATTATGACTTGGACAATGCAGACTTACCCACAGACCCCGATGAGGCGCAATGCACAAGGCCCATGTGGTGGAAGTTTGTACGGAGCGCACCATCGTCAGATGCCAACTCACTGGCAGTAATGGAATGGAAAGGGGAAGAGGGACCAACGGTGGATGAGGTAGCTGGCCGGCTCCCGCGATACAAAGAATGTCTCTCTTCCGCCCTTGTCTCAGCTGTGGAGAAACTGTCCCGGAAGGTCCAGCCACTTGAAGAGAATATGTCCTACTCCCCACCTGTATGGGCCAGCATCTCAGCTATTAGGAGCAGGCATTTCCCCACTCAAGAGAGAGAGTACAGAGGGTACACACCACGAGGCACCCTGTGGTTCTACCTGCGGGACCACGGAGAGGACATGAGGAAGTGGGATGGACAACCTACTTGGATCCTGCGGACATGGGTACAGGAGTTGCAAGGAAGGACAACTACTAAAGGGGATCCCTCCAGGAAAAGTGCCACCCCAGTTTCCAGCAGGCAGTTCCCCAGACAGAGCAGAAGGCCTGATCTTGCTTCTGATCCTCTTGAAGGAACTTCCAAGTCATTTCTGCAAGAAGTGAGTAACGGATACTATGACCAGGATTAGAGGGGCCCTGCCTCCGGCCAGGTGGAGGAAAGGGACAACCAGGTTTATTGGACGGTGTGGATTCGATGGCCTGGCACATCAGACCCACAGGAGTATAAGGCTCTAGTGGACACGGGTGCACAGTGCACCCTAATACCATCAAGCTATAGAGGGGCAGAACCCATTTGTATTTCTGGGGTCACAGGGGGACCCCAAGAGTTGACTGTACTGGAGGCGGAAGTGAGCCTAACTGGGAATGAGTGGCAAAAGCATCCCATTGTGACTGGCCCAGAGGCTCCATGCATCCCTGGTATAGATTACCTCAGGAGAGGGTATTTTAAGGACCCAAAAGGGTACTGGTGGGCCTTTGGCATAGCTGCCTTGGAGACGGAGGAAGTTAAACAGTTGTCTACCTTGCCTGGTCTCTCAGAGGACTCCTCTGTTGTGGGGTTTGTTGAAGGTCGAAGAACAACAGGTGACGATTGCTACCACAATTGTGCATCAGCAGCAATATCACACTAACCGAGACTCTCTGATTCCCATCCATAAGCTGATCCGTCAACTAGAGGTTCAAGGAGTGATCAGCAAGACTCGCTCACCCTTTAACAGTCCCATATGGGTGGTGCGAAAATCTAATGGAGAGTGGAGGCTAACTGTAGACTATCGTGGCCTGAATGAAGTCACATCACTGCTGAGCACTGCCATGCCGGACATGCTAGAACTCCAGTACGAACTGGAGTCCAAGGCAGCCAAGTGGTATGCCACGATTGATATAGCGAATGCATTCTTCTCAATCCCTTTGGCAGCAGAATGCAGGCCACAGTTTGCTTTCACTTGGAGGGGCATCCAGTACACATGGAATCGACTGCCCCAGGGGTGGAAACACAGCCCCACCATTGGCCATGGACTCATCCAGACTGCACTGGAACAGGGTGAAGCTCCAGAACATCTGCAATACATTGATGACATCATTGTATGGGGAAACACAGCAGAAGAAGTTTTTGAGAAAGGGAGTAAAATAGTCCGAATCCTTCTGAAAGCTGGTTTTGCCGTAAAACGAAGTAAGGTCAAGGGACCTGCGCAGGAGATCCAGTTTTTAGGAATAAAATGGCAAGATGGACGCCATCAGATCCCAATGGATGTGATCAACAAAATAGCATCTATGTCTCCACCAACTAGTAAAAAGGAAACACAAGCTTTCTTAGGCATTGTGGGTTTTTGGAGGATGCATATCCCAGATTACAGTCTAATTGTAAACGCTCTGTTTCAAGTAACCCAGAAGAAGAATGACTTTAAATGGGGTCCTGAGCAATGACAAGCTTTTGAACAAATCAAACAGGAAATAGTCCATGCAGTGGCCCTGGGGCCAGTCCGGGCAGGACAAGACGTTAAAAATAATCTCCACACTGCAGCCGGGGAGAACGGCCCTACCTGGAGCCTCTGGCAGAAAGCACCAGGGGAGACTCGAGGTCGACCCCTAGGGTTTTGGAGTCGGGGATACAGAGGATCCGAAGCCCGCTACACTCCAACAGAAAAAGAGATATTGGCAGCATATGAAGGGGTTCGAGCTGCTTCGGAAGTGGTTGGTACGGAAGCACAGCTCCTCTTGGCAGCTTGACTGCCGGTGCTGGGTTGGATGTTCAAAGAAAGGGTCCCCACCACGCATCAGGCAACTGATGCTACATGGAGTAAGCGGATTGCACTGATCACACAGCGAACTCGAATGGGAAACCCCAGTCGGCCAGGAATTCTGGAAGTGATCATGGACTGGCCAGAAGGCAAGGATTTTGGAAAGTTACCAGAGGAGGAGGTGACACGTGCAGAAGAGGCCCCACCATATAATAAACTGCCAGAAAATGAGAAGAAATATGCCCTGTTCACTGATGGGTCCTGCCGGATTGTGGGAAAGCATCGAAAGTGGAAGGCTGCTGTGTGGAGTCCTACACGACGGGTTGCAGAAGCCAGTGAAGGACAAGGTGAATCGAGCCAGTTTGCAGAGGTGAAAGCCATTCAGCTGGCTTTGGACATTGCCGAGCGAGAAAAATGGCCAGTACTTTATCTCTACACTGAGTCATGGATGGTGGCAAATGCTCTGTGGGGGTGGCTACAGCAGTGGAAGCAGGGCAACTGGCAGCACAGAGGCAAACCCATCTGGGCTGCTGACCTATGGCAAGATATTGCTGCCCGGATAGAGAATCTGGTTGTGAAAGTATGTCACGTAGATGCCCATGTACCCAAGAATCCGGCCACGGAGGAACATCAGAACAACCAGCAGGTGGATCGGGCTGCTAGGATTGGAGTGGCTCAGGTGGATCTGGACTGGCAACATAGGGGTGAACTCTTCATAGCTCGGTGGGCCCATGACACCTCAGGCCATCAAGGAAGAGATGCGACATATAGATGGGCTCGTGACCGAGGGGTGGACTTGACCATGGACACCAATGCACAGGTCATCCATGAACGTGAGACATGTGCTGCAATCAAACAAGCCAAGCATTTGAAGCCTCTTTGGTATGGAGGACGATGGCTGAAATATAAATATGGGGAGGCCTGGCAGGTTGATTATATCACACTGCCACAAACCCGTCAAGGCAAGCGCCATGTGCTCACAATGGTGGAAGCAACCACTGGATGGCTGGAAACATACCCTGTGCCCCATGCCACTGCCCGGAACACTATCCTGGGCCTTGAAAAGCAAGTCCTGTGGCGACATGGTACCCCAGAGAGAACTGAGTCGGACAACGGGACTCATTTCCGGGGGGATCTACCAATCGAGCTGGCCCTGCCCAATCAAAACTTCCACGTACCGTAGGAGGGGATAAAGTCCCCGTAGTGCACATGAAGAATATGTTAGGGAAGACAGTCTGGGTTAGTCCTGCCTCAGGCAAAGGCAAACCCATCCGTGGGATTGCTTTTGCCCAAGGACCTGGGTGCACTTGGTGGGTGATGCGGAAGGATGGGGAGGTCCGATGTGTACCTCATGGGGATCTGTTTTTGGACGAGAATGGCCAATGAATCAAATTGTGTGTTGTTGATTGCTAAGTAACCCTGTCACTGTATGTCCTCATTACTGTAAATGCTATCAGCTGTACTACAGTAAGAATCATCCAAATTAAGGACAGATGGACTTTGATGAAAAACCAAGTAAGGCACAGCAGTGATGGGATCAGAACTGACCTCAGCAGCTGGCGCCCAGCAACTTCCTCAAAATCTACATCTTCAGCCCACGGACTGTGTGCATGAGCCACACCGGGTGCACCAGTCACAAGCTCCAAAAAATACAGCACGCAGCAGGCCAGCACCACACAGCATCTCACCTGCCCTGAGAGACTGTTATAACAGGTGGAGCCCACCCTGAGCTGCAGGGGGAGGGGGGCAGGAAGTCCTGCTTGGAGCAGGCTGGGGTGTCCCGGCTCCTGTCGGTGAGCGGCAGTTCCGTAATCGTGTTTGTATATTCCTCTGTCTGCATTATTGTTGTTGTTTTTTTCTTGTTCCCTTTGCTGTTCGGTTAAACTGCCTTTGTCTCAACCCAAGAGTTTTGCCTTTTTCTTCTGATTCTTCCTGTATCAGGAAGGCCTGAGCGAGCGGCACGTGGTTCTTTGTTGCCATCTGAGGCTAAACCATGACACTGGGACTGAGTTAATTTTCTTCATAGTAGCTAGTATGGGGCTATGGTTTTGGTTTGTGATGAAGTATTGATAATACAGGGATGTTTTCATTGTTGTTGAACAGTGCTTACGCAGAGTCAAGGCTTTTTCTGCTCCTCACAATGCCCCATCAAGTGAATAGGCTGGGGGTACACAAGACAGCTGACCCCAACTGATCAAAGGGATATTCCATACCATATGACATCATGCTCAGCAATAAAAATCTGGGGGAAGAAGGAAGGGGAGGGACATTCAGAGTTATGACATTTTTTCTTCTCAAGTAACCGTTACACATGATGGAGCCCTGCTTTCCTGGGGATGGCTGAACACCTGCCTGCCAATGGGAAGTAGTGAACGAATTCCTTGTTTTGCTTTGCTTATTAAACTGTCTTTATCTCAACCCACAAGTTTTCTCACTTTTACCCTTCTGATTCTCTCCCCCATCCCACCAGGGGGAAAGTGAGCAAGCAGCTGTGTGGTGCTCAGTTGCCAGCTGGGGTTAGACAACAATAGAGTTGTATGCTGTGTTACTTTCACTCTATAAAATAGATTTTTCTACAGTTTAGTCCAACTGCTTTCAAGACTTCACACTTACTGCAAGCATACAATTCCCATCTCAAATTTTGTCCACTACTAGCATTGGTAGGTTGGACCTGGCTGGCAGCTAAGCCCCCAGCCAAGCCCTCATTCACTCCACCCTATCTCAGTGCAATGGAGGAAGAGAATTGGAAGAACAAAAGCAAGAAAACTCATAGGTCGAGATAAGCACAGTTTAATAAGAGGAAGGAGAAAGAAAAAAAAAAAGGAAAAATGAAGTGATGTAAAGGCAACCACTCACCACCTCCTACAAACAGACTAATACCCTGCCAGTCTCTGAGCAATGGCTGCCTTCCCCAAATCCCCATCCCCTCAGTTTTTTTGCTAAGCATGACATCATATGGCATGGAACATCCCTTTGGTCAGTCTGGGTCAGCTATTCAGGTTGTGTCCCCTCCCAACTTCTTGTTCACCCCCAGCCTACTCATTGGGTGCAGCACAGTGGGGAAAGAGAAAGACTAGATACTATGCAAGTACTGCTCAGCAATAGCCAGAACACTGGTGTGTTATCAACACACTTTTAGTCACAGATTGAAAAGAGCACCATACAGGCTGCCATGAAGAAAATCAACTCCATCTCAGCCAGACACAGTACAGCAATGTACAGCCCAAGCAAAATTTGCATGCCTAGATACCAAGCTTTATCTTCACTAGGAAAATATGTTCACATACTTCAGATCTAAATTAATGTTTAAATTTGGGGGTGAGGCCCCAGAGGCAGTTTAGGTTGATCCAAATCTCACCTCCCACAATCCTTCCCCTTTTGCACCAGTGGTATTAGTGCTGGTGCAGAAACAAAATGGAACAGTTTGGGATTTGATATAGCTAAAATATGATTATTTAAGGGATGAAACAGCTAACCGTCTGGTCACAGGAACACTAGACCAGGAAGGAATAAAGAAACACCAATTCAGATCTAGCTTGACTTAAACTAATAAAGAGCAACACTTACTTCTAAACAAGTAAATTAAGACATGTTTGCATTTAGAATTATTTCCCTTACAACTCCATTAACTTATGTAAGTCTTCACATACCATCAATGCTACGGAAGTCCAGTAGGTATGTCCTGCTGTCCACCTGATACAACTGTAGACTCATTTTGGAATATGCACTTGTCACTGGATTCTTCCTTCGAACACGCAGATAGTATGGATTTACAACCTAGTATAAAAGAGATTTGAGTTAGTAACTAGAACTGCTTGAGAAGCACCGCACGTTGTTTTTCTTATTTCAACTCACTGGTATTATCAAGTTATTCCAGGCTTACGTGTCAGAGCATTTATTATTTTGCCCCCCCACCCCCATACCACTCAACACATTCCCACAGCCCCAGTAGAAAAGTTAAATACCTTAGCAAGACTTTTCCTGTCAGCATAAATAGCCCCCCTCAAAACCCTTCCTGCACAGCAAGCACAAGCAGTCAGCACAGGCACATGAAATTATTTTCCAGCACAGGAGAAATGTAGTTTCAGACTTCTAAGCTATGCAATTATACAGCTCAGAAATTTACTGTTGTCTGGTGTTGTCCTTTACTCTTTTACCTTCCATTCATAATCCAGTTGTTTAATTGCTCGACAAACTTCAGCCATGATATCATTAGGTCGACTCTGACTCCGTATTCCCAAATGCCACTTAGCTCTTCTTACACCTTGGTGTTTTGACTTCTGTGGATTCAGCTCATCAAGAGTATGGCGGGGACGTGGTGCTTCAGCTACTAAAAATGGCACTCTTTCAGGATGAGGGCGAGACAGATTGTGATCATCAAGAAAAGAATCCGGTGGGCTTGTAGCCAAGTAGAAGTCTTTGGCCTCATTCATTATTCTTCTATTATCTATAATGAGGTGATAAGCAACTACTAAAGGGTCCTGATGATTTTGGCTGTATAGACAACTTAGCACTTCCTCTTCAGTGCATTCAAACTTATCACACACTTCTTTTAAGGCTTCATCATCAATCATGGTAGAACTATATGATGGGTCTTCAGGAAACAAGTATTTGGGAAGGTCCTGCTTAAACCATTCATGTTCCCTAGATTTAAAAATAAACAAAGTCTGAGTGTGTGTGTGTGTGTATATATATATATATATATGTAAAGCAAGCCCTTTTAGTATTAAATTATTTGTTAAAATAAAGTTATTCTTAGTTTGTACAAAAAAACCCCACAGTCGTCAGTCCAAGTCCCCTTCCGTGCAGCACAACAGTACATAATGGAAAGTAATCACCTCTTTCACAAGATTTTGCTAGACATTTTACAGGAGACTGAAAGAAATCTTCTTTCCTGTAAGGGCTTCAACTACCTAATCTCCAAAAATATATTTGTATAACTCATCAACAAGCATTTATATAAAATGGTCGGGTTCTGTGGTTTTGATGTTTTTTGGGTTTTTTTTTACTGCCACTGTCCTAGTTTTGAGATATTTTGAACTGAAATTTGCATGCTACCCACTTGAGTTGTCCCTCCCCAAGCACATATGTAATAAATTGATCTCGATACTGAATAGTTTCTTTGGTAGATGCTTGAACAAGGATTTCTGAATATTAAAGCCACATGCTTCCCACCCCCAACAAGCTGACTATGATTTTTTTTCATTCAGAAAACCCCCTACCGTCTCTTCAAGACTTAGAGTTGAGGGAAGGCTATGGAAGAGTCGATCTGTACCTCTTTACTACTGTATCCATAGGCTAGTATTCATAAGAGGGAAGAGGAAGTATAAAGAAGGAACCAAATACTTAAGTTGCCCAATCATACAGAAAAAAAAAAAAATTGTTTTGTGTGTCTAGAGTAATCTGCTTAACTAGCCAAAGGATATGGCATGACACCAATTTTAAAAGTATCCTAGTCTATAGCATAAAGACTTGCTACAGGTTTAAGAGCAGTTATATGGATCAAGCTCTAGTCAGTATGAGCCTGAGAACATGCCCAGCACAAACGCGTTGAGCAAAATGCACTTTCACCATAAGCAAGCAGTTAATTTGGAAGTAGAAAAAGCTTTTCCTATATGACTACAAAGCACAACTCTAGCTGAATAAGTCAAGAGGAGTATTTTGTTACTATTTATTGCAGTGGGCCTCTTCCCTTGCACTCACACACACCCCTTAGAAAAATTAAGGTATTCAATTAAACTCAAGAGTTTGTCCTTTAAACTGGGATGACATGTCTCATGACTAACAGGACAAAATTGTTTAGGATTCAAAATCCATCCATGCTCTGTAGTCAACATTTTTCAACATTTTTTTCACATCACTTCTCTTCTGGACTTATTTAACATGACTTAGATGAGTGGACAGAAACTTAGTTTAACTTTTACAAAGTTTAGTTCTCACAGTGCTTTGATTGCTGCAAGAAAGTACTTCCCATTATAAAAAAGTAGCAAGGGATATGCATACCACATTTTTTGTTCTACTGAACTTTCAACCCTAAAAGAGGAAGTATTTTCACTAAGGTAGCCTTTCAGAGCTCTCTCAAAGCTCCTTACAAAGGAAAGAGGAAAACCTAACTAAGCTACTGCATGAAGGACAGCTTTATTAGCTACCATTTTTTATTCTACCCACTGTGCGCTTGTCAAAGCATCACCCTCTTCAGAATCCTATCTTGGAATCTGGAGCCCATGATGGCTATCTGTAACAACCAAACAACCAGAAGTTAAATTTTTCATCTCAGACTATAAAACAGGGACAAGCTATATGAATGATTTCTTTGTTCTGCATATTTTCACTGAGATTACCATTCCAGCATCCTGCAATCAGACATCAGTTAACGTTTTACCTAATGTTTCTGATTGTTGCTCTCTTCATTGGATCTACTTGCAGCATGTGTTTCAGAAGACTAATTACAGATGGATTCAAGTACTGAGGAGTATAAAAGATACCATCACATATCTTCTTGAAAAGGGTTGGCACGTGATCATCATCAAATGGAAGTGTTCCACATAACAAAGCATAGAGAATAACCCCACTGCTCCAAATATCTACTTCTGGACCTGCATATAATCTGGGAAAAAGTTAACTATTAGCAATTTATGCTTAATACATTTAAATAGATTTATTTTTTTTTCCTACTTGCTTACATTGTATCATATTTAATTAAGAGTGTGTGAACTTGGGGACAACTTATCTGCAATTACTATACCATTTCAGTGCTGTGCCTCCCTTGAACTCTAGTGCCCTTCCCCTTCAAATATGTAACACAAGCTAGGGCACAAGTACTTAGTTTTCCTCTCTACTGTATAAAAATAATCCACAGATACAATTAAGACAATGGTAAACTGGAAGAAACTTGCACCTACTACCAAGAAAGCCCGTGTTATACATTGTTATCACTGTTTGAGTGGAATCTATGCAGTCATCTAGCCTCCAAATCTTGGAGGCTAAGTTTAAGACAAGTCCATATAGCAGAACTTGTCACATCATCTACGTTTCCGCCTGAATAAAACATACATTTGGCCTCCAATCAGCAAGAGATATTGGGGTGGGTAGCTGAAAGCAGCAGATTTGACAATCACTGAGTCAAAAAAAAAAAATAGGGGGAAGTTACCTTCAGACTGACTATCGATTCTGCAGCAGATATTTCACTGCTACTCAACTTCACAGTAGACTTTGCCTGTATTTCTATCTGTACCTCTACTTCCAAGATCTGAGCTGTGAGATTCTTAAACCAATTCAGGCACACTGTACACACTGGATTTGAGACATTAGACATCACCTCCACCTGACAGGAACTATTTAAAGCTAGTTCACTGAAGCCTTAAATACTTATGAAAAATTATCAAGTCAATTAAGAGTTAAGCCCACAGTTTCTCAGCATCAAGCTTGTCAATTGCACTAGTTTTGTAGCCTTTAGAATTAAGCAGCAAAATGAAGTACATACATCCAATAGAAAAGAAACTACCTTCCTGAAATTACTTCTGGTGCAGCATAGTTAGGGGAACCACAGCTTGTTCTTAAAAATTCTCCATCTGACATCATATTTGATAGACCTGAAAGTGTATAAGAGTAACTACTAAAGATTCAGGGAGCAAAATGATTTCACACTGCATATACCACCTAGAACAAATCACTAGCAATTCAAATTAGAAAGATAACTTATGTCAGTAAGGAAGCAACACTGTTTGTAATTATTCAAGTTTTAATATGAGAATGCCACACGATCCTGCATTTAGTTTACTAGAAATTTGAGTAACATCAATCCATTATTGCACACAACCTAGGAATGTTTGAAAACATATTCATTCTAAGACAAACACCAGTCCATTTTGGATTACACAGGCATGATACAGAACAAAGATGCTCTAAGGGAGAGAGCAGCATAGCAAGACAGGATTTTGGTCATTAACAAGAAAGTGTCTTAAACCACATTCGTTTCTAAATGCTGAAGTGGAAGATGCTACCACAGAACTGCATAAAATTCTGTAAGAAGTTATATAAAATAAGGAATCCGAGGAACACACACAGCTTCGCCACAATTTAGACACCTATACTGCTTCAATTGGTTCCTGAATCACTGCAGTTTAGTATAGCTTGATTTTTAGATATTGTTAGTGATTATAGCATACTTTAGAACTAGGCCATCTTCATTCACCAGCCCTCAGCATACCCTATGATCAGTAAAGAATTACCACTTCTCAAACAGCTGTGTTTCCTCAGTGGAGGCTGCATAATCAAGATTACTACAGGCCAGAGAACTCAGTCTCAGAGAAGGAATTATGCCCTTTTACCGGGGAGGGGAAATATGAAAGAATACAGCTTGGCTAGCTTTCATACAAAAGCTTTTAAGTTCTTGCTTAATAAACTTGTCATGATTAACTGAATGCTACAGCTTTTCTGATACTTGAGTTACAGGAAGATATTTTTATAAGTTACTGTACTTAATTTCTTCACCAGGTAAGCCATTTCACCCAAAGCATTTTATATTCCTACACTTGAGAAATCACTATGAATCCCAGCGCACACATACTTGAACATCGTACTTTTAAGATATACTTAGAATAGTCAGCATTACCTAGCACCTTTCAGAGACCTCCAAGCGCTTTACAAAGGCAGGTATTATCTACTACGCCTACAAGAGATATATCATGATGACGTAGCAATATGGATACCTTAATATGCTTATATCGTCAGGTTTCCCGATTCAGATAGTTCCAGGAACTAGCTACCAGTCTTCTCAGCAACTGTGTTAAACAGCTAGTATAAACAATTAAGCTTTCTGATTAGTTAGGCAGCTATATAACAAAAAGCATAGGAGTTTGCAAAATTAACTGTTCTTGTTTTACCTTTTATGCTTTAATTACATTTTTTCAATCACATCTTTAGAGTTTTTAAAGTGAATTTAAAATAGTTTCATAGGAGGAGTAGTGTATTTTACTAGAGCAACGCGGTCCTTAAATATGACGAACTGTCCTTGCACTGTACTTCCAAGACAGCTAAGCATCTACATTTTACAGATGGAGAAACAGGCAACAAGAGTAAATTTTGAAGTGGCAAGGTAGGAAACTAAGTCTATTTAGCATTTCAGAGATAATATTGAGCAAGACCAAACAGTTTCACCCAGTCACAGAAAATACCTGACTTGAAGAGAAAGCTTTAGAGGAAAAAAAATTCTACACGTGCACAAGAACACAATTTTGTTTTACAGTCATACTCTTCAGGTTTTCTTGTATTATGTCCCACACCAGGATATTCAAGTATACACATTTTATTAATCATTTCCCAGAGTAATTAACAGGATCTAAATAACACCAGAAATGTGATCGCATATAAATAGGAATGCTTACCGAAGTCAGCTATCTTGGCATTCATGTGTGCATCAAGCAGCACATTTTCAGGCTTCAGATCTCTATGTACTACCATATGCCTGTGACAGTAATCCACACCAGAAAGGATTTGCTGGAACAGACGTCTACTTTCCTTTTCATCAAGCTAAGACAAACAAAGGTTTTAGACAATTTTGAGACAGTGGAAGATAACCTGGTTTTCCTCTATATGAATTGAAGGCAGTTTTCCCATGACCTAAAGTTATTATTCATAGTTTTGATACTTTATACAGCAGATGATCAGAACTTGTAGCAGAAAGCATCATAGCTTACATCATTTTGTTTGTACCTGTCCTGGTTTGAGCTCTAATCAATGAGCTCTTATATTTAAGTACAGTGTAAGATTTAAGTTGACAAAAGCTGCTGACGCTCAATGCAGAAGTGATAAATTTTAGATGCTACTTATGCTCCTGTTAGCTGGACATTTCCTATAAACACCTCCTAATCTATGTCAAAGTTTGCTCAATCTAACAACTAAAAGTATCCTGGCTATCTAGATGGTTTGTCAAAAGTGACTTTGGGACTTTCACAGAAACCATTCTATTAGTAGAAGAGGGTAATAAGGGCACAACGGTAGCTTTCCAATAATAGGTTTTACTGAAGAAATAGTTTTCAGCTACTCCAACTGGATATGTAGCCATTGTAAATTAACATATCGGTATCATTTATTCTTCAGTAGAGTGGAAAAATGCTATGAAGTCATACATAAAGATCTGAAACATGTTAACACATAACCATTTTTAGTTTCAAAACAAGATGCAGGCATAAAGTATATTCTAATAGTTAACTGCAAAATTAATGTTGAATACATAAAAACAAACCTTCATTTAACAGGAATGTTGCAAAAGCAATAACAGAATGCAAGTCATTGATTTGTAGAGTTGGACTACTTCTTACCCTTCCATTTTTACAGATATAATCAAACAGTTCTCCTCCTGAAACATATTCCATCACCATGAAAATGTCAGTTGGTGTACTGATGACCTGGTACCTGATAAGAGAAGGTATCTGTTAAGTCTACGCACTCAGTAAAAGACGCTAGTTACATTTAGTAAAACCAAAGTTGTGCAGAGAGTCAGATAAAAGTATACTTTATTTTATCAGACAGTTTACAGCTACTGGAATGATAATATTTTTTAGAAGCTATTTCCTTTCACTATGTGATGCCATCATTGCCAAGACTAGCAGGGAATTTGTATTTCCCACCAGGGAAAAAAAAAAATCAGTCTTCATACTTTCAGAGGACTATTCTTAGTTGAAATGATTTCTATGAAGCCGTTTACAGTGCTGCCCCACAGACATCTTAGTGCAGTGAGGAAGGAATTCAAAAGGACTGTGCTAGTGTCTCAAAAGCATACACCTTTAAACCTTAACAGGCAAAAAAACTGCACCCTGCCTCGCCATAAATAAAAAGAAAGTGTACTTCAAGACTTGAAAAATGATGATTGAGAGCAATTATCTTTTACAGAGACCTAAATTTGTCATTAGTATTTAAGAGCATTGGCACCCTAGTTATTATATATTTATCATTATACTTTTAGTTTGAAAAAAGCTTTGATGTTTTTAAATAACTAGTTTATGGCCAAACTCCCCACTTAAGAGATTGATATGTTTTCTACGTATCCTTACCTAAAAGTTGTTTATTTTTTTCCCCCCTTACAGCAGTCAGAAGCGATTGATTTTTAATGTAACAAGAAAACGCACACTGATAAACCTTCAGTCAAAATTCAGATACTATATTGAGAAGACAGGAGGTAGCAACTGGATAAAAGTGAATGTTTCAAGGTACTACGCTTAAGCATACAAATATCCCAATTGTAAAAAAAATATAACTGAATTCACGCATACACTACAGAACTGAAATGTTCTTCAAAATGCTGATTCTAAGACAAGGGGGAAAAAATAGACACGCTTCAGCTTACTGAGACAAGTTATTCTTGAACTGCATAGACAGCAATGAGTTCAGACTATCCAAATGAATGTATGTGTGCACATATATATGCATGTGTGTATTTAACAGCTTAGTATTATAGTGTAGCATTCCAATAACCTGAATACTATTCTGAGGCAGTTATCAACATAAGCTCTTCAAAGTTAACCTTACCTAACATCTTATAGTTCAAGATGCTTTACCATTACTAATTTTCTCTCAAATACCTTGGCTGAAAGTATGTCATGTACTTAAACATGAACATTCTGAAGCCATGGCTAAGACGCTCTACAGAAATAGTATTTTAATCCTTTTATTCCAAAAGTTACAGTGCAACCTCATTTCTAACAGCATTACCGTTAATGACCTTTCCCATAGTTGTGAAATCAATGAGCTCCATGCTTCAGGCAAACATGAGCAACAGTTTATAGTTTAGATCTTCACAGTGATTTTCTATCCTCTGGATAGTGAGATAGTGAACAATACCAGGAGATAAACCTCTCAGCATCACTGAAAAGAATGAGCCATTCTGCACCTCGCATGTTTTCAGCCTCTTGGAAGACTCAGACACACTTCTCTATAGTCAGTTAATTTTTCTATTTATGGAAAAGGAGGCTGTGGAAGAGTTACATACCTATAATATAAATAAGGTTATCAAACCACACAGCATAGATGACCAGAATACACAAAGAGGCAATTTTATATAGGAAAACAAGATGCATTCTATTGCTAGAGGTCAAAAACCACAAGAGGAGATGCTCCAAAGGTTTTTATTTAAAGTATAGTATAGAAAGAAAATCTTATTGAGGCAGGCTTGCAACTGCATATACTGCTAAAGCACTGTATGAAATTTTTAATAAGGCACAGCAATGTTCCTGATTAAACATTGTCTAATTTATAATATTCAGATGAAGTAATCTGTTTACCTTTATTCCCAAGTATCTTGAGCTGCTATCTAGCAGTTCCCCAATCCAGCTAATCGCACAAGCGGCATGATCCTAAGTTACCAGCAAGTCTATCTACACAACAGTATCAATTATAGCTCAAATGCTATTTACATACAGGCTAATGACCCTTCTGCTTTGGAAACGCAGGCTGACCAACTGAAAAGTTGGGGATCCATCAATTTTTCCATCATCTCCTACATCTTGTCCCTTCTCTCCAAACGCAGGAGAGAAAATTCTCCCCATAATTCCCCAAGAAAGAAATTGTCACCTGAAACCTGTTAAACTGACTTAATATTTTAGCAGCACCAGAAGTACACATTATTGTTGCACTCCCATATCTCAGTTGGTACATTGACACTTCCTATTTTGTTTTAGCTACAGGTATGTGCTTTGGACTTGTTCATGAATTCTAACTGACAGCATTAGCGGTTCTGCAGCCAGACAAATCAGCTCAATAGTCTTCCGAAAACTGACCCACTGAAGAAGTTAGTGTGATGTTTTAAGACAGTCTGATTTAGCTCCAGTATAAGTGCTGTTCCCAAATCAAAGAAGTGTATAGGAATGGCATTTGTCAGTAGCAGCATGGTCTTAAGAAAAGACTCTGCCAGTAAAAAAAAAAACAAACAAAACTAAACTCCAACACCACAATTAACAGTGAGAGTCACGCACATTCTAGATGTGCAGTTTCACTTTATAGGAAACAAAAGTAAAAAAGTCAATAGCATTTATAATTTATTTCCTCAGATGAGATATAAGGGGTCTATACTCTAGGACATATTTAATTGTACTCTGAACTCTACTGATGAACTATTGATCAAACAGATGTAAATAGGCACACTGTAAATATCACAATTATTTAGACAAGTAGCTATATTGAAGAACTCTGAAATATCAGATCATATTTAACAGACTACACATCTTTCAGAAAAACCTTGCAGAGCACCATCTACATAGGGAAAATATAGGTCACTGACCAACACATCCCTAAAAAAACTACAGAAATGCCCTTTATAATCTTGTTCTTAACTCAGTTTCTAAGCAAAAACAAAGATCAAATATAACCAGAAAAAAGAATACGGAAGCAGCAGCTAAAAAAACTGAGATGGATGTTACTATAAGTATCTATCATGCCACTACCTTTTATATACCTGCCCAAAGAATTTGCAAGTAAAGACCTAATGGAAGCTCTCTGCCCTGCAGAAATCAGTTTTGTGAAAATGCATTACAGAGAACACTGAAGATGGTTGCATATTTGGAAACCGGTTACTTTCCTAACAGTATACTGCTAGTAGTACTGCCCTTTAAACATGTTTCAGATCGGTGAGAGAAAGAGATTACTGCTTAAATAGAATTGATTACAGCAAGCAAAACTTACAGCTTAATTATATGAGGATGTCTGAAGAGTTTGAGGTTCTGAATCTCCCTGCGGATTTTTCCTACAACATCAAGGCTGCGAATCTTCTGTCGGTTCAGGATCTTCACTGCAACTTTATGCCCAGTTAACTCATGTTTGCCAACTGCAAGGAACAAGGAAGTAGTCAGAGTTCTCAATTGCTCCCTAAAGACATTAATTGGACCATTTCAACTATAGCCAAGAAATACCACAGTTAAGAAGTTAGCATTCCACATATCTCCATTATCTTTGGGGAGGTTGAAAACCAGATGGCACATCATTTCTTCTGCCCTACTCCAATTCTTCCCACAATTCTATCATTAGAAGATTAATTGGATATGTAGGAACAAACCTTAAACCTAACCCTCAGAAGTCTTGCAGCGTGACTATGTTTTTGCACTATTGCAAACAAACAAAACATTTTGCATCCCAAAACACTGCCATCCTTTTTAATTGGGGAAACCGTTTTCTTTCCCTGTACAAGTCACTCCAAACTTTTGGCTCACTTGGTAACCCACTCAGACATGCTTTCCTACAGCTCTTCTACTTTATCTGCAAGGATGCTCTTACTGAAGACATCACTGCTATCCTTCCCTCAAGAAACCTGTTTCAGCAATTACTCCGCACTACTGCTAAAAGTATCTGATCAGTTTACTTGAAAAATAATTATTTATCTGGTTTTGGAGCAGTCTGACCCTATATAAGCTCCACATTCTGTGTAGTAAACATCAGGGCTTTATTATATAAAATAAGTGGCGAAAGTTATATGAAACGCACAAAATGAAATCCAGTAGTAACTATGAGAAGCAATGCAAACATGCAACCTCTTACATTCCTCAGTTTCTTTCCTACTTCCAGGAGAGTTCCATTTTTCTTTCAACAGAGGAACTTGAAAGTGTAAAACATTTCCTAGTCAGTTACCCTTCTTAAATCCCTTAATTTTGCAGGTGCTGTTGGAAGTAGCCACAACAGAGTTGCTAAGAATATTTTTCTTAAACCCAACATCGGATCACAGAAAAGCCACAGAGAGTAAGCATCTCTTCCACTAGAAGGCTTTGCTATCTGCATGCAGTGATTTAACACTACTAATATCATAACTACATCACTTTAATTTGCCACCCTGAACCCTACCTTCTGAAGACAAGCCAGATTACAGGGACACCTACATGGTTCATCCTTGTCCACTTGAATGGACATTGGTAACAGATCTCTGCTGAACAGAGTACTTATTCATCTGGGTGTCTCTCCTCACTCAAAAATTTAACTAATCTCCAGGCTTCAAACTTTATTTAAATATATCAATGGGAAGTTGTGATAAACAGCAGTGATCAACAACAACAAAAAAAAATCTTTCTGCATTCAACAGATAATTTTGTCAGGATTCGCAAACACCTATCAATCTGTAAATCTCATTCCCAACAGAAGACTTTCCTGCTGCCTTTTGCCTCTATATTGAGCTAAAAACCAATACAAGTGAAAAGAAATTCTTAGCAGAGAGACAGAGATAACAATAAGCATCTCCGAGTGATTATTCTTACAACAAAAAGATGGCTACTGTGTAAAATAAAGCAGTTTGTCTAAACTCCTGTAGGAAAGTAACTAAGTAGTGGATCATCCAAGACCCTGAACCATCACGATGCAGTGGCAAGATGTCTTTTGTACCTGAGAATACAGAAAGGCTCTGCCTGAAAGGTGAAAGAAAACTCATTCGAAGGAGCCAACACTCATCACAAGTTCTAGACAGACCACAAAGCAGTGATAGGCGAGTGCCTAGAACTGTAAAATCACATCACCTATGAGAATTATTTGCTTTCAGTCAGATCTACAATTAAAGCAATTACATCCCAATTTTTTCTTCAGTTCAAGTGTGATTGAGGTTTTAAAGGAACCTAACAAATTATATCACCTCTATCCGAACCCCAAGGGCTAACGAATCACTAACATAAAACACTAGAAAAGCAACTATCCCATTCAAATTAAAGTTTTTGCCTATCAATAATGTGAACTGAGGTAAGCCAGAAGTATTTACAAAAAAAAATATCTCTAATCAGCAAGTTAAATTTTAACATTAATTTGTTAGTAAGAAACAGCTTCTTAGAAACTAACCAAAAATCAGACACATTAATTTGCATCTTCCTATGGTTTAAAAAGTACTAAACTAAACACCTTCTTAAATGTAAGTAGCACATTTGAGCAATTCTACAGCTTAGCATATAAATATTCAGTTCTGACATGCACTGTGTTATAAAGTTTCATTTATCAGCAAGTTTGTTTCATTTCTGTTTTTTCAGTCTACCTTAGATGAAAACTGGAATTAGAACTCAGCAAAACATTAGAAGGTCATTTATTAGCGACAACATTCTATGTTCAATATGCAAGGCACATAAGAAAAGTTTATATTAAAACACATTTTTCATTCAAAGTACTTAAACAGTAACATTTGCAGTTGACTAAAACCAATTCTAGCCATCACAGCCTTCAATCTTGTGTGCCTCAAGCCTATTCATTGATGACAAGATAACAAGCTTTTCTGCTTCTTCAGCTGTTTGCCAACTTCAAATAAATTATTTAAATGAAAACATACTGTGGTTTTGTGCAGGTGCAAAAAGATCTCAAAAAGTCTGTTCACTTGCTTAAGACTTTTCAAATTGAATAGCAATTTT
Source organism: Larus michahellis (assembly GCF_964199755.1). Lineage (NCBI taxonomy): Eukaryota > Metazoa > Chordata > Aves > Charadriiformes > Laridae > Larus > Larus michahellis. The sequence goes on along the minus strand of NC_133929.1, from coordinate 22,494,045 downwards.
CTTCAGTCATTTTTGCCCCCCCCCCCCCCATTTAAGATTATATCAAATTTAGTTTTTTAAGATATGAGTTTCCATTAGCCATCTACTTCATGAAATAAAACTGTCGTCTTGGATACGACTCACTAAGTATCCATTAGCACTGTTCAGCTACCACAAGTTACATACTTTAAGTCTTAAACTATGTATTCTTTTCGGAAATCTTTCAGTCTTCCCAGACAAAAGTAATCTTCACTTTGCTGCATAAAGTAACAGCAAATACAAGTTTTTCCACATACATTTAACCAAGACAAAAAGAGCTGTCATTTTTTTCTACTGTCAAGTGGCTTTGCAGCTTTGTTATTGTTTGTGTACTATCACATTAGAACTAAACTGTTAATTCCAAGGAAAAAACATACTGAGCTGCTATTATGGTTTTAAGTTAAGTCTTTATCCACATGCCATAAGAACTTATTGTATGATGAAGCAGTTCAAGGTATCTGGTATCAGCAAAACAGCAGACACTAATTGGTAACAGACTGCCAACTACTTTTGAATTCAGCATAAAAACAGAACTGAAAGCAAGATCTCAGATAGCATCATGCAGAAAAGAAGCCAGTGTTATCTTTACGAAAGCTACTTTGTATTACACCTCTTGACAGAAGTTTTACCTATGAAAGGGAAAGCTCACAAATAATCAAAATATATTTATGTTAGTCATCCTAAGCCTTAATGAGCTATCAGTCCTTCAGAAGAATCACCGCAAAAAGAAGTTCTCTTTACAGACCTAACATTTCCCTATATTTCTTTATTCTTTGATAATGCAAATTCCTTTAAAGTTTCACTATGGCTATGCATAACAAAGATTTCCAAGACAGTCTCAAAGCAGCAATGACTTGTTTTAACTGTTCAAGTGCAGGAGCAACAGTCTCTAAACTTAGTTCACCAGGTCTTGAACTGGAAAAGAAAACAGATCATGAGTCCATTAAGAGTAAATATAATATTCTTATGAAATACAGGTACCAGTCATGAAGGCTGTAGAAAAAAAAGCTGAACAAGTATATGCTGTGTTTAATGAAGCATTTCTGTCATATGCCAAAAAGCCAACCTGAGGCTCAGAGGAAGGTAGTCATTAAAAATATGAGCTAAACAAATGTTTTCACTAATATAAAAAAAAGTTAGTGCTGTGCAAAAGCATATTGCTGCACAACATTAGATAACAAACTGATCTTCACTGTCCATTCCCAGGTCTCCTATCATTGTCTTAATCAAGAAGGCCTATTTACATCAGCTTTCCAGGCTATACAGACCAGGGTTTTTAATCTAATTCTACAGACTGGAACAAATATCAAATATTTACACTCTTAATTAGTCCCCTCATTGTCTCAGTACAAATCACTGGAAGCCTGACTACTCTTCCCTTTATGAAAGCTAACTTTATTTCAAAAAATATATAGAAATAAAGTTTGCAATTGGTTTCAGTAGGAAACATCAACTTTTTAAAAACAAACAAAAACAACACAGAACTGATTTAGATTCATATAATAGTTAACGTTGGAAGGAACCTTTAAAGATCATCTAGTCCAACCCCATGCAACGAACAGGGACATCTTCAGCTAGATCAGGTTGCTCAGAGCCCTGTCCAACCTGACCTTGAATGTTTCCAGGGATGGGGCATCTACCTCCTCTCTGGGCAACCTATTCCAGTGTTTCACCACTCTCATTGTAAAAAATTTCTTCCTTATACCTAATCTGAGTCTACCCTCTTTTAGTTTAAAACCATTACCCCTTGTCCTATCGTAACAGGCCCTACTAAAAACTCTGTCCTCATATTTCTTACAACCCCCCTTTAAGTATTGAAAGGCCGCAATAAGGTCTCCCCAGAGCCTTCTTTTCTCCAAGCTGAATGACCCCGACTCTCTCACCCTGTCCTCATAGGAGAGGTGCTCCAGCCCTCTGATCATCTTCATGGCCCTCCTCTGGACCTGCTACAACAGGTCCGTGTCTTTCCTGTGCTGACAGCTCCAGAGCTGGATGCAGTACTCCAGGTGGGGTCTCACCAGAGCAGAGGGGTAGAATCACCTCCCTCGATCTGCTGGACACGCTTCTTTTGATACATCTCAAGATATGGTTGGCCTTCTGGGCTGCAAGCGCATGTTGCCAGCTCATGTTGAGCTTTTCATCCACCAGTACCCCCAAGTCCTTCTCCTCAGGGCTGCTCTCAATCCCTTCATCCTCCAGGCTGTATTGATACCAGGGGTTGCCCCAAACCACGTGCAGGACCCTGCACTTGGCCTTGTTGAAGTGAATTTAGTTTCAGTACTCTCTTTTACCCCATAGCTTTTTACTTCTGTGATATTTTATCTTTGCCTGGATATTGGCTCAAAACAGCTGTCTTCTCCATGACTGCCCATCTGAGGCACCATCAAATAAATTCAGTCAGTCAGTAGTTAATTCAGGCTAGTACAGCCAGATGAATCGTTAAACTGGAAAAACATCACATCCGTAACAGTTATCTGGGAGAGTAAAAGGCTAAGTAGGAGGGTGAAGTCATCTGACAGCTACCTTGACAACAGGAGACCTTTAGGAATTATTAAGTAAAGCACTGGTTTTCCAACTCATCTTTTGGGGCTGCAACCACTGGCAGCCCCAAAGACCCACTTTCAAGAAGCTATATGCCTGACCCCCTACATCACATGAGCTCTCAAGGAAAACCCTAACTGAATAAAAAAAAAAAATAATATAAAATAACATCTTTCAAGGTTTCAACTTCAGGCATGTTTTTGCCAATGCAGATAAGAACAGGAGCAGCAGCGCAAACAGCACACTCGAAAATGTAAGAGGAAACATATTGGAACATTTATGGGTATGCCAACCTTAGTTTTGTGCAGTGCACTGAAAAAAAAATATCATCTTTGACTCCTCCCCTCAACCATGTAGTCCCTCCCCGAGAAAAGATAATCTGATGCCTGTCTTCCTTATCTGGTTTCCTCTCTATTTAAGGAGGCACCAAGTTATCTAGGAAAGGAATGGTACTTCAGCTGCCAGTTGTGGGTTACTGTTTATGGGAAAGTAATGAAAGATCAGTGAGGAAGACTGTAAATGGTCTCAAGTGACTTGCAGCTGGGGTGTCAAAAACACATAAATCATATTAATGTCTGTTTAGCCTTGTGTGCTTGACAAGTAGAACATCTGTGTTTAGATAACATAGGCCTGTGATAGACTTAGAGGCACCTTATTGAACATGCTTGAGATTCCTGCCCTGCTGTGGGAAAGATCAAAGCACAGTGGCAAACTATACCTGCTTGAATCCTTGATACACAGGCGAAAACATGGACCGAGCTGCTCAGCAGTGCCTACATCCCCACTTGTGTGCCTCTGCTTGGGTGCTGCTTCAGAGATTCCCCAGTTGGCAAGGTAATAAGAATAAATTTACTCTTTGTATTTTGCCCATGGTTTTGTGGTTGTTCCTACATCCTGCCTGTGCTAGCTCACACTGTTCCCCAGTGATTGGGGTGTGGTGGTGTCACTTTATAAGCCAGCCTTGAAAGAAAAAAAAAAAAAAAAAAAAAAAAAAAAGGAATCATAGGATGTGTTGGGTTCGAAGGGACTTTTAAAGGTCATCTAGTCCAACCCCCCTGCACTAAGCAGGGACATCTTCAACTAGATCAGATTGCCCAGAGCCTCAGCAACCCTGGCCTTGAATGTCTCCAGGGATGGGGCCTCCACCACCTCTCTGGGCAACCTCTTCCAGTGCCTCACCATCCTCACTGTAAAGAACTTCTTCCTAATGTCTCATCTAAACCTACCCTGCTCTAGTTTAAAACCATTGCCCCTCGTCCTATTGCTACATGCCCTTGCAAACAGCCTCTCCCCAGCTTTCTTGTAGGCCCCCTTCAGGTACTGGAAGGCCACTATAAGGTCTCCCTGGAGCCTTCTCTTCTCCAGGCTGAACAACCCCAACTCTCTCAGCCTGTAAAGGAGACTCAATGGGCTTCACTCTCAAATTATTCTTCCACTGCTTTCCTAGATATTCTTATAGTCAAATTTATTCCTATTTTCTATAGCCCGACAGAAGTTCCTTATTAATGAGCAAGTTTCAGGTAGGATTCGGTTGTACTGTTATATAGAGCACCATCCATGACATCGCTTTCAATTTCTAGAGAGGGAAATCTATGCTCTTCGCCCACTTTCTTCAATCATAAAAAGAGATGCCCATAATCTGATGCTACTTCTGGGAGAAAGAAATTAAACTAAAGGGAAGTAAATTTGAAATGAAACATGGTAAGACTGCTGAAACATTAGTAATTTCTTCAGAACGTGACAACAGTTGAAAGAGCTTGTGCCAGAGAACATACAATAGGAACATCTATGCTAAAAAAGATATCATGGTAAAAGCCAGCTAGCACATTAGATACAACAGGATAAAATGGGGTTTTTTTTACTGATTATACTGGTACATAAGCAATCCATTAGGTTAACCATAAAAAAAAACCAACTTATTTTAAGAATACAACCTGAGTCTAGTCTAACTCATTCATGAAACTGTTTTCAATGTGCATACCCCAATACTTCAACAATTCTCACAAACAACACAGCAGGAACAGTTTAAGATAATGCAGAGTTTTTTCATCTGTGATAAATGACATCAAGAAAGAACTTAATTTCTATTTTATTTCTACTAGGCTTCAAGTTTACTGCATGGCATCTGCACCCTTACTGGGAAAAGTTGTTTAAGTTTGAGCTGAAAAAAACCTTTGATAACCACTAGTCAACTGTTACTAGCACAAAGTCTTTCCATGTCTGTGTGTCAGATGTGCTGCCAGTTAATCCAATAATCTCAGGCACATCTTTTTATGTTTATTTCTCCCCTTGTAGAAGGGGAAAGCTTGCTTGCCTTATAAGGGCATCAAGTATTAGTACTTCCGCAGCAAAACATACAGACAGCTCAAGAATTAAGACTGCTTACTTTCATTACATATCCGGTGATGTTTTAAATAAATGCAGCATAATTAGTTTCGAGGAATTATTTTCCTAAAGAGAAAGCTGTTGCTCCTCTAGCGATTACTTCCCGCTGCGGAACTGCAAGTCCCACCCCCCGAGAAGTAAACTAATACAACTCCTCTTTCAGGAAAGACGTTCACAGAATATCAGGCGCTATTTCCACTCAGTCGGCAACATTCAGACCGTAAAGGCTCCCGCCCTGCAGTCACCGCAGCTAGGGCCGAGGCTCCAGCTAACGGCCCGTGAAACACCTCGCGGCTGGTGCGACGACACGTCAGCCCTGCAGTCGCTCTCCCCGGCCCCTCTCCCACTGCCCCCATCGGCCCGCGATGCTAGCGCCGCCACAGCCCAGCGACTCACTCAGCCCAGCGAGTACGGCCGGGCAGCGCCCAGCAGCCCAGGTTTCCCAGTGTCGCCCCTGGTGAAGCTCAGACCCCCCAACACACTGGGCAGAAGACGTTGTGGGGCTAGGGCAGCGGCCCATCCCCCACACGCTCCCCAGCCCCGGTCAGGCCTCAACAGCCACCTGGCCCCAGCCCCAAGGGACCGTCCGCTGTGAGACGACCGCAGGAGGCCCACGTCCCTCAGCCGGCAACGGACGCTCCGCTGCTCAGCCCGACACACCCGCCCGGGGCACTACCCCCCGCAGCCTGACTGAGTCGTGCCGCTCCGCGGTGCAGGCAGCGGCCCCACTCCCCACCGCTCACCCTTGACTTTGCCGAAGGTGCCGACACCGAGCGTGTCGCCTAAGATGTAGTGCCCGATCTTCACCCGCCCGTGCTCGTGCTTCTGTTTATCCGCCGCCGCCATCTTGAGCCAAGGGCCAAGTCTGCGCATAGCCCGCGCCGCGCAAGAATGCTGGCGGAGGAGGAGCAACCACAGAACACCCACCCCAAAACCCAGAAGCGAACTCCGCACATCATCCTTCCGCCCTCCCCGGGAAGAAACCATTGCTGTTCGGGGGGGGAAGGGCTGGGTCGGCTCAGCGGCGCCCCAAAGGGCGGGGTGAGGCGGTGGAATGGGAGAAACAGCCCCCGAAAGCTGCGGGGGGAAGGGCCAGGACGTTTTTACATCAGCACCTCCCCCGAGGAGTACTGAGAATTCACACGGATTTCGGGACTGGAGGAGAAGGCGGGCGCAGGGCGGTTCTCAGCGGCGGTGACAGTTCCCCTCAGCGCCGGCGCGGTGCTGGCCTGGGCCCACCGGTGTCGGCCGAAACTGAAGCTCCTCCGTGTTGCCGGCTGGCACTGCCATCATCCGCGGGGCCTGTGCCCGCGGACAGCGGGAAGCTAGGGCTAAGTGCTCCCCACAGCACGGGTTGTCCCTCCTGATGCCAAAATGAGGAAATACGTCAAGCATACACATACTTTTAATTGAGAAATCATGTTATCGCAGTGAGATAGCTAGGGCTGTCTGCATTGCCATTGCCACAGCCACAGGATGCCGTGCAATGTGCTGCTGCATGCTGCAAGGCCTGTCTGCAGAGAATATGCAGCAGCTCTTGCTGGGGCAGCGGCTGAACACCCGTATGCAGGCGGGGTCTCAGGCACTAATAATGCGGTTTGGGCCAGACTGGCCACTGAAACGAACAACTGATGCTCTCCCCCACCTCTCTCGCTCTCCAAGGAGAGGAAGGAAAGAGACAGACAGATTGACTTATGAGTTTAGAAGAAACTAAATTACTTTAATAAAAATATTAATAAAATAATAAAAAGGAAATAATGAAATATATACGATATATACTGTCCTGGTTTGAGGTAAAACAGAACCAATTTTCTGATTTGTAATTTTACTTTTTAGCTGGGCCTCTTCTAACTGACTAAAGTCTGAAATTAACAGCATATTGTTCAGAAACTGTTCACTCTCAGACTGATAAGACTTTTATACTGGGCATGAGGCAGATGGGATGGAATACCCTGTTGGTCAATTTTGGGTCACCTGTCCTGTCCACTCCTCCCCGTAGGTGCAACCCCTCTACGCTTTTCTGCTTCCGACCCTCTAACAGTGCAAATAAAGTTAGCTGACCTTGGTTGTTATAGCAATAAGTATAAGCAGGAGCCTCTCTGCATACCATTCATTGGTATTAATTATAAACAAGGTTTTATCACTCTGGAAGTGGACTACCATCTGAAAAATATGCTGGTAATTTCAGAGAGTTCAGTTAGTTAGAAGAGGCTTAGCTAAAAAGTAAAATTACTGAACAAAAAATTGGTTCTGTCTTACCTGAAACCAAGACAGTTCATAAGCCTGTTTACCTCATGAAACACATAAAAAAATATTTATGTTGGAATTTGCCTTGCTTTATCTACATGTTTTTATGGACGCAGCCTATGCCAACTGCCCCATGAGGTAGGGGAGTTTATATACATTCTGAATAAAACAAACAGCATCACTTAAGCTATTCAATATTTTGAGTAAAAAACCCTCCACATTTATATTGTAAGGCCAAGACCTCAAATGTTATCATTTATGTCTCTGAATCAAATTTTAATACAGCAGAAAATCTTAAGAATCTCGTGTAGTAGTTACGGCCGCACATAGGAAAGTAACTTACTCTTAGGAGAGGTCTTCAAATCATTGTTATGAATTGAATCATGAACCTTTTTCATGTAAATTCATGAGGAAAAGTGACTAACACCCTTCTTCCCCCAATATTTTGTTCTTAGAGCATCCCATGACATATCCCACTTCTCCCCTTTCCAGGGGTCACAAAAATCTAGTGGGTTTTGTTTGCTTGTGTTGTTGTGGAAATAGTAGCTAGACTGATTTCCATACTACCCTCACAATACAGCATCAGAGGAGTTAATCTCAACTCATAGTAAAGTGAAATTAGCACCACTTTATGCTAGCACACTGGATGGTAGAAACAGCTGGGGGTCAGAAAGTGTGAAACACTTTGTTCAGCTGTTCCTGCTGTGGAGTCAAAAATCTCACACTGATAGAGGTGTAGCTCATTCACCCTATTGGGTTTGCTAGTTCACAAGCAGCCTACCTAAAGCAGGTACTGTTATTTAAATGTCTTCTCAGGAAGTACAATGGTACTAAAAGTCTAAATTACCTTTGAGAGACTGTATTAGTTTTATTAACTGCAACATACAACCATTTGTACTGGTGTAGGCATTTGTTCTTTCTTACCCTCAATAGCCCATACATAAAAAAAAAAAAAAACAACACAACAAAGAAAACCCAACAAAAACCCCCATTCTACTATAAACCTAGAACTCTGGATTTAAAGTAACTCTCTGGTTAGTTGCCTGATACCTATGGCTCACTATGCATTGAACAGCTGTCTTAGGTCTTTTTATCTTTTCAATATGAATCAACACAGATGAAATACTACTTCATGGCAATGACCAGAGTTCCCACTTACAAGTTTGAGACTGAAAAAAGCTCTGACCATCAAGTCAATCTGACAAGGATCCTTTTTTTCTTTTTAAACTCTATCATGCAGTTACACTTTTGGAGCTAGACATACCAAATCTGGTCGATCTTCCACCACCACAATCACTTGAACAACACCTCTCTACCTTTGAGAAACCTTAATCTGAAACACTTTTGTCTAAAAAGTGAGACTTTCTATGCTGAATATGAAATGTAATAATTTCTGGTGTAATTTAGACTGTACATCTAATAGTCTCTTGGATTAACTGTGCCATATGTATCATTTTGAAAGATGCAAAAATCAAAGATATTACAGACGGTATATGGTAATAGTTCTATACATAAAGGGGCTGATCTAAACTAACAGTGAAAATTATGCAGAGGTTCAATTCCGATAACCCTTGAAATAAGATTATTATAAAAAGATCTCAACAAAAGATTTATATACTAAAAAACCACTGAGGCAGTCTAGCTTTCAACATTTAAGAAAACACTACAAAGAACTGAAGCGCCTCCAAATCTATATCTAGTGAAGCTTAGTCCAACTATGACTGACGTGTAATGGTGAGCTACCCAAGTTCTTATGAATACATTTCTGTCATGGTTTGGGACTGGTTGGCCAATGACAAGGCAACAGATGTTCTCCCCTACCTCTTGCTCCAAGGAGAAGAAGGAGAGAGATAAAAAGATTTATAAATTTAGAAAAAAATAAACTACTGTAATGAAATATTCATAACAAAACAAAAAAGGAAATAATGAAATAGATACAATATATACAAAACTGTACCAAGCTCCCAGGTAGATGTCATTGGCAGACACCTGGGAAAGTTCCAGACTGGACTCAGTGTCGAATGGGAACTGGATTCCAGAACACACTGATAGGGACTGAAGGTAGACAAACTAACAGGATCCTCCCTCAGACATTAGTCACTAAAGAGAGAGAGACACATTGAAGAAACAGTCCATTGAAGAAGAGCCAACTCAAACCCTCTGCTCCCTCAGCTTTTATACTGAGCAGGGCAGATGGGATGGAATACCCCAGTGGTCAGTTTGGGTCACCTGACCTGTCCACTCCTCCCCACAGGTGTGACCCCTCCACAGGGTAAACAACCAAGTCAGCTGACACTGGTTACCACAGCAACAAGGATAAGCAAGAGCCTCTCTCACTGAACAGAAAGTTGGCTCTGCTCCACCCCAAACCAGTACAGTTTCACATAACCCAAATTAACTGATTTCCTGCCCCTCACAAAGAATTTTAAAACAGTTGAAAATACAGTGTCTATCAAACTGTTTGTACATAAAATTAATTCATGCTGTAGGTAAAATTCCCCCTGAAATTAAGGTTGCAAGTTTTCAAAGTTACTGCAAGCCATTTCAAGTTTCAGTCATAGAATCAGAGAATGGTTTGGATTGAAAGGGACTTTAAAGATCATCTAGTTCCAACACCCCCTGCCATGGGCAGGGACACCACCCACTAGACCAGGCTGCTCAAAGACCCATCCAACCTGGCCGTGAACACTTCCAAGGGATGGGGCAACCACAACCTCCCTGGATAACCTGTTCCAGTGTCTCACCACCCTCACAGTAAAGAATTTCTTCCTAATATCTAATCTAAATCTCCCCTCTTTCAGTTTAAAACCATTACCCCTCATCCTATCATTACACTCCCTGATAAAGAATCCCTCCCCAGCTTTCCTGTAGGCCCCCTTTAGGTACTGGAAGGCTGCTATAAGGTCTCCCTGGAGCCTCCACTTCTCCAGGCTGAACAACCCCAACTCTCTCAGCCTGTCCTCATAGCATAGGTGCTCCAACCCTCTGATCATCTTCGTGGCCCTCCTCTGGACTTACTCCAACAGGTCTGTGTCCTTCTTATGTTGGGGGACCCAGAGCTGGACGCAGTACTCCAGGTGGGGTCTCACCAGAGCAGAGTAGAGGGGCAGAATCACCTCCCTCGACCTGCCTGGCCACAGTACTTTTGATGCAGCCCAGGATGCGGTTGGCTTTCTGGGCTGCGAGCATACATTGCCAGTTCATGTTGAGCTTCTCATCAACCAACACCCCCAAGTCCTTCTCCTCAGGGCTGCTCTCAAGCCATTCTCTGCCCAATCTGTATTTGTGCTTGGGATTGCCCTGACCCAGGTGCAGGACCTTGCACTTGGCCTGGTTGAACTTCATGAGGTTGGCACGGGCCCACCTCTCAAGCCTGTCCAGGTCCCTCTGGATGACATCCCTTCCCTCCAGCATGTCAACCATGCCACACAGCTTGGTGTCGTCAGGAAACTTGCTGAGGGCGCACTCAATCCCACTGTCCATGTCACTGACAAAGATGTTAACCAGCATTGGTCCCAGTACTGACCCCTGAGGAACGCCACTCGTCACTGCTTCAACATCAAGCCTTTGGCCACAACTCTTTGAATGCAACCATCCAGCCAATTTCTTATCCACTGAGTGGTCCATCCATCAAATCCATGTCTCTCCAATTTAGAGACAAGGACTTAGCATAGTTTCCAGGAGGATCTGCTCCATGATCTTGCCAGGCACAGAGGTGAGAGTGACTGGCCTGTAGTTCCCTAGGTTTTCCTTTTTTAAAAATGGGGGTTATGTTTCCCCCTTTTCCAGTCAGTGGGAATTTCACCAGAGTGCCACGGACTTCTCAAATATGATGGAGAGTGGCTTGGCAACTTCATCCACCAGTTCCCTCAGGACCCGCAGATGCATCTCATCAGGTCCCACGTACTTGTGCACCTTCAGGTTCCTTAGATGGTCTCAAACCTGGTTTTCTACAGTGGGCAGTTCTTCATTCTCCCAGCCTTTGCCTTCTGCAACTTGGGCAGTGTGGCTAGAGCCCTTGCCATTGAAGACTGAGGCAAAAACATTGTTGAGTACCTCAGCCTTCATGTCCTGAGTGATCAGATCTCCCGTTTCCTTCCAATCACTATAACCTTGATACGTTGTATATTATATAAATGCTCATTTGTCAGGAGCATGGTACAGCATAATTCATGCTGAGGCGCTAACGCATAGCAGCAGCAAATAGCTGAGCACTTGCATTTGCAGTATTATATCACGTTTGTGGATCAGCGTAACAGGCTGCTCAAAACAAAAATCCCACATTACACAGAAAACATCATATAAGACTTTGCAAAGCAAAGGTTTTCATTCTCACCCATAGTCAGAATAACTGCCATACCACTGTCCAACAAGCCCTTAGTGCCTTGCTGACCTGTTTTAAGATGCTCTGAGGGGTTATTATCACTCTGAGTAAAACAAAGACATTATAATTACTTCCTCCTATATTTGTTTCCCAGTATATAATCAAAACCCACATTTTAGATGCACTCCTGAGCCCTGCAAATAGATAGATGTGTAATATGTACAAAATGTATTTTTAATTTAACAGCTTGAACACCACTTTCAGACTCTCAGGAGGACCAATTAAAAGCAGAATGAGTACAGTATATTCGGTACATGGTAAGAGAACAGCAGGGTAAGATTTCTCTTTTTGCTTAGAAACAGCCTAAGTAGATACACTCAATTATCTAAAGGCATTGATTATACTTCATTTAAAATATAAGAAAGTGTAGTCAGGTGCACTTGTTTCAAACCTGGCTGAAAATTTCTTTAGTGATTTGCACAATACATTTGTTGACTGATGATCCTTCAGTACTGACAAAGCAGTATGCGACTTCTGGAAATTCATGATGAAACCAAAGGAATCATAGAACAGCCTCAGAAGCTTAAAGTATCAGAAGGTTTTGATTGGTTTGTTTTTCCCCCCAAAGTATTTTCTCTTCAAGGCATCTGAAAGTCCTCTAAACCCTTTCAGTGATTACTATCTTTTAAATTCCTAAAACTTTCTTTTCAGCATCTTATGATCACTTTTTTTAAAGCTGAGTTTGAGAGCCAGCTGAGTGACCCAGTAACACACCATGTAGAGTGCAAGTTTATCAGGTATCAATCCATAATTCAAACATACCCCCAAGTCACTGACTTCTGTATCATACTACCTACTATTTATTGTTTACACCCAGCATAATTAACTCTGATCTATTTGTGCGTCATCTTTCCACACCAACCTTCCCAGACCATTTGGGTAACTTGTCTCAACTACAGCAGATCTCCAGTTTCTTCATGTCTGGTAGTACGTGTGCTCCAGACTTGGGAGTTTCTTTTTACCCAAGAAGCAATGACCTACTGAATAGGCAATGCTTTTGCATGCCTTTCAGAGCCCCAGAACAATGAAAAATGGCTAAGACTGGGAATCCCTCTTCAACTATTCCTTTCCAGAACAGCACTTAGAGCCATTATTCAAGTTACTATCTTTGAGATAAACTCTGACTCTCCATGCTTGGGCACAATGAAACAGTCCATAGAGCCGATATTCCATTTCTCTTGCAGGCAAGTTCTTTTGAGTAACACATACAAGCCTCTTTTTAAGTTCAGCACGGAGATAACGGTCCTTTTCAAGGTGGAGGTGCTATCAAATGAAAAAATCAATTAAAGGATTATTTTTAATGAATTGCTTTAGTGCATACCATCAAGATTTTGTGTGTGTGTAAATATATGTATTTTCAGGAATCCCATATTTCACCGAAGTAAAACACATATAAAAGGTGACATTTTCTGGATAAGACCATTTATTTTAACAAATAGATGAGCCTTTATGATGAACTGGAGGCTGCAACAGCTGCTCTCTTGGGCTTCGGCGTGGTTCCCTCACGGAATCCATTCCTACAAGTAGAAATATGGTTACCACTTTTTGAAAAGGTGGTTTCTGCTCCAGGTTATTTTCTAACAAGTAATATTTTAGATCAAGTTCACCAGCTTTTTTCAGCGTCTCTCAGTAACGCACTGAAATCACTATGGAGTTCACATGTTCAGACATTTTTAATAAAAAACATAATTGACAAGCTGTTTGGAATAAGCAGTGTGGTTTTCTCTCTCTCCTGCTGAAGTAAGAGGTCCCTTCCAACCCTATGATTCTATGATTCAAACAGGAAGATTTCAGTAACTGAGTAAATACTGCAAGACTGAATCAGATACAACACACCAAACTGAAGGCACTCCTTACTTTATGTTCCTACTAAGCAACTCAGCAAAACTTTTCACGTTTGTTAGTACTGACATGCAAGTCCATTTCTTACAGAAATCCTCTATGTCTCCAACCAGAGATTAAGACAGGCATGACATAAGGAGAGTCAACCTCAAGCTTGCTTTTGGATATGATATTTCTACTTCAGCAACACTTGGTGGAAATCAGGCTGCAGTTGCACATCATAAGGTATTTTCTGGCTGCTGCTGGGAAAGACTGCACTCACCAAAAAACCCCAGATGAATAGATCCCTCAACTAGACCTAGGTCGAAGACTTAAAAGACTCCTACTTTTCACTATTAAATCCAATCTACATTTTTAGGAAAAGACTCTTGAATTGCTCGGTATTTTTCATCTGGCTTTCTGGTGTATTAGGCCAGAGGTTACAGAGCTCTGTTTTAGAACATGGAGGTCATACAAAATAAATTCTTAATGAGTTTAACAGTACAGTACCTCATAAGTACAACTCAAAGCTTTATAACACATTTTAGAAACCTGCAACTCAGAATCTGATGTTACAGTTACTGCTATCTGAACTCCAAATTAGAGCGTGACTACTGAAGTATTTCAATCCTGAACTTTTTTTATGGGCAAGAGGGGATTGGAATGCATTTCAAGAATTGTCTCTTACAAAAACCCACACTTCAGTGCAACCAGCAATTTCACTGATTCACAAATAGAGGCAATGCTACACAAAGCATACCTTTTCAAATGTGGGCGTTTTATTACAATACCCTCTGTGTTCTGTACTATCTACACTTAACAGAAACATCAGAGCTTGCTATACATCCTATGTGTTAACAGTGAGTGGCTTTTTATAATTGGCAGCATATTTCTTTGAAGACATAAGGCATCATTTATTTCCACAATATATTTAAAAAGAAAGACCATATCACATTAAATGTACTAAATAAGAGCGTTAACTTTGAATGACAAATTTTATAATTCAGTGAAATCCATGAAAGGTTTCACATTACACTAGTTTGTAATAAAATATACCTGAATTGACGGTAGACCCTTTTCAGGTGCCTCATACGACCAGTACCCGTGGTGTTGCGTCTTTTAGCTTTTGCACTCCAGTTATCTAGAACACAGAAGTTACTGTTGCTCATCTGCACCAAATAATTAGTTGCACAGTATGTCTGAATAGCACAACTATTCAATCTGACAGAAGCAAAAGAAAAAAAAGCTATAAATTAAGTCAATTTCTATGCAGTAATACTGCACACGTTAGCTGAAATATAGTTAAATCAGTGTTAATTTCAAAAAAAGCTCCAAACACTGCAAGATGACACAGTATTCTTCCTCGGTTGGAAAAAAGCCAGACTATTGAAGATGACAAAGAAACACAACTTTTTAAACTCAAGTGCATTACTTACACTTTCTCTTACGCTTAGCAGGGTAACCACATTTCCCACAGGTAGATTTCTGCAGATGGTATGCCTTGGACCCACATCGACGACACAAGGTGTGTGTCTTATTTCGTCGCTTGCCAAATGATGATGTACCCTTCGTCTGAAAAACATTTCGAGGCGTTACAAATATCACTAGCACTCACAAGTCATGTAACTCAAGCATAAGCTCCTTTAAAAAACATGCGCAAATTCACAAAGTCTAATAAACGTGTCAGAGGCACACTGAACTCAGTTTCACCTATAGGTATCCTCCATTTTTAGAAATCAGTTCCTTACACCTCTCTGCCATTCCTACCTCCCCGCCCAGTGCTGAACTAAAAGGAAGCCACCGAGTGGTTATCTCCAGCTCCCTTCTCATCTACCCCAAAATCATGAGGGATAAATAGTAAACTGCTTTTTCCTGAGAAAAGGTATTTATTTCACGCGGATCAGCCGTACACTCACTACAAGAGGCTTTGGCGAGCAAACCCCCTCTTCCTACGTTATCAGAAAGGCTGCCTCATCCCCAGGGAGAGCGCCAGCCTAGCCAGGCCCGCAGCAAGCACCGAGAAGACCCCGAAGAAGACCCCAGAGGCTCCCCGGCGGCAGCACGGCCCCACACCCCACCGCGGTCTTCCCGCCCAGGACGACACACTCCGCGCCACTACCAAGGCCAGGAGCGGCGCCCACCGCCAGGCGCTCAGGCTCAGACCCCGGCCCCGCAGCGCCGTCCCGCCGCCGAACCCGGCTACAGCAGGGCGTAGGGCCGCCCCACACCCCAGACGAGGCCCATGGCCCGGCGCGGCAGCGGATGGCAGCGGATACCCCGCACTCGAGTCCCAGCACTCACCATCTTTTCCAGGCGCCAGCACCAAAGAGGCTGTGCCCCGCCCCGCTTCCGCTATAGCCCGGCAAGCGCTTCCGGGTGTGTGCCGAGAGTGTCCGGTTGGGCGCAGCGGAGGGGTCCGTCCCGGCTGGGGAGGCCCGGTGCGGCAGAGAGCGAGTGTGGTCCTTGGCTTGGCCTCGCCCTGTTACCAAAGACGGGTCTCTGCTTTGTTTATAACCATATGCTAGCTAAAATGTTTGTTTAGAAAACAGCTAATTACTGACCTTCTTACTGTGTGAGAAAGTAGTCACTGAGCTGATCTTACATATAGTGATAATGAGGAGACAGCCAGAAGTAGCTGATCACCAAGGATGGGATAACGAGAAGTAGTAAATCACTTCAAGGTTCTTTTATGCATCAAGTATGTACTCCTATACCAATTAGGACAGAGCTGTGGCTACTTCAAGGAACATCCTTATCATCCTCAAGAAGTTGGCAAACTTACAGTAAACTTATACTGTCCTGAGATGACTCAATACCTTAAAAGGATAATGTGAGGAAGGGTCTCCTTACCCAAACGACCACTGAGACACTCATGCTTGTGCAGAAGTGTTTTGCCAACGCAGAAAAACTTAATACGCATGTGCAAAAAAGCTATTCGGTCATCCTAATGAATATGTAAGCCTAGGTGAAGTTATATATTAGGTAGGCGGAATTATGAGAATCTTTTGTGTATAAATAATGGGAGAATATGCCCGGTGAAGTGTGCTAGATTTGTGGGTTTCCCCCTGGCACCTAATGTTGAATAAAGCAATATCTCCTCTCTATGCTTTTGGTTTTGAGAGCTTTCGTTTCAGGTAACAGCCCCGGGTTGTGCTCAGGAGTCCCCTCCGTGTGGTGGCCCCTTCCTGCCGGACCCAGCCTGCTGGGACAGACTGGGGTCCCCAAAAGCCCTGGTGTCCCAGGTGAGACCCTCAGGGGCTTGGGCCCCAAAAGTTTGGTCGTCCCTGGTGACACCACCTCAAAACTGGTGCTTATTAGGGCGTTGCAATGTGTCCTGGGCCATGGTACGACTGGTCCCGGAAATAACGACTAAGGAGTATCTTTGTGTAAATATGTCTCTACTTGGTCAAGAAAATATTTAACGCACCTAAGTTGCCTTACTGGCACATAATTTTTAACTCTAATGCAGCTTCTCTGCGATAGTGCCTATGATGCTATTCACAGGTACAGCTCCACTTCAGGCTGCAGAATCAAGTCCTGGCTCTATTTCCATGTTCAGTGAAAACTTTTCATGACTGAAATTCAGGGACAGGGTATTCTTGGCAGTAATACATACTTTCAAAGTGAACTGCCTTAAAAAATAGGCAGCCCTTACTGCACGCTCTGCTTGTCCCCAGTCCCCCCCACGTCATGTGACAGTCTGCCTGCAGTCTAAAGCATCGCAATGGGCATCATTAATGCAAAATCGTTTTTTATTCAGATGCACCATTTAAATTCTCACATGCCAGCCTACCACACATCTTCAGTAGACTCACAATCTATAGGCAATTTTATCTTAGAAGAGTTAATTTTAGGGAAATAATGTACAGAGAGAACTTGAGGAAATTTGTGTTTAACTTATCACCAGTTCAATACCTACTTGTCTCAAAGTCAGCAATTGACAATAAAACCAATTTATTTAACCTCGACTGTAGAATTATATAACCTTGTCTAACAGCTCTTGATAAAAGTATGTATTTATCTGGCAGGCTAGATCTCATTCTTTCTGATTCTGGTTTACTGAAGCTGACTAAAAATGCAGTTATTCCAAAATGCAGCTGTCCGGGTCTGCCACAAGCCAGCAAACTGTGACGAACCCCCCCACAGTGAATGTGTGGACAGTTGAACCCCGTAACATGGAGCTTGTTGTTCAGAAAAAGGCATCATCCCATGGCACAATCCCCAAAGCAATTAAGCTGTGTCTGACTGCTGCATTTTCACTCCTGGACAAACCAGCTTTGTACAGTTGCCTCAATATTAATTTATCCTCACTTGTTTCCTGAGCATGGCCTCTCACTGAATTCCTTTGGCATTGATTTATGTGCTGGGAGGCTTTTGACTTTTGCTAAGGTTGAGGGATGGGGTAAAAAGCCATTTTCACTTTAGCTGCATTGTTTCCAGATGCACAAATGTGTGTCTCAGGCTGTTCACTCAGCTCTTTCATTTTGATTGGCAATTACTACACCATCCCCCACAGCATTCTCCTGGAGAAGCTGGCGAATCATGGCATAGACAAGTGTACTCTTCACTGGGTTACAAACTGGCTGGATGGCTGTGCCCAGAGAGTTGTGATTAATGGGGTGAAATCCTCTTGGCGGCCGGTCACCAGTGGTGTCCCTCAGGGCTCAGTTTTGGGGCCAGTTTTGTTTAATATCTTTATCAATGATCTGGATGGGGGGATTGAGTGCACCCTCAGTAAGTTTGCAGAGGACACCAAGCTAGGTGGGAGAGTTGATCTGCTTGAGGGTAGGAAGGCTCTACAGAGGGATCTGGACAGACTGGATGGATGGGTCGAGACCAATGGTATGAGGCTTAATAAGGCCAAGTGCCGGGTCCTGCATTTCGGTCACAACAACCCCAAGCAACGCTACAGGCTTGGGGAAGAGTGGCTGGAAAGCTGCCCAGCAGAAAAGGACCTGGGGGTGCTGGTGGATGGCCAGCTTAACATGAGCCAGCAGTGTGCCCAGGTGGCCAAGAAGGCCAACAGCATTCTGGCTTGTATCAGGAATAGCGTGGCCAGCAGGAGTAGGGAAGTGATCGTGCCTCTGTACTCGGCACTGGTGAGGCCTCACCTCGAGTACTGTGTCCAGTTCTGGGCCCCTCTGTACAAGAGGGACATTGAAGTGCTGGAGCGTGTCCAGAGGAGAGCTACCAGGCTGGCGAGGGGTCTGGAGACCAAGTCATATGAGGAGAGGCTGAGGGAGCTGGGCATGTTTAGCTTGGAGAAGAGGAGGCTGAGGGGAGACCTCATTGCCCTCTACAACTACCTGAAAGGAGGTTGGAGAGAGGTGGGTGTTGGCCTCTTCTCCCAGGTGAATAATGACAGGACCAGAGGAAATGGTCTGAAGTTGCAGCAGGGGAGGTTTAGATTAGATATTAGGAGGAATTACTTTACTGAAAGAGTGGTCAGGCACTGGAACAGCCTGCCCAGGGAGGTGGTTGAGTCACCATCCCTAGAGGTATTTAAGAAACGTCTAGATGTGGCACTTCAGGGCATGCTCTAGTGGCAGAGATTGTAGGTTGTTTGTGGTTTGTTGGGGTTTTTTTTGTTTTTTTTTTTTGCGTGTGTGTATGGTTGTACTCGATCTCAATGATCTCAAAGGTCCTTTCCAACCGTGAAGATTCTATGATTCTACTATCCCTGGAGTAACACCTAAGGCAGAGGTCTTTGCTCATATTCATTTTACCTCACCTGAAAATCCAGGCATTTAGTCCATCCATGGTCCCGCTGTAGTTAAAGGAGAGATATAAATGGTTCCAAAGGGTAAATCATCCCATCTTAAATTAGGTGTCCAAAGTAGGATGGATCCTTGGGAGGAACCCTTCTCCTTCCATTAATTCTAACAGGAGTCTAGACAGCCCCCTTAGGCTAGGCACATAGTTAGGTAAACTAATTAGTTTAAAGTTAGGTAAAATTAATTTTTCCCTGATTGACTCAATGAAAATATTTTTATAGCAATTCTGTCATCTGCCAAAAATCAAAAGAGAAAACTCTGTGTCCTATGGATGAAATGCCACACAGAAAAAAAATCCCAATTAATTCAAAGTATGAATACATCCTACAGGCTGGACTGGGTCATATTTCTCCCAGCAACCTTGCTGTGTGTCTTTTAACTAGTGCCTCCTTTCCTCTTTCTTTCTCATTAGATCTCAGAAATCTGGAAGATGCTGTGAAGACATTGGACAGATGCCATGGCAACAGCCTCCAAAAGAAGCATCTTGGTTTGGCTGCCTGCAAGGATATGCTGCCAGAGGAATTATTCTTATCCTTTGTGGGATAAAAATAATCTTGTTCATTTACATGTCTTCAAACCTGTTAGGAACAAAAGATTTTTTTTTTTTTTTATATATATATCATCATGCAATCATCTTTAGTATTCAGGAGCACTGGTTACTTCTAGGGTAGGGAATGGGCAGAGCTGTGGCTGATCCAGTACAATCCCAGAAGCTCTTAGCCTCCATGCAGGTCACAGGTGAGGACAGAGTTCACTGCCAATAGTGAACTCCAGTCTGCTCAAAACCCACAGACTCATGTACTAGCAACTGCTGAATGGCACCAGCCTAAATTCAGCACTAGCTAATTCACCCTTCTGCTTCAATGCATAGGAAGTAGTCCAAACAATTTAGAAGGTGACACATCTGGATTTCAGGACTGTCTTTTTGATGTAGGAAACAGCAATCTGTCACTGCAGCCTGTGTCCCATCACAGCTTCTGCACAGCACTTCTGGTCCATCCAGGTCCAGAGATGGGAGAAACTCTTTGTCATGCCAGCAAACACTGTGATCCTATTAAGCATCTAGATCGGGGTTTATTGAATATTGTGGAGGTGGGTGCCTTTCTGTATCCCCTAACACCATGTTCTGCAGTCTGTCTGATCTGGTTGGGGTTGAAAAACTGAAACAAAATGCAGCACTGGATGCGCCCATCCATTTTTTTCTTCCATCCCTCTGGGGTACAAGCCCCTCTGCCTCAAGCTGATCCTATCCAAGGACCTTCCCAACCTCCTTGCTCTGCCCTGGCACTTTGATGGGGAAGAGGAGAATCGCCCACTTCCAGTCCCTCCCCACAACTAAAGCAGAGCAGCCTTACAGATAAGTCCAGATCAGGGACAGGGAGACCAAAACCAGGGCTGGCTAGGCAATACAGAGGAAGGTGGGTATGAGCACCAAATAACCTCAGTGACATTTGTTTTGCATAGGTTTGGTGTCATATTACGTAGCACTATTGCCAGGGTGCAGTACAGCCATACAGTCCCTGATGTGACTATGGTGTGATTTGCTCCAAAATAGAGTAGTTGTATTGGTTCTACAAAACTTGAACACTGCTGAAAGGACTCATGTGTGGCAAATGCAAGACTGATATACAAGCAATTTCTGTCTAATGTCATCATATTGGCATCACTTATTTGTGCACATGTGGAACACCCTTTGTGCAAGTGAGGATGACTACAAGGGATAGGAATGGTGAAGATTCAAGCTTGATATATGCTAGAAGCTAGTTGGTGCTTGATATCAATTATCTTCAGAGATGCAGACAAGCTGAAGTCTTTATTTCTAAATGTGATCTCTTAGATCAAAGGAATGCTTTTAGGTCCTCTTGGATATTGACCACTTTGACCTAGGTAACAATGTATCAGGAAGGCATGAGAGTCAGTTTGGATGTCTTTGTTTCTGGATATCATCTTGATTTGCAGAGGCAGACATGTCGTTGGAATTAGTGAGGAAGAAACTACCCTGAATATCTGTTACCAAGCAGCCACAAGAAATGTAACTTTATTTGTATGGTATCCAGATCCTTCAGTTTGAAAAGAAAACTTTCATGTGTGAATTTGAACATTGGTCACCACAAGATGACAGTATAGTTCAACTAAAACTTTTCTCCTAAACAACTTTGTAAAAACTCTCTAAACAGTAACAGTAAATTAGGTTAATATATTGAAAACAATATTATTTCTGCAGTTCTTAAATCTCTATCACAATAATAGAAAATATGAGCAAACAGCAATGCTTATGAAAAAGGCTGTTGCATCCTGCTAAGAAACTAATGATTATAATACAAAAAGCTTTCTATTTGTTTAAAATGAAAATGGGTAGAAGAAAATTAAACAGCTGTCACTAACTTAGGAAATATCCTTGTAAAATATAGTGGAAATGATCAAAAGATTATCAAACCTCTTTGTATAACAAAGCTTATACAATGTGTATAAAATACATTTGATACTGTTGCTTCCTATAGCCAGTCCTCAATGGGAAGGGAAGAGCCCCTTTATCACAAGTATGTACTCTTTCCATGCATTCAGACTCTTACATAAAAAGCAGCACAAAATATGACCTCACATGTAGCACACTGAAATCAATGCAAGAGTTTAATAATAAAAATCAGTTATTCAAACTCACACTAAAGAGGGCCTCTGAGTGTTTTTCTCAATACTGAATTAGGAATTTTCATATTCACTCATCCTTTCTATTTATGATGGCATGAATAGGTTCGTAATGATGATCACATAACATCTCTTCTACAATGCTCATGAGAAGAGCAATATTTTTTTATTACCGTTCCTTAGCATTGGACAGAGAGACCAGATAATAGTCTTCAGACCACTGACAAATGCTTGGAGGGTGGCACTAATACTTGGTGGATCATGGTCGAAGCATGACTACCATCACAAACATAGCAGGAGCAAGAGCTTCCCACTCACTTCCTCAGCTGCGTTTAACCTTTGCCTTGGGATAGCTGGGAAGGATGCTGGGTCCTTCCCCACAAGAAACCCCACTAAAAATTTTTCTTTGTTGTTACATCTTGCTAGGGGAACAGGGGCAACATACATCTGTACAGCAGAGGTAACTACAAACCTGGGACACGCTTGTTACACAGTGCAACAGTGTCTTACAGAATTTTAAAATTTCCCTAGGTTTTTTTTGTGGTTTTTTTTTTTTTTAATGCTTATACTTAGACACATTACAGAGTTGTGGGGCTCAGAGGGTCGTGATTAGGGGCACAGAGTCTAGTTGGAGGTCAGTGACGAGTGGTGTTCCCCAGGGGTCAGTACTGGGTCCAGTCCTCTTCAATATATTCATCAATGACCTGGATGAAGGGATAGAGTGCACCCTCAGCAAGTTTTCCGATGACACAAAGCTGGGAGGGGGTGGCTGACACACCAGAAGGCTGTGCCACCATACAGAGAGACCTAGACAGGCTGGAGAGTTGGGCAGAGAGGAACCTTATGAAATTCAACAAGGGCAAGTGCTGCACCTGGGGAGGAATAACCCCAGGCACCAGTACAGGTTGGGGGCTGACCTGCTGGAGAGCAGCTCTGTGGAAAGAGACCTGGGAGTCCTGGTGGACAACAGGATGACCATGAGCCAGCAATGTGCCCTTGTGGCCAAGAAGGCCAATGGCATCCTGGGGTGCATCAAGAAGAGTGTGGCCAGCAGGTCGAGGGAGGTCATCCTCCCCCTCTACTCTGCCTTGGTGAGGCCGCACCTGGAGTACAGTGTCCAGTTCTGGGCTCCCCGGTTCAAGAAGGCCAGGGAACTGCTGGAGAGGGTACAGCAAAGGGCTACAAAGGGGATTAGGGGACTGGAACACCTCTCTTCTGAAGAAAGGCTGAAGGATTTGTGTCTGTTTAGCCTGGAGAAGAGAAGACTGAGGGGGGATCTCATCAACACTTATAAATACTTAAAGGGTGGGTGTCAGGAGGATGGGGCCAGGCTCTTTTCAGTGGTGCCCGGGGACAGGACAAGGGGTAATGGGCACAAACTTGAGCATAGGAAGTTCCACCTAAACATGAGGAGGACCTTCTTTCCTTTGAGGGTGGCAGAGCACTGGAACAGGCTGCCCAGAGAGGTGGTGGAGTCTCCATCTCTGGAGACATTCAAAACCCACCTGGACGCATTCCTGTGCAACCTGCTCTAGGTGACCCTGCTCTGGCAGGGGGGTTGGACTAGATGATCTCCAGAGGTCCCTTCCAACCCTATGATTCTATGATTCTGTGATTCTGTGATTGTTGCACCCAATCAGTAAGTTTCAAAGGGTATTTCACTGCCTAGCCTCAAGCTTGCAGAGGTGGTTGCCTGGCAATTTGGGTTGAGCACCAGAAGGGGTGCATACAAGAAAGCCATAAATTCCTTTACAAGGTAACAGCCATTTTCGTCTCTTTTCAGTTGTATAACAAGTAAATATTCTTGTCTTGTTAGTATTATTTTGATAACAACCTGTATTGATCTTGTTTTGTTTGATACTGTTGTCTTAAACCTTTGTTGCATTGTTCATGCACAAATATATGCACACCAAAGCCTAGAACAAAATTTTCACTGGAGATGCACAAAAAGTATTTGAGCTACCACAGTCCGGAATTGTAGCCTGCATCACATTACAGGTGGGAAGGCCCAGCTTCTAACCACATTCCCCTTGAATTGCAGCAGAAAATATTTCATCTGCGGTTTTGTGGTTGTTCCTGTATCCTGCCTGTGCCGGCTCACACAGTGGGAGATATCATGGTAGGTGGTTGTCTCGGCCACAGTGATCATGAAATGGTTGAGTTAAAATTTTTTTGTGTAATGAGAAAAAAGATCAGTAGACTTGCTACCCTGGATTTCAGGACAGAAAACTTGAAGCTACTCAGGGAGCTACTTAGTAGTATCCCCTGGGAATCTGCCTTTGAGGGCTTAGGGGTCCATAAGTGTTAGTCAGATTTTAATAATCACCTTTCAAAAGCACGGGCAATCCCATTGTGTTGAAAGTCAAGCAAGCAGAGCAGAAGACCAGCTTGGCTGAATCATAGAATCACAGAATAGTTTGGGTTGGAAGGGACCTTTAAAGGTCATCTAGTTCAACTCCCCTGCAATGAGCAGGGACATCTTCAGCTAGATCAGGTTGCTCGGAGCCCTGTCCAACCTGACCTTGAATGTTTCCAGGGATGGGGCACCTACCTCCTCTCTGGGCAACCTATTCCAGTGTTTCACCACTCTCATTGTAAAAAATTTCTTCCTTATACCTAATCTGAGTCTACCCTCTTTTAGTTTAAAACCATTACCCCTTGTCCTATCGTAACAGGCCCTACTAAAAACTCTGTCCTCATATTTCTTACAACCCCCCTTTAAGTATTGAAAGGCCGCAATAAGGTCTCCCCAGAGCCTTCTTTTCTCTAGGCTGAATGACCCCGACTCTCTCACCCTGTCCTCATAGGAGAGGTGCTCCAGCCCTCTGATCATCTTCATGGCCCTCCTCTGGACCTGCTCCAACACTTCCATGTCTTTCTTGTACTGAGGACTACAGAGCTGGATGAAGTCCTGTCCTGATTTGAGGTAAAACAGAACGAAATTTCTGTTCAATAATTTTACTTTGCAGCTAAACCTCTTCTAACTACTAGAACTCTCTGATATTAACAGCGTATTTTTCAGACAGTGTTTGCTTCTGGAGTGATAAGACCTCATTGTTTATAATTTATGCCAAGGAATGGTATGCAGAGAGCCTCTTGCTTATACTTATTGCTATAATAATAACGAAGGTCAGCTAACTTTGTTATTTGCCCTGTTGGAGGGTTGGAAGCAGAAGAACATAGAGGGGTTGCACCTGCGGGGAGGAGTGGACAGGACAGGTGACCCAAAACTGACCAACAGGGTATTCCATCCCATCGGCCTCATGCTCACTATAAAGGCTGAGGGATCAAAGGGTCAGCCCTCTTTCTTCAATGGCTGGTGTCCAAGGACTCCAGATCTGGAATTCAGTTACTATTCGTCACTGAGTCCATTCTGGGACTTTCCCAGTGCCTGCCAGTGACGTGATCACCATCCTGGGAGCTTGATACTGGTTTTGTATATATTTTATATTTTTTATTATTTTCTTTTTATTGTTTTATTAATATTTTCGTTGAAGTTGTTTGGTTTCTTCTAAACTCATAAGTTTCTTTCTCTCTTCCTTCTGTCCTGTCCTGGTTCCGGTGGGGGGGGAGCAGGAAATCGCGGCTTGGAGCGTGTTAGGGCAGGTTGGGGTGTCCCAGGTCTGGTCGGCAAGTGGTCGTTCAGTCATCGTGTTTGTATATTCCTCTATCCGTGTTATTGTTGTTGTTTTCTTGTTCCCTTTGCTGTTTGGTTAAACTGCCTTTGTCTCAACCCAAGAGTTCTGCCTTTTTTCTTCCGATTCTTCCCCGTATTGGGGAAGCCCGAGAGAGCGGCATGGAGTTCTTTCTTGTCGTCTGAGGCCAACCCACGACAGTCCTTTTAGGCGCCCAACGTGGGGCTCAAAGGGTTGAGATAACGACAGAATCCAACTAGAGCTTGTAAAAACAAATTTGCTGTATGCATTTATTGTATTCGGTAAATAGTCGCTGGTCATCATGTTGCTTGGTTTGTTCTCATGGCTGTGTTATGTAAATTCCTATATGGCTTATGTACTCCCCGTGATGTCTCCTGAATGTGTTCCAGGACTTGTTTAAGGTTAAACAACTATTTAAGACTACCACCCAGAGATCTGCTCCAAGGCTGGATAGTCAGGGGTGGCATGGTATGTGGGAGAACATGGGCAGGTACCTAGAGAACTTCTCACCTCCAATGGTCTGGGACTTCACCCCTGAACAATTACAGGACCCTGATAGAGTGGTAGAATATCTGAAGGGAAAATGCTGTGGCTATTCCAGAGAGGCACAACTCCCTGCACTGTGCTGGGCCCTGGCCCAGTATCTACCAGGCACTGGTCAGTATTATGCAGCACCCTCAAGGGGAAGAGATGGAGACCAGACTGACAGCCACTGCGGCTACTGCAAACCCTGCAACAGACACTGCATCTGCTGCAACCCCTGTGACAGCCACTGCGGCTACTGCAACCCCTGCGACAGGCACTGCAGCTACTCCAACCCGTGCGGCAGCCACTGCAGCTACTGCAACCCTGGTGGCAGACACTGCTGCTGAACCAGGGAACTAACCCATGCCAGTATCAGTTGCCCCCATACAGAAGAAGCAGTACAAAAAGAAATCAGTTCGCTTAGTAAGAGATGATTGGGAAGAAGACCCAAGCCCTCAGCCTCTGGAGGTGACTCCTGTCAGGCATGAGGGAGAGGTACCCCTTCAGTGAAGATGTTGTATGTCAACCAAGCAAGTGGACTACCATGGAAAGAGGTAGCCAGTACCTGAGAGAATTAGCTGTGCGGGAGATAATTTATTATGACTTGGACAATGCAGACTTACCCACAGACCCTGATGAGGCGCAATGCACAAGGCCCATGTGGTGGAAGTTTGTACCATTGTCAGATGCCAACTCACTGGCAGTAATGGAATGGAAAGGGGAAGAGGGACCAACGGTGGATGAGGTGGCTGGCTGGCTCCGGCGATACAAAGAATGTCTCTCTTCCGCCCTTGTCTCAGCTGTGGAGAAACTGTCCCGGAAGGTCCAGCCACTTGAAGAGAATATGTCCTACTCCTCACCTGTATGGGCCAGCATCTCAGCTATTAGGAGCAGGCATTTCCCCACTCAAGAGAGAGAGTACAGAGGGTACACACCACGAGGCACCCTGTGGTTCTACCTGCGGGACCACGGAGAGGACATGAGGAAGTGGGATGGACAACCTACTTGGATCCTGCGGACACGGGTACAGGAGTTGCAAGGAAGGACAACCACAAAAGGGGATCCCTCCAGGAAAAGGCAAGAAGGAACTGCACAGGCAGTTCAAGCAGCATCAGGTATCCTGGGAAGAGTATAGGGATGCTGCCTGGTTATGTAGGGATGAGGTCAGGAAGGCCAAGGTGTAGCTGGAGCTTAACTTGGCAGGGGATGCAAGAATAACAAGAAGGGCTCCTACAGGTATGTCAACCAGAAAAGGAAGGTTAAAGAAAGCGTACCCTCCCTGATGACCAAGAATGGCAAACTAGTAACAACAGACGAGGAGAAGGCTGAGGTTCTCAACAGCTTTGTTGCCTCAGTCTTTACTGCCAGCCTCTCTCCTCACGCCTCCCGAGTTGAAGGACTGCAAGACGGAGACCTGCAGGACAAAGTCCCTCCCACTGTAAGTGAAGACAAGGTTCGTGACCACATGAGGAACCTGAACATACACAAGTCCATGGGACCTGATGAGGTGCACCCCAGAGTCCTGAGGGAATTGGCTGATGGAGTTGCCAAGCCACTCTCCATGATACTTGAAAAGTCATGGCAGTCAGGTGAAGTCCCTGGTGACTGGAAAAAGGGAAACATCGCACCCATTTTTAAAAAGGGTAGAAAGGAGGACCCTGGGAACTACTGCCCTGTCAGCCTCACCTCTGTGCCTGGGAAGATCATGGAACAGATCCTCCTAGAAGCTATGCTAAGGCACATGGAGGACAGGGAGGTGATTTGAGACAGACAGCATGGCATCACCAGGGGCAAGTCCTGCCTGACCAACCTGGTGGCTTTCTACAATGGAGTGACTGCATCAGTGGACAAGGGAAGAGCAATGCATATCATCTACCTGGACTTTTGCAAGGCCTTTGACATGGTCCCCACAACATCCTTCTCTCTAAGTTGGAGAGACATGGATTTGATGGGTGGACTGTTCGGTGGTTAGGGAACTGGCTGAATGGTTGCATCCAGAGGGTAGTGGTCAATGGCTCGATGTCCAGATGGAGAGGGGTGACAAGCGATGTCCCTCAGGGATCTGTACTGGGACCGATGCTGTTCAACATCTTCATCAATGACATAGACATTGGGATCAAGTGTGCCCTCAGCAAGTTTGCAGATGACACCAAGCTGAGTGGTGCGGTCGACATACCTGAGGGATGGGATGCCATCCAGAGGTACCTGGACAAGCTAGAGAGATGGGCCCGAGCAAACCTCATGAAGTTCAACAAAGCCAAGTGCAAGGTCCTGCACTTGGGTCGGGACAATCCTCATTATCAATACAGGCTGGGGGATGAAGTGATAGAGAGAAGCCCTGCAGAAAAGGACTTGGGGGTACTGGTGGATGAAAAGCTGGACATGAGCCAACAATGTGCACTTGCAGCCCAGAAGGCCAATCGCATCCTGGGCTGCATCAAAAGAACTGTGGCCAGCAGATCCAGAGAGGTGATTCTCCCCCTCTACTCTGCTCTCGTGAGACCCCACCTGGAGTACCGTGTGCAGGTCTGGAACCTTCAGCACGAGAAGATCATGGACCTGTTGGAGGGGGTCCAGAGGAGGGCCACGAAGATGATCGTAGGGCTGGAGCACCTATGCTATGAAGACAGGCTGAGAGAGTTGGGGTTGTTCAGCCTGGAGAAGAGAAGGCTCTGGGCAGACCTTATAGCGGCCTTCCAGTACCTGAAGGGGGCCTACAAGAAAGCTGGGGAGGGGCTGTTTGCAAGGGCATGTAGCAATAGGACAAGGGCCAATGGTTTTAAACTAGAGCAGGGTAGGTTTAGATGAGACATTAGGAAGAAGTTCTTTACCATGAGGGGGTGAGACACTGGATGCCCAGAGAGGTGGTGGAGGCCCCATCCCTGGAGACATTCAAGGCCAGGCTTGATGAGGCTCTGAGCCATCTGATCTAGTTAAGTCCCTGCTTAGTGCAGGGGGGTTGGACTAGATGACCTTTAAAGGTCCCTTCCAACCCAACACATTCTGTGATTCTATGAACTGCTGTGCAAACTGCTGCGTCGTTGACTGTTGTGCTGTGCTCTGTTTTCCCAGTCTGTTCACCCACCCAGGGAGCCTGCCCTTGTCATGGTGCTCCTCTGCTGCTCACCCACCAGGTGCCGGTTTCTGGCACAGGCTATCTGCTTTTCCTGACTTCGAAAAGCCCGAAAACAAGCCCCTTGCCAGCTCTCTTTGCCATGATGCCCTTCCCCAGTGCAGACTTACCTGCACTGGAGCTTATCTCCTTGGCGAGTGATGAGGAGAGGTGTTTGATGCACCCCGGAATGCGGTTTGCCCTCTTGACTGCCAGGGCACAGTGCTGACTCATATTGAGCCTGCTGTCAACAAGCACCCCCAAATCCCTTTCTGTAGGGCTGTTCTCCAGCCACTCCTCTCCCAATTTATACTTGTGTTTGTCGTTACTCCATCCCAGGTGCAGAATCCAGCACTACTTCTAGTTAAATTTCATCCCGTTATCATTGCTCAATGCTCCAATCTATCTAAATGCCTCTGCAAGACATCTTGTCCATCGAGAGACTCAACAGCACCTCCCAGTTTAGTATCATCAACAAACTTTCTAATGGTGCATTCGACTTCTGCATTCAGATCATTGATAAATATGTTGAACAGAACTGGCCTGAGGATTGAGCCCAGAGGAACACCGCTGGTGACCGGTTCCAGCCAGATGCAGCCCCATTCACTACAACCCTTTGTGCCCTGCCATTCGGCCAATTTTTCACCCAGTGCAACATGAACCCGTTCATCTCACAGTTGGACAACTTGTCCAGAAGGATGCTGTGAGGGACAGTATCAAAAGCCTTACTAAAATCCAGAGAAAACTACATCTACCGCCTTCCCTTCATCCACTAGGCAGGTGACCTTATCATAGAAGGAAAGCAAATTAGGCAGGACTTTTCCTTTGTGAACCCATGTTGAGTATGCCTGTTGATTGCATTGTTCTTAAAATGTCTCTCAATAGTATCCAGTATGATCTTCTCCGTAATTTTTCCAGGTACTAAGGTTAGACTAACACATCTGTAGTTTCCTGGGTCTTCCCTCGTGTCTGTCTTGTAAATTGGAATAACATTGGCTAGCTCCCAGTCAGCAGGGACCTCCCCAGACTCCCAAGACCTTTGGTAGATGATCAAGAGGGGTCCTGCCTTAACATCCACTAGCTCTTTCAGTATTCTGGGATGAATCCCAACAGGCCGCATGGACTTACGAACATTCAGCTGATACAGCTGGTCCCTTGCAATATCGGTGTCCACAAATGGAAAGTCACTGCTCCCATACTCGTGGTCCTCTGACTCAGAGGACTGGGCAGCCCAAGGTCTATGAGCATAGATATCCAGTCTATCTAAATCTACGCTACTATCAGGGTAGATTTACATTAGATATTAGGAAGAAATTCTTTACTGTGTGGGTGGTGAGGCACTGGAACAGGTTGCCCAGGGAAGTTGTCACTGTCCCATCCCTGGAAGCGTTCAAGACCAGGCTGGATGGGGCTTTGAACAACTTAGTCTAGTGGAAGGTGTCCCTGCCCATGGCAGGGGGGTGTTGGAACTAGATGATCTTTAAGGTCCCTTCCAACCTAAACCATTCTATGATTCTATGATCATTAAACTGTTCAGGAGGGATAGGCAGGCAAGGGAGAGGTTTGATTGTATAGCCCTTACAGTTAGTGATGATGTGGTTGAGAGCCCACAGAAAATGAGCCATATTACATCTGCCATAGCAACACATTTGCCAGTGAAGGTTTTTGCTCTGCAGACAAGAGGAAGATACAGCTAATCTCAAAAGTCAAGGCCTTTTTGGTCTTACCCCCAGGTTTCTGCCTTTTCCCCGTTCCTTGCCTTCCTTCTTCCTTTTTCCTGAGTCAATGCTCTTTAGTTGTAGCTGGAGAAACAGTTTATTCATTGAATCTTTGTTGGCTGCTATCAGGTAGAGTCTATCAAATCTATTGTAGGAGTTTAATTGATAAAGAATTAGAGGAAGATAATTAACTTGAGTCGATATGATTTTATGGAAAACAAGTCTTGCCAGACAGCTGATTTCATTTATTGAGTGGCTTGAAGTCTTGAACATTGGTAACATGTACTTTGTTATTTACAAAGTCACAATTGAAAAATGAATGCTCTAAAATATCTTCAAAGTATATGTCCTGGTTTGAGATAGAACAAAACCAATTTTCTTTTCAGTAATTTTACTTTTCAATTAAGTCTCTGCTAACTGACTGCACTGACTGAAATTAACGGTATGTTTTTCAGACAGTATCTGGTTCTAGCAGACAATGTCTGATGTTTATAGTTAATACTTTTCCTCCACATGCTTTGAGATGATGCCCAGAACGAGCTGTTCCATCATCTTTCCAGGGATGGAGGTGAGGCTGACTGGCCTGTAGTTCCCTGGGTCTTCCTTCTTGCCCTTTTTGAAGACTGGAGTGACATTGGCTTTCCTCCAGTCCTCAGGCACCTCGCCTGTTCTCCAGGACTTTTCAAAGATGATGGAGAGTGGCTTTGCAATAACATCCACCAGCTCCCTCAGCACTCATGGGTGCATCCCATCAGGGACCATGGATTTGGGGGTGTTGAGTTTGCCTAAATGATCTCTAACCACCCAATCCTCCTCGACCGAGGGAAAGTCTTCCTTTCTCCAGACTTTTTCTCTTACCTATAGGGTCTGGGATTCCTGAGGGCTGGCCTTAGCAGTAAAGACTGAAGCAAAGAAAGCATTCAGTAACTCCGCCATCTCTGTATCCTCTGTCACCAGGGCCCTCACCTCATTCAGCAGCAGGCCCACATTTTCCCTAGTTTTCCTTTTGCTACTGATGTACTTGAAGAAGCCCTTCTTACTGTCCTTGACGTCCCTTGCCAGATTTAATTCCAAGTGGGCCTTAGCCTTCCTCATTGCATTCCTGCATACTCTGACAATGTTCCTATATTCCTCCCAAGTGGCCAGTCCCTTTTTCCACATTCTGTAAACTTCCTTCTTCCATCTGAGTTTTTCCAGAAGCTCCTTGCTCATCCATGCAGGTTTCCTGCCTCCTTTGCTTGATTTCTTACTCATAGAGATGCATTGATCTTGAGCTTGGAGGAAGAGGTTCTTGAAAGGAAGTGGTGTTTGAATATTAACCAGCTCTCTTGGACCCCCATACCTTCTAGAGTCTTCCTCAGACTTGTCTCCTTGCTGGGCCAGTTGCTCTCACTTTTGCTCGGAACCCACTGGCATTTCCAAAAGAAATCTCCCTGAAAAATGAGCTAGTTTGGTCTTTCATCTTCTGTTAACTAAAACCGATCACTAGAGTTTAATACTCCTTCTGTAACCTGCTCCAATAGAGGAGGAAAGAGCTAGGCAACAAGGAGCTGAAGAGCTATTGACTGACCAGGGGTGCAGATACTGAATCAGTGCTTTCACAGTATTTTTGCTCACAGTCAAGCTTTTCTTCATTCTTCTACCACACAAAAAATGAAAAATAAAAAAAAAAGATTGATATGGAGCGTTAAGGGGCTAAGCAGTGTTGCATGCTGGTGATGCCATGTGGGAAGCTTCACAGCTTTCTTGCATGCGGAGTTTCCTGTGCAGAGCAGGCAAAGCACATGCAACAGCAGCACAAATAGTAAGAAAATGGACCTACTGCCTGATTTACATTTCTTCATAGTCCTAAAAGTTGTAGGTGCTGCACCCTGGGCCAGATTCAGCTTTCAGTCTATGATGGCTTACGTATGAAGTTTTCAGATGAGAAATTCAAAATGTGAGTGCAAAAGGATACAAAAAGAACGACCTTCTTTTTCAGGACAGGCCACACTCTCATATAATGTCACATCACATTCTCACAGAAAACCTCAGTTCTCTGAAAACTCAGTATTGTTTCAGTGTGCACACCATACTGTCAAAATTGCCAGATTTTATTTTTTTTTTACAAAACTGCCAGATTTCTTCATCCAATGGCATTTGCCAAGACTTTAAGAATGTAACAGAAGATAGCCAAAGATTGCTTGGTTTGTTTTTTTTTCAGTTCCCCAGATTTGGGCTTCAACAGTAGTGCTATAAGTGTTGCACCCAGTGGGTACTATGACTTGTTTCAAGCAAAGATAATGCACTGCTAATGGTCAGGGAGACACTGCACAGTTAAACAAGCAGATTTTTGCAAACACAACTCCTACTCTGTGATTGTTATATTTCAAGCTACTGTAGGTCCAATTGATATAAGTTATCATTTTTAAAGAGAAAGTGTATTCTAAGCAAAAATCTTAATTTAAATAGAACTTTGTGATTTCATATATGAACACTGGAGAAAAGTGCACAGCAGACAGACACAGGAGGTAATTTCAGTCACAGTAATTCCCCAGTTTGTAAAAACACCCTGGACTAAAAACCTTACAAAACAGCATCTCTTTTGCTTTCCAGAGCTATTTGCAGGGTAATGTACAGTGGTACTCACTACATACAGGAATTCCAAGCTAGAGGGACTGTCATGTTCGCAAGGTGCCAGGCAGTGAGTGTCTAGTGTAGAGGGACTCCAGGACCCATCTGCCAGGACATGCTGCAGGCCACAGAGCATCCCCCTCTGCAAAAAACTCAAAGCCTATGATAATAAATCAAGATCCATCCACCAGAAAAGAACAAGAAAGATCAGGGACATCACTCACACCACTGGCTCTTCAATAACTGTAAATTGTTGTGCTATTGCAAAAAAATTTAAAAAATCCTAGATGGACCTGAAGTAGGGTTTAATATATTAAAGCTGTAAACTAATTGAAGTAGGTACTTAATATATTAGAACTGTAAATTAGAGTAGGAGCTTAATTTAGGAGACTGGATGCCTTAAAGCTGTACAAAGAGCAGATGCAACAGTTGCAGTACTAAATGTCAGAACTTATCTCCTATTTTTTAAGAAAGAATGCTTTAGGACAATATAACCTCGTAGTAGAAGCTTATCTCTCAAAACAAGGGGCCCAGGATTACTGAGGAATGCAGAGACTAGTCAAAGCTAACACTTTTGATGTGCCAGCCAGAATAAAGAAGTAGAGGCCTGCAGTTCACCAGAAGGTCACAACGATGAAGAGGAGTGGAGGAAGTAAACGACCACCAGATGTCTCTGAAGACCACCGAGAGATTCTAGTGTGCATGCGGGAGTGGGCAGTAACCTGTAATAATGAGTTAATGAATAGGTAATAATTTCTTGGAAAACTAGTGAATATGCATACATAGTATGTATTTAAACTGTACATCTAAATCAGTTGGTGCGCACATTAGGCGGACCAATCCCCTGTGTGCCCGGTGCTGCAATAAAGAATACCTGCTTAATAGTCACCGAGGCTATTGAGTCTTAACTTCAGCATTTCACTGTATCAGACCAACAAAGCAGACTAGGATCATGCTACCAAAGCAGGCTTGAGAAGCCCTCAGTTATCCCTTCTAGACTGAGTTCTGGTGACGGGTTTAAGCAGAGCAGGAAAGATGACATGCACTGAGACACCTTTAAAGTGAACACCCCAACAGCAACGGTGCATGTTCACACCACCCTGGTTCACCAGTTACCAGTGCTGGGGGAGGCCAAGGAGACATGCCTTTCTCAGCACCCCAGAGAGCTGAAACGTGAGGTAATGACAGTACAAGTACAGTGTAAGCAGAGGAATCCAGTGTCTCTTCAAAAAACTTTTGGATTTAATTTGTTGCACCCAAGGTCTCACAGCACAAACCTCATCCCTTTTCTCCAAGAATTCCTCCCTTCATCTATTCTGCCCCTAGCGTGGGGCCATGAAGCTCTGTCTTAAAACAAGCCCAAGCCCTCCATTTCCCTGACTGAATGAGCATTTCAGAACTTGCCTCTTCAGATATCCAGAAATTGTCTTCTAGTTTACAGTATCAATTTATTCATGACCAGTATGTGGCCATTTTATCCTGAGCTAATATTATCCCTCAACTCAAAGAACTCTTTCCTCTCCTCAGCATTTACCACACAAGATATTTATTAAGAGATATTACATCCCCTCTAACCTTTGTTCGATCTGGCTAAATGAGCTAAGCTCATCAGAGGAAATGTTATAATTATTTTAAAATGCAATTACCAGTTCTACTAACAAGAGAGAATAGAGAGACTGCAAAGTCAGGGGGACTTCAGTAGTAACAATTAAAACATGAAGATACCTGCCTTAGAGGTTTTAGCTGGAGATAATAATTAATTTCCCAAATATATGTTTCCCCATGTGACACAGTCAGCAAAGAATGTCTTCTACTAAAGATAAGGATAATTCACTTTACATTCTACAATACCAAACCTACCCAGCATCCAGCCAGCCTCCAGCTTAAACAGCTCTTTGCACATCTTCTCATCTTTGCCAGCGTGGGTCTCAGGAGGTCGCTTCAGCTTCCCTCCAGATGCAGCACAGGCAGCGAGTGCATTAGCTGTGGTGGGAGGCAGAAGACTGGATGTGCTGAGGAGTGATCATTTGACACTGAATTTGATTTTCACTGACATAGACTGTCAGACCCACTTGGCTCCATTTCCAATCAAGTCTTTTTTCAGCTTTTCAGAAAAAAAAAGATTTCCCCTTCTTTAACCAGGTTGGGATTTTAAGACATTTATGTTTTTACTTTGACACGTCAGAGGTTGAATGTCAAGTAAATGAAGCAGGAAATTTTGCCCCATGTTGGGGAAGAGCTGTGTTATTAACTCAGGAGCGCCCAATATGCCAAACACTCAACGTCTGAGAAGGAAGAGCAGAAGAAAAAAAGAAGTCTCTGATTGTAATGAGTTTTTTCCAAGAAGTCAGTGGCTGAACAGACATAAAGCCATGATTGTGACACAGCACTGCTCACCCATGCCTGGGAAGAGAGGCCCTGGGAAGGCACTCTTGAGGCACTTGTCTCCTTGTCTGAATTAGAGCACTGCAGGGGTTAGGGGCACTTCATTAATACAAAGCTACTCCAGCAAGAAGGATTAATCAGCTGTCGAACCCTCTACCCACTCTGGCTCACTGTGCTTGAATCCTGATGACTCTTACAGTATCTCTAAGCATCCAGGAATTGTATTTTTATATATATATATGCACATCTGTATAAAAGATGCTTCCATAAATGTTACAGGATACTACTTCCATTTGCACAGAGGAAGAAAAATGTTCTTGCCCTGCAGTCTGATAAAACTTGTAAAAACTATAGGAGATTATTTCTCTTCCTCATCTGCAGTTCATTTTTCCCAAACCATTACATTTTCTTCCATGAGCAAAAACATGCTAATAGGATACTACAGCTGTTTGGTAGCAAACCACATTGCTTATATCCTACATGTGGCCTTATGGGCGTTTGGGCCAGATACATGCTGCAGGTCCCCAGGATGAAAGCCAGGGACACGAACTCATGTTGCCTGTCAAGCCACTGCCATAAACACAGGAAGGGTCCAGCCCTGGTGCACCTCAGGGAGGTTAGAAGAAAGGACATAACTTGCAGCACTCGACAGAAGCTGGAGGTGAGCAAATGGCACCAGATGACAGACCTGGACTGTCTGCAGGAGGTGCTGAGACACACCTGAATCACGTGAGAGCCTGGGGCATCTCCAAAGAGCTGCCTCATTTATTACCTGCATGGCATCGAGCAGTGTTTGAGGAAGGCTGCAGGGATGCGGCTCCTGGCATTGACTGCCTCCTTTGTTACAACCTCAAAAGACTCAAATTAAAACAAGCTCAATGTTTCTTTGCTACATGGCTGAAGCAGTTAGAGAAAGCCTTAATTAGGGTAAATAATGCTACAAGAATAAAATCTTGACATAAGATAAAGTCTCTCGGTGGTACATAAATATCAAGACATTCATGGAAGACAAGTGTTATAGCACAACAAATGCCTGTATTTTCATTATACTGAGTGATGGATGAAGATGCAAATGTCACCATATGGCTGAAGGGTGCTCTGCAGATCACAGAATCACAGAATCTTAGTGGTTGGAAGGGACCTCTGAGGTCATCGAGTCCAACCACAAAAAAAAAAAAACAAAAAACCAAAAAAACCCCCACACAACACCAACAACCACCTACTAAACTCCACACCCACAACCCCACACACAACACCCCACCACAAACAATAATCTTGGGCACTAGAGCATGCCCTGAAGAGCCATGTCTACACGTTTCTTAAATACCTCCAGGGATGGTGACTCAACCACCTCCCTGGGCAGGCTGTTCCAGTGCCTGACCACTCTTTCAGTAAAGTAATTCTTCCTAATATCTAATCTAAATCTCCCTTGCCGCAGCTTCAGACCATTTCCTCTGGTCCTGTCGTTATTCCCTTGGGAGAAGAGGCCAACCCCTGCCTCTCTACAGTTTCCTTTCAGGTAGCTGTAGAGGGCAATGAGGTCTCCCCTCAGCCTCCTCTTCTCCAAACTAAACATGCCCAGCTCCCTCAGCCTCTCCTCATATGACTTGGTCTCCAGACCCCTCTCCAGCTTGGTGGCTCTCCTCTGGACACGCTCCAGCACTTCAATGTCTTTCCTGTAGTGAGGGGCCCAAAACTGAACACAGTACTCGAGGTGAGGCCTCACCAGTGCCGAGTACAGAGGCACGATCACTTCCCTACTCCTGCTGGCCACACTATTCCTGATACAAGCCAGAATGCCGTTGGCCTCCTTGGCCACCTGGGCACACTGCTGGCTCATGTTAAGCTGGCCGTCCACTAACACTCCCAGGTCCTTTTCTGCCGGGCAGCTTTCGAGCCACTCTTCCCCAAGCCTGTAGCGTTGCTTGGGGTTGTTGTGACCAAAATGCAGGACCCGGCACTTGGCCTTATTAAACCTCATACAGTTGGCCTCGGCCCATTGATCCAGCCTGTCCAGGTCCCTCTGTAGAGCCTTCCTACCCTCAAGCAGATCAACTCTCCCACCTAGTTTGGTGTCATCCGCAAACTTACTGAGGGTGCATTCAATCCCCTTGTCTAGATCATCAATAAAGATATTGAACAAGACTGGCCCCAAAACTGAGCCCTGGGGGACACCACTGGTGACCAGCCGCCAACCAGATTTTGCTCCATTAATCACAACTCTCTGGGCACAGCCATCCAGCCAGTTTTTTATCCAGCAAAGGGTACACTTGTCTATGCCATGATTCTCCAGTTTCTCCAGGAGAATGCTGTGGGGGACAGTGTCGAAGGCCTTACCAAAGTCCAGGTAGACAACATCCACAGCCTTCCCCACATCGAGAAAGCGGGTCATAGAAAGAGATCAAGTTGGTCAGGCAGGACCTCCCTTTCATAAACCCATGCTGGCTGGCCCTGATCCCTTGGCTGCCCTTCCCTTGCCTTGAGAGCTCACTCAGGATGATCCTCTCCATGATCTTTCCCGGTACAGAGGTCAGGCTGACAGGCCTGTAGTTTCCGGGATCCTCCTTCTGGCCCTTCTTGTAGATGGGCGTCACGTTGGCCACCCTCCAGTCATCCGGCACCTCTCCTGTTGACCAGGATTGTTGATAGATAATGGAGAGAGGCTTGGTGAGCTCTCCTGCCAGCTCCCTGAGAACTTTTGGGTGAATCCCGTCTGGCCCCATAGACTTATGCGTGTCCAGGTGCATAAGTAAATCATTAACTACTTCCTCCTGGATTACAGGGGGGTTGTCCTGTTCTCCATCCTTATCTTCCAGCTCAGGAGGCTGAACACCCTGGGGGTAGCTGGTCTGACTATTAAAGACAGAGGCAAAGAAGGCATTAAGTATCTCAGCCTTCTCCTCGTCCTTGGTTGCAAGGTTTCCCCCCGCATCCAGTAAGGGATGGACATTCTCTGTCACTCTCTTTTTGTTGATGTATTTATAGAAACTTTTTTTGTTGTCCCTTATGTTAATTGCCAGGTTGAGGTCCAGCTGGGCTTTTGCCTTCCTGATTTTTTCTCTGTATGACCTAACACGATCTCTGTACTCCTCCTGAGT
The DNA here is from genome assembly GCF_964199755.1 of Larus michahellis. Lineage (NCBI taxonomy): Eukaryota > Metazoa > Chordata > Aves > Charadriiformes > Laridae > Larus > Larus michahellis. The sequence continues at coordinate 22,455,122 of NC_133929.1, read as the reverse complement.
TGCCTGTCCCCTCTTCCAAAGGTGGTAAACCTTCCTTTTTTCCTTAAGTCCCATCAAGAGCTCTTTGTTCATCCAGGCCGGCCATTTTCCCCGCCCTTTAATTTTGCGCCTCATGGGGACAGCCTGCTCCTGGGCCTTTAGGATTTCCCTCTTGAAGAGCACCCAGCCTTCCTGGGCTCCTTTGTCTCTCAGGACTACCTCCCACGGGACTCTCCCAACCAGGGTTCTGAACAGGCTAAAGTCTGCCCACCGGAAGTCCAAGATGGAGGTTTTGTTAACCCCCTTCCTTACCTCACTATGAATGGAAAACTTAACCATTTCATGGTCACTAAGCCCAAGACATCCTCCGACCTCCACGTCCCCCACTAGCCCTTCTTTGTTTGTGAACAGTAGGTCTAGCAAGGCACCTCCCCTGGTAGGCTCACCTACCATTTGTGTCAGGAAGTTATCCTCCATACACTCGAGGAACCTCCTAGCCTGCCTGCTCTCTGCTGTGTTATATTTCCAGCAGATGTCTGGTAAGTTGAAGTCCCCAACTAGAACAAGGGCTGGCGTTTGCGAGACTGCAGCCAGCCGCTCATAGAATACCTCATCAACCTGCTCATCCTGGTTGGGTGGTCTATAGCAGACTCCCAGCACAAAATCACCTCTGTTAGCCTTCCCTTTCACCCTTACCCATAAACACTCAACTTCTTCATCACTGGAGTCTATCTCTATAGAGTCAAACAGCTCCCTAATGTACAGAGCCACACCCCCCCCCCTCCTTCCTTGCCTATTCCTTCTGAAGAGTTTATAGCCACTCATTGCAGCATTCCAGTCATGACCATCATCCCACCACGTTTCCGTGATGGCGACTATGTCGTAGTTGTCCTGCCGCACAATGGCTTCTAGCTCATCCTGTTTGTTGCCCATGCTACGTGCATTAGCGTAGATGCACTTGACCTGGGCTACTGATTTCACCCCCATCTTTGGCCCTTGACACTCAGGTTCATTACCAGCGGGCCTGGTTTTATCCCCTTCGCCCTTAACTTTCGGCTTAAAGCTCTGTCCATGAGCTTTGTTAACTCTTAGCCTAGTACCCTTTTCCCCTTCTAGGAAAGGGTTTTCCCAATGTTCTCTAGCAGTAATTTCTAAACTTCTATCACCTTTCTCTGGTGAAATGTCAGAGTGGGAGTCCTCACTAATGTGGTCTCCTTCAAACCGTGGCATGCTTTCCTCAGGTTTAACCTTGACAGGCCCAGTTATCTCCCCTTCCCCCCTCATATCTAGTTTAAAGACCGGTCAATGAGCCCTGCTAACTCCTGCCCCAAAATTCTTTTCCCCCTCTGGGACAGCTGTGTCCCACCTGACAATGGCGTGCCAGGTGTCTCATATAGCCACCTATGTTCGAAAAACCCAAAGCCCTGCCTGTAACACCAGTCCCGGAGCCACAAGTTGATCTGTTGCCTCTTCCTATCAATTTCTTTATTCACAGTTGCATGAATGGAGGTGGCCTCATTCACAGATGAATGGAGGTGGCTTGCTTGCAGCATGCTGCCGCACGCTGCCACTCCTGGGAAAGGACTAGTCCCTCAGACTTGAGCCCTGCAGCCACAGCAGGCACCAGCTCTCAGCACAGATGGATCTGACAGTGCTTTTGCTGGAAGGAGGGTGGGCCCTCCTTCCCTTGGGGCTCCTCTGATATCTCAAGGTTGCTGCCTGCAGCAGGATAAGAAGTTACCTACACAAAGCAGCTCTCTGAAGAAGCTGGAACAGGCCCTTCATGGAGCAATTTGTGCTAGAGCTGCCTGGGAGGGCATGCCAGCACTGGGCTTTGGTCATGAATGCTGTAGGGTACACCCCTGCAGCTATTTCCATACTGGATTAATCCTGGCTCCACTTGATGCGATATCTGCCTTACCCACAAAGCATGCATAAGAGAAAAACAACTCCTTGGAGGAAGAGATAGGGAGAGAGAGGCACAGAGGATCATTTTCCCAAAGCCCTTCACACGAGGATTTGGGCTCCAAGACACATTGATGGTACAAACAGTAAATAATAACAGGATATGACCTGGACATAGGACTTTGTTTGAAGACAATATGACTTTAAATAAAATTAGCCTTTATGTTCCATTCAAATCATACTCTAATTTCACAGCCATTTTCAGAAGTCTAACACTGCAGACAGCAGAGGTAATACATTAAAAAGGCAAATGGTGGGTGAATAATGAACTAATGAAGAACAGAAATTGTTTTCTAATAGGCAGTAACTCTTTTCTTCCTTTTGCGTCATTTTTACTGTTGTCTTTGAATGATATTTTGCATTTCAGGGTTTTTAAACATGGGCTCAGGTTTCATCAGCATGTGTAGCTCCAACCACTGAACCCCAACGAGGCTCTCAGGTCCTCAGCATGGCCCCATGCAGCCTCCCAGCACCCTGCCACAACAGGAGAAGCCCAGAGCCCTGGGCCTGATTCTGCCAGGCACAGCACACAAACAGGAGCATACATGAAGAGGTTCACGTACACCATTTACTGTATGGCTGAAGCTGATTCCCCCCCCCCTTCCCCTCCTGTTAAACAAGAGCCCAATAGGAGGATGAAGGACTAACCAAGATATTTTGGAAGATCTTGCAATTTTATACAGCTGTTGAATCCCTGGGGAAATATCCTGAAGTGGGAAAAAAGGCCTTTTCTTTAGCCATGAAGGGATTCACCTGAGAGGCACTACAACAGCGAATACCTTCCTGATGATGCCAACAAAAATGTTGAGCTACAACTTAAAGAAAACATACTAAAACCCCACATTATTTAAAGCCAATTCCTGTGAAAAGCAGAGTTTTCATTAGCAGCCAGTGTAGGCAATAAATGAATGATTAAAAACATCAGTTGATGGTTTTCTTTTAAGAAATGACAGATTAGACTGGAAAAGACTGTAATTTAGACATGTTAAAACAGACTCTAGAACAAATCAAACCTTTTTTTACTACACATTAATGACATGCATTCCTTTAGCAAAGGATTTTTCCAGCAGTGCTCCACACTGTGGGGAAACTGAAATATATGAATCTATTTTCAAAGTAGGTGATTTAAAAGTAGTATTAAAGCAAGACAGAGCCAAATAGTTAAATTTCTTTTCTCTAAAGGACCATAGGTCAATCTTTCTTACTGTCAACATTTTAGTCTTTAATGCATTTTTTTTTTCTTTTTAAATCAGATAAACCTTTAGATAGGATAGTCTGATTTTTTTGCAGCTAATGCTGCTCCAAAAGGCAAGTCTTTTCTACCCCTTTCCCCTGTCTCTGTAGGTCTCCTGTGGGGGCAAGTACCCTCCCACAGCACCTGCACATGAACATGTCTGTGAGCTGTGAGTGTGAAAGTCATTAATGAAATAGTTTCAATGCAGTCTGCATGCCGGAAAAGGAAACAGGAACACAGATGCAGTTTTGTCCTCTTCCAAGAACCTGAGTTTATCTGCAGACATCCCCATCCCATCCACAGCAGAAATGGGTTTGTCAAGCTGATCACCATCCCATCGAAGAGAAGGGCAGGCTGCATTTTGGGGATACAGCCATTGCTCGCACAGAAAGTTGTGGAAAACCAGTAAAGCCGCTACAGAGTGAGCAAAGCCTGAAAGAATGGACCAACCTGCAGGATGCAGTAGGGAGCAAAGGAAATTTTAAATTTTTGTTGTTTTTTTTTTAACCTCTTATTTCTATTCTGTCTCATTTTGAGTTTCTCTTCAATTTTCAGAGTTTGTTGCTTGAGGTCTGGGGTTCAAAGCTTTTTGGTCTCCTTGGCACCTGTGGCAAGGGAGAGGTACTATGGCTGCCCTCAGAGCTGCAGCTGGCTGGAAGCCCACCACAGCCATTCACCAGAGGGAAAAAGGGACCAATTCATAGACCATTTCATTTTCAAGCAAAGGCAATATGAAGGAGCCTAAGAAATAGAACTCCAAAAATTTTAAAAGCTCATTATTTGTAATATCACAGGGTGATTGAGATGGGAAGGCACCTCTGGAGGTCATCTTGCTCAACCCCCCTGCTCAAGCAAGTCATCCAGAGCAGGTTGTTCAGGACAGCATCCAGTCAGGTTTTGAACCTCTCCAAAGATGGAGACTGCACACTCTCTCTGGGCTGCCTGAGGCATCAGGCATGACACCCCCATCACAAGTATTTCAGTTTCAGCTTTTCTAACATGTGGCAACATAAAAAGCTTCTCTCTCTCTATGTTCGTGCTTAGCACCACTGGCAGCATTTCACTATGAGAGTCAGTTTCCACCAACTTTAGATGTGTCCAATTAAATATATTTCCCACTAAATTAAGGCTGGAGACATGGATGAAAGAATACAAAGAACTAGAAAGTGTCTGCTGCTGTATGTAATTCATAATTCCTCTTGCACTAAAATACTCTACTTCCAGCAGCAGTTGACCCTTCTGCCCAGCCCTGGGGCGAGCAGCCTGCCCTGTTCCCCCCTCTGCCCTTCGCATGCACAGGCTCTGCGGCACCCAAGCACATCGGCATGACCTGTTGAGATCCTACATGTAGGTTTATTAACACAAACAGACCACACAAATCGTTTTTATTCAGACTTGCCCTTTCCCAATATTAATCCCTCCATAATTTGGTGAATTCACTAACAAAGAGACTTGACCACCAGCAAACACACTACATGGTACCAATCAGGGAGGACCAGCTATCCCCTGCTGCACAGTGCCTTTCCACCAGGACAAGCAGGAATACCTGAGTGCCATCCTATCACCCTTGCTGGTGGTATGCTTGGTGACTACAGCCTTGCTGGCCTCCCCAGAAAATCCGTGCCCATGGTGGACCAAAGCCTGTTGGCTTCCCTGCAGCACCCAACCATCCCTGATGCTGCACAGAGCAGCCCCAGTGGGAACTGCCAGCTGACATTTCACACTCCTTTGCAGCAGCACTCCTTCAAACACTGGGAAAGACATTTAATGCTGTTCCCTGCAGGTGCTGGCTGCTGCAAAGCCACTGCGCTCCATCCCCACTGGTTCAGCCCAGCCCTCGAGAGCAGCTGCTCAGAGAGAGCAGTCTGTGAAGTTTGCAGGCTGAATATCAGCGCAAAGCCCAGGCATGGGCCTTGCAGCGGGCTAATACCTGGTAAAGGCAAGGCCCTTGGTCTGTGGGTTTAGGTCGTTCTTTGCTTCTCTTTTCCTTGACTTTTTCGCCTGCAGAAGGGATGCTCTGAAGAAGCCATTCCTGCAGTGTGCACAGTAGGGGCTGACCCATCCATCTTTCTACTGCTCTCCCCAGGGGCCATCCCAACCATCCCACATCCCAGCCCTGCTGTGCCTGATCAGCCTTGTCATTAACTCTATATAATCTAACACAACTAGTCACATCCCAGGCTGCTTAGAATCCCCTTTGGTGTTCATTTAATTCACTAATAACACTGTCTCAATGTCTGGGGCTCACCTGTGAGCACCTCTAGGTGAATACCAGGGGAGAGCACAAACTTCTCTGTGTTTCAGTGCCCACTAGCACATCCTTCCCACACCTGATGGATGTGCTGGAGTGGGTAAATCCTGATTTAGAGGGTTAAAGTTGCTGAGGTTTCGGTCTAAGTTAGGAAAAGAATCTTTCTTCTGCCCAATGTGGAGGAGGTGTCCTTTGCAAGGCCCATGCATTCCTAAACATCAGTTTCCCTGGGGCAGCTCCTACTATTTCAACTTGCAGAACTGCCTCTTCTAGGGACTGAGGTGCAAAAGCTGGTGGGGAGCATTTGGGACAGTTTGCCTCCCTTTTCACAGGCTTCTGAGTCTGGAGCAGGATCCCACCAGCTCCCAGTACACTTCAACCTCCAACTGGTGCCTTAATCCTTACTATGGTTTTATTTGCCCCCGATCTTTCAGGGATCTTTTAATTTATTATTTTTACAAGAGGGAAAAAAACCAAACAAGCAAAGAACACAAAAAGGAGTTATGCCCTTGCCTTCAAATTTAGGCAAGCTTGTACCTGAGTCTCAAGTTATTCATATGCCTGTCCTGACTCCTGCTTCCTTAAGATGTTCAATGGCAACACTTTGATGAAGTCTATTTGGACTAATTAAAATAACAGGAGCATCGGCCCAGCCCTTCCTGCTCTAACACATCCAGCAATTACAGGTTGACATCCAGAGCTGGGTTTGAGTTCCCCCAGGATCAAAATAAACAAACAAATGAATCATAGTTTCAGCTTCCACATTTGCAAGCCCAGTACCACAGCACTCACTATGCAGTAACTCACTTTGTGGATGAGGTAGCCCCTATTTCGGTGAAGAAAATGTTTTTTTTTTATTTATTTATCTTATTGCATAGAGATGTGCAACACCACAGTCTTAGCTTGCTTCTCCTAAAAACATTTCTGAGGACATGAAGAAGGGTGAAAGAACATAGAGCCCTCCTGACTGATGGCTTTTATGAGCCAAAATTTGAGTAGCAGGAGTCACCAATTAGCCCAGAGGGAAATGCAGAGGCAGGAGGACTGAAAATGTATCACCTGGACTTGGTCTTAATTGCATAGTGTACAGCTGGAGTAAATAAAGGGAAACTTGCTTTGGAGCAAATGGTAGTGAGGGGTAGTAGGTGAGTGCCTCTGAACCCTGTGAAAAGTGTGGGTGATTCTCCTTTAGCAAATATTCAGTGAGAAGCAGCCAGTTACCTTCACTAGGTGCCTGAGAGGTTGTACCCATGGGGGCAGGATTAGTGCCCAGCTCATCATGTGCTTCGGAGCATCCTTATGACATTTCAGAGCCCCGTGCTTGGCCAGTGGAGCCAAGCCTGACTTCTGGTGTGATTTTTGGAAGTTCAGAGCTCTCATAGCTATTGCTTCTCTAGAGGTTGCACTGTGTTTCAAGTTCAGGTGCTCACCTATGCTCCTAAGTACAATCCCCATAGCAACCATCCCCTTTCCCATTGTAAATACTATCACCATTTGAAAATACGTGTGCTTTTGTTGTTTTGTTGCATAGAGTGAACCAGTCCAACCCTATTAAAAGTGTGCATAATGTTTTGAACTGAATTCATTAGAAATCAAGGAATATTCAACAAAAACATGCTTTCTGTTTTAAAACATTCATTATTGTTAACTTTTGTAGCCCAGACAATAACATATATATCTTAAAGTTTCACTTATAATTGAGTTTCAGTGAGTTTTTGATCCATTTTTACCACATAACTTTTTTTTTTATATTGTGGCCACAATAACACTATTCAGAGGCAATTTATATTCTACAAAGCCTGTTGTGAATTTCTCTTACAGATTTGCATGGTTTCTAGGAAGATTCTTGACAGAGTCTTCTTTTTTTAAAAAAGCCAAACACAAGACCAACCAGCCAACCAAAACCTCAGCAAATCTTAATAACGGGAAAAAAATTTGTCATGCTGCTTCTCCCTGGTATTTCCTATTTTCTCTTAAAAGATCTAAATTTGGATCATTGTGCCTTAGAAATTTCATGGGAAAAGCCAATTCCACCAGCTTTGGATACACAGAAAATACATCTTAAAATCTAACAAAGAATAACTCTTCCAATTATTGAGACTAAATAGATTTCCCTCAGAAAATGAGAAAGAGCTGTTGTGGAGCCAGAGGGAAGAGCAGGTAAAATTCAACAGAGAAAACTGGAAGGGGGTGAAACCAGCACAGCAAAATTAGCCCAGTATGTCAGGAGATGAGAAGTAAGAGGATAGGTGAATCACTTTGTGGTAGGAAGGGAGCAATTAAGAAAGCTATGAATATTGCATAAAAACTTAATTTGCTTCTATTTCTCATCATTATAGCTGATACTATCCTATCCTACACCTCACTGGCACCTATTAGTTGAGATGGCAACTTTTGTACTCCAGTTGTGCACATTGCTGCAGGATGGTGCCTGCCACTGCGAGGTGCTGATAAGCTCTGACAAACCCCTTCTACCTTCACATGTGAAACCCAGAGACCAGGCACTCACTGCATTTTGCAGAGCTTTACCCCAAGCACCACAGCTCCCTCTGTGGTGCCTGTCAGCAGGCACATCCCTCCTGCCCCCTTGCACTGTGGCTGCCACAGCCTCCAGCCTTCAGGAAAGGGCACGAGCACCTCACTTGTACAACCAGAAAGAGACAGCAAAACCCCTCCAGTTACAGCACACCAGAGGTGACAAGATGAGAAAGATGTTGCTGCTGCTGCCTGTATTTAGGCCAGCCACTGGGTCCAACTGCGCTGAGCATACTGCTGTTGGCTCTGTGAACAAAAGCTGCACCAGGGTCTACCATGTCCCCGAATTTCAGTTTTTTTCCCGAGGCCTAAGTCATGCTAACTTGATCTTCTGAACGTGCACAAAGCTCCTCCAGGAAACTGTGGCTCTGCTCAAGTTATTTTACGGATCCTGTGATAAAAAGATTTCCCTTTTCTCCAAACACCAACAACCATCACCCACAAATGAGGTATTCACAGGCACCAGCGTCTGCTCAGCCATGGACACGTCTGCTCACCGTCTTGGTGGCAATTTCCAACAAAACAAATCAGTCTGTTGCTGTAAGCAGCGAGGTTGGCTCATCCCAGCCTTACAACTAGTTAATTTGTTAAGAGATAGACAAACATGATTTCAGTGAAGAAACGGCATATCTAGTGGATTGCAATGGTTTCCTCATGCCAGCAAGCAAACGGGTTGGCAGCATATTCCCAAGTCCTTTTCCATCAGTGTCAGGTAATGAGGGAAACTACTCCCAGAAAGGAAAAACTTAGAGGGAAAATCAAGTGTAGAAGAAAAAGGCAAAAATCTGCCTGTGGGGTATTTCCTGGTTACGTAGAGAGCCAATGCTTGGTATGGTTAGGAAAAACCCTGAAAAAGGTGAAATGAAGTGATGATGTTTGCAGTGACGCCAGTCAGTCACGGCCATGGAGGTCATGGGGGCCGAGACCACTGAGGGGTTGTCCAAACTGTGCCAGCTTCAGGAACATCTGTGTCCAGGACCTGCAACTGCAGTCGCAGTAGCCATGCAGGAGGGAGATGTTCTGGACTGTCATGACATGCACAACAAAAACTTTTATTGTGTGTGCAAGAGAGAGTACATCTCCTTAAATAACATTTATGTATAAACTGTCCTGCTTTAGGGTATATATCAGGCAGTGATTGAGGGAGGTTTAGGAAATCTCTGGGCAAGTTATTGCATGGTCATAGACATGATGATGGGCATAACCATGTTGAGTATATGTGAAGTGGCATTACTTTAACAAAAATCAATTTCAAAAAGCAATTTAATTTAGTGCAAAATCCCAGCAGGGGTGATCTGATAACAAATTAATCTAGATTATGTCAATTTAGCTGAAGTGGACTCCTTACCAAACTAAGCAATGAGTGTTATGGGTTTGATGTAGAAATTCTGGAAGAAACTGGAGTTCAGACAATGAGACAATGTCAACCCCTTCGGGTCTCCAAAAACTATGTATGGTGTGATTTTGGAGTGCTAAACTGGGACCTCAAACCTCAGAACATATCAGTTCTGAAAATGGTATACTGAATGGGATGCACATTTGCAGAGAGGCCAGGCAAAACGTCAGCATCTCAGGGAGGGTGAGGGGCCAGGGGGCAGCAGGGAGCCCAAGTGGTTTGTCTGTCTGTCCCACCACCTCAGCACTCTGTCCAGCATAGGCTGTCTGTCCAGAAAGCCCCTCTGTCCAAAACTAAGCTGTGCTTTTCAGCTTCAAAACCTCTGCTACCGAATCATTACTTTGAAAAGCCAAAAGGATGGAGTTTTGTCAATGTGGAAAAAAAAATTTTAAAAACATTTTTCCCCCTACCTTTTAGGAGTTGATCAAAATCTCTCCAAAGGCTCTTGAAAAAAACAAATTGCTTGTGAGCTCAGCTCCACCTGCAAAGCAGGGCCAGCACAGGGGAGGGAGAACTTCAGTATTTTTTGCTCAAGTGTCTGCAACTATTCGCTACCTGCCTTTGCCCTCCAGTTTGCCCGTGGAGGAAGCCTGCAAGAAGACGCCAGGAATTTGGCTGTGGAGAAGGCAGCTTGAAAGCCACTGCCTGGTCAACCTATGGAAACAAAACTTTCCAAAGAATATCTAGACGCTGCTTATATTATTTCGCAAATACATTGAAAATAAATGTTTCAGTTGCACTGAGGAGGAACATTTTGATATTTTTTATTCTTAAGTGGCTTTTCATTATGAAGTGTTTTATTTTGTATTGCACCTTATTAAAAATAGAAAATCTATTTCATTGAACCAAAATGTTCTAAATGTTTGATTTGAAATTAATTGCTTTTTATCTTGTTTCGTAAAGGAAAGTTTGATGCTTTGGGCTTTCTTTTCATTTTGCTATGAAAACAAATAGCAACATTTTTGAGCTTTCCCAGGAAAAGGAATATTGAGTTTCAACCAGATCTTGTTAAAAATCTCAATTGTTATATTCATAAGCATATGAATTGCAGAGCTTTGTCTGTATCTTTACAAACAATAATTATTTATTTTCCTGGAATTAACAAAGATTTGTGAGCTGGGGGAAGAGTCTAATTTGTTGCTTCCTAATGGTACAGATGTAAAACATTATCTACATCCCTATTTACAGCTAATAGCAAGATAATATACCCGACAGAGAAATCGTAGGCTCTTTAAAGTGCTTGTTAGCTCAGAAACACAGCACCCCTCAGTATTCAGCAAATAATAAAGGCTTGCAAAGGCATTGTTAAGTTTATTGTTAGAGAGTAAAAATGATGTGGACACAGGACTATAATTAATATAATTTAATGAAAGGACACTGAGAGAAAAAATTGAAACCGGCACCTTTGCGGCACGACCGCAGAAGCGAATGGGGTGAAGCTCTGTGGAGGGTGATGGAGGAGGGTCCTGGACCAGCTGCTCTAAATGCCAGTGGGAGGGTGCTCAACTGCTCCAGTGACCGTCTCTAAAAGGAAATAACCAGTCTGAAATCCCATTCGTTTGCCTTCAATAATTTTTCCCAGGCATTCACTAGGGTTGCAGTTTCCCTGGGGAATATTTCTTTGCTGATGAAGCGTGTGCTGAAGAGGTATGAGACCCTGGGGCAGCAGGGCAGAGGGGCTCCAGGCATAGCTGAGGTGGGTTGGTACACAAAATCAGGCAGCGCAGCTTTGGCAGGGCTGAAGGCTTTCGGCTTTGATAAGGGAAAAAAATCAGGAATTTTTACATTTCCTGCTGAGAGCAGTCTCAGTTTGCCAGACTAGAGCATTTATCTCTTGTGGTAGAGCAGGCCTCTTCTCTGCGAGAAACCTGCCTTGCTGATAATTCAGGAACACGCGCCTCTTCCCTGCATTTCATGCACTACTTCCCTCTGGCCCTTCAATAGTCTACACAGCACGATATATCCCAAGAAATAGTCATGTAATATCCTCATCTTTTTCCTGGGTTACTTGAATACTTCCATCATTAGCAGCCTGGGAAGTTGTCTCGATCTTCAGTGTAAACACAGAATAATGCTATCCTGTAAGTCCCTTTTACCATAAACATCAGAGAAATGAGACTGTTGTGGGAACGTGAGTGAAGACTGCCAGACCTTGTAGCTGCTCTCTTGGAGCAGGTTTACTCTCATCAAAAGAATAGTTGCATTGGAATAAACTGTTATTGTTATCTGTTATTGGAATAAACTGTTCTCTCACCCCTGGGAGACTTACTGTATAATTTATTATTAAAAGAACATTTAATAGGGGGAAGATACAGATGGTCAAACCTACTTTACACTTTACACTCATTAAGGGCTGAAGCAAAGTTTAAGTGAAAGGATGAACTTTTAACGATCCTGTCAGATGGGAGGTAAAAAAAAATAACTTTTTTGTCAACAGGATAACTACCACCATTGGCTAACAAATTCCTTTAAAACAAGTTTTCCTGGCCTTGGAAGCATGGGAACTGCTCCTCTCCAAAACTTCATTTGAATTTTTAAATGAACTGGTTCTCCTGGATATTCTCACATTGTCCTTTGTTTTCTATTGTTTCCCAAGATCCTCTAGGGACTATTCCAGAGCTTGATTAAAAACCAAAGCCCTGACTGAGCACATGCAGAGCATCAGAGCCTTAGCCCCACAGCAAGACCTTGCCTGTAGGTTCAGCCATCCTAAGGGTAGTGATGATCTCTAGCTCACATCCGTACCCTCAGCCCTGGCATCACATCCACTCCTCATTTTGTAATCAGAAATAATTATTTTCACCTGCCCAAAAATAAACCTGGGGAAGTAATGCACATCACTACTGAAACCAGATCTTGCCCTGCCAGCACTTTACATGCTCTATCAGTTCTAGTGTTGTCTGAAATACTAATTGGCAAACTTTATGCTCTTTGATTATCTAAAAAGCTCTGAGATGCTGAAAGTTGAACGTTTGCCTGTTCCCTCACTGTTCCCTCATTTTAAGTGGCCTCAACAACAAGCCACAGGATTTTCATAACATGATGCACACTCCCTTTTCCAGGACTGCTAAGAAGACAATGACCTGGCCAAAGTGATTCTAAATTATCCTTAAACTGCAGCATTTCTAGCCCCATGCCACTTAGTATCACTTTAACATGTTTGACTGCTATCATCTCCCCCATTAGCTTACACTCAGAGAGATGCACACATGCTGAGGATCCTGAGACTATCCTGTTAGCATCTGTGGAAGAAAAGGTACAAAAAAAAAGTAATCTCTTGTTCCAAGAGAATTATTTTTCTCTCCACACAGGGCAAAGGGTGAAAGATAAATATTGTGTTTAAGAGGGATGGGGAGAAAATTGAAAGGGTAAAAGTGAGAAAACTCATGGGTTGAGATAAAGACAGTTTAATGATTGGAATAAAATAAAATAATAATAACAACAATAAATTGTAATAAAAAGGAGAATAACAAAAAAGAGAGAGAAATAAAACCCAAGGAAAAAGAAGTGATGCAAATGAAAAACAGTTGCTTACCACCAACCAATACCCAGCCTGTCCCCAAGCAGCATTCACCACACCCTGGCCAACTCCCCCCCAGTTTATATGCTGAGCATGACATCATATGGTATGGAATATCCCTTTGGCCAGTTTGTGTCAGCTGTCCTGGCTGTGCCCCCTCCTAGCTTCTTGGGCATCTCCAGCCTCCTCACTGCAAGGGCATGAGAAGATGAAAAGTCCTTGACTTAGTGTAAGCACTACTTAGCAACAACTAAAACATCAGTGTCACATCAACATTATTCTAATACTAAATCCAAAACACAGCACTATACCAGCTACTAGGAAGAAAATTAACAATATCCCAGGCAAAACCAGCACACCAATTTATCTTTTTTTCATTTTCCACCTTAAAGGTTCAATATAACTAATGAGACGCAAGCTGTATTCATTTTTTACTGTCCAGGGCTTCACCTGCAAATGAGTGTGGTGGAATTAGAGCTTGTTTCCTCTGGCCCCCAGTAATTATGCAGATGAATGGCTGCTGCTGGGTTTGTGTCCTGATTTGAAGTAAAACAGAACCAACTTTCTTTTAGTAATTTTACTTCTTAGCTAGGCCTCTTCTAACTCTCTGAAATTAACAGCATATTGTGCAGAAAACAGTTTGTTCTCAGAACGATAAGACCTATGTTTACAGTTAATGCCAAGAAATGGTATGCAGCTCTTGTTTATACTTATTGCTATAACAACCAAGGTCAGCTAATTTCGTTATTTGCCCCGTTGGAGGGTCAGAAATGGAAAAGCGTAGAGGGGTCACACCTGCAGGGAGGAGCGGACAGGACAGGTGACCCAAAACTGACCAACAGGGTATTCCATCCCATCTGCCCCATGCTCAGTATAAAAGCTGAGGGATCAAAGGGTCAGCTCTCTTCCTTCAGTGGCTGATGTCTGAGGAGGACCCTGTCTGTTCATCTGCCTTTGATCCTGATCTGTGTGTTCCTGAATCCAGTTCCTGAGTTCAGTTCCCGTTCGTCACTGAGTCCATTCTGGGACTTTCACCAGTGCCTGCTGGTGATGTGATCATAGAATCATAGAATCATAGAATCATAGGGTTGGAAGGGACCCCTGGAGATCATCTAGTCCAACCCCCCTGCCAGAGCAGGGTCACCTAGAGCAGGTTACACAGGAACACGTCCAGGTGGGTTTTGAATGTCTCCAGAGTTGGAGACTCCACCACATCTCTGGGCAGCCTGTTCCAGTGCTCTGCCACCCTCAGGGTAAAGAAGTTCCTCCTCATGTTTAGGTGGAACTTCCTATGTTCAAGTTTGTGCCCATTGCCTCTTGTCCTGTCCCCGGGCACCACTGAAAAGAGCCTGGCCCCATCCTCCTGACACCCACCCTTTAAGTATTTATAAGTGTTGATAAGGTCCCCCCTCAGCCGTCTTTTTTCCAGACTGAAGAGACCCAAATCCCTCAGCCTTTCCTCATAAGAGAGGTGTTCCAATCCCCTAATCATCTTGGTAGCCCTTTGCTGCACCCTCTCCAGCAGTTCCCTGTCCCTCTTGAACCGGGGAGCCCAGAATTGGACACAGTACTCCAGGTGCGGCCTCACCAAGGCAGAGTAGAGGGGGAGGATGACCTCCCTCGACCTGCTGGCCACACTCTTCTTGATGCACCCCAGGATGCCATTGGCTTTTTTGGCCACAAGGGCACATTGCTGACTCATGGTCATCCTGTTGTCCACCAGGACTCCCAGGTCTCTTTCCACAGAGCTGCTCTCCAGCAGGTCAGCCCCCAACCTGTACTGGTGCATGGGGTTGTTCCTCCCCAGGTGCAGCACCCTACACTTGCCCTTATCGAATTTCATAAGGTTTCTCTCTGCCCAGATCTCCAACCTGTCCAGGTCTCTCTGGATGGTGGCACAGCCTTCCGGTGTGTCAGCCACCCCACCCAGCTTGGTGTCATCAGCAAACTTGCTGAGGGTGCACTCTATCCCCTCATCCAGGTCACTAATGAATATATTGAATAGGACTGGACCCAGTACTGACCCCTGGGGAACACCACTCGTCACTGACCTCCAACTAGACTCTGTGCCCCTAATCACTACCCTCTGAGCTCTGTCTTTCAACCAGTTTTCTATCCACCCCACTGTCCATTCATCTAACCCACACTTCCTAAGCTTCCCTATGAGGATGCTGTGGGAGACCGTGTCAAACGCCTTGCTTAAGTCAAGGTAGACCACATCTACCGCCCTCCCCTCATCTATCCATCTAGTCATGCCATCGTAGAAGGCTATCAGATTAGTCAGACATGGTTTCCCCTTGGTGAATCCATGTTGAGTACTTCTGATAGCTTTCTTTTCCTCCACGTGCCTTGAGATGATGCCCAGAACGAGCTGTTCCATCATCTTTCCAGGGATGGAGGTGAGGCTGACCGGCCTGTAGTTCCCCGGGTCCTCCTTCTTGCCCTTCTTGAAGACTGGAGTGACATTGGCTTTCCTCCAGTCCCCAGGCACCTCGCCTGTTCTCCAGGACGTTTCAAAGATGATGGAGAGCGGCCCAGCAATGACTTCTGCCAGCTCCCTCAGCACTCTCGGGTGCATCCCATCAGGGCCCATGGACTTGTGAATATCTAGATGATCTAATTGATCCCTCACTCGATCCTCCTCAACCCAAGGGAAGTCTTCTTCTTTCCCTGTTACTTTATTCAATGCCTGGGACTCCTGAGGGCTGGGCCAAGCAGAAAAGACCGAAGCAAAGAAGGCATTCAGTAACTCTGCCTTCTCCACATCCTCCATCACCATGGCTCCTGCCTCATTCAGCAGGGGGCCTACAACTTCTCTGGTCTTCCTTTTGCTTCCAATATACTTGTAGAAGCTCTTTTTGTTGTGCTTGATGTCCCTAGCCAGGTCTAATTCCAAGGCGGCCTTGGCTTTCCTTGTTTCATCCCTGCACGCTCTGGTGGCATTCTTGTAATCCTCCCAAGGGGTCAGTCCCTTCTTCCACTTATTATAAACTTTCTTCTTCCACTTGAGCTTTTTCTGAAGCTCCCTGCTCAACCATGCAGGTCTCCTGCATCCCTTGGCCGATTTCTTGCTCTTAGGGATGCACCGATCCTGAGCTTGGAGGAAGTGGTCTTTGAATATCAACCAGCTTTCTTGAGCCCCTTTGCCTTCCAGAGTCCTAGCCCACGGGATCTCTCCAAGCAGTTTCTTGAAGAGGTCAAAGTTAGCCCTCCTGAAATCCAAGGTTGTAATTTTACTTCTTGTTGTTGTTTTGTGGATAGTACCCATGATCCTGAACTCAATCATTTCATGATCACTACAACCTAGGGTGCCCCCAACCTTAATGTCCTCCACCAATCCCTCTGTGTTTGTCAGTACCAGGTCTAGAAGTGCTCCTCTCCTTGTTGGCTCCTGTACCACCTGTGTCAAAAAGTTGTCATCAATGCACTGGAGGAGCCTCCTGGACTGTGCATGCCTGGCTGTGTGGTCTTCCCAGCAGATATCGGGGTGATTGAAGTCCCCCATGAGAACCAGGGCCTGCGATTGCGAGGCTACCTTCAGTTGTCTGTAGAAAGCCTCATCAGTTTCCCCATCCTGATCAGGTGGCCTGTAATAAACACCGTCATCCTGGGAGCTCGATACCAGTTTCATATATATTGTATATATTTCATTTTTTTAATATATTTTCTTTTATTATTTTATTATTAATATTTCATTAAATTAGTTTAGTTTCTTTTAAACTCATAAGTCTCTTTCTCTCTCATCCAAGAATGGAGTGGTAGGGGAGAGCATCTGTTGTTTGCTTCAGTGGCCAGTCTGGCCCAAACCACATGACAGCAAGCCACAGGAGCACATTGGTACAACCTACAGAAAGTATACATTAATTCTAGGACAAATTCTATCTCATCTAGCAGACTCAGGGTTGAGTATTGTCACCGAGGGTCAGATTTCCTTGAGGCACACATTGAGCTTCTCCATTCTCCAGCATCACCCACCAAGTACATTCAGGTCCTTGAGCAAAAACAGTCCCAAGAATGGATTTGCCTTTGCCTGAGGCAGGAAAAACCCAAGCAGTTTTCCCCAGCATATTCCTTTCATGCACCACAGGGACTTTATCCCCTTCTACAGTATGTAAAAGGTCTGATTGAGCAGGACCAGCTCCATTGATGGATCCCCTGGTGTTAACTAACCAGGTAGCTTGTGCTAAAGGCTTTCAGGGAGGTTTTTAACAATCCATTGTATCGCTCAATTTTCCCAGAAGCTGGTGCATGATAGGGGATATGATATACCCAGTCAATGCCATGTTCTTTTGCCCAATTACTTATAAGACTGTTTTTGAAATGAGTCCCACTGTCTGACTCGATTCTTCCTGGAGTACCATGTCACCACAAGACTTGCCTTTCGAGGCCCAGGATGGTATTATGAGCAGTGGCATGGGGTACGGCATAGGTTTCCAACCATCCAGTGGTTGCTTCCACCATTGTGAGCATATGGTGCTTACCTTGATGGGTTTGTGGGAGTGTGATATAATCAATCTGCCAGGCCTCCCCATATTTATATTTCATCCATCATTCTCCATACCACAGAGGCTTTAACCGGTTGGCTTGCTTGATTGCAGTGCATGTCTCACATTCATGGATGACCTGTGCAATAGTGTCCATGGTTGAATCCACCTCTTGGTCACGGGCCCATCTATATGGTGCATCCCTTCCTTGATGACCTGAAGTGTCATGGGCCCACCGACCTAAAAATAGTTCACCTTTATGTTCCCAGTCCAAATCTGTCTGGAAAATCTTAGCAGCCTGATCCACTTGCTGATTGTTTTGATGTTCCTCAGTGGCCCGACTCATGGGTACGTGGGCATCTACATGGCGTACCTTCACGACTAGTTTCCCTAGATGATCAGCAATATCTTGCCATAGATCAGCAGCCCAGATGGGTTTACCTTTGCACTGCCAGTTGCTCTGCTTCCACTGCTTTAACCATCCCCACAGAGCATTGGCCACCATCCATGAGTCAGCATAGAGATACAGTATTGGCCACTTTTCTCCTTCAGCAATGTCTAAGGCCAGCTGAATGGCTTTTACCTCTGCAAATTGGCTCGATTCACCTTCCCCTTCAGTCACTTCTGCAACTCGTCGTGTAGCACGATGCTTTCCTACAGTACGACAAGACCCATCAGGATACTGTTTCTCATTATCTGTGAGTTCATTATATGGTGGGGCTTCTTCAGCGTGAGTCACCACCTCCTCAGGTGGCATTCCAGAGTCTTTGCCTTTGGGCCAGTTTGTGATCACTTCTACGATTCCTGGATGATTGGGGTTTCCTATTTGAGCTCGCTGTGTGATTGAGGCAACCCACGTACTCCAGGTAGCATCAGTGGCATGATGAGTAGAAAGAACTTTACCCTTGAACATCCAGCCCAGCACTGGTAATGGGGGCACCAGGAGGAGGTGTGCTTCAGTACCAATTACCTCTGAAGCAGCTCTAACTCCTTGATATGCTGCCAAGAATTCTTTCTCAGTTGGGGTATAGTTGGCCTCGGAGCCTTTATAGCCTTGACTCCAGAATCCTAGGGGTCGACCTCGAGTCTTCCCTGGTGCTTTCTGCCAGAGGCTCCAGGTAGGGCCATTGTCTCTGGCTGCAGTGTAGAGCATGTTTTTAATGTCCTGTCCTGTTCGGACTGGTCCAAGGGCTACTGCATGCATAATCTCTTGTTTAATTTGCTCAAAGGCCTGTCGTTGCTCAGGACCCCACATAAACTCATTTTTCCTTCAAGTATCTTCATAGAGAGGTTTCACAATCTGACTCTAACCTGGAATATGCATTCTCCAGAAACCCACAACACCTAAGAAGGCTTGTGTTTCCTTTCTGTTAGTAGGTGGGGACATAGCTGTTATTTTGTTAATCACATCCATTGGGATCTGGTGATGAACATCTTGCCACTTCATTCCCAAGAACTGGATGTCTCATGCAGGTCCCTTGACCTTACCTCTTTTTATGGCAAAACCCGCTTTCAGAAGAATCTTGATTATTTTCTTACCTTTCTTGAAAACTTCTTGTGCTGTATTACCCCACGCAATGATGTCATCAATGTATTGCAGGTGTCCTGGAGCTCCAGCCTTCTCCAGTGCAGTCTGGATCAGTCCATGGCAAATAGTAGGGCTGTGTTTCCACCCCTGGGGCAGTCGATTCCAGGTATACTGGATGCCTCTCCAGGTGAAAGCAAACTGTGGCCTGCACTCTGCTGCTAAAGGGATTGAGAAGAATGCATTAGCAATGTCAGTTGTGGCATACCACTTGGCTGCCTTGGACTCCAGTTCATACTGCAGTTCTAGCATGTCTGGCACAGCAGCACTCAGTGGCGGTGTGACCTCCTTCAGGCCACGATAGTCTACTGTTAATCTCCAGTCTCCATCAGACTTTCGCACTGGCCACATAGGGCTGTTAAAGGGTGAGCGAGTCTTGCTGATCACTCCTTGGGTCTCCAGCTGACAAATCAGGTTCTGGATGGGAATCTGAGAATCTCAGTTAGTGCAATACTGTCGTTGATGCATTGTGGCAGCAGCAATTGGCACCTGCTGTTCTTTAACCCTCAGCAGTCCCATCACAGAAGGGTCATCTGAAAGGCCAGGTAAGGTAGGCAGCTGTGTAATGTCCTCAAGTCTCTACAGCTGCTATACCAAAAGCCCACCAATACCCTTTTGGGTCTTTGAAATACCTTCTCTTGAGGTAGACTATGCCAAGGACGCACGGAGCATCTGGGCCAGTCACACTGGGGTGCTTCTCCCATTTATTCCCATTCAAGCTCACTTTGGCTTCTAATACAGTCAGTTCTTGAGACCCACCTGTCACTCCAGAAATAGTGACAGATTCTGTCCCTTTATGATTCGATGGCAATAGGGTACGCTGTGCACCAGTGTCCACAAGGGCTTTATACTTTTGTGGCTCTAATGTGCCAGGCCATCGAATCCACACAGTCCAATACACTCTGTTATCCCTCTCCTCCTCCTGGCTGTAGGCAGGGCACCTCTAATGTTGAGGACAACATCTACAATTAGCAGTTGAGTTCCTATCCAGACCGGAGAACTGCTTACCATGGACTGGAGCAGCCATCCTCCTGCAAAAATTCTTTCTTCCATCTGCTTTACCTTGCAACTCACTTACTCGTGCCTGTAGAACCAGGGTAGGTTTTTTATCCCATTTACTCATGTCCTCTCCATAGTTGCAGAGGCAAAGCTACAGGAGGTCTTGGAGTGGGTCCTGTTTCCCTTGAGTCAGTTTAATAGGAGGGTGTTTTTTCTTGAAGACTGAGACGTGGTCCGTTCAGGGGAAGAGTGGGATTCTTTCTCCATTCTGGACCATTTTTCAAACAGTTTATCATTTTTCTTAGCTATTTCCTTGTTTTGCTCAGCTATTGTCTTGGTCATTTCCTCTGTTTTCTCAGTCAATTTTTCTATGGCTGCCACAGTGAGGGGACAAGAGAGACTGTCTTCATGCTGTCGCACCTTGTTAGCCACTTCATTAACAGTTGGTGCATCAGCATTGGATCCTCCCAAAACCATTGCTGACAATGTATGTGAATACATCGATGGCGCACTTTGCACAAACTTCCTTAGCAAAGATTGTTTGCATGGCATTTCATCAGGGTCTACATTCACTTGCCAGTCACCACAAATCACCTCTCACGCAGCCAGTTCCCTCAGGTACTTGATATCTTTCTCCATGCTGGTCCATTTGCTTGGATGGGATTCAATATCATCCTTAAAGGGATACCTGCCCTTTACAGCTGATAGCAGTCACCTCCAGAGACTAAGAGCGTCTTCTTCCCAATCGCTTTATCAATCCCTCCATCTTTGGACAGGTTTCCCAACTGCCTAGTTTATTTACTGGCTAAATCTATGGAATCAGCTCCATTGTCGCAGCATCGGAGCAACCAGGAGATAAGTGTCTCCCCTTCTTGACAACTAAAGTCCTTCCTCATATTTCTCAAATCCGTCACAGAGAAGGTTTTAATGATTATTTCTGCATTAGAGTCCTCCTCCTGCATTGATGCTGCCTGAGAAGGTCCCTCTCCTGGATCTGCTTTAGCAGGACCCTTTCCTGGATCTTCATCAGAAGAACTGTCTCCTATGCTGTCTGGCTTGAGGTGGTCATTCTCGCAAGGGGCAGGGTAACGAGCTGATTTCCTTTTCTCCTTCCTGGTCACCAGGGCAATGTGGGGCACGAGCTTCTAGTTTGCTCGGGGAACGTTGTTCCTAAGCAAAATGTTATATCATGCCTTTAGAGAGTTTTGTTTGAAGTTTATAGATACAATGCTGCTGAACTTGCTGAATATGGTTTACTTGCTCTTTGTATTTCTATGTGGTGGTTTAAATGTGCTATTTTTGTAAGGTTTGGCATTCAGATGTATAATATGGTTACTTGGATAATGGCTATACCTGCATATTTTGGGCATTATATGATGGATTCTATCACTAATTACACTTTTGGTTTCACCTGGGAAAGGTTTATTTTGCCCTTTAATGCTTATGGCAAAGAACTAGGCGATGGAAACCTTTTGGGCTGTTTAGAAAACGAATGTTTATTTAAAAAAGATGATGATTTTGTTGCTGGTTCTGCTGAATATGTTGCAGGGGTGATTTTGTGTTAAACATCGATGCAGGAGTGGGTATTGTGTGACATGTGTTGCTGCTACTCATATCCCACAGTCCAATTCACAATCGGTGCAGACACAAACCACTCCCCAAGCTACCCCCCGACTGGCACCGGCAACACCTCTGCCCCACGTTGGCCGCCAATTAATCTGTTGTAGTTTAGGCCGGGTTGGCCAATGACAAGACAACAGGTGCTCTCTCCCACCTCTCACTCCAAGGAGAGGAAGAAGAGAACATTCTGTTCAGTAATTTTATTTCTTAGCTAGGCCTCTTCTAACTCTCTGAAATTAACAGCATGTTGTGCAGAAAACGGTTCGTTCTCAGAGTGAGAAGACCTATGTTTATAGTTTGTGCCAAGGAATGGTACGCAGAGAGGCTCTTGATTATACTTATTGCTATAACAACCAAGGTCAGCTAATTTTGTTATTTGCCCCGTTGGAGGGTTGGAAATGGAAAAGCGTAGAGGGGTCCCACCTGCAGGGAGGAGCGGACAGGACAGGTGACCCAAAATTGACCAACAGGGGTATTCCATCCCATCTGCCCCATGCTCAATATAAAAGCTGAGGGATCAAAGGGTCAGCCCTCTTTCTTCAATGGCCGACATCCAAGGAGGACCCTGTCTGTTCATCTGCCTTTGATCCTGATCCAAGCATTCCTGACTCCATCTGTGGAATCCAGTTCCCACCCATTGCTGAGTCCAGCCTGGGACTTCCCCAGTGCCTGTTGGTGACATCATCCTGGGAGCTTAATACGGTTATGTATATACTGTATCTATTTCATTATTTCATTTTTATTTTATAATTAATATTTCATTAAAGTAGTTTACTTCCTTCTAAACTCATAAATCTCTTTATCTCTCCTCCTCTCCTTGGAGTGAGAGGTGGGGGGAGAGCATCTCTCTTGTCATTGGCCAATTTGGCCTAAACCACAACAGAGATTATTAACTAATCAGTCGTACAACTAATGTAACATAGGTAATTGCAGTAGATCAACATTTAATTTATCCCAGAATCACAGAATGCCTACTAAGCCTCAAAAATGTTACTTCTTTTGCCTGGTTTTGGTTAATTGCACGCACAGTCAATCATCTCTGAACTCATAATTTCCAATAGCTAGACATAATTCTCTGTAAAACATCAATAATTAAGTCCATGATCATTTTACAGGTCTCTCTGTAGACCTGCGCCGTGCCGCACGATTGGAGGTACAAGGCAGTGTTGAGGAAGGCGTAGGAAGTTCAGGACGTAAACGGCTTTGTTCAGTCGATCTACAGGACTCAGCCCTTGCTCTCCCCCTTTTTGTTTTTGAAGCAAATTTTTTAAAGACTGGTTCATGCGTTCCACTATGGCTTGACCCGTCGGAGAATGTGGTGTGCCAGTCACATGTGTAATGCCCCACAGCTGTAGAAATACCTCTGTTGAACTGGCTACGTACCCTGGGCCATTATCAGTCTTTATCACACACGGTACACCTAAGGCCGCAAACGCGGATCGTAAATGCTTTTGTACATGTTTACTAGATTCACCAGTCTGCGCAGTTGCCCAAATTGCAGTTGAATAACAGTCTACACTCAGGTGTATAAATTTCAGTTTTCCAAATTCTGACACATGGGTTACATCAGTCTGCCAGAACTCCAAAGGTCCATGCCCTCGGGGACTGACGCCTGGGTTGAAGTTAGGTATAAATGGTTGACAATCAGCACACATTTGCACTATACCTCGGGCATCAGACTCCGAGATCCTGAATTGTCTGTGCAGCATTCGTGCAGATTGATGGAAGAATGTATGAGATGCACGTGCCTGCGCAAACTTATCTGGAGGTGGTGCGGCCCGTGCAGGAGCCACAAGTTTATCGGCTCATCTACTGCCCTCAGCTAAACCTTCTGGGAGCCCCGAATGGCTGCGAATATGGGTGATGAAATAAGGATCGTGCCGTTCATTGAGTAGGAGCAACAATTCATGGAGCAGGGTGAACAGCTGCTCATCTCTGACCTCCTTCAGCAAAGCACGCTCCATTCGTTGAACGATTCCAACCACATATAAGGAGTCACATACGATATTAACACCTCCCTTTGTCCACCTGCGAAACACTTCTAGTACAGCACGTAATTCTAGCTTTTGTGTGGACCCTTTACAGTCTGTGATCACAATATCATGCCATTTATTGTCCATGTACCATGTTATTGCTGCTTTCTGTGTCTTCCCCCCGGCATCTGTAAAGATTGTTGGCCCTCAGACAGGTCGTTGAGACAACGCGGGAATTTCCTCAATGTGTCCTACTTGTAGCACACTAAAAAACTTGTGCGGAGGCAAATGTACCTTAACTGTCCCGGCATAGTTCAAAAGCGCAATCCGCAATGCCATAGAGTGTTGCAAGGCCCACTGCAAGTATTCAGCTACTAAAGGAATTACCACATATTCAGGTTCCTGACCGGATATCTCAACGATCCTCTGACGCCCCTTAATCACAAGTTGCACCATCGCCTCTATCCTCGGGATAACCGTACACTTTGGTTGGAGAGATAAAAAAATCCACTCCAGAATTCGTAGCGGGTCCCTTTCCTATACCCATTGCATTACTAAAGCGAAAGGATGTTCGTCATGATTTATAATTAATAAACCTATCGAATGATCAGGGTCCCATCGATGCGCGTAGGCGTTGATGACCTTATCACTGACCATCTGCATCGCCTTCTGCGCGTCCAAGGATAACTGTCTAGGGGCATCAATGCCACCGCCTCCTCGCAACAAGCGCATGAGAGGTGCTAAGTCTTCATTCGTAAGGCCACACAATGTACGAACCCAGTTTAGATCTCCTAAGAGTTTTTGAACATCATTCAGCATCAAAATGTGTGTTCTAATCTCTAACTTCTGTGGCCTAACTGTAGTTTTAGATATTTCCCATCCTAAATATTTCCAGGGTGGTTCTTTTTGAACTTTTTCTGGTGCAATTTGTAACCCTGCTTTCCCTAGTACCTGCTGCAGCTCCTCAATAGCCTTGTCACACTCTAATTGTTGTCCAGCTATCAAGATGTCATCCATATAATGATAAATTATCCACTCAGGGTGTTTCTTCCGCACTGGTGCCAAAGCCCATGCTACGTACATCTGGCACAAGGCGGGTGAATTTTTCATTCCTTGTGGCAACACTACCCAATGATACCTGCACATAGGCCCATTCTTATTTACTGTTGGCACGGAAAAAGCAAATTTCGGATAGTCATCAGGGTGTAAAGATATTGTAAAAAAGCAGTCCTTCAGATCTATTATCAGAATCTCCCACCCTTTAGGGATCACAATAGGGGATGGCAAACCTGGCTGTAAAGCACCCATGTCCTCCATGGCCTCGTTAATTTTTCATAAATCGTGCAGTAACCGCCATTTGCCACTCTTTTTTGGGATGGTAAAAATAGGTGTATTCCAGGGGCTGGTTGTTGGTTCTATATGTCCCTTCTCCAACTGTTCCTGTACTAATTGGTTAATGTGGGCGATTTTTTCCGAATTGAGTGGCCATTGGTCCACCCACACCGGGTCATTCGTTTTCCACTTCAATTTCAAAATAGGTCGCCCTTCCCCAATGGCCGCCCCAGAAAACCCGTCCCCCCAGTCGTTAAATGAGTGCCCAGTTGACTTAAAGCATCCCGGCTGAGCAGGCATACCGGTGCTACTGTCACATACGGTCGAATTGAGCAAACTCCATCATCAGGCATTTGGCATTGAATCACCTCTTTGCTTATTTTTGTCGTCTGAGTTCCTCTGACCCCCATTATGGATATAGCTGGGTATTCTAGGGGCCAAGAGGGTGGCCAATGCCCTTGACTGATAACAGTCACATCAGCGCCGGTGTCTACAAGCATATCAAGCACACATTTTTGACCCCCTGGTGCTCTTAGGGCAACTCGCTGCAAGGGCTTTGTTTTACTGATTTCAAGGGCTAAATATATATCTGCATTACCTGTTGAGCCAAAACCTTTATTCCCCCTTATCTGATTTCCGGCCGTCGGAAGGGCAGCCTTAAATGGCACTAGTTGTCCAATGCGAGTACCCGCTGGGATATGCACAGGTGGAGTGGGTGTCCATACCATCATTTTAATTGGACCCGTATAATCAGCATCTATTACCCCAGGTAACACAAACAAACCCCGTCTGGTAATGGAAGATCGTCCCAATAATAGTGCACTCAGTCCATACCCCAGTGGCCCTTTCATATCAGTAGGAATGCACTGCACTTGGGAGTCTGTAAGGGTAACCTCCTTTATTGTTGCCACGTCGACTCCGGCACTCCCTGTGGTGGCAGAGGCTGCACTACCCAAGCACCCTGACCCTGAGGCCTGTTTTGTGTCATCGCGCTCAGGCCCCCCCGCGCTCATCAGCCCGTTTCCCAATGGCGTGCCATTCTTACGAAATTTTGAGCAGCATTCAGATGCTCTATGTCCAAATTTCTGACACCGATTACATGTGCCCGTAAATCCTCCCGTTCCTCTGCTCCTAACAGGCGTCATATCTGTCTCTCCCCTCTGCTTTCCTGCTCTACACTGTATCTTCAGATGACCAACCTTCCCACACTTAAAGCATTTCGGTCCCAAATTACGATTATTAATCAAGGGCTTGACAGCTGCGGCAAAAGCGGAGGCCAAAAATCCTGCCTGTTCTTCAGGTGTCCCTACCCTAGAGCATGCCTCTATCACGTTGGTAATGGTGGCGTGTCGAGGCAAAGCTTGCAAAATACGCTTACAGCTCAGTGCTTCGTGCGCCAACTCTGCGGACTGTTGTAAGATAACGACATCTAGCCATGCTTGTAGCTGAGCATCAGCGAAAGGACCTGTTCCTAATAACATCTCCATGGTCGCCAACCGCAACGGATTCCCCTCTGCTCTATTCAAATTCGCTACAACTGCACGTTGTACACCATCCTCCCACCTTGATCTCCACATTAGTTCTTGCATTGGTGTGAGGATAATGGACATCAGTGTCCGGCTATCAAAAGGAGTCATAATATTAGTAGTGAAAATATTGTTAAGAAACGACTGAGTGTAGGGAGAATTAAGACCAAAGTCATGCACCGATTTTCTTGCTTCTTTTATGATCGGCCAAGGAAGACCCTCCCATCTACTGGGATTCTTTCGACCTCCCGTAGTTCCCCCCAGTATCACCAGAAATGCTGTTGGTAACATTACACCCTCTACCAAGGCATTTTGAATAATTCCTTTCCAATGCAATTGCGGATCTGGCGGCTCCCCTGAGCCCATGGTCACACCCCCCAACTCTCCTCCCGCGTTCCCGTTACCGCCACCCCAATGCACTCGCAGATCTGGCGGCTCCCCTGAGCCCGCGGTTGCACCCCCCAACTCTCCTCCCACGCTCCCGTTACCGCCACCCCAAGCCCCCCCACTTTCACCCCTCAGTTGCCTCTCCATATTTCGTATCGCTTGCTCCTCCTCTAGTTTCCATCGATTCTGCCGTTCTCTCTCTAGCTGTTCCAATTTCTGTTGCAGTATTTTTGCCTCCACGCATGCGCCTTGCAGCAGTTCTTGTTCAGCAGGAGAGGGAGGTGACGGTGGAAGTGGTGGGTACAATGATGGATCAAAAGGTGGTCTGGGGCACACATCAACATGTTGCCGTGGAGACTTAGGTGGACCTTCATAAAGCCCAGTTCTAGGGTTGTACCACTCTGGTGGAGGTGCTGTTGGTCTCGCTTCCAAGGGTGGTGGTGCTGGCCAGGGAACGTCCTCCTCCATCGGTTCTTCTTTCTCTGTAACTTCCTCAGGTGGAGCGGAGGGGATCGGCAGGGGATCGTCCCAAACCTTCGGACCTGGCCTGTTCGATCCCCCTCCCGTGGGTTGTAATGCTGCAAAAGCCCCGGCTGCCGTGGCTCGCTCCGCCTTCATATCTTGTAAGGTCGATAACACCAACCGCCATGTCGTCTCCAACGGTGATGCCTCTTTGTCTCCTTTACTTATCACTTTCCACAGTTTTTTCCCAACAGCCTCCCATATTTCTGGTTTAAAAGCTGTCTGGGGCTCTGGTGCGAATCCGTTCTCTCTGCACCAGGTTAACAACCTTCGGAGCATACGCTCATCGTATTTCACCCCTCTCTTAGAGAGGATATGCAGGAGAAGTCTTAATACAGCCCCTTCTTCTTTTGTTACTTGTTGCCCCATCTCCTGCCCCAGCTGCTCACCTCTCTCTGGGTGTCCGTGGCCACGTCGTCTGTTTCCTCTATTCCGGATTGCCGCCCAATCCTCCCGGTCTCAGTCCAGCTGAGCCATCCTCCAGCCGGTGGATCTCCTTCTGGGTCTTCCGCCCCTCGCGTTCCACTGCTCAAGCCAAGCGCCGATCGGTATCACGTCAGGGTCACCATCTGAGGAGAAATAACTGGACTCCAGACGATCCAATGTGAATCAACAGAAGCCGTTTATTAAGCACAGATCATCATCTTTTATACCCTGTGTTGTAGCCGTACACGCGACTCGCTTATTTCTGATTAGCTAGTTACACTGTCCACACACAGTGCATGCAGTTCATTCACACATCAGATTGGTTACAAGAATTCGCATAGTAAATTGCTTAGTCATTAGCACAACATGTTTTCTACCTTCTCAGTTCCCGTTTTTCCCATGTACTAGTTCTGTCTTCTACCACTTGTTTTGTTCTTAATCTAATCTCTCATAGTAGGGAGGCTGGCTCACATGACCATTTTCTCTCAGACACATTCCTACAGATTCTGCACCTGGGATGGAGTAATGCTGGACACAAGTATAGATTGGGAGAGGAGTGGCTGGAGAGCAGCCCTGCAGAAAGGGATCTGGGGGTGATGGTTGACAGCAGGCTCAATATGAGTCATCAGCGTGCCCAGACAACCAAGAGGGCTAACCACATCCTGGGGTGCATCACAGAGTGGTAGGGGTTGGAAGGGACCTTCAGAGATCATCTAGTCCAGCTCCCCTGCCAAAGCAGGTTCACCTAGAGCAGGTTGGACAGTAATGCATCCAGGTGGGTTTTGAATGTCTCCAGAGAAGGAGACTCCACCATCTCTCTGGGCAGCCTGTTCCAGTGCTCTGTCACCCTCAAAGTAAAGAAGTTCCTCCTCATGTTTAGGTGGAACTTCCTATGTTCAAGTTTGTGCCCATTGCCCCTCATCCTGTCCCTGTGTACCACTGAAAAGAGCCTGACCCCATCCTCTTGACACCCACCCTTTAGATATTTATAAGCATTGATGAGATCCCCCCTCAGTCTTCTCCAGGCTAAACAGACCCAGGTCTCTCAGCCTTTCCTCATAAGAGAGGTGCTCCAGTCCCCTGATCATCTTTGTAGCCCTCTGCTGGACTCTCTCCAGTAGTTCCCTGTCTTTCTTGAACTGGGGAGCCCAGAACTGGACATAATACTCCAAATGCGGCCTCACAGGGCAGAGTAGAGGGGGAGGATGACCTCCCTCGACCTGCTGGCCATCCTCTTTCTAGTGCACCCCAGGATACCATTGGCCTTTTTGTCCACAAGGGCACATTGCTGGCTCATGGTCAACTTGTTGACTCCCAGGTCCCTCTCTGCAGAGCTGCTTTCCAGCAGATCAGCCCCCAACCTGTACTGGTGCATGGGGTTATTCCTCCCCAGGTGCAGCACCCTACACTTGCCCTTGTTGAACTTCATTAGGTTCCTCTCTGCCCAACTCTCCAGCCTGTCCAGGTCTCACTGAATGGCAGCACAGTCTTCTGGTGTGTCAGCCACTCCTCCCAGCTTTGTGTCATCAGCAAACATGCTGAGGGTGCACTCTATCCCCTCATCCAGATCATTGAGGAATGTATTGAAGAGGACTGGACCCAGTACTGACCCCTGGGGATCACCGCTAGTTACAGGCTTCCAACTGGACTCTGCACTGCTGATCACAACCCTCTAAGCTCTGCCATTCAGGCAGTTCTCAATCCACCTCACTGTCCTTTCGTCTAACCCACACATCCTAAGCTTCCTCATAGCATCCTCATAGGTAAGAGGATGTTCTGTGAGACAGTGTCAAAAGCCTTGATGAAGTTGAGGTAGACAATGTCCACTGCTCTCCCCTCATCTACCCAGCCAGTCATGCCATCACAGAAGGCTATCAGATTGGTCAAGCATGATTTCCCCTTGGTGAATCCATGCTGACCACTCCCGATGACCTTCCTTTCCTCTACATGCTTGGAGTTGACATCCAGGATGAACTGTTCCATCATCTTTCCAGGGATGGAGGTGAGGCTGACTGGCCTGTAGTTTCCCAGGTCTTCCTTCTTGCACTTTTTGAAGGCTGGAGTGACATTGGCTTTCCTCCAGTCCTCAGGCACCTCTCCTCTTCTCCATGACTTTTCAAAGATGATGGAGAGTGGCTTAGCAATAACATCTTCCAGCTCCTATCAGGGCCCATGGATTTGTGAGTGTGGAGTTTGCCTAAATGATCTCTAACCCAATCCTCCTCAGTCAAAGGAAAGTCTTTCTTTCTCCAGACTCTCTCTCTTACCTCCAGGGTCTGGGATTCCTGAGGGCCGGCCTTAGCAGTAAAGACTGAAACAAAGAAGGCATTCAGTAACTCCGCCTCCTCTGCATGATCTCTTCTCCCTGGTATCCAGTGACAGGATGCGTGGGAATGGTTTAAAGCTGCATCAGGGCAGGTTCAGACTTAGGAAACATTTCTTTACCAAGCGGGCAGTCAAACGCTGGAACAGGCTTCCTAGAGAGGTGGTTGATGCCCCATGCCTGTCAGTGTTTAAGAGCCATTTGGACACTTTATACAACATACTTTAACTTTTGGTCAGCCCTGAATTAGTCAGGGAGGTGGCCTAGATGATCATTGTAGGTCGCTTCCAACTGAGATATTCTATTCCATTCCAACAGAGGGGAAGAGAAATGAGACATCATTAAACAGCTTCCAGAAAACAGGGGAAAAAAGACAAGAAGATTAACTAAGAAGATGGAAAAATGGAAGGAAACTGTAGGAAAGTTAAAATAGAGATTTAAGTTACCTGCCTTAATTTAATGAGTTCACTTGATGTTCACCTATCCTGTGTCCTGTCTACTGCAGCTTCACAGGAAGATGTTAAGGTGCTTAACACTGAATTAACAATACTAGAATAATCTGATTTCCATGTTGCATTCTGATCTCTTAGGTCAGCTTCATCCCTGCAAGATTATCTCTTCAAAAGTATTTATCAATCATAGAAAACAATTCAAGATCATTTTGATATTCATATAAAAGCACAACAATTTTTCAGAGAATTTATCAAGTTCTTGTAATTCTTCCATCGTCATTCTGTTAATGTGTTAATTTCTAATGCACCCATATTAGAACATAAGTTCTAATGTACATGCATCATTTCACCTTTTCTGGTAAATGTTTTTTATTCTAAATAATTCTTTCCTTCCAATGATACCTGGACAGGCTGGATCGATGGGCCGAGGCCAACTGTATGAGGTTTAATAAGGCCAAGTGCCGGGTCCTGCATTTCGGTCACAACAACCCCAAGCAACGCTACAGGCTTGGGGAAGAGTGGCTGGAAAGCTGCCCAGCAGAAAAGGACCTGGGGGTGCTGGTGGACGGCCAGCTTAACATGAGCCAGCAGTGTGCCCAGGTGGCCAAGAAGGCCAACAGCATTCTGGCTTGTATCAGGAATAGTGTGGCCAGCAGGAGTAGGGAAGTGATCGTGCCTCTGTTCTCGGCACTGGTGAGGCCTCACCTCGAGTACTGTGTCCAGTTCTGGGCCCCTCTGTACAAGAGGGACATTGAAGTGCTGGAGCGTGTCCAGAGGAGAGCTACCAGGCTGGCGAGGGGTCTGGAGACCAAGTCATATGAGGAGAGGCTGAGGGAGCTGGGCATGTTTAGCTTGGAGAAGAGGAGGCTGAGGGGAGACCTCATTGCCCTCTACAACTACCTGAAAGGAGGTTGGAGAGAGGTGGGCGTTGGCCTCTTCTCCCAGGTGAATAATGACAGGACCAGAGGAAATGGTCTGAAGTTGCAGCAGGGGAGGTTTAGATTAGATTAGGAAGAATTACTTTACTGAAAGAGTGGTCAGGCACTGGAACAGCCTGCCCAGGGAGGTGGTTGAGTCACCATCCCTAGAGGTATTTAAGAAACGTCTAGATGTGGCACTTCAGGGCATGCTCTAGTGGCAGAGATTGTAGGGGTTTGTTGGGGTTTTTTTTTTTGGTGTGTGTATGGTTGGACTCAATGATCTCCAAGGTCCTTTCCAACCATGAAGATTCTATGATTCTATGATTCTATCACTACAGTTTTATGTCGCATTTGGTTTTGGGGTAGTGTCAGTAGAAAATCGCCTATATTTAGAAAACTTGATTCTACAGGTAGAAACATTAGCTAATGCTACTAGACAATCGAAAATGGCCTTACAAAATCATATGGCACTAGATCTTATACTTTTAAAGGAAAAGGGTGTATGTGGTATGTTAAATGCCACCCATTCAGAAGAAATCTGCTGGATCTCCATCCCTAATGTCACCGCTATGTTGGAAGCTAGTATGGAAAACATGAGGAATGTAGCTGAATTATGGGAACTGCGAGACCAGATGGGACTGGACTGGCTGGTTAGGCAGTCTATTTGACTGGATGGGGATTAACCTGAACTCTTGGGTTGCTAGCCTTATCCAAACGGGACTAACATTTTTATTATGCCTCCTTGTGATTTTGATGGGTTTTGCTTATATGAAAAGAGCTGTTATCAGAACCACATTTCGAGTTGTTGTCACGCCTACAGAGGAGAGAGATGAATCCCTCGACCTGCCTAAATCCAAATTATACGATGTTCCTCTCGGCAAGTTGTGACTGAAGTCATGGGTGGATAATGTGGGAAATTACCAGGCTTGTCAGTGTTGTGTCGGAATACAGAGTCATTGTGAATCTGACTTGAGAGAAGTTAAGCAACAATGCTTATCTTGCACCGGTAAGCATGGGCAATTGAGAGCAAGCTGCATGCCTCCTTTGTCTTACTGGATGGCTCAATCAACTGAGTGACACCTGGGGTGAGGCGGACACCCCAAAGCCCGATGTTGTTGCAGTAAAGCTGGGAGAGCAACTGTGCCTCTGTACTAAATGCAAGCCTTGTTAAGAGTTAATTGGCACACAATAAATGACTTAGTCTCACCTCGCCAAAAGTATAAATCTGGCGTTTAGAATCCTCCATTTTGAGGATGAGAATTCCAACTACTGGACAGATCTGGACCTCTCCCCTCCCCTAGCCAGGATGCCTCTTTGGTAAGACTCGTGCCTCTGACTATGTCGGATGTTACCCAGGAAAATATTGTTAACAAAAGCGCTGAACTATTAACTCAAGCTCGATTGCTGCAGTTAAATGTATTTATCAATGGCAATTCTGAATTTGTTATATCTGTTGCCTTAATAAATCATTTATCTTTTCAACTTTGTGAAACTGTCTCAGTGAACGTCCTTGGCAGGGCTCAGAAACAGGCAAACATTGACTCTGATAAGTGGCTAACACATAATCCTTTAGACATAAACCGCTGACCTAGTCTGTGACTAAGACTGGACCTAGCCACACCTAGGCTCCTCTCTGAGGAGGAGTTTAGAAAGCAAGGGGGTCCTTTCTGAGCCTTGTGACTCAATGCGAGGGCTTCCCTCAGCCACGTATCAGACTTATACTCTTAACATGACACATTTGATTGGTAATAAATTAATTTAATTTTCCTCAAGTTGAATGTTTTGCCCATGATGGTAATTAGTGAACGTTATCTCCCTGTCCTTATCTTGACCCACGAGCCTTTAGTTATATTTTCTCTCCCCTGTCCAGTTGAGGAGGGGGAGTGATAGAGTGGCTTTGGTGGGCACCTGGCATACAGCCAGGGTCAACTAACCACATTTAATTATAATACTAAGTGCGTTTTCGTAAGGGAGCAACTTATGCCATTTGTTGTGTGAAAAATCCATATTTACAACATTTTGAGTTGAGCTGGGGCTGGTTTAGACCAGGGTTAGTTGCATGGATATGTGTAAGTAGTTTCCTCAAAATGTGATGTCTGAAAAAGCCCAAGTATTGTTTGGAAATAAGTAGGAAGGTCTGCTGGCTGCCTTTGCAGTCTGGAGAGGAGTCAATCTTTCAATAATCAATAAAGCACAATAATGTTGGGACAGGGACTGAAACGTCTTGAAAATGAAGACAGAAGATGAGAAGCTTGTCTTGCTTGTTGTAGTAAATCCACATGAGAAGTTCATAGCATTTTCTGCATCATCTAAAAGCCCTTTTTCTATCCTCTTGATTTTTTGCTTTACTGGAAGCACTGTGGATAGTATCAGCAGGACAAGAATTACCCATCATGGTCAGAAAAGAGTATATAGCAGTAATCAGGGTTTATGGTGACCATTCACAGTCTTCGTGTTTATCTAAGCAGCTAAAATACATGTCCTTGTTTTAGAGTGTAATCCTAAAGTAGCATGGGGAAAGTATATAAAAAGCTAATTAACTTGAGGTAAGCCTCTGAGTTTTGACTTTGTCATGCTGGAGAGTGTAATATTTTTGTGGCATTAGTGATAATATTATGAAAAATGAGAGGTATGAGAGGTATGATTTTATCTGCTGATAAAATGAGAGGTATGAAAAATGAGAGGAACTAATGTTCCATGGTTTGGTGGAGCCAGTTATTGAGAAACCCCATATTTTCCAGCAGCCAGGAATCAGAAATGAATTTCTGTTTCTTTACAGCTTGCATGTAGCCATAAACCCCACTTCTTTTAGGTAATTTTATCAAATCAGTAGAAATCAGACACCTAAGTCAAGAATAAAGCAGTTTATAACAGGGATAAAAAGCCAAAGGCATTAAAACGTGCAAAGTGCTCAGCTATGACAGCAGTATGAACCGTTTTGATGTCAAAGATGAAGATGTGTCAGTTACATCTCTGGCATGTGGTTACATCTGTCCTTACCCATATCTTTTGCATTGTCCATCTCAGAAAAACTGTAGACATAAAAACAAAAAGGGACCTCAGTAAGCTAACTGTCCACCTATTTGAATTGTTGATTGTGTTTCTCAGTTTTTAGTTACTGCCATTGACATACCTCTAGATGGCATACTAAAAAATTAACTGTTTCACTTATTCTTTTAAAATATTAGATCAGGATTAAAGCAGTAGAGAAGAACAGATCTTAAAGGATTTGAAGTAGTTCTGTATTGGGTTTGCGTGGCAAGGTTTTGGTAGCGGAGTGTGTGTGTATGTGTACAGGGGTGGCTTCTGTGAGAAGCTGCTAGAAGCTTCCCCTATGTCCAATAGAGCCAATGCCAGCAGGCTCCAAGACGGACCCCCTGCTGGCCAAGGCTGAGCCAATCAGTGACAGCGATAGCACCTCTGTGATAACATATTTAAGAAGGGAAAAAAAACCCCAAACTGCATGACAGCAGCCAGAAGAGAGGAGTGAGAATATGTGAGAGGAACAACTACGCAGACACCAAGGTCAGTGAAGAAGGAGGGGGAGGAGGTGCTCCAGGCACCAAAGCAGAGATTCTCCTGCATCTCGTGGTGAAGACCATGGTGACACAGGCTGTCCCCCTGCAGCCCATGGAAGTCCACGGTGGAGCAGATATCCACCTGCAGCCCATGGAAGACCCCATGCCGGAGCAGGTGAATGCCCAAAGGAGGCTATGACCCCATGGGAAGCCCATGCTGGAGCAGTCTGCTCCTGGCAGGACCTGTGTCCCTGTGTGGTGTATGAAGGCACGGATTCTGGCTGTGATAAGCATGAAATTGTTTATTGCTTCTCAAGCCTTTATACCCGAGCTCTAAAATTTTCCATCACCCTGCTAGACAAGTAAATACATATTTCAAATTGTTTAAGATAAGCACGCAAAGCTATTTTTGTTCCACGTTTATATTGAATCAGTCCCTCTTCATTCCATCTGTATCGACACCTGTGTATCTGTTTCTGTGCGCTCTGTTCACTGTGTCTTTAGCTGCACGCATCCCTCTGCTCGTAGATCTGCCACAGCCCTGTGGAGAGAGGAGCCCATGCTGGAGCTGGTTTGCTGGCAGGACTTGTGACCCCATGAGGGGACCCATGCTGGAGCAGGGGAAGGGAGTGAGGAGTCGTTCCCCTGAGGAGGAAGGAGTGGAAGAAACAACATGTGATGAACTGGCCACAACCCCCATTCCCTGTCCCCCTGCACCACTCGCTCAGGGGGCAGGAGGTAGAGAAAATCAGGAGTGAAGTTGAGCCTGGGAAGAAGGGAGGGGTGGGGGGAAGGTGTTTTAAGATTTAGTTTTTATTTCTCATTACCCTACTCTGATTAGATTGGTAATAAATTAAATTAATTTTCCCTAAGTCAAGTCTGTTTTGCCTGTGACAGTAATTGCTGAGCGATCTCCCTGTCCTTGACCCACAAGCCTTTCATTATATTTTCTCTCTCCCTGTCCAGTTGAGGAAGGAGAGTCATAGAATGGCTTTGGTGGGCACCTGGTGTCCAGTCAGGGTCAACCCACCACAAGTTCACAGAATATCTATTTTGGTATTCGGACTTACCTGCACTGGACCTAGTACTGACAAACACAGAGGGACTGGTGGAGAACATTAAGGTTGGGGGCAGCCTTGGCTGTAGTGATCATGAGAAGATAGAGTTCAGGATCATGGATACTATGCACAAAACAACAACAAGTAGAATTGCAACCTTGGACTTCAGGAGGGCTAACTTTGACCTCTTCAAGAAAGTGCTTGGAGAGATCCCATGGGCTAGGGCTCTGGAAGGTAGGGGGTCTCAAGAGAGCTGGTTGGTATTCAAAGACCACTTTCTCCAAGCTCAGGATCGGTGCATCCCTAAGAGCAAGGGATGCAGGAGACCTGCATGGTTGAGCAGGGAGCTTCTGAAAAAGCTCAAGTGGAAGAAGGAAGTTTACAGCACGTGGAAGAAGGGACTGACCACTTGGGAAGATTACGAGAATGCCGTCGGAGTATGCAGGGATGAAACAAGGAAAGCCAAGGCCTCCTTGGAATTAAACCTGGCAAGGGATGAACTTACTGACAGGATATTATCTAACCAGGTACAGAGATATTTTTAAGCTTATGCAATCCCATAAGGCATTCTCATTAGCTCATACAGCAAAGATCTTAGTCCAATATTTGATCCCCATCACATATCTCAGAAACAGTACTATGCTAAACCTAAATGATATGAAGAAATATATTTTTGTTTGTTAACACACCTAACAAGAACTCATCCACTCTGCAAAAAATAACAATACACACCCAGCCTACTCCAAAACCTGACTGTATTTACTTTTGTCAGAAAGCAGCACACCTGGGGCCAATGTGCTCCCACACTGTTTGTCAGATGATTTCTGTTGCATAATCTCACACACTTGTGTTGGATGTAAGTTAAGAGCTTCATGGGAGCATTCTGGCTCTCTGATATCTGTACAGTCTGACAGATACTCCAGCTGAGAAGGAGTAGGATTAGCACTGCTCTTCTCCCTTAAAATCTCTGTCTTATAAAGCTTCAAGATTGGTTTAAGCCACTGTAAGTGATGTGGCAGAAACATTTGGCTAGAATGGGGGATGCATATCCTGACACACAGCTCTCACTGGGGGAAGAAGGAAGGAGAAGGGAATATTGGGTCTGGAAGATTTGAGAGGTTGTTGAGATGTATTTCACAACTCTATAGCGAGAATGTTTGGTTGGCCCTCTCCTCTTGCTTTATACCAGGTAAATGCTTGCATTTACCTTGCAAGAACTATCTTGCAAGCAAAATTATGGCTTTAAGTATTGCAGTTAGTAAAAGATCTAGGACATGCTCATTTTAAACAACATCTGCTGAGGAGTCCATGATCTTCTGTGTAACTACAACAAATTACAAGGGCTCTATAAATTCGGGCTCTGACTGTCCCTTAATCCTCTGAGCAGGCCTTCATTGTTCCCTCCCTAGTTCATCATCACATCTAGGACCAGTGTCACAAAACCAGATGTAGCGCTTCAGATGTAGCCTCCCAAATGTGGCACAGGAGGGACACATCACTTCCCTCAGCGTGTGGGCTCCTGTCTTGCACTGCAGTCCAGTATACAGGTAGCATTCTTCACTGTGAGGGCACACTGTTGACAAAAAGTATTTTTTCCAAATGATATCAACTTATTTTAGTTTTGTGTGCAATAATAAGCTCCATAGCCTCTACTCCCACAGAGAAAAGAGCGATACCACCAGAGATGAGTCTTGCACAAACCTCACTGCTGAGGAGATCAAATGGTGCAACAGAATCTTTCCATTTTGCCTTTGTTAATTAGGTTTAATTCCTTCCTTCTTATTACTTGTTGATACAAAGAGCTGAGATCTACCTCCCCTCTTTCCATTCCCCTCTCCCTCCCCAGACACCATGAAAACCGGACTCCTCTGCTCTCTAGCTGCATTGCTTTGATATTCAACAAAGCCAGATAATACTTTGCCTTTCTGAAGGCACCTGTGCTCTGTGCAAGTCCCGGAGGGCTCAGCAGTGGCAGCACTGCCTCACCTGGGGAGCGGCATGTCAGCTGTCATCACTGCCAAGAGCTGCCTTGCAGGGCAACTGGGCCTGGTGCCTGCTCGCAGGCTTTGTGTGAAAATGCCTGATGAAACACTCACGGTGGCCGACTGGGACCTTCACTGCCAAAACACAACACTCTGTCTTTTAAGTACAGCCTCTGGATCTGCAGCTTGAGGGGAGGCCACAGCAAGACACCAAAGTCAGCCCATGGCTTGCTGAGGCAAGCCCAAAATGGCAGCTGGTGCCATGGGGTCCCTGTGGGGGTGGCACAAGTCCAGGGCCCTCTCAGGAGCACCCAGGAGGTGGCTGTCTTCTGTAGGCTGAATTAAAAGGGCCTGTTGTAAGCAGGCATAAAGTCATATAATGTAATTTCTACCCAGTGCAATGCTACTACCGTGCCAGAAGGATGGTCCAGGACCTGTGTCATAAATGGAAATTGGGCCATCAGTCTTTAGAATAAACATCTGTGCATCTGTCACTATAGATAGGATGAAAGGAATTTATTACATTTCCCGCCCTGTATTTGTATTTTTCTTACTCATTAAGCTTTGTAGCCTAATGTGCACGTCAAATGAGGATCATATAGCCATTTCCGAGTCCCACTGGCAGAAAAACCATAGGTGTAGCAAAGCACAGAAAGCACACTGTGGTTTTTGCCTCTTGCGAGTGGGGCAGTGTCCTGGTTCCGGCGGGGATAGGGTTAATTTTCCACAGGGACACAGGTATTCCATCCCATGTGAGCCATGCCCACCCTGAGCTGCGGGGGGGGGGGGGGGGGGGGGGCAGGAAGTCGCCACTTGGGGCAGGCAGGGGGCGTCCTGGGTCCGGCTGGTGAGTGGCAGCGAGCGGCGGTTCCGTAATCGTGTTTGTATATGCCTCTATCCGTGTTATTGTTGTTGTTTTCTTGTTCCCTTTGCTGTTCTGTTAAACTGCCTTTGTCTCAACCCAAGAGTCTTGCCTTTTTCTTCTGATTCTTCCCCGTATTGGGAAGGCCCAAGCGAGCGGCACGTGGTTCTTTCTTGCCGTCTGAGGCTAAACCACGACAGTCCTTTTTGGCACCCAACGTGGGGCTCGAAGGGTTGAGATAAAGACAGAATCCAACTAGAGCTTGTAAAAATGAATTTGCTGTATGCATTTATTGTATTAGGTAAATAGTCGCTAGTCATCATGTTGCTTGGTTTGTTCTCATGACTGTGTTACGTCGATTCCTATATGGCTTATGTACTGCCTGCGATGATTTTTGTTACTTCTGGGAGAGGGATGAGGATTATCATTCTGTTGTTCTGTGCACTATCGGCTTATGATATGATAACATCACTTGTTAGACAGTTACTTTGGGGCGTTTATGTGGTATTGCTGTCCTGTCCGTACCTTGGGCACCGTCTCTCAGAATTTATTAATAATTACACCCAGTCTGTGGGGGAAACAGGGAGGGACACTTTCCCCAGCTCTTTTGCCTCCCTATTCTCCTTCAGGCCAGGTATGACAGCTTTTGAGAATTTTTAATATCCTTGGGATAGTCAAACCAGCCTGGTCCTATTGTTATGTCTCCCGAATGTGTTCCAGATCTTGTTTAGGGTTAAACAACTATTTAAGACTACCACCCGGAGATCTGCTCTGAGGCTGGATAGTCAGGGGTGGCATGGCATGTGGGAGAACATGGGCAGGCACCTAGAGAATCTCTCACCTCCCATGGTCTGGGACTTCACCCCTGAACAATTACAGGACCCTGATAGAGTGGTAGAATATCTGAAGGGAAAATGCTGTGGCTATTCTAGAGAGGCACAACTCCCCGCACTGTGCTGGGCCCTGGCCAGTATCTACCAGGCACTGCTCAGTATTATGCAGCACCCTCAGGGGAAAGAGATGGAGACCAGACCGACAGACACTGCGGCTACTGCAACCCCTGCGACAGCCACTGCGGCTACTCCAACCACGGTGACAGCCACTGTGGCTACTCCAACCCTGGTGGCAGCCACTGCTGCTGAACCAGGGAACCGACCTGTGCCAGTATCAGTTGCCCCCATACAGAAGGAGTAGTACACGAAGAAATCAGTTCGCTTAGTAAGGGATGATGATGAACCAGGGCCATCACGAGAGCAGGAGGAAGAGGCAGAACCAGAGATAATCACCCGATCCCTATCCTTGAGTGAGCTGTGAGATATGCAAAAAGATTTTAGCTGACTTTCAGGTGAGCACATTGTCACCTGGCTGCTCCGGTGCTGGGATAATGGGGCCAGTAGCCTGGAATTGGAGGGTAGGGAAGCCAGGCAGCTGGGATCCCTGTCTAGGGAAGGGGGCATTGACAAGGCATTGGAAAGAAGACCCAAGCCCTCAGCCTCTGGAAACGGCTCCCGTCAGGCATGAGGGAGAGGTACCCCTTCAGTGAAGATGTTGTATGTCAACCAAGCAAGTGGACTACCATGGAAAGAGGTATCCAGTACCTGAGAGAATTAGCTGTGCGGGAGATGATTTATTATGACTTGGACAATGCAGACTTACCCACAGACCCTGATGAGGTCCAATGCACAAGGCCCATGTGGTGGAAGTTTGTACAGAGCACACTATCGTCAGATGCCAACTCCCTGGCAGTAATGGAATGGAAAGGGGAAGAGGGACCAACGGTGGATGAGGTGGCTGGCCGGCTCCCGCGATACAAAGAATGTCTCTCTTCCGCCCTTGTCTCAGCTGTGGAGAAACTGTCCCGGAAGGTCCAGCCACTTGAAGAGAATATGTCCTACTCCCCACCTGTATGGGCCAGCGTCTCAGCTATTAGGAGCAGGCATTTCCCCACTCGAGAGAGAGAGTACAGAGGGTACACACCACGAGGCACCCTGTGGTTCTACCTGCGGGACCACGGAGAGGACATGAGGAAGTGGGATGGACAACCTACTTGGATCCTGCGGACACGGGTACAGGAGTTGCAAGGAAGGACAACCACAAAAGGGGATCCCTCCAGGAAAAGTGCCGCCCCAGTTTCCAGCGGGCAGTTCCCCAGACAGAGCAGAAGGCCTGATCTTGCTTCTGATCCTCTTGAGGGAACTTCCAAGTCATTTCTGCAAGAAGTGAGTCACGGATACTATGACCAGGATTAGAGGGGCCCTGCCTCCGGCCAGGTGGAGGAAAGGGACAACCGGGTTCATTGGACAGTGTGGATTCGATGGCCTGGCACATCAGACCCACAGGAGTATAAGGCTCTAGTGGACACGGGTGCACAGTGCACTCTAATACCATCAAGCTATAGAGGGGCAGAATCCATTTGTATTTCTGGGGTCACAGGGGGATCCCAAGAGTTGACTGTACTGGAGGCGGAAGTGTGCCTAACTGGGAATGAGTGGCAAAAGCATCCCATTGTGACTGGCCCAGGGGCTCCATGCATCCTTGGTATAGATTACCTCAGGAGAGGGTATTTTAAGGACCCAAAAGGGTACTTTATCTCTACACTGATTCGTGGATGGTGGCAAATGCTCTGTGGGGGTGGCTACAGCAGTGGAAGTAGGGCAACTGGCAGCGCAGAGGCAAACCCATCTGGGCTGCTGAACTGTGGCAAGATACTGCTGCCCGGATAGAGAATCTGGTTGTGAAAGTACGCCATGTAGATGGATGCCCATGTACCCCAGAATAGGGCCACGGAGGAACATCAGAACAACGATCAGGTGGATTGGGCTGCTAGGATTGCAGTGGCTCAGGTGGATCTGGACTGGCAACATAAGGGTGAACTCTTCATAGCTCGGTGGGCCCATGACACCTCAGGCCATCAAGGAAGAGATGTGACATATAAGATGGGCTCGTGACTGAGGGGTGGACTTGACCATGGACACTATTGCACAGGTCATCCATGAATGTGAGACATGCGCTGCAATCAAACAAGCCAAGCATTTGAAGCCTCTTTGGTATGGAGGACGATGGCTGAAATATAAATATGGGGAGGCCTGGCAGATTGATTATATCACACTGCCACAAACCCATGAAGGCAAGCGCCATGTGCTCACAATGGTGGAAGCAACCACTGGATGGCTGGAAACATACCCTGTGCCCCATGCCACTGCCCAGAACACTATCCTGGGCCTTGAAAAACAAGTCCTGTGGTGACATGGCACCCCAGAGAGAATTGAGTCGGACAACGGGACTCATTTCCGAAAACAGCCTCATAGACACCTGGGCCAAAGAGCATGGCATTGAGTGGGTATATCACATCCCCTGTCATGCACCAACCTCTGGGAAGACAGAACGATACAATGGATTGTTAAAAACTACACTGAGAGCAATGGGTGGTGGGACTTTAAAACACTGGGATACACATTTAGCAAAGGCTACCTGGCTAGTTAACACCAGGGGATCTACCAATCGAGCTGGCCCTGCCCAATCAAAACTTCCACGTACTGTAGAAGGGGATAAAGTCCCCGTAGTGCACATGAAGAACATGCTAGGGAAGACAGTCTGGGTTAGTCCTGCCTCAGGGAAAGGCAAACCCATCCGTGGGATTGCTTTTGCCCAAGGACCTGGGTGCACTTGGTGGGTGATGCGGCAAGGATGGGGAGGTCCGATGTGTACCTCATGGGGATCTGATTTTGGGTGAGAATAGCCAATTAATCAAATTGTGTGTTGTTGATTGCTAAGTAACCCTGTCACTGTATGTCCTCATTACTATAATTGCTATCAGTTGTACTCCAGTAAGAATCACCCAAATTAAGGACAGATGGACTTTGATGAAAGCAAAAGAAAAGAGTAAAGCACAGCGGTGATGGGATAAGAACTGACCTCAGAAGGTGTCACCCATCAACTGTATCGAGATTGACATCTTCAGCCCATGGACTGTGGGCATGAGCCACACTGGGTACACCAGTCACAAGCTCTGAAAATACAGCATGCAACAGGCCAGCACCACACGGCAT
Source organism: Larus michahellis (assembly GCF_964199755.1). Lineage (NCBI taxonomy): Eukaryota > Metazoa > Chordata > Aves > Charadriiformes > Laridae > Larus > Larus michahellis. The sequence goes on along the minus strand of NC_133929.1, from coordinate 22,412,224 downwards.
CTCACCTGCCCTGAGAGACTGTTCTAACAGATGGAGCCCAAACCCATGGATTAAATGAACTCAACGGACACTTTGGAGGGATGGCCCATAGACAAAGGGCTTTATATCTTTATGAATATATATGTATATATATACATGACAGGGGAAAGTGGTGGCAATTCGTTGGAAGCTGTAAGATCTGGGCATGGTATAGATGGTATGGAATAAGGGGTGGATAATATCCTGGTTCCGGTGGGGATATGGTTAATTCTCCCCAGGACACAGGTATTCCATGCCATGTGAGCTATGCCCACTCTGAGCTGCTGGGGGAGGGGCCAGGAAGTCGCAGCTTGGAGTGGGCTGAGGCGTCCCGGGGTCCGGTTGGTGAGCGACAGCAGCGAGCGGCGGTTCCGTAATCGCAGCGGTTTCGTTATCGTGTTTGTATATTCCTCTATCCGTGTTATTGTTGTTGTTTGCTTGTTCCCTTTGCTGTTCGGTTAAACTGCCTTTGTCTCAACCCAAGAGTTTTGCCTTTTTCTTCTGATTCTTCCTGTATTGGGAAGGCCCGAGCGAGCGGCATGTGGTTCTTTGTTGCCGTCTGAGGTTAAACCACGAAAGTGTGACATCACCAGTGCTTTGTACCAGAGTACAGGGGGACAATCACTTCCCTACTCCTGCTGGCCACACTATTTCTGATACAGGCCAGGACGCTGTTGGCCTTCTTGGCTACCTGGGCACACTGCTGGCTCATATTCAGCTGGCTGTTGACCAACACCCCCAGGTCTTTTTCTCCCAGGCAGCTTTCCAGCCACTCTTCCCCAAGCCTGTAGCGTTGCTTGGAGTTGTTGTGACCCAAGTGCTGGACCTGGCACTTGGCTTTGTTGAATCTCATACCACTGGCCTCGGCCTATCCATCCAGCCTGTCCAGATCCCCCTGTAGAGCCATCCTACCCTCAAGCAGATCAACATTCCCACCCAACTTGGTGTTGTCTGCACTCGATCCCCTCATCCAGATCATTGACAAAGATATAACACAAAACTGGCCCCAGTACTGAACCCTGGGGAACACCACTTGTGACTGACTGCCAGCTGGATTTAGCTCCATTCACCACCCCTCTTTGGGCCTGGCCATTTAGACAGATTTTTATGTAGTGAACAGTACACCCATCCAAGCCATGAGCAGCCAGTTTCTCCAGGAGAATGCTGTGGCAAATGGTGTCAAAGGGTTTACTTAAGTCCAGGTAGACATCATCCACTAAGTGGGTCACCTTCTCGTAGAAGGAGATCAGGTTAATCAAGCAGGACTTGCCTTTCATAAACCCATGCTGACTGGGCCTGATCACCTGGTTGTCCTGTACATGCCACGTGATGGCACTCAAGGTGATCTGCTCCATAAGCTTCCCAGGCACCGAGGTCAGACTGACAAGCCTGTAGTTTCCCGGATCGTCCTTTTGGCCCTTCTTGTAGATGGGCATCACATTTACTAGCCTCCAGTCCACTGGGACCTCCCCAGTTAGCCAGGACTGATGATAACTGATGGAAAGTGGCTTGGCGAGCACTTCCGCCAGCTCCCTCAGTACCCTTGGGTGGATCCCATCCGGCCCCATAGACTTGTGTGTGTTTAAGTGGTGTAGCAGGTTCCTAACCATTTCCCCTTGGATTACGGGGACTTCATTCTGCTCCCCATCCCTGTCGTCCAGCTCAGGGGGCTGAGTACCCTGAGAACAATTGGTGTTACTGTTAAAGACTGAGGCAAAGAAGACATTAAGTACCTCAGCCTTTTCCTCATCCTTTGTCACTATGTTTCCCCCCGCATCCAATAATGGATGGAGTTTTCCTTAGCCCTCCTTTTTCATGTTAATGTATTTATGGAAACGTTTTTTACTGTCTTTTACAGCAGTAGCCAGATTAAGTTCTAGTTGGGGTTTGGCCCCTCTAATTTTCTCACAGCATAACTTCACGACATCCTTGTAGTCCTCCTGAGTTCCCTGCCCCTCCTTCCAAAGGTCATAAACTCTTTCCCCCCCCCCCCCTTCCCCGAGTTCCAGCCAAAGCTCTCTTTTCAGCCGGGCCATTCTTCTTCCTCACCAGTTTGTCTTTTGGCACATAGGAACGACCTGCTCCTGCGCCTTTAAGATTTTCTTCTTGAAGAATGTCCAGCCTTCCAGCACTCCTTTGCCTTTCAGGACTGCCTCACAAGGGACTCTGTCAACCAGGCCCCTGAAAAGGCCAAAGTTTGCCCTCCAGAAGTCCAAGGTAGCAGTTCTGTTAACTACCCTCCTTACTTCTCCAAGAATTGAAAACTCTGTCATTTCATGATCGCTGTGCCTAAGACAGCCTCCAACCATCACATCACCCACAAGTCCTTCTCTCTTCAGAAACAATAGGTCCAGCGGAGCACCTTCCCTAGTTGGCTCACTCACCAGCTGTGTCAGGAAGTTATCTTCCACACACTCCAGGAACCTCCTAGAGTGTTCCCTCTCCTCTGTATTGTATTTCCAGCAGACATCTGGTAAGTTGAAGTCCCCCATGAGAACAAGGGCTATCAATCGTGAGACTTCTCCCAGCTGCTTATAGAATATGTTATCTGCCTCTTCATCCTGATTGGGCGGTCTATAACAGACTCCCACCGTGATATCTGCCCTGTTGGCCTTTCCCCTGATTCTTACCCATAAACACTTGACCCATTCATCACCATTGTCAAGCTCTAGACAGTCAAAACACTCCCTAACATACAGGGCCATCCCACCACCTCTCCTTTCTTGCCTATCCTTCTGAAGAGCTTATAGCCATCCATTGCAGCACTCCAGTTGTGCAAGTCATCCCACCATGTTTCTGTGACTGCAACTATATCATAGTTTTCCAGCTGCACTATGGCTTCCAGCTTCTCCTGTTTGTTACCCATGCTGTGTGCATTGGCATAGATGCACTTCAGTTGGGCTACTGATCTTGCCACCTTTTTCAGGGGAGAAGCCCTAATTCCTATGTGACTGTTCTCAGGTGCTTCCATGGTTTCTAACGCATTGAAAACCCTTGTGTCTTTGCTGCCGCATGGATCTCCACCCCCTACCCCCACTAACATGGCTATGGAGCATTCATTGCTGCTGCGGTTAGTTTGGCTTTTTACCCTCTTGCTTTCAACTTCACGGGTGTCACCACTATGAACCCCTTCTCCCAGGCTTGTCAGTTTAAAGCTTGCTTCAGCAAGTATGCTAGCCTGTTGGCAAAGGTTCCTTTGCCTTTTCTAGTCAGGTGGATCCCATATCTCCCTAGCAGGTTATAGTCATCAAAGTGTCCCATGATCATAAAAGCCAAAACCCTGGTGACAGCACCAGCCACGTAGCCAAGTGTTGATGCATCTGTTCCTGTCTGCATCTTTTCCTCTAAATGGTAAATAGAGGAAAAGATAACTTGAGCACCAATCCCTTTCAATCACAAGCCCAGAGCTTTATAGTCTTGCTTGATTCTGTCCAGGTTCTGACTTGTCATGTGTCATGGTTTAACCCTAGCTGGCAACTCAGCACCACACAGCTGCTAGCTCACTCCCCCCCGGTGGGATGGGGGAGAGAATCAGAAGAATAAAAGTGAGAAAACTCGTGGGCTGAGATAAAGACAGTTCAATAGGTAAAGCAAAAGCCACACGTGCACAAGCAAAGCAAAACAAGGAATTCATTCACCACTGCCCATCGGCAGGCAGGTGTTCAGCCATCCCCAGGAAAGCAGGACTCCATCACATGTAATGGTTACTTGGGAAGGCAAATGCTATAACTCTTAATGTCCCCCCTCTTCCTTCTTCGCCCAGCTTTATACGCTGATCATGACATCATATGGTATAGAATATCCCTTTGGTCAGTTGAGGTCAGCTGTCCCGGCTGTGTCCCCTTCCAACTTCTTGTGTGCCCCAGCCTACTCGCTGGTGGGATGGTGTGAGAAGTGGAAAAGGCCTTGACTCTGCGTAAGCACTGCTCAGCAATAACTAAAACACCCCTGCATTATCAGCACTGTTTCCAGCACAAATCCAAAACATAGCCCCATACTAGCTACTGTGAAGAAAATTAACTCTACCCCAGCCAAAACCAGCACAGACTGGAAGAAAGCAAGCAACTGATGGTTGCAGTTTAGACACTTTAAACAAATTAATCAGAAAACACAGGAATTTTCTTGCTCATCCACACTCTTACCTCTATTGTCTGGAATTAGCGTTAAGATCTTTCGCACTCTTTCTGCTGCCTGTTTAGCCTCATAATCAGCCAATCAGTTACCTTTCTCCTGGTCAGAGTTACCCTTCAGGTGTCCTCGACAGTGCATGACAGTGACTTTGGTTGGCAGTTGAATTGCTTCTAATAGGCGAAGTATTTCTTCTGCATGTTTAATCTGTTTCCCTTGTGTGGTCAGCAATCCTCGTTCCTTCCAAAAGGCATATTTAGAATCTGTCCATATGTTTATCTTCTTCCCTTTTGCCATTTCCAAGGCCCTAGTGGTAAGAACAATACTAAGCAACGTACTGCTCATTTGTCCTTTGTATAGCCCTTACCATGGCTGGCTTAAAACCCGGTCAAGCTGAATCAACAGAATAGTGAATGTAGATAGTAGGCGTAAGACAGAATAATAGATAGGAAATAAGTGATTAACTTGGAAAAGGTTGGGCATTCAAAAATAGACATAGACTAAAGCATATAATTAATAGAATGTCTTAAATTTCTAAGAATCCTACAGGTAAAGATTGTTTGAAGAAGACAAGAGACTGTGGTGACCAGAGACCGCACCAGTGAGCTGCAACTTCAAAAGGAGAACTGGAATAAGACGATGAAGAATCACCTGAGGCAGAGGAATTGTATGGACTTTTGAAATTACTTAGTATTGTTCTTACCACCTGCATATTATTAATCAGTTCTACAATACTATCATCTGTCTACTCACTGATATATAATTATTTTCTATATTAAAAATTAAGCTTGGTCACGGTTCGCTGTTGCGTTGGCTAGGAGTCTACAAGCCTATTTCTTTTACAATTTCCCTCCTTTTGTTTTTTCATCGCACACCTGTGACTTCTATTTATAATTCCACATCTCTTGTCCTACTTTTTTCAGTATTGAAGAGCAACAGGTTATACAGCATTGCAACAAAACAATTACACGCAGTAGCACAACTATAATAGTCAAAGCAATAATGATTAATTTTTTCACCCAAGTTGTTAGATTCGGAAACCAGGATGTCAAGCAAGAGAAGGTATCAGAAAAACCCCAAGAAGTATCATCTCTTTGTATTTGTTGCAATCACCTGAGGCAGAGGAATTGTATGGACTTTTGAAATTACTAAAGAATAGAGAACTGAAAAGCCGTAAGGGAACACCCAGACCCTCTTGGACAGAAATACCAATTATGTAATGTTTGTTTCAACTGTATATATATGAGATTATTCCTTGTCAGTCTTTGCCACTCACTGAGGTGATGGCCCAACTCTGAGTTGTTAATAAAGCAAACCTAGAGGTACCCACTGAGTAGTGAAATTCTTTAACAGATTTTGGCGACACAGATGGGACTCTAGGACAAGAGAGGATGAGCCAGATATTCCTCTGGACAGACCCGTTTCCAACACTCGAATTGCCGGAAAATCAGGTGAGTTCACCTAAGAGGCTTGGGCACAGGTAATTCCAGATAGAATTATACTAGGATACTCTTGTGTTTAAACTTGCAATTTATAATATAGTACAGAAGTAAAGATGGGGTCAACACTCAGCGTTGAAAGGGGGACGCCCCTTGCTGAGGTTTTAGAGAATTGGAAAAAGACACTTAGGCTGACAGAAAGATTAAATTCCAGTTTAGAAGTGACAGACTACAACTGACAAGCACAGACACATCTGTAACTGTATTCTCCTTACAAATCTATAAGTACTGAGAAAATTAGAAGTACATAGGCTCTTTCCAATAAATGTCTATGTTACCTTTTTTGACTTCTAGGTAAAGAATTTAGTTTCAGTCTTAGCAAACATGCTTGCAAATATGTTCTTCACTGTTTACCACCTGCAAACAATAGCACATAGCTAAATCCTCTTAAATTGAAGTTTTTAACATAGGTTAATAACATTGCTTCATAGAAGTGCATCTCTTCATTGGCAATATGTAGGAAACAAAGTTTGCTAAGGTCAGGTGCTACAAATTGCAGTGAAGTCAGATACTTGAAGCAGCCAGTGTGAATACTCTTAATACTCCAGCATTTTTATTTACTTACTTCTGTGTATTGAACACTGGACTATTGCAATTCTCAGCCAGGGCCTGGGCAGGGGAAGGCATTCTCAGTCAACAGTAGTGACCCTGACAGAGCATTACAACCACCTGTTGCAGAAGTGACACCTCAGTGCACTGCTGCACAAAGATATGAGTCTGACACAGTTGCTGAGAAGTCAGCAACTGCCAAGCTCACAAAAATGTCCAGCCTCACCATTTTGTATCTGTCATCCAAAAAAAAAACCCACCAAAAAACAAATCATCAAAGAGATGAAATGAATATTATAACACCAAACAAGGAACCCTATCCTGGCCCTGCAATAGGAGGCACATACCAGTCCATATGTTTCTTTAAAGCCCTATATGGTATCCTGAGATATTATTATTATTTTCAGTTCAAAGTGCCTGAAGGAATGCAGGGTTGCAACTTCTCAGAGTGGTGTTTTCATAACAGGAAGCTGAGGGTATGTGCTGAATGCCCAAGGGTATGGCACAAGAGCATACAGGAGTGTCTGAAGATGTAGGGACAGTGTTGGAGGGCAATGCAGTGTAGCTATTTCCATATCACCTACTGAGCATGGTCTTGGTGCATGCTACCCCTTTAGCTGTGCCTAGACTAGTTGGTATAGGATAGTGACCAGACAGGCTAGCAACTAGTTGTCACAACCACAACTATACTGGGTTTTTTGCTAACAGCTAAGTAATGTGGACTATTAGTGGCCCAGTGCTCAGTTTTGCTCCCTGACAGTTTTATTTAGCAATATAAACACAGTCAATATCCATGCTGAGGCATCAAACCTAGCAGAAAATTCTCTTAATCTTGTAAGGAAATGATTATTTCTGTAGTTATTATTTACTGCCATGGAGGCACGCTGCTTCTGTATAAAGGCCAATGCCCCAGTTATTCTCTTGCCAAACTGCAACTCCAAGGCTGGGAAACAGCAGTAACCATGTGCAAAGTTTAGTATCTCAGTTTCTTTAAACCTTTGACTCACACGTTGGCAATTGCACAAAGTTACATCCCTCACTACTTATCAGAAGTCAAATATCACTGCTTGTAATCTCTAAATATCAAAGATACAACAGAGGGCTATGCGGTGTTAGTAATATGCCAGACTGCACATGTACACCCTAAATAGATTTATCTATAGGACAGTTTTATCATTTATGAAACTAATGGATTGAAATTGAGTTACTCATCTCAGGTTACCTTGGTTGGATCACCTGCATACCTATCAGCTTTTAGTCTTTCGGAGTGTATTTCTTATATGCATATCTCTATCTCTCTCTTATGTGAACTGGCTCATGCTATACGACTTGCCTAAAGGAAAATAGGTACCCTTTGAATTCTCTTTTCTTTATGGAAAATCCTAGTTAATTGTCATTAACCTGAAAATATAGGATTGATTTAATTTTTAAAAATGTGTTATTTCTGCATTCGTTTTCAACTCGGTATTTTTCAAAGACACTTTGAAAACATATCTTCTGTGCTGGGTGAAGGACTGTAAAAGATCACATAATGTGTGAAAAGTGCTGATTCATCCCAAAGAGTTCTGTTAATAGTAATTCATCATGGCAATTAATCATGCATAATATGAAGTGGCTCATCGAAAAAAAAGCTTAAAATTTTCTGAACAAGCTGATAGCTTAAAGGATCTGGATAGGTGACCCACAGTATAAGATATAAATATGTGCCCTTCCCACCAATCTGCATTTCAGAAACATTTCAATATTTTTTTCAATATACATAACAAAGAAATGTACCCAGTTTAATTATAACTTGACACTTATTCAAGGTTTACTGAAAGTTCTGACAAAGTATCTCTAGAAACTTTCAGGTGTTTACATATCTCCTAATAGATAGATCCAATTCATGGAATTTATGTTTTGCTGATAAAATTGGCAGTAGTACTAAAATCACCAAATTTGATTATCTGTGAAGATTTCTTCTTAAGTTTGCAAAGGTTTTAGAGGGAGAGTGGGGTTGGTAGACTACCCAAGAACTATTTACTAGAAAACCACAAACAACATTAACAACTGTCTTGGGTTGAGCGACACAGGACTGATTTCTCTTCTAGTGCTGGGGAAAACTCCACTTTTGGAAGACTCTAGTGTCTGAATTTGTGAAAATGTTTACTTTACAGCCAGCTAGGCTATGTGGAATTCAAGGTCTCAGTGTTTTCAAGCCTTGCCAGGTGCAGGGATGAGGAAGAGCGAGGCCTGGGCATTTGACCCAGGCTGGCCAACAGGATTATTTCATACCATGAATGACACATTCTATATAAATTAGAAAGTTTGCTGCGTAGTTTCTCTCTCCCTTGATGGCAGCAGTCCAGAGAAACTCCCTGCCCTGAGGCCTTCCCTTCCCCCTGAAGCCGTTGCGTTCGCAGTGTCCGACATTTACTGTCCACTGCTGGGAGTGCACAGCAGACCGAATCTGAAAGAAGAACCCCTAGAAGATGCACAGGACTCCTGGTTCATGGATGGAAGCAGCTTCGTCCGACAAGGTATCCGAAAAGCAGAAAGCGAAAATTGATAACATTGTACCAGGAGGAATGGCCATTCCTGATGAGAGCTCGAGGAGGAGGACCAATGGATTTATGGCCTCCTAAAGGAACTTTTAAACCGCATAAGTTAAAATTTTTGAGGATAATTTTAGAAGATTCTGGAAGTCAAGATATTGATTATTGGTATATTTGGTATAATTGGGCTCAACAAAGGAGGAAGACCCCCATTTGAAAAACCGAGGGAAATCTGGTCCCCTCGGCTCCCGAATTCGGGGAAACTGATATGCCTCCCAGAAATGTTGGAATGTACCCTATGCATTTGGAATACATCCCAAATCCAAGGGCAGGTCCTGGTGCACCTGCTGAAGTCCCTGCGGTTACTGCAGTTATGAAACATGAGCCTTGGAAACAAGGTGATTTAGTAGCCTGGCAGCCTAAAATGCCTTCGCTATGGGATGATGCTGAGAAACATGCTCAATTATTATCAGGAATTGTCACTGATTATACCCCCAATTGGAATGACATGCGAACTCTGCTGCGAGAATTATTTCAAGCAGAAGAGAGAGAAAAAATTCTCCAAAAAGATAGAGAAATCACTCAGAGAGGTCAAGGGTTAAATCCCTGGCCAGAACAAGATCCAGAGTGGAATTTAACAACTACTGAAGGGATGAGAGCTCATCGGGCTGTTCTACCTCAAACCAGGACAGTGTTGGTTGATGAGAAGCTCAACATGAACTGGCAATGTGCGCTTACAGCTCAGAAAGACAACCGTAACCTGGGCTGCATCAAAAGAAGCATGGCCAGCAGGTCAAGGGAGGTGATTCTCCCCCTCTACTCCACTCTGGTGAAACCCCACCTGAAGTACTGCGTCCAGCTCTGGAGTCCTCAGCACAGGAAGGACATGGACCTGTTGGAGTGAGTCCAGAGGAGGGCCACGAGGATGATCCAAGGGCTGGAGCACCTCTCCTATGAAGAAAGGCTGAGAGAGTTGGGGTTCATTGAGAAACCAAAATGGCTAGCTACTTAAAAAAGTGCAGTTTATTTAAACAACAGATATATAGGTTCTTAGGATTGCCGGTGATAACTACACTGTCTGCAAAGCACGTGCAAATGAAAGTATTGTTACATATACAAAACACGCGACAAAATTATAAAGATACAGCCTGGCTCTAAATGTAGAAAAAAGAGTCTCTAGAGAAATTTCTAAGTTTCCCGAGGAAGCACTCGGTATAATCTAAGTCTTACCCAAAGGCGTCCCTATGGGGGGGGAAGAGAGGCTCAGCCCGTTGACTGATCCCAGACGTCAGCGATGGAATTCTTTGCGATGGTGTCTTCCCTGGCATCCCCCCTCTCTCGGGCTATTTTTATACTATTTGTTATCTTCCAGGTGGAGTTTGAGTGACTTTAGTCATACATACTTTTATCATGATTGGTGTAAATTTCTCTCGCTTCACAATTAAAGGTATAGTTGACGAGAAATTCAGGGCGCAGACTCAAGAAGGAGTGGTCGCACCTTGGAGGCAGGTAGCCTTCGGGATGGAGGTGTGTTTTGGTATTATAATGACATTAGAATGAGCAAAGTTTGCACAAAGGACAGCATTTCATCAAAATTTGACAAAATGTTGGCTCCGAGTATCGAGCGGGCAGCTAATTGGCAGCTTATCTGTTTCATGGTATCATCCCATTCCCGTATCCGCTATACATCATAAGGTAAAGCCACGGAATAATTGCATCCCGTCCCGTACCTCATGTAGCTTATCAGGGAACCACAGATGTTGTGTCCTTCATGCCAGCTGCGGCTATTTTCTACCTCAGAAGCCTCTTGATTTTATACTTTTCCTTAATGTGTGAACAATGCTGTACTTTTGTATTTTTAGCCAATTTAGTATTTATTCCACAGTTGGATGGGGCTTTGAGGAACCTGGTCTAGTGGGAGGTGTCCCTGCCCATGGAACTAGATGATCTTTAAGGTCCCTTCCAACCCATATCATTCTATGATTCTATGATTTGAGGATGGCACAAAAAAGAAAAAACCTTAAAAGTGACAATAAAATTTAAATCATGTTTCTGAAAAAGAAACATAGGGTTCATCATGTCCTATATGGCATGGTGCATCAAATGCCATTCTTCAACAAGAATTCCTACTCTGGTAGTCCCTTTTTCTTGCTCTTTAAGGCCTTGTTTTTGTTTTCTCTGCTAGTTAGGTTCTAATATGTTGCCATTTCCTCTGTCTGCAACCATTTTGTTTCTTTTCTGGAAGCCAAATAACATATTAACTAATTCCATAATCTACCATTTTGTAGACATGCTTAAAAAATACAGTTGAGAAGAGAGGCATGATTATTCTCTGAGGGATCCTTGCTGTGTGTTTTCATATTATATTTATGAAGATATTTTATGAGTGTCATCACCACTAACAGTTTTGGAAGAGACTTTGGGGAAAGAAACTTATGCCTGTAATCTGGGGTACCTCTGCTGGGAAGATTTTTTCCTCTGGTATAATTGTGGGTTTTTCCAATGATCTTTTGCAGTTTAGTAGGGCTTACTCTCTTGTATTTACCAGCAGCTTCCCTGTTCTATTATTATAGCTAGAGAAAAATATTTTTAACTGGTCAAGCCAAAGTCTTAAACTCTTTCAGGTTTTCTAGATACCAGTGATTTGTCCTAGTAATTTCTGTAGCATCTTACCTGTTTTTGTGTGTGAGCTCTTTCACTACAGCTATCTTTCTGGCATCCCATATAATCAAGCATGCTGCAAACAAATTATTCTTAGGCTACTTATATAAGTCCCTTTACAGTGTGGTTTATTAACTGAAGAGTGCCTCTAAAATACTGGAGTGTGTTCCTGTCTATACAGTGGCACTAGACCTACTGTAGTGTTCTTGTACTGTGTAATATTCCTGATCACCAAGAGGGTTTTTGTGGCACTCTGCGAAAAAAAAATGCAACGAGCAAGGCACAGAGATTCCTTCCCTCTCTCTCTCACTCCCCCTGGCATATCCTATTAACACTTGGTTCTCAGTCTGAAAAACGTGTGTATGTAACTCATGAAAAAAATTTGAAAGGGTTAATTCTTTATTATAATTAGGGTTGGGTTGAATTTCTGAGTATTTTTTCTTTTGTAAATTGCACAGGTTTGGAGGACAGGTCCTTTTTGAGGACTGAAAACTGATTAAGATATAGGAGGTAAAGGGTAGGGCTTAATGATCACTTTTCAGGGTGGAAACAAATCAGCAGTGGAGGTGCATAAGATTGGTGAGGGATGGGTTTTATTCAATATTTTCAGCAATGGCCTGGAGAAATGAGCACACAGTGAAGTCCCAGTTGTTGTTAAATAGTCTGGATTTTATCCTTTCAGAATCTTTTCCTCATTTTTTAAAAATTTAACAATAGCAGGTGTTCTGGCTTCTGTTGCTCTTCCAGGAATATCAGTCAAGAACAAGTTGGCCAATGTCCTGGGTTCCTGTGGTTTCCCAGCTTGCTACTCTGTGAGGCAGTGCTGATACTGAACCTTTGTCTTTCAGAAGGACTCAGGGCAAAATTAATCACTGGATCATTCACATCATTATCTTTAACTGACAATTAAAGAATGAAGGTGGGTAACTTGACAACACATTCCTTAAAGCAGCTGCTGGTGGAAGCTTGCTTAGTGGAAATCATTGTCAGGACGGATTTGGCTGTGCTTCTCAGATGAGTTTTGGGTATCACTGTGTAGAGAGGTAGAAGATTTATCTCTGACAGTGTTGTAGAGAAGTTGTCAGCCTTCACGCTGTGTAGTTTGACAGTTACCCATCAGCAGCAATTTCTGCTTGCCATTTTTGATTGTCTCTTAATGAGTGAGTTCTGTTGATACTGAACATGAAGAACAATCTTTCCTGTGGTGGAAACTTCAACATTTAAAGTTTGTTTCTCTTTCGGATTATATTCTTTAGTGCTATTCAGATCAGTTACTTACAGGAAAGGATGACACTGAGGTATGAAATACAAAATTATTCCAGACAGATTAATCACAAATAAAGTGAGGAGAAATAACTGGACTCCAGACGATCCAATGTGAATCAACAGAAGCCGTTTATTAAGCACAGATCATCATCTTTTATACCCTGTGTTGTATCAATTTGATTCACTGGTAGCAATGACAGCCCATTGCTAGTATCTTTTTTCTTCGTGGCAAATTATGTGAAACGGTAGCACTGCAGACCAGTCAACTGGATTGTCTGAGGAGGTTCAGTGGCTGGGAGCTCTGGCAATGAAGTTTGGCGTGACAGAAATTCAAGTCTCTTCAGTGGCTTCTAAACAGTACATCATGCCAGGTGTTGGCCACAAACATCACATGGCCATCAAAAGCATTTTACTTTGGTTCAGAAGTGCACTTTTAATAGTCACCACTTACTGTACCTTGGCTCAAAATGTGGTGAGAACTAAGAGCATCCAAGCTTGGATCCTTTCAGACACCACCAATCTGGAAGAGCTACTCCAGCTGCTAATAGGTTGTCATGGTTTGGGCCAGGTTGGCCAATGCCAAGATGACAGATGCTCTCCCCCACCTCTCACTCTAAGGAGAGGAAGAAGAGAAATAAAGAGATTTGTGAGTTTAGAAAAAAAATAAACTAATGAAATATCAACAATAAAATAAAAAAGAAAATAATGAAATAGGTACAAGATATACAAATATACACAAAACCATATAGAATCATAGAATCATTTAGGTTGGAAAAGATCCTTGGGATCATCGAGTCCAACCATCAACTCCACTCTACAAAGTTCTCCCTTACACCATATCCCTTAACACCACATCTAAACGAGTCTTAAACATTCAGAGATGGTGACTCCACCACCTCCCTGGGCAGCCTATTCCAGTGTCTGACCACTCTTTCTGTTAAGAATTTTTTCCTGATATCCAGCCTCAACCTACCCTGCTGCAGCTTGAAGCCATTCCCTCTTGTTCTATCACTAATTACCTGTGAGAAGAGATCAGCACCAACCTCTCTACAATGTCCTTTCAAGTAGTTGTAGAGAGTGATGAGGTCTCCCCTCAGCCTCCTCTTCCTCAAACTAAACAGTACCAAGGGGACTATCAAGGGGAATACCAAGCTCCCAGGGAGATGTCACTAGCAGGCACTGGGAAAGTTCCATGAGGAAAAACAACTGGACTCCAGACAATCCAATGTGAATCAACAGAAGCCCTCTATTAAGCACAGATCATCATCTTTTATACCCTGTGTTGTAGCCATACATGCTACTTGCTTATTTCTGATTAGCTAGTTACACTGTCCACACACAGTGCATGCAGTTTATTTACACATCAGATTGGTTACAAGAATTCGCATCGTAAATTGCTTAGTCATTAGCACAACATGTTTTCTACCTTCTCAGTTCCCATTTTTCCCACATACTAGTTCTGTCTTCTACCACTTGTTTTGTTCTTAATCTAATCTCTCATAGTAGGGAGGCTGGCTCACATGACCATTTTCTCTCAGATACATTCCTACAGTTCCACACTGGACTCAGTGACAAATGGGAACTGGAACACACTGACCAGGATCAAAAGGCAGATGAGCTGACAGGGTCCTCCTCAGACATCAGTCATTGAAGAAAGAGCGCCAGTGAAGAAGTGCCCACTGGAGAAAACCCAAAGAAGACAACCCCCTCAGAAAGAAGCCCTTGAAGAAGAGCCAACTTGATCCCTTTCATCCCTCAGCTTTTATACTGAGCATGGCAGATGGGATGGAATACCCTATTGGTCAATTTGGGTCACCTGACCTGTCCATAGGTGTAACCCTTCCACAGGGTAAACAACCAAGTCAGCTGACTCTAGTTGCCACAGCAACAAGTGTAAGCAAGAGCCTCTCTCACTGAACAGAAAGTTGGCTCTGCTTCACCCCAAACCAGGACATGTGTGTTCTGCCAACTGGGAAGACTAGAGGTTCTCTGAAGTAAAACTCCTGAAACATGTAGAATCATAGAATCTGTTAGGTTGGAAGGGTCTGGCAGACACTGTTCTCCTCATCAGCAGTTCCACTGTAGAGATCCTCTGCTCTCCTCTCCTCCTGCACTGTTTGCTCTCATGGGCACCACTAGTGGCAGCATCTCTTTGAGGCTTGTGCTTCCTCCCTGAGCGTAACTGGTTCCAGAATTGGTGACCTGCCCCAAAAATGCAGGGAACTTCAGGTTTGAGACAAGGCTCATCTATGCTTCTGGATGATAACTTCTCTTTTGCAGCTAAGAGAGGATGGGAGGACCATGAGACGACCTGCTGAGGATACAGAAGAGCAAGTTCTTCTGCAAAAGAGGTGGCAGTGGCAAACATAGAAATGGGAAGAATTGTGATTCTGAATCATGATATTTCTATTTTAAGGGCACTGCAGTTTCATTTCACCCTTTCTTCTGGGCATAATCCTCCTCGCTCTCCCTGAGAAACTCTACATCTCCTTTTCTCTCTTTTAATTTGTATTTGCTTGTTCATGAGGAGGAATTGGTCCTTGCAGAAACTGTTCTCTCATCTGGTTTGTAGCCCAGGTAAAGCATGACTGTCTGAAGGATGATGTAACAAAGGTGGCCCTAGTTATGTGATTAAAAACTTGCAAAGTACTGGCCAGCAGCCTCAGCAATGCTTTGACAAAGACTTGCACCAAAATAAATTGGGATCCAGACTGGAGAGTTCTTTTAAAAGCATTTCAAGGCTGACAAATCAGGTTTATTTGTTGCACCCCCTATGTAGCCAAAACTGGATTGGTGTGATACCTTCATCATTACTCTCCTTCCTTGCCACTGATTTCCTCTCTTAAGTGACCATTGGTATGTAGTTAGACTGGAATCAGAGAGTAAAATATTTCTCTGCAAATAATGGCAATCTTCTTAAAAACATCAGATGTGGTTGTCCCTTCTTTACTGTGGATTAGATTGAAAATCCATTTGTAAGAATTATCATGATCTTTATTAACTCTGGTCAGACTTTAAATAAATGTTCTTATCTTCCCATAATAAGTAAGCAATTTAAGGTATTCAATTTAATCATTTATGCTGCTGTTAGTGACTTAATGTTTCCCAAACTGATACAAATGAAAGTACAGCCCACATCATCAATTTTAATGCACTCAAGGTTTTAGAGCACTCTATTCTTAAATCTATACAAACACTTAGTTTTCACTTTTCAATTTAATATATGCAATATAATTCTTTAATCTTTCAGAATCATTGACTGTATTGTATGAAACAGAAATACCAGGTGCCTAAACACAAAACCACCACCACAATAACTCTGATTGAACTCTGATTGAACCCTTTGACCCCTCAACTTTTATATTGAGAATGATGCACATGGGATGGGTCAGTTTTGGGCCACCTGTCCTGTCCTGTCCGCTCCTCCCCACAGATGCGACCCCTCTATGCTCTTCCGCTTCCGACCCTCCAAGTAGCCTGTGAACCCTTCCACCCTGTGTTGTAGCCGTACATGCCACTTGCTTATTTCTGATTAGCTAGTTACACTGTCCACGCGCTGTCCATGCAGTTCATTCACACATCAGATTGGTTACAAGAATTCGCATCGTAAATTGCTTAGTCATTAGCACAACATGTTTTCTACCTTCTCAGTTCCCGTTTTTCCCATGTACTAATTCCATCTTCTACCACCTGTTTTGCTCTTAATCTAATCTCTCACAGTAGGGAGGCTGGCTCACATGGCCATTTTCTCTCAGAGACATTCCTACAATAAAGTAGGGTGGAATTATTTTTCAGTATCATTTTCAACCATTTAAACATAACTGTATATGTGCATCCTAAATAAATTAAATGGAGCTATGTAATTATCATTCTCAAAAAGCTGCAGAGGCTGCTCTATTTTGCAAGCTGTCAGACACAATGCTGTAAAACTGTCGCAAGCTTCAGCTAAACTTCTCCATGCAAATGAACTCACTGTCCCTCACCAGACAGTGAAAACTATTTGCCTGTAGGAGTTATTTTAAAAGATTAACTTGAATCCTAAAACAGGCAGCTGACAACAGGGTATACCAACTAATCCTGAAGGGGAGATAAAATTTCTTCCCTGTTTTACTGCAACACGTTACACTGAATATTTGAGACTAAATGGTTGTCCAAGCTAAAAACATACCAATTACCTTCTTTTTCTTTTCCCACTTTTTCTCCCTTTTCCCCCTTTCCCCTCCCGTTGAATGCTGTAAGGTGTCAGTAATTTCTCTAGGAAAGCAGCCATTCACATCACATAATAGAATGTCTCATAGTGTACACTGGCACAAAATGGATTAAGGAATAAGTGGGTTTTTAACAGTTTTCAGTGCTTTCAAATCTGAGTGAAATAATGGTTAGATAGGACTAGATTACACATTCTTTGCACATTTTAAATATTACTGCTTTATGAATAGCTTTTTTGATGTTATGGACAACTTGTGAGAATTATCTCTGTTTTTTCGCGGCCTTATACTGTCATCAGGCCTGATCCTGACAAACATTTTAGCATATGAATAATCTCATCACAGTCAGTGTGACTTTTAAATACTTGATATTTTAAGTTTTGCTGGTCTGAGATGATATAGAAAAACTTTGTTTCTCAGGGATTCTGTAGCTGTTATTTGTCACAACATGCAAATCAGGGCGCAAATATTAATCCACTTCAGACAGACATGTTCTTTTACCCCAGGTAGATTTACATTTCCAGCTTATAAACATACATAAAAAAATACAAAATTACAGTACAAAAAAAATGTGGGTCTCAAAGCAAAATTAGAGCCTAGTGAACGTGTCTGAAAAATCATGTCTGCAACCTGTAAATTCAAGGGCTATTAGTCATTTGAAATAAATATGGCAGCCCTGATTTTCTGGTGTTATTGTTTTAGCTTTTCTGTTTAAAAAAGATTATTCTGAATCTGTTTGTTAGTTTATGACATCATGGTTTCATTCATAATTACATGGACATCTTTAAAAGGTGAGAGCTTGTTTAGCAAAGCTGGACTCTGGACTTTGTGAAATCTAGAATCATAGAATCATAGAATCATAGAATCATAGAATCATAGGGTTGGAAGGGACCTCTGGAGATCATCTAGTCCAACCCCCCTGCCAGAGCAGGGTCACCTAGAGCAGGTTGCACAGGAACATGTCCAGGCGGGTTTTGAATGTCTCCAGAGTTGGAGACTCCACCACCTCTCTGGGCAGCCTGTTCCAGTGCTCTGCCACCCTCAGGGTAAAGAAGTTCCTCCTCATGTTTAGGTGGAACTTCCTATGTTCAAGTTTGTGCCCATTGCCTCTTGTCCTGTCCCCGGGCACCACTGAAAAGAGCCTGGCCCCATCCTCCTGACACCCACCCTTTAAGTATTTATAAGTGTTGATAAGGTCCCCCCTCAGTCGTCTTTTTCCAGACTGAAGAGACCCAAATCCCTCAGTCTTTCTTCATAAGAGAGGTGTTCCAGTCCCCCAATCCCCTTTGTAGCCCTCTGCTGCACCCTCTCCAGCAGTTCCCTGTCCCTCTTGAACCGGGGAGCCCAGAACTGGACACAGTACTCCAGGTGCGGCCTCACCAGGGCAGAGTAGAGGGGGAGGATGACCTCCCTCGACCTGCTGGCCACGCTCTTCTTGATGCACCCCAGGATGCCATTGGCCTTCTTGGCCACAAGGGCACATTGCTGACTCATGGTCATCCTGTTGTCCACCAGGACTCCCAGGTCTCTTTCCACAGAGCTGCTCTCCAGCAGGTCAGCACCCAACCTGTACTGGTGCATGGGGTTGTTCCTTCCCAGGTGCAGCACCCTACACTTGCCCTTGTTGAACTTCATAAGGTTTCTCTCTGCCCAGATCTCCAACCTGTCCCGGTCTCTCTGTATGGCGGCACAGCCTTCCGGTGTGTCAGCCACCCCTCCCAGCTTGGTGTCATCAGCAAACTTGCTGAGGGTGCACTCTATCCCCTCATCCAGGTCATTGATGAATATATTGAAGAGGACTGGACCCAGTACTGACCCCTGGGGAACACCACTCGTCACTGGTCTCCAACTAGACTCTGTGCCCCTAATCACAACCCTCTGAGCTCTATCTTTCAACCAGTTTTCTATCCACCCCACTGTCCATCCATCTAACCCACACTTCCTAAGCTTCCCTATGAGGATGCTGTGGGAGACCGTGTCAAACGCCTTGCTTAAGTCAAGGTAGACCACATCTACCGCCCTCCCCTCATCTATCCATCTAGTCATGCCATCGTAGAAGGCTATCAGATTAGTCAGACATGATTTCCCCTTGGTGAATCCATGCTGAGTACTTCTGATAGCTTTCCTTTCCTCCACGTGCCTTGAGATGACACCCAGAACGAGCTGTTCCATCATCTTTCCAGGGATGGAGGTGAGGCTGACCGGCCTGTAGTTCCCCGGGTCCTCCTTCTTGCCTTTCTTGAAGACTGGAGTGACATTGGCTTTCCTCCAGTCCCCAGGCACCTCGCCTGTTCTCCAGGACTTTTCAAAGATGATGGAGAGCGGCCCAGCAATGACTTCTGCCAGCTCCCTCAGCACTCTCGGGTGCATCCCATCAGGGCCCATGGACTTGTGAATATGAGAAGCAGTTATATATATAGAAGCAGGTAGGAAGTAAATGCTGTTTCCTGTTTGATTAGTTACTGTTTATCATATCCCCTATCATATCTAATACAGGCTGCCTGATCAAGGGGAATCTACTGATGAAGCCTTCTTACTCCAGCTACAGGAGGCATCGCACTCGAAGGCTCTCGTCCTGCTGGGGGATTTCAACCACCCCGACATCTGCTGGAAAAGTAACACGGCAAGCTGTAGACAATCCAGGAGGTTCCTGAGGTGCCTTGATGATAACTTCCTAAGACAGGAAATAGACAGCCCTACCTGAGGGGATGCCATACTGGACCTCATAGTCACCAATGCAAGTGAGCTCATTGGGGATGTCAAGATTGGAGGCAGCCTGGGCTGCAGTGACCACGCACTGGTGGAGTTCACAGTCCTAAGGGATACGTATCAGACAAGGAGCCTAATCAGGACCCTGAATTTTAGGAAAGCAAACCTCTGCCTCTTCAAGAAGTTAGTCAATAGGACCCCCTGGGAAAGGGTCCTCAGGGACAAGGGGGCAGAACAGAGCTGGCAGATCTTCAAGGATGCTTTCCATAGAGCACAAGAGCTCTCGATCCCCAGGTGTAAGAAATCAAGCAAGAAAGGGAGGAGACCAGCATGGCTGAGCTGGGACCTGCTGGTCAAACTAAAAGGCAAGAAGGAACTTCCCAGGCAGTTCAAGCAGCATCAGGTATCCTGGGAAGAGTACAGGGACGCTGCCTTGTTATGTAGGGATGAGGTCAGGAAGGCCAAGGCGCATCTGGAGCTGAACTTGGCAAGGGATGCTAAGAATAACAAGAAGGGCTCCTACAGGTATGTCAACCAGAAAAGGAAGGTTAAAGAAAGTGTACCCTCCCTGATGACCAAGACTGGCAGACTAGTAACAACAGATGAGGAGAAGGCTGAGGTTCTCAACAACTTCTTTGCCTTGGTCTTCCCTGCCAGCCTCTCTCCTCATGCCTCCCGAGTTGAAGGACTGCAAGACAGGGACCTGGGGGACAAAGTCGCTCCCACTGTAAGTGAAGACAAGGTTCGTGACCACCTGAGGAACCTGAACATATACAAGTCCATGGGACCTGATGAGGTGCACCCCAGAGTCCTGAGGGAATTGGCTGATGGAGTTGCCAAGCCACTCTCCATGATACTTGAAAAGTCATGGCAGTCAGGTGAAGTCCCTGGTGACTGGAAAAAGGGAAACATCGCACCCATTTTTAAAAAGGGTAGAAAGGAGGACCCTGGGAACTACTGCCCTGTCAGCCTCACCTCTGTGCCTGGGAAGATCCTCCTAGAAACTCTGCTAAGGCACATTAGAGACAGCCAGCATGGCATCACCAGGGGCAAGTCCTGCCTGACCAACCTGGTGGCTTTCTACAATGGAGTGACTGCATCAGTGGACAAGGGAAGAGCAATGCATATCATCTACCTGGACTTTTGCAAGGCCTTTGACATGGTCCCCACAACATCCTTCTCTCTAAGTTGGAGAGATATGGATTTGATGGGTGGACTGTTCGGTGGTTAGGGAACTGGCTGAATGGTTGCATCCAGAGGGTAGTGGTCAATGGCTCGATGTCCAGATGGAGAGGGGTGACAAGCGATGTCCCTCAGGGATCCGTACTGGGACCAGTGCTGTTCAATATCTTCATCAATGACATAGACATTGGGATCAAGTGTGCCCTCAGCAAGTTTGCCGATGACACCAAGCTGAGTGGTGCGGTCGATGTGCCAGAGGGATGGGATGTCATCCAGAGGGACCTGGATGAGCTAGAGAGATGGGCCCAAGCAAACCTTATGAAGTTTAACCAGGCCAAGTGCAAGGTCCTGCACTTGGGTCAGGACAATCCTCATTATCAATACAGGCTGTGGGATGATGTGATAGAGAGCAGCCCTGCAGAAAAGGACTTGGGGGTACCAGAGGATGAAAAGCTGGACATGAGCCAACAATGTGCACTTGCAGCCCAGAAGGCCAATCACATCCTGGGCTGCATCAAAAGAACTGTGGTCAGCAGATCGAGAGAGGTGATTCTCCCCCTCTACTCTGCTCTCGTGAGACCCCACCTGGAGTACTGCATCCAGCTCTGGAACCCTCAGCTCTAGAAGGACATGGACCTGTTGGAGCGGGTCCAGAGGAGGGCCATGAGGATGATCAAAGGGCTGGAGCACCTCTCCTATGAAGACAGGCTGAGAGAGTTGGGGTCGTTCAGCCTGGAGAAGAGAAGGCTCCAGGGAGACCTTATAGCAGCCTTCCAGTACCTGAAGGGGGCCTACAAGAAAGCTGGGGAGGAACTGTTTGCAAGGGCATATAGCGATAGGACAAGGGCCAATGGTTTTAAACTGGAGCAGGGTAGGTTTAGATGAGACACTAGGAAGAAGTTCTTTACTATGAGGGTGGTGAGGCACTGGAACAGGCTGCCCAGAGAGGTGGTGGAGGCCCCATCCCTGGAGACATTCAAGGCCAGGCTTGATGAGGCTCTGAGCCATCTGATCTAGTTGAAGATGTCCCTGCTTAGTGCAGGGGGGTTGGACTAGATGACCTTTAAAGGTCCCTTCCAACCCAACACATTCTATGATTCTATGCACCAGCTGCCAGGAAAATTGAATGATACAATGGATTGTTAAAAACTACCCTGAAGGCAATGGGTGGTAGAACCTTTAAAAATTGGGACAAGCATTTAGCGGAAGCTACCTGGTTAGTTAACACCAGGGGATCCATCAGTCGAGCTGGTCCTGCTCAATAAGACCTTTTACATACTGTAGAAGGGGATAAAGTCCCTGTGGTGCATGAAAGGAATATGTTGGGGAAAACTGTTTGGGTTTTTCCAACTTTGGGCAAAGGCAAACCCATTGGTGGGATTACCTTCAGTCAAGGACCTGGATGTATTTCGTGGGTGATGCTGAAGAATGGAGAAGCTCAATGTCTACCTCAAGGAAATTTGACCCTGGGTGAGAATACTCAATTCTGAGCTCTATGATGTTAATTGCTACATAATAGTTCTATAAGTGTTTTTCAGGATAACATAATGGCGATGAAGCCGTAGCCAGCTTCATCAAGTGGCATCCAGCAAACCCTTCGAGGTGGACATGCTATCCGTGGGCATGAACCAGAATGAATTTCATACCATCTTTCCTGCCCTGAGAGTCTGCTATGATAGATGGAATCCTGCCATTATGGACTAAATGAACGTAATAAACTTTTGTGTATAAAGATAAATCATAAATTAGTGATCTGTACATATTTTAAGACAACAAGCAGTAGTGGTTTGAGCATGATGTAAATGGTATGGAATAAGGGGTGGAATGTCCTGGTTTGAGGTAAAACAGAACCAATTTTCTTTTCAGTAATTTTACTTTTCAGCTAAGCCTCTTCTAACTCTCTGAAATTAACAGCATATTCTTCAGAAAGTGTCTTCTTCCAGAGTGATAAGGCCTGATGTTTATAGTTAATAATAAGCAATAGTATTGCTTATACTTATTGCTAAAACAACCAGGGTCAGCTAAATTTGTTATGGGCCACATTGGAGGGTCGGAAGCGGAAGAGCATAGAGGGGTCGCATCTGTGGGGAGGAGCGGACAGGACAGGACAGGTGGCCCAAAACTGACCCATCCCATGTGCATCATTCTCAATATAAAAGTTGAGGGGTCAAAGGGTTCAATCAGAGTTCAATCAGAGTTATTGTGGTGGTGGTTTTGTGTTTAGGCACCTGGTATTTCTGTTTCATACAATACAGTCAATGATTCTGAAAGATTAAAGAATTATATTGCATATATTAAATTGAAAAGTGAAAACTAAGTGTTTGTATAGATTTAAGAATAGAGTGCTCTAAAACCTTGAGTGCATTAAAATTGATGATGTGGGCTGTACTTTCATTTGTATCAGTTTGGGAAACATTAAGTCACTAACAGCAGCATAAATGATTAAATTGAATACCTTAAATTGCTTACTTATTATGGGAAGATAAGAACATTTATTTAAAGTCTGACCAGAGTTAATAAAGATCATGATAATTCTTACAAATGGATTTTCAATCTAATCCACAGTAAAGAAGGGACAACCACATCTGATGTTTTTAAGAAGATTGCCATTATTTGCAGAGAAATATTTTACTCTCTGATTCCAGTCTAACTACATACCAATGGTCACTTAAGAGAGGAAATCAGTGGCAAGGAAGGAGAGTAATGATGAAGGTATCACACCAATCCAGTTTTGGCTACATAGGGGGTGCAACAAATAAACCTGATTTGTCAGCCTTGAAATGCTTTTAAAAGAACTCTCCAGTCTGGATCCCAATTTATTTTGGTGCAAGTCTTTGTCAAAGCATTGCTGAGGCTGCTGGCCAGTACTTTGCAAGTTTTTAATCACATAACTAGGGCCACCTTTGTTACATCATCCTTCAGACAGTCATGCTTTACCTGGGCTACAAACCAGATGAGAGAACAGTTTCTGCAAGGACCAATTCCTCCTCATGAACAAGCAAATACAAATTAAAAGAGAGAAAAGGAGATGTAGAGTTTCTCAGGGAGAGCGAGGAGGATTATGCCCAGAAGAAAGGGTGAAATGAAACTGCAGTGCCCTTAAAATAGAAATATCATGATTCAGAATCACAATTCTTCCCATTTCTATGTTTGCCACTGCCACCTCTTTTGCAGAAGAACTTGCTCTTCTGTATCCTCAGCAGGTCGTCTCATGGTCCTCCCATCCTCTCTTAGCTGCAAAAGAGAAGTTATCATCCAGAAGCATAGATGAGCCTTGTCTCAAACCTGAAGTTCCCTGCATTTTTGGGGCAGGTCACCAATTCTGGAACCAGTTACGCTCAGGGAGGAAGCACAAGCCTCAAAGAGATGCTGCCACTAGTGGTGCCCATGAGAGCAAACAGTGCAGGAGGAGAGGAGAGCAGAGGATCTCTACAGTGGAACTGCTGATGAGGAGAACAGTGTCTGCCAGACCCTTCCAACCTAACAGATTCTATGATTCTACATGTTTCAGGAGTTTTACTTCAGAGAACCTCTAGTCTTCCCAGTTGGCAGAACACACATGTCCTGGTTTGGGGTGAAGCAGAGCCAACTTTCTGTTCAGTGAGAGAGGCTCTTGCTTACACTTGTTGCTGTGGCAACTAGAGTCAGCTGACTTGGTTGTTTACCCTGTGGAAGGGTTACACCTATGGACAGGTCAGGTGACCCAAATTGACCAATAGGGTATTCCATCCCATCTGCCATGCTCAGTATAAAAGCTGAGGGATGAAAGGGATCAAGTTGGCTCTTCTTCAAGGGCTTCTTTCTGAGGGGGTTGTCTTCTTTGGGTTTTCTCCAGTGGGCACTTCTTCACTGGCGCTCTTTCTTCAATGACTGATGTCTGAGGAGGACCCTGTCAGCTCATCTGCCTTTTGATCCTGGTCAGTGTGTTCCAGTTCCCATTTGTCACTGAGTCCAGTGTGGAACTGTAGGAATGTATCTGAGAGAAAATGGTCATGTGAGCCAGCCTCCCTACTATGAGAGATTAGATTAAGAACAAAACAAGTGGTAGAAGACAGAACTAGTATGTGGGAAAAATGGGAACTGAGAAGGTAGAAAACATGTTGTGCTAATGACTAAGCAATTTACGATGCGAATTCTTGTAACCAATCTGATGTGTAAATAAACTGCATGCACTGTGTGTGGACAGTGTAACTAGCTAATCAGAAATAAGCAAGTAGCATGTATGGCTACAACACAGGGTATAAAAGATGATGATCTGTGCTTAATAGAGGGCTTCTGTTGATTCACATTGGATTGTCTGGAGTCCAGTTGTTTTTCCTCATGGAACTTTCCCAGTGCCTGCTAGTGACATCTCCCTGGGAGCTTGGTATTCCCCTTGATAGTCCCCTTGGTACTGTTTAGTTTGAGGAAGAGGAGGCTGAGGGGAGACCTCATCACTCTCTACAACTACTTGAAAGGACATTGTAGAGAGGTTGGTGCTGATCTCTTCTCACAGGTAATTAGTGATAGAACAAGAGGGAATGGCTTCAAGCTGCAGCAGGGTAGGTTGAGGCTGGATATCAGGAAAAAATTCTTAACAGAAAGAGTGGTCAGACACTGGAATAGGCTGCCCAGGGAGGTGGTGGAGTCACCATCTCTGAATGTTTAAGACTCGTTTAGATGTGGTGTTAAGGGATATGGTGTAAGGGAGAACTTTGTAGAGTGGAGTTGATGGTTGGACTCGATGATCCCAAGGATCTTTTCCAACCTAAATGATTCTATGATTCTATATGGTTTTGTGTATATTTGTATATCTTGTACCTATTTCATTATTTTCTTTTTTATTTTATTGTTGATATTTCATTAGTTTATTTTTTTTCTAAACTCACAAATCTCTTTATTTCTCTTCTTCCTCTCCTTAGAGTGAGAGGTGGGGGAGAGCATCTGTCATCTTGGCATTGGCCAACCTGGCCCAAACCATGACAACCTATTAGCAGCTGGAGTAGCTCTTCCAGATTGGTGGTGTCTGAAAGGATCCAAGCTTGGATGCTCTTAGTTCTCACCACATTTTGAGCCAAGGTACAGTAAGTGGTGACTATTAAAAGTGCACTTCTGAACCAAAGTAAAATGCTTTTGATGGCCATGTGATGTTTGTGGCCAACACCTGGCATGATGTACTGTTTAGAAGCCACTGAAGAGACTTGAATTTCTGTCACGCCAAACTTCATTGCCAGAGCTCCCAGCCACTGAACCTCCTCAGACAATCCAGTTGACTGGTCTGCAGTGCTACCGTTTCACATAATTTGCCACGAAGAAAAAAGATACTAGCAATGGGCTGTCATTGCTACCAGTGAATCAAATTGATACAACACAGGGTATAAAAGATGATGATCTGTGCTTAATAAACGGCTTCTGTTGATTCACATTGGATCGTCTGGAGTCCAGTTATTTCTCCTCACTTTATTTGTGATTAATCTGTCTGGAATAATTTTGTATTTCATACCTCAGTGTCATCCTTTCCTGTAAGTAACTGATCTGAATAGCACTAAAGAATATAATCCGAAAGAGAAACAAACTTTAAATGTTGAAGTTTCCACCACAGGAAAGATTGTTCTTCATGTTCAGTATCAACAGAACTCACTCATTAAGAGACAATCAAAAATGGCAAGCAGAAATTGCTGCTGATGGGTAACTGTCAAACTACACAGCGTGAAGGCTGACAACTTCTCTACAACACTGTCAGAGATAAATCTTCTACCTCTCTACACAGTGATACCCAAAACTCATCTGAGAAGCACAGCCAAATCCGTCCTGACAATGATTTCCACTAAGCAAGCTTCCACCAGCAGCTGCTTTAAGGAATGTGTTGTCAAGTTACCCACCTTCATTCTTTAATTGTCAGTTAAAGATAATGATGTGAATGATCCAGTGATTAATTTTGCCCTGAGTCCTTCTGAAAGACAAAGGTTCAGTATCAGCACTGCCTCACAGAGTAGCAAGCTGGGAAACCACAGGAACCCAGGACATTGGCCAACTTGTTCTTGACTGATATTCCTGGAAGAGCAACAGAAGCCAGAACACCTGCTATTGTTAAATTTTTAAAAAATGAGGAAAAGATTCTGAAAGGATAAAATCCAGACTATTTAACAACAACTGGGACTTCACTGTGTGCTCATTTCTCCAGGCCATTGCTGAAAATATTGAATAAAACCCATCCCTCACCAATCTTATGCACCTCCACTGCTGATTTGTTTCCACCCTGAAAAGTGATCATTAAGCCCTACCCTTTACCTCCTATATCTTAATCAGTTTTCAGTCCTCAAAAAGGACCTGTCCTCCAAACCTGTGCAATTTACAAAAGAAAAAATACTCAGAAATTCAACCCAACCCTAATTATAATAAAGAATTAACCCTTTCAAATTTTTTTCATGAGTTACATACACACGTTTTCAGACTGAGAACCAAGTGTTAATAGGATATGCCAGGGGGAGTGAGAGAGAGAGGGAAGGAATCTCTGTGCCTTGCTCGTTGCATTTTTTTTTCGCAGAGTGCCACAAAAACCCTCTTGGTGATCAGGAATATTACACAGTACAAGAACACTACAGTAGGTCTAGTGCCACTGTATAGACAGGAACACACTCCAGTATTTTAGAGGCACTCTTCAGTTAATAAACCACACTGTAAAGGGACTTATATAAGTAGCCTAAGAATAATTTGTTTGCAGCATGCTTGATTATATGGGATGCCAGAAAGATAGCTGTAGTGAAAGAGCTCACACACAAAAACAGGTAAGATGCTACAGAAATTACTAGGACAAATCACTGGTATCTAGAAAACCTGAAAGAGTTTAAGACTTTGGCTTGACCAGTTAAAAATATTTTTCTCTAGCTATAATAATAGAACAGGGAAGCTGCTGGTAAATACAAGAGAGTAAGCCCTACTAAACTGCAAAAGATCATTGGAAAAACCCACAATTATACCAGAGGAAAAAATCTTCCCAGCAGAGGTACCCCAGATTACAGGCATAAGTTTCTTTCCCCAAAGTCTCTTCCAAAACTGTTAGTGGTGATGACACTCATAAAATATCTTCATAAATATAATATGAAAACACACAGCAAGGATCCCTCAGAGAATAATCATGCCTCTCTTCTCAACTGTATTTTTTAAGCATGTCTACAAAATGGTAGATTATGGAATTAGTTAATATGTTATTTGGCTTCCAGAAAAGAAACAAAATGGTTGCAGACAGAGGAAATGGCAACATATTAGAACCTAACTAGCAGAGAAAACAAAAACAAGGCCTTAAAGAGCAAGAAAAAGGGACTACCAGAGTAGGAATTCTTGTTGAAGAATGGCATTTGATGCACCATGCCATATAGGACATGATGAACCCTATGTTTCTTTTTCAGAAACATGATTTAAATTTTATTGTCACTTTTAAGGTTTTTTCTTTTTTGTGCCATCCTCAAATCATAGAATCATAGAATGATATGGGTTGGAAGGGACCTTAAAGATCATCTAGTTCCATGGGCAGGGACACCTCCCACTAGACCAGGTTCCTCAAAGCCCCATCCAACTGTGGAATAAATACTAAATTGGCTAAAAATACAAAAGTACAGCATTGTTCACACATTAAGGAAAAGTATAAAATCAAGAGGCTTCTGAGGTAGAAAATAGCCGCAGCTGGCATGAAGGACACAACATCTGTGGTTCCCTGATAAGCTACATGAGGTACGGGACGGGATGCAATTATTCCGTGGCTTTACCTTATGATGTATAGCGGATACGGGAATGGGATGATACCATGAAACAGATAAGCTGCCAATTAGCTGCCCGCTCGATACTCGGAGCCAACATTTTGTCAAAACATTGCCAATGGCCATGTGAGCCAGCCTCCCTACTATGAGAGATTAGATTAAGGGCAAAACAGGTGGTAGGAGACGGAATTAGTATGTGGGAAAAACGGGAACTGAGAAGGCAGAAAACATGTTGTGCTAATGACTAAGCAATTTACTATGCGAATTCTTGTAACCAATCTGATGTGTGAACGAACTGCATGCACAGCGCGTGGACAGTGTAACTAGCTAATCAGAAATAAGCGAGTCGCGTGTACGGCTACAACACAGGGTATAAAAGATGATGATCTGTGCTTAATAAACGGCTTCTGTTGATTCACATTGGATCGTCTGCAGTCCAGTTGTTTCTCCTCATGTTACCATTTAAGAAAAGCAACTGAGAGCAGTGTTAAACGCTAAGCATGTTTTGTAAATGTTATGATACTTTAATAATAGCCCTGTAAGCAGATTCTAACTATACAAACTGCATAAAAATCTTAGCATAAATGGGAGTAATGAAGTCCTACAGTTTTTATAGAAGGTAATCTCATGTTTCATGGCTTGTAACAGAAACAGGAAAAAATTAGATATAAAATTATGACAAACACCAAATAGGATTTCTTATTATTGGCTAGAATATTTATAGAATCTGTAGAATTGCAGTCTACAGGAAGGGCGCAGGGCTTCTGGTAATATTTTGTTTTCTTGGGTAAGAGCCAGATGAAATGTTACAATGTTTAGATGATGCTGGTAGTGTAGCATCTTCTAAACAGTCCTTTTGATATTTGAATATAAGGATAGTAATTTAAAACAAATCTCTAAATTATTTTGATTTTAAACACTGAAGAGATTTTTTTTTTTCTAGGACATAAGTGCTTTGGGGTCTAAGCAAATTGCTAAATACATTCCAGGTCTTTGGTCTTAGCAGTGTGATATCGCAGCCTGGTGAAGGTTGGCAGAGTTACTGCAGAGAGATGAGGTATGAGGACTGTTCAAAGCCATTCCCTGTAGAAACATCCTGGAAAAAGTAAGAGTTTAACAAGCCAGAACTAGTAGGTTGTGATCTTCCAGATGTAATTCTTTCCACTACATATTCACCCAGGGCAACTTTTAAATCAACCTTTCCAAAGTATTATTATCTCTTTATCTGGGATATTTTTGTGTATGTAATAGAAATGCAGTGAATATCTGATGTTCTTTATAAAGACAGAATAAATGAGTATCAGTGTTTACAGACTGTGATGGGTTGGTCCTTGCTGGAAGACGGGTGCCTGCCAAAGCTGCTCTATCACTCCCTGTAATGAAAGGCTTGTGGGTCAAGACAAGGGCAGGGAGAGATCACTCACCAATTACTGTCATGGACAAAACAGACGACTTAGGGAAATTAATATAATTTATTACCAATCTAATCAGAGTATGGTAATGAGAAATAAAAACTAAATCTTAAAACACCTTCCTGCCACTCCTCCCTTCTTCCTGGGCTTAACTTTACTCCCAAATTCTCTACCTCCTCTCCCCGAGCAGTGCAGGGGGATGGGGAA
Source organism: Larus michahellis (assembly GCF_964199755.1). Classification (NCBI taxonomy): domain Eukaryota; kingdom Metazoa; phylum Chordata; class Aves; order Charadriiformes; family Laridae; genus Larus; species Larus michahellis. Next base: position 22,382,115 of record NC_133929.1, on the reverse strand, counting down.
TGGGGGTTGCTGTCAGTTTATCACATGTTGTTTCTTCCACTCCTTCCTCAGGGGGAGGACTCCTCACATTCTTCCCCATGGGGTCACAGCCTCCTTTGGGTGCATTCACCTGCTCTGGCATGGAGTCCTCCATGGGCTGCAGGTGGATATCTGCTCCACCATTAACTTCCATGGGCTGCAGGGGGACAACCTGTGTCACCATGGTCTTCACCACAGGCTGCAGGAGAATCTCTGCTTTGGTGCCTGGAGCACCTCCTCCCCCTCCTTCTTCACTGACCTTGGTGTCTGCATAGTTGCTCCTCTCACATATTCTCACTCCTCTCTCTCTTTCAGCTGCGGTTGCAGGTCATGTCGTGTCATTCGTGCCCCCCCCCCTTCTTAAATATATTATCACAGAGGCACTATCGCTGTCACTGATTGACTCAGCCTTTGCCAGTGGTGGGTCTGTCTTGGAGCCAGCTGGCATTGGCTCTATTGGACATAGGGGAAACTTCTAGCAGCTTCTCACAGAAGCCACCCTGCTACCAAAACCTTGCCATGTGAACACAATACACAGATGCAGGTCTGACTAGATGGTTTTGGAAAGGATTACTATTCTTTCCTAAATTAGTCAACATAGTTTCTAAATACTAATTGTGCCTATCAGAAGGAATCCAAGGTGATTAAAGGTGATGGGATCATGTGCACTGCAAAGGTTAAAATCTTTACAGGTTTATGATGTTTACATTCACATACATATTTTTGTGTTTGTTACTATATTTTTTTACATTTTTAAAATAAATTATTTCAGATCAGCTTGATTTTTAAAGTGCTTTGCTGAAGAGCAAATTTAAATGTATAGATGTATTTTATCAAAGCAATAAAATTCATATATGTTAGGTAAAAGAATCTAGCTTCCTGTTTGAAAATAAGTAAAAAACAGTCTTCCAAAACAATTGGGTTTCTAATGGTGCAGTTCATTATCAAATATTAAATACAAGAGAAAAAGGAATCTGCTTGGCTGCCTGACAACTGAATGCAAGTCTCCCTCAAAAGAAATTAAAGAGCTTGCAAAAATGATAGAGTTGAAGAATTGCTTTCAGGGACCAAATTCAAGAATCAGTACCTTACCATGTGCTTGTACTATCAGTAGGAGAGGCACAAAGAGAAGCAGAACTTATCACAGAGGAATTGGAAGAACCAGCAATTCTACATGTTTATGTCTTTTTTCCTCTTTATATCTGGAAGATATAACCTTGCTGTTCCTAGTTTATAATTTTGTTGTTCCTTTATTTGCCTCCAGGTGATCTCTGCACTCACCAAGATACTAAAGGGAGGGAGAGATTCTCTCTCTCCAGCATGGCATAGTTAACAGTCTTTGACAGGAGATGGGTGAGCAGATTTTCTGGCCCAGTTAACATTTTTATATAAGTATAGTTCACCTGTAACAAAGCATTGTCAAGCATGACCCAAGGGCACCACTGCAGAGATCAATTGCCATCTCGTTTGCAGCATCCTTACTTGAAAACACTTGGGAACTCACAAAAATTTGACTGCAAAACTGCTAAATAAGCCTTCTGAGAGAAGAATTCTTTTGCTAAAGAGTATTCTCTTTCATCCTTTAACATAGTGTAATGGATCTCTTTCTTATAAATAGAAATAATATAAACTGCTCTTTGAAGCCAGTAGAGATTACTTTGATTTCAAATCCCTTCATAGTTGCTACTTCAAAACTATTCCAGTGTGATTTTATAATGACAGGATGGACACATTTCCTGCAATTTCTAAGTAAGTATATTAAACTATGGTTAGGATAGAGAGGTGGTAGAAACCCAGTGTCATGAAATAAAAAACATGGATAGGAACTTCTCTGTAATACTGGAAATATCTTTTTTCAGTATTAGTCAGGAATAATTTTCTTCTATTTTTTCCACCTCTTTTCTCATCTATTTAAATTAAAGCACTTTTTTTTTTTTAAAAAAGTGGTTAGCAGTTATTTGGAGCTGAATTGTATATTAAGTGTGGTTTTATATGTGTATCTCTTTTTGTAAGTTTTATACTGTCACTTTTTTCCAATGTCACACTCAAATACATTATGTATGTTGTCAGTGTATTCTATCACAGATTTGAATAATGATACCTAATGCAAAACTCTCATGGTAAAAACTCTCACTGACTTCAGCAGGCTTTAGCCTGGGATCTATCAGTTGAAAGACAGGTTGTGGCCTGGGTGCCTGACATCAAGAACGCATCTGATCCACATCTCACTGCTCATGAACTGTGCAGTATTTGTTTTTTTGACTGTGTTCTCCCACAACTGTCATAATCTCTCTCTGCTTCTTTTAGGGACTCTAAATGGTAACCACATTGCTAGCTAAGCAAAGAATATAATAGCAAGAGTTCTTCCACTAAAAGTTTACTCTGAAATTTTTTCACATCTTATCACCGTTCTACTCTCTCAGACTTGCCTTAGTGTTTTTCAGGTGTATCTCAAAGTCTGAGGCCACAATTTATTTCCTTCTGGTTTAATTCTTTGATGTTGCTCAGTTCAGGGTTAGCTGACTGTGGGTGAAAAATGAAGATCAAATTAATCCCAAGAGTCCTCACTGCCCATCTGCCTTTCAAGGATGAGTCATTTCTTAACAGTCAGTTACTAGAAGTTGTGACATCTTTTGCAAGCTTTGATTTGGCATTTGTGAATATGGCTGGTTTTCAGTCCACCCAGCTGTCAAGTTCTACTGTTGTGATGCAGCAGAAGTATTGTTTTTTTATATGAGCTGTATTAATTGAACAAGAGACCAAACCTGTGCTTGATCAGCTTACTGAGATAAAAGGACATTTTGGCTTAGTACAGAAAGGCAGAGAAAAATAACTAAAACTGATTACCCTGTTTATTGCTGACTCAATTTGTTGGTTCCCTTGGCAACTGACACCAAAGTAGATGAAGTTACTAGTAGCCTGAAGGAGATCAACACATAAGATTTCTATCTCTATCAGCCACATTAAGCATCTTTTGATTGTCAGAAGTACGGAGAGAAAAGTGCAACCTTAGTGGAGGGATTAGATTAGTATCATTCCAAATGTATGTGTTGTACTACTGTATCATTTTCATTTATTTTTTTGTTGTCTGATCCAGAGAGTAAGCAAAATGAAGCTTAGTGTTTTGGAAAAACCTCTGAGAAAAAACCCTCTCTAGAGTTTCAGTGAGATGAGAGAGTCTTTATTTTATATATTACTTCTACACTCTGTTAGGTATTTGATATAAAGTTGCTGCATTTGAGTTTTGGTATGATTTAATCTTTGTTGTGGAAAGTAAAGATGTGGATTTTCCACAGTCTTGGTGACCTGTTTGGATGTAGCTATCTCTCTTCAATGTATTTTTATTTTTGAATGCTCTCTCCAAAGCCTACAGAAGAAATGTCTGGGAGATTATATTGTTTGTTCTGCTTATAGGATGTTGTTCAAGAGCTGTACTACAGCATTTCCTCAGAAACATCTGTTCTCATATGCTATACTTTACTGCTGGAGATTTTCTCTTCTGCCTCAGTCCAGCACCTTATTTGGGTTCTCATTTCTGATTTATGATCAAACTGATCCATGAGAATCTGAGAGATGGGATCTGAAGCCTTTCACATCAATATTCACAGTTCTCCTTTCTTCCTAGAAGACAGCTTTTGTGAAAAAGAAAATGACGGTGAAGCCTTTTAGACCTGTTTTCAGACCCTTTTGGACAATTGAAGCATGAAAAATGGAGAACTGGGGAGCCAGACCCTGTCTCTCTGTGGCTTTGGGATCTGGGAAACATTCCGAGTTTCCAGACCTGGTCACTTGCCCCAAGACCTGGTCACGTTGACTCCCTGTAGGACAAAATCTGTGCAGTTTTCCATACACACACATATGTACACTCTGTTTCTAAGGAGAAAATCTGGGCATGTAGGCCAGTGGGGAGATCTAGCATGTTCCCACAGTATACCTCATGTGGATTGTCTGGTCTTGCCGAAAAGCCCACTTAGGATGCAATCTAGACATATTTGGAATGCCTTTTTTTGTTTGTTTTCTCTGGATTTTAAGTGAAGGCATTGGGATACTGGGAGTAATAGCCCATATATATATGTGTAAACAACTTCAGACATTTTACGGAGCAGGGAATAATTATATCTGAGAGGTTTCTGTATGGGTCTGTTTCAGAAAATTTTAGAGCATTTCCAGTTAATATACGTCAAGAATACAGAATTCTTATACACTGAATGGAAAGCATTCAGTTGCCCATAAGAAACATATGCACTGCTGGCAGTAATATAGCAGCAACTGTAGTCATCTTTGTCAGACTCATATTTTTCTTCTTGTGTAAAAATATTTTCTCTCCTATTCTGTTTTCCTCTGCTGTTGAATATGGGTCTAAGTGTTTGTAGACTTCACAGTGGACTTTCCTGCCTACAGATTTTAAATCTGCTACCCAAGGAGCTGCCTCCAAGTAATAAAACTAGAATTAAAAAATCAAAAGTTTCCAATTTTCTATTTTGGGGCTTATTTTTTTATGTTTAAATTAATAAATTGTTTTGGAGCTTTTCTCTATGTTCAGTACTGAGTGCTTACATATTAACAGCTGCACACAGAATAGAATAACGTTTTAAAATAGGGTTTTGTTTAATTAAGCCATACACTAGCAACAAATCCTAACCCACTCAATTGTAAATTGTCACAGTTGTGCTGTGTGTTTTCTCCTGCTGAAATCTTATTTGCTTGGGTTTCTGCCATAGGGTATATATCTGGAACAAACCAAATTCTCAGGCTTAATGAGGAAGAAACTAAAAGACCTTGAAACCCTATTTTGTTTGCTAGTTTGGGCTCACCAGAGAGATCAGCAACATCAAGATTTTTGTTCCCAGGAGGTGCATATACAGAAAACAGTTACAGAGATACTTTCAAGTGTGCTGAGACACAAGCTCTGAAACCATCCCATCTGGGAGCAATGTCCTAACAGACTGATCAAAAGATCAAAATGGGGAAGGCTTTCTTGGCACTGGGATATTAGGTCTGCTTACCTGTTTTTCTTCTAAGCTTTCTTTTGTAGGTATACAGAAATAAAGAAAACAGAACATAGAAAGGTAGTAATATAGTACTTTCTAAGGTCACTTTTCTCTGTTTTAAGAATCCTTTTTCCTTCCTTCTGTTGCTGATTAAAACAGACCAAGTGGTAGTATGGATGAACTGCTAATTGAGATTTCTGCCAGCACAATCAACAAAGCAACAACAGCAGTGATTTGTACCATAGAGACAGTGTTAGCTTTGTGTTAGACAAGAAACTGAAATAAGATGAGGATGTAATGCTGCTGCTTTCTTGAATATCATGGAAAAATTTCTGCCCAATTTCCTGGGAACAAGATTTCACCTTCATTTCTGGAATGCCACTTTTAAAGTTTTTTTTTTCCTGCCTACACCTAACAAAGAAATCTTATCACCACCACCTTTCCCTCAGTGTCCCATGCTGCATACAGGATATTGAGCTTTCCAGCGACTGCTCTTTCCAGACTAGGAAAATAAAACAGATTTGTCTTCAGGGATTCATTGTTTTTATTTAGCCTGATCCAAAGCACAATGAAGTCAATGAATCATTCTTCCTCTAATAGAATAAGATATTTCCTTCTATCCGAGAATGAGTTATAAACGAAAAGCCTCTTCTGAACAAGAAATGGCCTTTCTGTTTAGTCAAGCAAGATTCAGGGAATTCAAATGAATTCATTTAGTTGCCTCTAAGGATATTTATGTGATTGTCTAGTTTTAAGCTCTGAGAATTGTCCTGGTTCTGGCGGGGATAGGGTTAATTCTCTGAAGGCTCCAGCAGGGACACAGGTATTCCATCCCATGTGAGCCATGCCCACCCTGAGCTGCTGGGAGAGGGGGCAGGAAGTCATGGCTTGGAGCGGGTTGGGGCATCCCGGGTCCAGGTGAGCAGTGGTTCCGTAATTGTATTTGTATATTCCTCTATCCGTGTTATTGTTGTTGTTTTTTCTTGTTCCCTTTGCTGTTCCGTTAAACTGCCTTTGTCTCAACCCATGAGTTATGCCTTTTTTCTTCCGATTCTTCCCCGTATTGGGAAGGCCCAAGCAAGCGGCACGTGGTTCTTTCTTGCCATCTGAGGCCAAACCACGACAGTCCTTTTTGGCACCCAACGTGGGGCTCGAAGGGTCGAGATAACGACAGAATCCAACTAGAGCTTGAAAAAATGAATTTGTTGTGTGCATTTATTGTATTAGGTAAATAGTCGCTGGTCATCATGTTGCTTGGTTTGTTCTCATGACTGTGTTATGTAAATTCCTATATGGCTTATGTACTCCCCGCAATGATGTTTGTTACTTCTGGGAGAGGGATGAGGATTAAAATTTTGCTGTCCTGTGCGATATCGGCTTATGATATGATAACATCACTTGTTAGACAGTTACTTTGGGGCGTTTATGTGGTATTGCTGTCCTGCCCATATCTTGGGCACCGTCTCTCAGAATTTATTAATAATTACACCCAGTCTGTGGGGGAAACAGGGAGGGACACTTTCCCCAGCTCTTTTGCCTCCCTTTTCTCCTTCAGGCCAGGTATGACAGCTTTTGAGAATTTTTAATATCCTTGGGATGCTCAAACCAGCATGTTCCTAGTGTTATGTCTCCTGAATACGTTCCAGGTCCTGTTTAGGGTTAAACGACTATTTAAGACTACCACCCGGAGATCTGCTCCAAGGCTGGATAGTCAGGGGTGGCATGGCATGTGGGAGAACATGGGCAGGCACCTAGAGAACTACTCACCTCCAATGGTCTGGGACTTCACCCCTGAACAATTACAGGACCCTGACAGAGTGGTAGAATATCTGAAGGGAAAATGCTGTGGCTATTCTAGAGAGGCACAACTCACCGCACTGTGCTGGGCCCTGGCCAGTATCTACCAGGCACTGCTCAGTATTATGCAGCACCCTCAGGGGAAAGAGATGGAGAGCAGACCGACAGACACTGCGGCTACTGCAACCCCTGCGGCAGCCACCGCGGCTGAACCAGGGAACCGACCTGTGCCAGTATCAGTTGCCCCCATACAGAAGGAGTAGTACACAAAGAAATCAGTTTGCTTAGTAAGAGATGATGATGAACCAGGGTCATCACAAGAGCAGGAGGAAGAGGCAGAACCAGAGATAATCACCCGATCCCTATCCTTGAGTGAGCTGTGGGATATGCAAAAAGATTTTAGCTGACTTTCAGGTGAGCACATTGTCACCTGGCTGCTCCGGTGCTGGGATAATGGGGCCAGTAGCCTGGAATTGGAGGGTAGGGAAGCCAGGCAGCTGGGATCCCTGTCTAGGGAAGGGGGCATTGACAAGGCGATTGGGAAAAAGACCCAAGCCCTCAGCCTCTGGAAACGACTCCTGTTAGGCGTGAGGGAGAGGTACCCCTTCAGTGAAGATGTTGTATGTCAACCAAGCAAGTGGACTACCATGGAAAGAGGTAGCCAGTACCTGAGGGAATTAGCTGTGCGGGAGATGATTTATTATGACTTGGACAATGCAGACTTACCCACAGACCCTGATGAGGTGCAATGCACAAGGCCCATGTGGTGGAAGTTTGTACAGAGCGCACCATCGTCAGATGCCAACTCACTGGCAGTAATGGAATGGAAAGGTGAAGAGGGACCAACGGTGGATGAGGTAGCTGGCCGGCTCCGGCGATATGAAGAAAGTCTCTCTTCCCGCCTTGTCTCAGCTGTGGAGAAACTGTCCCGGAAGGTCCAGCCACTTGAAGAGAATATGTCCTACTCCCCACCTGTATGGGCCAGCATCTCAGCTATTAGGAACAGGCATTTCCCCACTTGAGAGAGAGAGTACAGAGGGTACACACCACGAGGCACCCTGTGGTTCTACCTGCGGGACCACGGAGAGGACATGAGGAAGTGGGATGGACAACCTACTTGGATCCTGAGGACACGGGTACAGGACTTGCAGGAAAGAACAACCACAAAAGGGGATCCCTCCAGGAAAAGTGCCGCCCCAGTTTCCAGCGGGCAGTTCCCCAGACAGAGTAGAAGGCCTGATCTTGCTTCTGATCCTCTTGAGGGAACTTCCAAGTCATTTCTGCAAGAAGTGAGTAATGGATACTATGACCAGGATTAGAGGGGCCCTGCCTCCGGCCAGGTGGAGGAAAGGGACAACCGGGTTCATTGGACAGTGTGGATTTGATGGCCTGGCACATCAGACCCACAGGAGTATAAGGCTCTAGTGGACACAGGTGCACAGTGCACTCTAATACCATCAAGCTATAGAGGGGCAGAACCCATTTGTATTTCTGGGGTGACAGGGGGATCCCAAGAGTTGACTGTACTGGAGGCGGAAGTGAGCCTAACTGGGAATGAGTGGCAAAAACATCCCATTGTGACTGGCCCAGGGGCTCCATGCATCCTTGGTATAGATTACCTCAGGAGAGGGTATTTTAAGGACCCAAAAGGGTACCGCTGGGCCTTTGGCATAGCTGCCTTGGAGACGAAGTTAAACAGTTGTCTGCCTTGCCTGTTCTTGCCTGATTAATACTTGCCTGTTGATACTTGCCTGTTAAAGCCAGGAAAAGGGGCCAGCCCGAGCCGGTACCCGGCCCTTCTGGGGGGCGGGGACAGCTGAGGAGCCGAGGGAGGAGCCACCACCCCCGGCGGCAGATTTAAACGAGGCGTAAACACGCTAACGGTCATTTGCCGAGGAGATCAGCTCCAGTGCAGGTAAGTCTGTGCTGGGGAAGGAAATCGCGGCAAAGAAACAGCCAGGGGCTCGTTTTTGAGGCTTTTAAAGCCAGGAAAAGGGGCCAGCCCGAGCCGGTACCCGGCCCTTCTGGGGGGCGGGGACAGCTGAGGAGCCGAGGGAGGAGCCACCACCCCCGGCAGCAGGCGTTAACGAGCAGAGGGTGGGACCACTCTCCCCCCTCATAAAAGAAACCCTTTGGGAGCGCAGCGACCTGGTCGCTGCACACTGAGCAAACACTGAGCAAGCGAGCTGCAAGGGGGCGTTCCCTGGGTGTGACCCGAGGTATCACCCAGGTGCACCACAACGAGAGTGTACTTCCTGGGCTGGAGAAGGGGGTGGCCAAGCAGGGTGTGACACACCAGTCCAATCACTGCGGTCTGCACAGCAGTTTGTGCAGGACAGAGCTGAAAGACTGCTAACCCGGCTAGGTAGTGATGGTAACTACTCGCAAGATGACTGTGGCGTCCATGAGCTCCACAACCACCAGGTCTGATGCCGCCTCTCAGACGGAGCTCTTGTGGGAACATGCTACCACACAGACATCGGGCTGTAGGGTATGCCCTGCTCTTACGCCAGTGTCGGATGGCAATGATGGGCATACCTGTAGGAGATGTGCTCAGGTAGAGGATCTTCTCCAATTAGTCATGGAGCTCAGGGAGGAGGTAAGTAGGTTGAGGAGCATCAGGGAATGCGAGAGGGAGATAGATTCCTGGAGCAGAATCCTGCATCCCATGACAGAAACCCAGCAGGCAGATAAAACCCCTGCAACAAAGAGCTCCATATCCTCTCTCACCTCAACTGAAGGCGGTAACCTGGAGGACAGGGGGCAATGGCAGGAAGTTCCTGCGCGGCGCAACAGGCGCTGCACTCGAGACTGCCCGATGACTACCCCATCTTCCCAGGTGCCATTACTTAACAGGTACAGTGCTCTACAGAGGAACCTGGATGATGACGAGCACAATATTTCTCCTATTTCTCCTACCCTGGAGCCGCCAGCAAGGTCTAGTCAGACCTCCCCCTGCATCAAAACCTCTGTGGTAAAGAAGAAAAGACGGGTCCTTGTCATAGGTGACTCATTACTGAAAGGAACAGAAGGCCCAATATGCAGGCCGGACCCGGTACATAGGGAGGTCTGCTGCCTCCCTGGGGCCCGGGTCAAGGACGTGAAGAGGATGCTTCCTTCCCTGGTACGGCCCTCAGACTACTATCCACTTTTGCTCTTTCAGGTAGGCAGCGACGAGGTAACAAGAAGAAGTCCAAGGGCAATGAAGAAAGATTTCAAGACCCTGGGACGGCTGGTCAAGGGATCGGGAGCGCAAGTTGTGTTCTCGTCTATTCCCCCAGTTGCGGGGTATGATGAGGGGCTAAATAGAAGGACCCAGCAGATCAATGCCTGGCTTCGAGCTTGGTGCTGCCGGCAGGACTTTGGGTTCTTCGATCATGGCCTGATCTACAAAACGCCTGGCCTGCTGGTAACAGGCAGGAATACCTTGACCTCCAGGGGAAAAAGGGTTCTAGGACAAGAGTTATCGGGGCTCATTGAGAGGGCTTTAAACTAGATCTGAAGGGGGGTGGGGATGGTACTGGGCTTGCTGGTGAGGTGCCAGCGTGTAGTTGCTCAGCGCTCGTGGGCCAGTGTGCCAGTATTTCTGAAAGCCAGAAGGCACACCACATCTCAAGGGTCAAAACTACACACACAACTCCCTCTCTGAAATGCTTATACACCAATGCACGCAGCATGGGGAATAAGCAGGAAGAGCTGGAGGTCTGTGTGCGGTTGCGGGGCCATGATCTCATTGCAATTACTGAGACGTGGTGGGACAACTCGCATGACTGGAATGCTGTCATGGATGGCTATGTCCTTTTCAGGAAAGACAGACCAGCAAGGCGTGGTGGTGGAATTGCACTCTATGTGAGGGAGCATTTGGAATGCATCGAGCTCTCACTAGGGGCGGATGAAGAGCGGGTTGAGAGCTTATGGGTGAGGATTAAGGGACAGGCAAATATGAGGGACACTGTTGTGGGTGTTTATTACAGGCCACCTGATCAGGATGGGGAGACTGATGAGGCTTTCTACAGACAACTGAAGGTAGCCTCGCAAGCGCAGGCCCTGGTTCTCATGGGGGACTTCAATCACCCCGATATCTGCTGGGAAGACCACACAGCCAGGCATGCACAGTCCAGGAGGCTCCTCCAGTGCATTGATGACAACTTTTTGACACAGGTGGTACAGGAGCCAACAAGGAGAGGAGCACTTCTAGACCTGGTACTGACAAACACAGAGGGATTGGTGGAGGACATTAAGGTTGGGGGCACCCTAGGTTGTAGTGATCATGAAATGATTGAGTTCAGGATCATGGGTACTATCAACAAAACAACAACAAGAAGTAAAATTACAACCTTGGATTTCAGGAGGGCTAACTTCGACCTCTTCAAGAAACTGCTTGGAGAGATCCCGTGGGCTAGGGCTCTGGAAGGCAAAGGGGCTCAAGAAAGCTGGTTGATATTCAAAGACCACTTTCTCCAAGCTCAGGATCGGTGCATCCCTAAGAGAAAGAAATCGGCCAAGGGACGCAGGAGACCTGCATGGTTGAGCAGGGAGCTTCAGAAAAAGCTCAAGTGGAAGAAGGAAGTTTATAATAAGTGGAAGAAGGGACTGACCCCTTGGGAGGATTACAAGAATGCCACCAGAGCGTGCAGGGATGAAACAAGGAAAGCCAAGGCCGCCTTGGAATTAGACCTGGCTAGGGACATCAAGCACAACAAAAAGAGCTTCTACAAGTATATTGGAAGCAAAAGGAAGACCAGAGAAGTTGTAGGCCCACTGCTGAATGAGGCAGGAGCCATGGTGATGGAGGATGTGGAGAAGGCAGAGTTACTGAATGCCTTCTTTGCTTCGGTCTTTTCTGCTCGGCCCAGCCCTCAGGAGTCCCAGGCATTGAATAAAGTAACAGGGAAAGAAGACGACTTCCCTTGGGTTGAGGAGGAGCGAGTGAGGGATCAATTAGATCATCTAGATATTCACAAGTCCATGGGCCCTGATGGGATGCACCCAAGAGTGCTGAGGGAGCTGGCAGAAGTCATTGCTGGGCCGCTCTCCATCATCTTTGAAAAGTCCTGGAGAACAGGCGAGGTGCCTGGGGACTGGAGGAAAGCCAATGTCACTCCAGTCTTCAAGAAAGGCAAGAAGGAGGAGCCGGGGAACTACAGGCCGGTCAGCCTCACCTCCATCCCTGGAAAGATGATGGAACAGCTCGTTCTGGGTGTCATCTCAAGGCACGTGGAGGAAAGGAAAGCTATCAGAAGTACTCAGCATGGATTCACCAAGGGGAAATCATGTCTGACTAATCTGATAGCCTTCTACGATGGCATGACTAGATGGATAGATGAGGGGAGGGCGGTAGATGTGGTCTACCTTGACTTAAGCAAGGCGTTTGACACGGTCTCCCACAGCATCCTCATAGGGAAGCTTAGGAAGTGTGGGTTAGATGAATGGACAGTGGGGTGGATAGAAAACTGGTTGAAAGATAGAGCTCAGAGGGTTGTGATTAGGGGCACAGAGTCTAGTTGGAGACCAGTGACGAGTGGTGTTCCCCAGGGGTCAGTACTGGGTCCAGTCCTCTTCAACATATTCATCAATGACCTGGATGAGGGGATAGAGTGCGCCCTCAGCAAGTTTGCTGATGACACCAAGCTGGGTGGGGTGGCTGACACACCGGAAGGCTGTGCCGCCATACAGAGAGACCTGGACAGGTTGGAGAGTTGGGCAGAGAGGAACCTTATGAAGTTCAACAAGGGCAAGTGTAGGGTGCTGCACCTGGGAAGGAACAACCCCATGCACCAGTACAGGTTGGGTGCTGACCTGCTGGAGAGCAGCTCAGCTGAAAGAGACCTGGGAGTCCTGGTGGACAACAGGATGACCATGAGTCAGCAATGTGCCCTTGTGGCCAAGAAGGCCAATGGCATCCTGGGGTGCATCAAGAAGAGTGTGGCCAGCAGGTCGAGGGAGGTCATCCTCCCCCTCTACTCTGCCTTGGTGAGGCCGCACCTGGAGTACTGTGTCCAGTTCTGGGCTCCCCGGTTCAAGAGGGACAGGGAACTGCTGGAAAGGGTGCAGCAGAGGGCTACAAAGATGATTGGGGGACTGGAACACCTCTCTTATGAGGAAAGGCTGAGGGATTTGGGTCTCTTCAGTCTGGAAAAAAGACGGCTGAGGGGTGACCTTATCAACGCTTATAAATACTTAAAGGGTGGGTGTCAGGAGGATGGGGCCAGGCTCTTTTCAGTGGTGCCCGGGGACAGGACAAGAGGCAATGGGCACAAACTTGAACATAGGAAGTTCCACCTAAACATGAGGAGGAACTTCTTTACCCTGAGGGTGACAGAGCACTGGAACAGGCTGCCCAGAGAGGTGGTGGAGTCTCCAACTCTGGAGACATTCAAAACCGGCCTGGACATGTTCCTGTGTAACCTGCTCTAGGTGACCCTGCTCTGGCAGGGGGGTTGGACTAGATGATCTCCAGAGGTCCCTTCCAACCCTATGATTCTATGATTCTATGATTCTATGATTCTCTCAGAGGACTCTTCTGTTGTGGGGTTGTTGAGGGTTGAAGAACAACAGGTGCCGATTGCTACCACAACGGTGCATTGGCAGCAATATCACACTAACCAAGACTCTCTGATTCCTATCCATAAGCTGATCCGTCAACTAGAGGTTCCAGGAGTGATCAGCAAGACTCGCTCACCCTTTAACAGTCCCATATGGCCGGTGCAAAAGTCTAATGGAGAGTGGAGGCTAACTGTAGGCTATCATGGCCTGAATTAAGTCATGCCACTGCTGAGCACTGCCATGCCGGACATGCTAGAACTCCAGTACGAACTGGAGTCCAAGGCAGCCAAGTGGTATGCCACGATTGATATAGCGAATGCATTCTTCTCAATCCCTTTGGCAGCAGAGTGCAGGCCACAGTTTCCTTTCCCGTGGAGGGGCATCCAGTACACCTGGAATCGACTGCCCCAGGGGTGGAAACACAGCCCCACCATTGGCCATGGACTGATCCAGACTGCACTGGAACAGGGTGAAGCTCCAGAACATCTGCAGTACATTGATGACATCATCGTATGGGGCAACACAGCAGAAGAAGTTTTTGAGAAAGGGAGTAAAATAGTCCGAATCCTTCTGAAAGCTGGTTTTGCCATAAAACAAAGTAAGGTCAAGGGACCTGCACACGAGATCCAGTTTTTAGGAATAAAATGGCAAGATGGACACCATCAGATCAAGAAAATAGCAGCTATGTCTCCACCAAGTAGTAAAAAGGAAACACAAGCTTTCTTAGGCATTGTGGGTTTTTGGAGAATGCATATCCCAGATTACAGTCAAATTGTAAATGCTCTGTTTCAAGTAACCCGGAAGAAGAATGACTTTAAATGGGGTCCTGAGCAATGACAAGCCTTTGAACAAATCAAACAGGAAATAGTCCATGCAGTGGCCCTGGGGCCAGTCCGGGCAGGACAAGACGTTAAAAACGTGCTCTACACCGCAGCCGGGGAGAACGGCCCTACCTGGAGCCTCTGGCAGAAAGCACCAGGGGAGACTCGAGGTCGACCCCTAGGGTTTTGGAGTCGGGGATACAGAGGATCCGAAGCCCGCTACACTCCAACAGAAAAAGAGATATTGGCAGCATATGAAGGGGTTCGAGCTGCTTCGGAAGTGGTTGGTACGGAAGCACAGCTCCTCTTTGCACCTCGACTGCCGGTGCTGGGTTGGATGTTCAAAGAAAGGGTCCCCACCACACATCATGCAACCGATGCTACATGGAGTAAGTGGATTGCACTGATCACGCAGCGAACTCGAATGGGAAACCCCAGTCGCCCAGGAATTCTGGAAGTGATCATGGACTGGCCAGAAGGCAAGGATTTCGGAATGTCACCAGAGGAGGAGGTGACGCGTGCGGAAGAGGCCCCACCATACAATAAACTGCCAGAAAATGAGAAGAAATATGCCCTGTTCACTGATGGGTCCTGCCGGATTGTGGGAAAGCATCAAAAGTGGAAGGCTGCTGTGTGGAGTCCTGTATGATGAGTTGCTGAAACCATTGAAGGACGAGGTGAATCGAGCCAGTTTGCAGAGGTGAAAGCCATTCAGCTGGCTTTGGACATTGCCGAGCAAGAAAAACGGTCAAATGGTGGCAAATGCTCTGTGGGGGTGGTTACAGCAGTGGAAGCAGGGCAACTGGCAGCGCAGAGGCAAACCCATCTGGGCTGCTGAACTATGGAAAGATATTGCTGCCCGGATAGAGAATCTGGTTGCGAAAGTATGCCATGTAGATGCCCATGTACCCAAGAATAGGGCCACAGAGGAACATCAGAACAACCAGCAGGTGGATCGGGCTGCTAGGATTGAAGTGGCTCAGGTGGATCTGGACTGGCAACATAAGGGTGAACTCTTCATAGCTCGATGGGCCCATGACACCTCAGGCCATCAAGGAAGAGATGCGGCATATAGATGGGCTCGTGACCAAGGGGTGGACTTGACCATGGACACTATTGCACAGGTCATCCATGAATGTGAGACATGCGCTGCAATCAAGCAAGCCAAGCATTTGAAGCCTCTTTGGTATGGAGGACGATGGCTGAAATATAAATATGGGGAGGCCTGGCAGGTTGATTATATCACACTGCCACAAACCCGTCAAGGCAAGTGCTATGTGCTCACAATGGTGGAAGCAACCACTGGATGGCTGGAAACATACCCTGTGCCCCATGCCACTGCCCGGAACACTATCCTGGGCCTTGAAAAACAAGTCCTGTGGCGACATGGCACCCCAGAGAGAATTGAGTCGGACAACGGGACTCATTTCTGAAACAGCCTCATAGACACCTGGGCCAAAGAGCATGGCATTGAGTGGGTATATCACATCCCCTATCATGCACCAGCCTCTGGGAAGATAGAACGATACAATGGATTGTTAAAAACTACACTGAGAGCAATGGGTGGTGGGACTTTCAAACATTGGGATGCACATTTAGCAAAGGCTACCTGGCTAGTTAACACCAGGGGATCTACCAATCGAGCTGGCCCTGCCCAATCAAAACTTCCACGTACTGTAGAAGGGGATAAAGTCCCCATAGTGCACATGAAGAATATGCTAGGGAAGACAGTCTGGGTTAGTCCTGCCTCAGGCAAAGGCAAACCCATCCGTGGGATTGCTTTTGCCCAAGGACCTGGGTGCACTTGGTGGGTGATGCGGCAAGGATGGGGAGGTCGGATGTGTACCTCATGGGGACCTGATTTTGGGTGAGAATGGCCAATGAATCAAATTGTGTGTTGTTGATTGCTAAGTAACCCTGTCACTGTATGTCTTCATTGCTATAATTGCTATCAGTTGTACTACGAGTAAGGCACGGGGGTGATGGGATAAGAACTGACCTCAGAAGCTGGCACCCAGCAACTTCCTCAAGATCTACATCTTCAGCCCATGGACTGTGGGCATGAGCCACACTGGGTACACCAGTCACAAGCTCTGAAAATACAGCATGCAACAGGCCAGCACCACCCAGCATCTCACCTTCCCCGAGAGACTGTTCTAACAGATGGAGCCCAAACCCATGGATTAAAAGAACTCAACGGACACTTTGGAGGGATGGCCCATAGACAAAGGGCATTATATCTGCATGAATATATATGTATATATATACATGACAGGGGAAAGTGGTGGCAATTCATTGGAAGCTGTAAGATCTGGGCATGGCATAGATGGTATGGAATAAGGGGTGGATAATGTCCTGGTTCCGGTGGGGATAGGGTTAATTTTTCCTGGTATTCCATGCCATGTGAGCCATGCCCATCCTGAGCTGCCAGGGGAGGGTGTAGGAAGTCGCTGCTTGGATCAGGCTGGGGCATCCTGGGTCCGGTAGGTGAGCGGCGGTTCCGTAATCATGTTTGTATATTCCTCTATCCGTGTTATTATTGTTGTTGTTTTCTTGTTCCCTTTGCTGTTCTGTTAAACTGCCTTTGTCTCAACCCAAGTGTTTTGCCCTTTTTTTCTTCTGATTCTTCCTGTATTGGGAAGGCCTGAACGAGCGGCATCTGGCTCTTTGTTGCCATCTGAGGCTAAACTACGACATGCGTGAAAAGCGGCAAAGCGGTTTTGGCAGAAAATAAACCCCCTTGCGTTCTAACACTCCTCACCGAGGTGGGAGGCTAGGTGCGGCTGGGTTTAAATTCTGAGTGATGCCCAATTCACCACTATCAGTCCAATTGCATTTAATATCTATTAAACTATTACGATTTGGATTCACTAATAGTGGACTGCACCTTCAGTCTAGTCGTGCTCATGAACTAGCACGGCCACTCTCGAGTCTTTGGTCGCTTTCAGTGAGAAACCAAAATGACTAGCTACTTTAAAAAAAAGTGCAGTTTATTTAAACAACAGATATATAGGTTCTTAGGATTGCCGGTGATAACTACACTGTCTGCAAAGCACGTGCAAATGAAAGTATTGTTACATATACAAAACGCGTGACAAAGTTATAAACGATACAGCCTGGCTCTAAATGTAGAAAAAAGAGTCTCTAGAGAAATTTCTAAGTTTCCCGAGGAAGCACTTGGTATAATCTAAGTCTTACCCAAAGGCGTCCCTATTGGGGGGGAAGAGAGGCTCAGCCCGTCGACTGCTCCCAGAAGTCAGTGATGGAATTCTTTGCGATGGTGTCTTCCCTGGGTATCCCCCCTCTCTCGGGCTATTTTTATACTATTTGTTATCTTCCAGGTGGAGTTTGAGTTACTTTAGTCATACATACTTTTATCACGATTGGTGTAAATTTCTCTCGCTTCACAATTAAAGGTATAGTTGACGAGAAATTCAGGGCGCAGACTCAAGAAGGAGTGGTCGCACCTTGGAGGCAGGTAGCCTTCGGGATGGAGGTGTGTTTTGGTGTTATAATGACATTAGAATGAGCAGAGTTCACACAAAGGACAGCATTTCATCAAAATTTGACAAAATGTTGGCTCTGAGTATCGAGCGGGCAGCTAATTGGCAGCTTATCTGTTTCATGGTATCATCCCATTCCTGTATCCGCTATACATCATAAGGTAAAGCCGCGGAATAACTGCATCCCATCCTGTACCTCATGTAGCTTATCAGGGAACCACAGGTGTTGTATCCTTCATGCCAGCTGCGGCTATTTTCTACCTCAGAAGCCTCTTGATTTCATACTTTTCCTTAATGTGTGAACAATGCTGTACTTTTGTATTTTTTAGCCAATTTAGTATTTATGCCACGTAATCCACCCCGTGACTACAGTCACTCAAGCTCCACGATACTCAATACTGATAGGAAAGATCACATGTGTTCTTGTGCTGAGGGATATCAAGTGCAAATACATCTCGTGGAGTGATCAAACGAGTTAAACTTTTCATCATAATCCAAAGTCTAACATACAAAACAATTGTCACAGTGAAGCACAATACAATGAGTATTAGTAAAACAACAACAGGATGGAGCATCTTGTTATAAAGTCCTGTAACTGTTGGCGACCATCCTGTAAAAAGAGTGTCTCCCCATCCATGTCCTCCGTCTCTCTTGACTCTTTCCAGCACTTGGTGTATTTCTTCAACATCATGATGGACGGTAATCAAAGTTCTCTGTCCATTTTCTTGGGCCTCTTTCAACAGTCGCTTCAAGTCATCATGTTGTAGCAGCTTCTTCACCAATGTAAGATTCATTCCGATAGGGGTAGGCAACAAATCTCGAATCAATGTATAATTTGATTGTAGCAATTGAAAAGACGTAACAGGAGCTGAATAACTGAAGTCACATCCGATAATGTTAGTAAAGTTATGGGAGTGTTATAAATGCTTTGAACTAAATGATGGTGATAATGGGGTTGAGTGTTTATGGGTAAGAATCAGGGGCAGGGCTAACAAGGCAGATATCGTAGTAGGAGTCTGTTATAGACCGCCCAATCAGGATGAGGAGGCAGATGAAATATTCTATAAACAGCTGGGAGAAGTCTTAAGATCACGAGCTCTTGTCCTCATGGGGGACTTCAATTTGCCGGACATCTGCTGGGAATACAATACAGCAGGGAGGGAACAGTCTAGAAGGTTCCTGGAATGTGCTGGGGATAACTTCCTGACACAGCTGGTGAGAGAGCCAACTAGGGAAGGTGCCCTGCTGGATCTGTTGTTTGTAAACAGGGAAGGTCTTGTGGGGGATGTGAAGGTTGGAGGCTGTCACGGGAACAGTGACCATGAAATGATAGAGTTTTCGATTCTGGGAGAAGCAAGGAGGGGGGTCAGCACCTGGAGGTGTACAAATCTATGGGGCCGGATGGGATCCACCCAAGGGTACTGAAGGAGATGGCGGAAGTGCTCACCAGGCCACTTTGCATCATTTATGAGCAGTCCTGGATAACCGGGGAGGTCCCAGCTGACTGGAGGTTAGCAAATGTGACACCCATCCACAAGAAGGGCCGGAAGGAGGATCCGGGGAACTACAGGCCAGTCAGTCTGACCTCGGTGCCTGGGAAGGTCATGGAACAGATCCTCCTCAGTGCCATTACGCGGCACATGCAGGAGAACAGGGTGATCAGGCCCAGTCAGCATGGGTTTTTGAAAGGCAGGTCATGCCTATCAAACCTAATATCCTTCTATGATAAGGTGACCCACTTAGTGGATGAGGGAAAAGCTGTGGATGTTATCTACTTGGATTTTTGCAAAGCTTTTGACACCGTTTCCCACAGCATTCTCCTGGAGAAACTGGCTGCTCGTGGCCTGGACAGGTGTACTCTTCGCTGGGTAAAAAACTGGCTGCATGGCTGTGCCCAGAGAGTGGTGGTAAATGGAGTTAAATCCAGTTGGTGTCCGGTCACAAGTGGTGTCCCCCAGGGCTCGGTGCTGGGGCCGGTTCTCTTTAATATCTTTATCAATGATCTGGATGAGGGGATCGAATGCACCCTCAGTAAGTTCGCAGCTGACACTAAGCTGGGCGGCCGTGTTGATCTGCTTGAGGGTAGGTTGGCTCTGCAGAGGGATCTGGACAGGCTGGACCGATGGGCTGAGGCCAATGGTATGAGGTTCAACAAGGCCAAGTGCCGGGTCCTGCACTTGGGTCACAACAACCCCATGCAGCGCTACAGGATTGGGGCAGAGTGGCTGGAAAGCAGCCCGGCAGAAAAGGACCTGGGGGTGTTGGTGGACAGCCAGCTGAATATGAGCCAGCAGTGTGCCCAGGTGGCCAAGAAGGCCAACAGCATCCTAGCCTGTATCAGGAACAGTGTGGTGAGCCGGACTAGGGAAGTGATCATCCCCCTGTACTCGGCACTGGTGAGGCCCCACCTCGAGTACTGCGTTCAGTTTTGGGCCCCTCACTACAAGAGGGACATTGAGGTGTTGGAGCGTGTCCAGAGAAGGGCTACAAAGCTGGTGAGGGGTCTGGAGGACAAACCTTATGAAGAACGACTGAGGGAGCTGGGGTTGTTTAGCCTGGAGAAGAGGAGGCTGAGGGGAGACCTTATCACCCTCTACAACTACCTGAAAGGAGGTTGTAGAGAGATGGGGGCTGACCTCTTCTCCCTGGTGACAAGCGATAGGACGAGAGGAAACGGGTTCAAGTTATGTCAGGGGAGGTTTAGATTGGATATTAGGAAACATTTTTTCACTGAAAGGGTTATTAAACATTGGAATAGGCTGCCCAGGGAGGTGGTGGATTCGCCATCCCTGGAGGTGTTTAAAAAAAGGGTAGATGTGGTACTTAGGGACATGGTTTAGAAGTGGTTTTTGTCAGGGTAGGTTAATGGTTGGACTTGATAATCTTAAAGGTCCCTTCCAACCTCAGCAATTCTATGATTCTATGATTCTAAGTTACAAACACAAAGATTTGAGTGATTACTTATATCAACTACTGTGTCATCTACGAATACAAGACTACAAGGAGACCTCATGCAAACACACCCTTTCCCAATATATACAAGTACAGTTTCTGGGATTTCATCGGGATGTATCTCAAAGTGACAAACATTCTGGTTGGTGTCAAGACAAATGTCTTGCGCTTTGAGAGTATCACTCTCACAAATGAATCCTTGTTGGTCTCGTGAAATGCATGCTTCAACATCAACAGTTTGCCATTTATTCTCATTTTGTTGTGCCCACACTCTATGCTCTATTGGATAGAGTATGGCTCCATGGTGATTCAACCCCAGCGCAATGATTGGGTATATGGTGTATACCAAAGCATTGCGTATTGTTAAGACAAAAGCTGTGGCTTTGCTCTCAATGGGATCATAGGTGAAATTAACCAGACACCACCAGGACTGAAATTTTTTCTCAAATTGAATTGCGTTATCCCATATTACTTTTTGAATTTCGGTGGGCAAGGTGCCTTCTTCACCTTCCCTTATGATTGTGGCTGTCATAGATTGCATCCACAATTGGGCTTGGATACAACTAAGAGCCAAGGAAACATTCTTCTGGGTTGTACCAAGTGCATCTGTGATCAGCTGATGGTCTTTTTCACCCGTTTCTTCCCACTGAGGCAATATATTCGATAAAAGCCATTGGTGGTTTCCCAATGCTAATAGAGAGGACTGTAGGGGATGTCTTAATTTGTCCAGATCAGTAGTGGTTGTGACTAGTTTGTTGGCAAGTACTTCAGCATCTATACTATTTAAGACTCCCAGGCCTGTTCCTAAGATACCAGTCACATCCCTCTTCAGTCGTTGTGAAGTGGCAAGAGCTCGTCTGCATAACCATGCTGACCATCCTGCATAAGATGTACTCAGGAATGGTAAGCAGGTGGGTTTGATCGCAGAGATTTTAATCTGCATTGACAATTCTACTCGTTTGAGGGAATATGTGGGATTAAACAGTATCTGTTGTTGAGCTGTGTGTTTAATAACATAAGGGCCAATGTTGAAAGTGTAAGGAGTTAGACTAATGGAGGGCTTAGAAGGTACGCCTTTGAGAGTTTGTGGGGGTGTAGGTTCTGGATTCATTTCAGCAAGTTCAGGTGTATTTGAGTCAATCATAAATTCAAATAACAATTCTGTGCCCTTGTAGCCCCAAATACAATACACTACTATAGGTTTGATGAAAGTGAAATTGTGACAGCAATCTGAATTTGGCTCCATAATTTTGTAACAATCAGTGTTGTATTTGTCCGGTTTGGTAGAGTCTACATAGATGGTTTTAATTACAGTTGGCCTGTGGTGAGTAGACCCATTGATAAATCGGCAACCAATGTGTATTCTCTTTCCGAGGGTGGCCTCGATTTTAGCCATTTGAAGTGAATCATTCCATCTCCATTTATCTCTGGAATATACTTCACTTCCTTGTATAACCAGAGTGGAGAGATTTAAACCCCTTTTGTTTTCTGGTGTTCCAGTGCTTGCAGTGTACCGTGACAATGCATTATCCCAAAGCTCAGGTGCTACGTCTATCTTGAATTCAAATAGCAGTGCTATTTCATCCTGTTGCCAATGACAAGTTACAAGAGTGGGTTCCACAAGAGTAAAATTATACCAGCAATCCCACTTGTCGGTGACACAGTGCTTTGTTGTCATTGAGCGTGGGTTCTGAGGGCGAAATATCTCTATTCTCATGGCCTTCTCATGGTTTGAGCCGTTGATCATTCTACATCCTACTTGGATTTCCACCCCTGCCTTACCTTTCAGGACTGGGTACCAACTATTCCAGGTCCACTCATGTAACACCTCATTTTCCTGTAGAACTACAGTGGCCAAACTCAATTCTCCCTTTCTTGTACCTGCCATCGCATTGTGTTTAACAAAGGCTTGAGGCCATGGCCACTCTGGGTCTCTTTGACTACAAACAACAGGGAATAAAAAGGTAAAACTGAATAGCATCAATTCCATCTGCCAATTTGTCATTTTAGAATTTGGGCCTCCAGATAGCCATACATAATAAAAATAGTATTATTGCCAGGATCAATGTCAGGATTCCCTGGAGACACTCAAGGTTAGCATAGGCCAATCTGTCTGTCCACGTACAGTTCATCCAAGGTTCCTGTAAGACACAAAGGAAAAGAAAATCTGCTCGGTCTTTCTTATTCGACCGACGGGGTTAAAAAAAAGATGAGATCCACCGGGTGCTGATCCGGTGTATCTTCCCTGAACAGTCTTTGGCTTCCCATGCATAGGGATTTTTGGGAATAACTAGCACCATTGGTACTGTCCCAATTTGAGGCATTTTCACTAGCACAGGTTGCCCAGGGTGAAATCTTCCTGAGTATTTTCCCGGTTCATTGGGAGCCTTTGGAGAGATAATATTGGCAGATACACAGAAAGCTTTCATTTTAGGACAGCCGTCTCCACTCCATCTGTTATTTAATTGATAGATGGCATCGTCCAATCGCAAATGCCAATCAGGTTCATGAGTTTTTGCAAAATGCTTAACCAATCCATTGGTGCGTTCAACAATGCCATTAGCCTGGTGATAATAGGGAGTATGAAATACCCACCAAATCCCTTCTTCTTTGGCCCAACCTTGTACCACCAAAGCGGTAAAGTGTGAAGCGTTATCACTTTGGATTTCCTCGGGAAGGGGAAGTGTGCTGAACCATCCTTTTAGGCCTTTCACTGTGTTGTCCCCGGTAGCTGATTTGAAACTGCTGGCCATACTGAGGCCGGAGATAATCTCCACTCCTACCAGGACATATCTTTTCCCACCTGATGATCTCAAGGGCCCAATATAATCAATCTGCCATGAATGCCACAACGTTTTCTTGTCCCGAATGTGTAAGGGAGGTGCCTTACTTGGATGATCTTTATTGAGTCGTAGGCGACATTGTGAACAGGCAGTTACTACTTGTTCGCACAGCTTAACCGACACAGGCCACCCCCGGGCTAGACCTTCCTGATACAGGTCAGCATGGCCTGTGTGGCCACGCTTAACATGTAACCATTCAAGTAAGTGTTCCCATTCCTGACCATCATCTACAATGTCAATTTGCTGTAGCCGCGTGAGGCTATCTACCTGCTGGTTGAACTGAGCAGTGATCGAGTTTGAACGATCATGGCCTTTTACCCAACCAATGTGCAATGTTCTCTGTCCTCCTATTTCTAACAGTTGCTTCCAACTGTCCGTCTCCCAAATCGGGACTCTATTCACCTGCCAATCATTGGCTGCCCAGTGACCTATCCATTCAGTGGTTCCTTTAAAAACAGCATATGAGTCAGTGTAAATGTAAGTAGCCCCATGTTGTGCAGCTAGTAGGACAGCTCTGAGTTCCCCTACTTGTGCGCTACCCTCCCCTGTTTCAATCTCCTGTTGCTACTTCCAGTGCTATGGCCTTATATTTCCACTTATTGTTCTCACGGTGAGATGATGCATCAGTAAACCACACTCCTGTAAGATCACTGCCTTCTTTCAGAGGAGGTGCTTCTTGGATCGGAGATGGTCTGTTTGGTGGGGATTGGAACAATAGGGCACCATCTATATCCTTTTGCAGCTTGGATACTTTAACATTGCCTTCAGAGACTGGCATGATTTCATTAATGCCTTCTAGATAAGCATACCACTTTCGAACTGTGGGTTTCTGGGCAATGCCAGCTCGTGGTGTTGTCCCTTTACGGACCACATCTAGGAGGTGGAAAGGTCCCCGAATGATCACACTCTGTTCTCTTCTTATCTGCTCTGCTCGTTGCAACGCTCGCACTAGGGACAGTAAACCCTTCTCAAGGTCTGAATATCTGCTCTCAGTATCATTGAAGGAGTGAGAGCTAAATTCTAATGGTCTTTCTGGTCCTGCTGGTCCCTTCTGCCATAAATTACAATGAGAACCCTGTTTACTGAACCCCCATTCTACGTGGACAGGGTCAGTTGGATGTATAGGACCAAGCTGTTGGAATAACCTTAGCTCCTTTATTAGTAATTCCAGAGCATTAGTATGTTGTTCAGTCCACTCCCAGGATTTTCCCTTTTTGAGCAAACTATAAAGGGGGCAAGCAATGATGGAAAAGCCAGGGATGTGTTTACGCCAGTAACCTAAAGTTCCCAGAACTTGCTGTAACTCCTTCACACTGGATGGATTCTGTCCATGCTCTATTTTTTCCAGGGTATCCTGAGGGACAGAAGCAGCTCCCTTAATCCACCAGATCCCCAGGAATTTAACTTCCTGTGCTGGTCCCTGACACTTTGAGTCTGGAATTTCCAATCCTAAATCAAGTAATGTTTTTCGGATGTTTTCCATCATGTCTTTTACACTTTCTTGGTTCTCTCCCCCTATTAGGATGTCATCAATATATTGGTATACTGTACATCCCTGTGAAACAGGAACCTCTGATAGCACTTTAGCTAAAGCATTATGAGCAATAGTGGGGGAATGTTTGTATCCTTGTGGAAGTCGGTTAAAGGTATATTGGACTCCTTTCCACGTGAATGCAAACCGCGCTTTGTCCTGCTCAAGGAGGGGAATCATAAAAAACATGTCTTTAACATCTAAGGCAGCCATCCAAGGATGGGCAGCTCCTTGTATCATTGTCACAATTTCCGCGATATTTGGAACCACGATGGTCAGGGGTGCAGTGTTGGCATTCAGCTTTCGGTAATCTACTGTGAAACACCATTGCCCGTTTGGTTTCTTTACCGGCCACACCGGTGAATTATAAGGTGAGTGAGTCCCCTTAATGATGTCTCTTTTTTCTAAATCTGATACTCCTGCAAGTGCAGCTGCAGGCAGTGGATACTGCCGGACATTAGTGATTTTAGAGGGAGGTAAAGGTACGGAAGTTTCCAATAGACTCAATTTCACTGTGTCTATTACTTTTTCACATCCTGCAAAACTCCACACAGTTCCATCTGGGAATCTCCACATTCGCCCACGCAGCACGTCAAATCCTAGGAGGTTAGTACGCGAGGCACCCACTAACACTTCCGCCCTGGTCATTCGCTGCTCTCCCGGCAACCAGAGGTTAATTTTTGCAATGGGGCATGTTTTTACCACACCATCAATTCCTGCAAAGTTGACTCTGCGTCTGGTGGGATTTATACCTAGAAGTTGTGCTGTTTTGTTAGTGATTGCAGACATTTGGGCTCCGGTATCAATAATAAAGTTTACTGACATCCTCCAGGGTCCGATAGGAATGGCGATAATAGGTTCGGAATCTTTATGAGAGAACCATTGAATAGCTAGTACCCGCCGGACAGGGTGGCTCACTGCTCTCCCCGGGGATAGGAGTTTTTTGACTGGGACTCTGACAAATCAATCAAATTACGCTCCGGTGCAGAAGGCACAATTTTCTCATGGCTTGGGGATTCTCTGGTTAGACTTTTCTCCCCAGCCGCATTATTCTTTCTAGTTAGAGATTGGACCAGGGTACGGAGATCTCCCGTAGGGACACCATGCAAGAATTGTCGAGGTACCCCTAATTGTAGGGCTTTACGCCACAACTCGTTCCGGTCCTTATCAGGCTTAAACCTTTCCACCGGTTTGGGGTTTTGAGTGTGAGTTCGGACTTGGCAAACCCTTCGGGGGTGTTCGGAGGATTTTTCACTAGTTAGGCTGGCCCAGCCCATGCGGCGCCCATATTGGTCTATTTCCTGTACATATTCATTCCAGGTGGGCATGTAGCGATGCTGGCCCCAACCATGAGCATCCCAAGCCTCTCGTATGCGATCTTGAGTGTGGAGAGCGAATGGTTTCAGGCAATCGGGAAGACCACGGATGAGAGGGGCTAATCGATCGGGGTCGATAGCGGCTGACATTGGGGATTTCCGAAATTCCTCTCTGTCATACATGGCTTGCAGACAAGCTGCTTTCCGTATCGCCGCAAACAGTTCAGAGTAGCCTGTAGCTCTAATCTCTAATGGCTCTCCCCTCTCTCGCGGATCCATACCACTTGCCCAAAAGGCTGCTCGAGCGGTTAGGGAATAATTATGATCCCCGTCCATTGTAGTTAAAAACACTCCTGGTCCCCAAGAGTCTCCTGCTTCTTCCTCACTCAACATAATTCTATCTCCTCCTTCAGAAGAAACTCGCCACACATACTCAACAGCCGATTCTTCTGGCCGCCTCGAATATTTTTCCTTTATTTTCGCTAACTCTGTTGGTGTCCACGGAATAGTACGCACAGTGTTGCGGACTTCCTCATCATCCTCATCAACTGTGGTTTCAGTTTTAATCAGAGGTTGTAAAGGAAAGACTCGAGATTTCACAGTAAAAGTCCTTCCCTCCTCATCTTCTTCCTCATCTTCACTATTAGACCAAAAATCTCTGGTCTGGGTTCCGGAATTTGGATAACACATTAATTTACGAATCTGTTGGACCTGGGTCGAGGGCTGCATTTTATCTAAGAGCCCAGTCACCCTTTCCAATAACATTTTAAGTTGGTGATTTTCACCTTTAAATTGGAGATTTTCACTCCCAAGTCGAGCATTACGGTTTCCTAAACATTCATTCTCACTCACAAGCTTATCAACTTGAGTTCTTAATTTTTCTCCTGTCTCCTTTTGAAAGGCTAGTGATGACTTCAACACCTCATTCTCCGATTTCAGGGTTGCATATTCTACAGCTGAAATCAGATTAGGAGCAGGGGTTTCCCTAGCTTCTAGTTGTGCATGGGATAAACAGGCGCCTAACACCGCACAGATCACACCTTTGCCTTTTCCCACTCTGAGCTTTTGTGAAGCCCAACACTCTTCAATACGTTCCACCACTTTCTCTTCATCCTTCCAAAGTTTTTGGGCCCACTCCTTCCCAGCCTGGGAAGGGGCACAATCATATCTTTGCAGCAGTTTATCCATGGCAATCCTGCCGACTACGGCAAATTTCTGTTGCGAGAAAGGGGCAAAGTGGTTTTGGCAGAAAATAAACCCCCTTGCGTTCTAACACTCCTCACCGAGGTGGGAGGCTAGGTGCGTCTAGTTGTAAATTCTGAGTGATGCCCAATTCAGCACTATCAGTCCAATCGCGTTTAATATCTATTAAACTGTTACGATTCCAGATACACTAATAGTGGACTGCACCTTCAGTCTAGTCGTGCTCATGAACTAGCACGGCCACTCTCGAGTCTTTGGTCGCTTTCAGTGAGAAACCGAAACGACTAGCTACTTAAAAAAAAAGTGCAGTTTATTTAAACAACAGATATATAGGTTCTTAGGATTGCCGGTGATAACTACACTGTCTGCAAAGCACGTGCAAATGAAAGTATTGTTACATATACAAAACGCGTGACAAAGTTATAAACGATACAGCCTGGCTCTAAATGTAGGAAAGAGAGTCTCTAGAGAAATTTCTAAGTTTCCTGAGGAAGCACTCAGTATAATCTAAGTCTTACCCAAAGGCGTCCCTATTGGGGGGAAGAGAGGCTCAGCCCGTCGACTGCTCCCAGACGTCAGTGATGGAATTCTTTGCGATGGTGTCTTCCCTGGGTATCCCCCCTCTCTCGGGCTATTTTTATACTATTTGTTATCTTCCAGGTGGAGTTTGAGTGACTTTAGTCATACATACTTTTATCACGATTGGTGTAAATTTCTCTCGCTTCACAATTAAAGGTATAGTTGACGAGAAATTCAGGGCGCAGACTCAAGAAGGAGTGGTCGCACCTTGGAGGCGGGTAGCCTTCGGGATGGAGGTGTGTTTTGGTGTTATAATGACATTAGAATGAGCAGAGTTCGCACAAAGGACAGCATTTCATCAAAATTTGACAAAATGTTGGCTCCGAGTATCGAGCGGGCAGCTAATTGGCAGCTTATCTGTTTCATGGTATCATCCCATTCCCGTATCTGCTATACATCATAAGGTAAAGCCACGGAATAATTGCATCCCATCCTGTACCTCATGTAGCTTATCAGGGAACCACAGATGTTGTGTCCTTCATGCCAGCTGCGGCTATTTTCTACCTCAGAAGCCTCTTGATTTTATACTTTTCCTTAATGTGTGAACGATGCTGTACTTCTGTATTTTTATCCAATTTAGTATTTATTCCACAATGATTCTATGAATATTCATGTATTATTTACTGCCTGATGTGGACGCTTGGCGGTGTAGAATGTAGAGTACACAGTTTGAACCATTAAGCCAAAGAAATACAAATTGTTCTGGCATTGAGTTGCCATGTCTATCTGAGCCATAAATAAAGGAGTTAACATGCAGGAAGGCTACAAAATCCTCGTGTGTGGTAGGAAGCATCTGTTGCATGTGGATGTCTGTACCTTAATACTTTTTTCTAACTTTGAGTGTAAATGTTTTGGACCAAATATTTACAGTTGTGATACTACAAAAATATTTGCAAAGATCTTAACGTGCAGAGTCCAGTAGCATCATGTCGTTCCCTGTCCAGTGATTATTTCATCGATCATGGACAACTATCTACATTTTAGGTGCCTCATGGAGAAATTTTCTTAAATAAATGATCATATTTCACAGATAGTGAAAAGAGGTAGATGCTTCCACGTGCATGTGATCTCCCTCTGGAAAGCTTTCCAGGCCGAATAGGAAACATTGGCATTTTAGAATGACTGCTTCATTAGACCCTTAAAAATCAGGAAAAAGTTACTTACTTT
This sequence comes from Larus michahellis, assembly GCF_964199755.1. Taxonomy (NCBI): domain Eukaryota; kingdom Metazoa; phylum Chordata; class Aves; order Charadriiformes; family Laridae; genus Larus; species Larus michahellis. The sequence continues at coordinate 22,352,848 of NC_133929.1, read as the reverse complement.
GAAAGCAGTGAATCATACCTGCAACTTTTGTTTTTATTTTTCTCACAAAGATTGACAAGGCTGTCTAATCATAACAGTCATTTGATGGCCCTACATAATTTCAGTTTTGACAAAGAACAGAAATTATGAATATAGAAGCAGCATGTGGCAGAACAGGCACATGCTTAGAGCTGCCGTTATCTCTCTCAGAGCAAGGTTATATCTACACAATACACAAACCTGAATTCAGTTCAAGGTAGCTACTCTAATGAGTAGACACATTGCAAAACTGCTCAGCTCGGTAAATACTAACCTGTGGTTAGTCTAATACTGAGCTCTGCAGTACCACACTTTCTTTAAAGCAAGTGCAGGGCTGATTCAGGTATATCTGTACTGAACTACAGCTACAGTGCTAGCATATCCCCATGCTGCGTGTCAGGCTGTGAAACTAACATTTCCACACTGCACAAAAGATAGCTTGACCCATCTTTCAAATTTGTCTTTCTACAGGTAGGCATCTACGTTTATGCATGTAAGAAGTATTTAAAACTTGCCTTGTTGTACGTAAGCAATTGGAAGGAAAGTTAATTACTCATAAAAATGCTGAGTTTCATTTTAACAGCATGTTAATCTGGCTTATGGATTTGTTTAATGTGTCTCATTCTGTCCCCTGCCATTTTTCCTGACAGACTTTTTGCAGTGGCCACAAATCAGCAAGTGCAGATCACCTGAACTGGAGACATTTTCATGTTATTGGACTGATGGAAATTTTTATAACCTCACTGCTCCAGGAACAATACAACTATTGTACATGAAAAGGTAATTATATGGAAACAACAAAAGAAAGAGAAAAAGAGAGCGAAGTGATATGCTTTGATATGCACTGAAATATATTACCTAACCCGGTCTCCTGCTTAACACAAACCATAGTGTCTGTCGTGGTTTGGGCTGGGCTGGCCACTAAACAAATGACAGATGCTCACAGTATCTAACCGTGTATACCTTTATCAAGTCCTGACTCTGGCAGAGCTCCAGCATTTCCTTTGGAAAAGCGTCTGGTCTCATCAGCTAAGCTTAGTGGCAGAAATGCTTCTTAATTTATGTAGTGTCTGCCTTTTTACTTCTTAAGCACCCACTCCAGTATTGAAGGCTGCACTTGGCATAATTGGTTTAGCTTAATCCTCCTTCTGTACAGTTTGAATGGCTTTTAGTAACAAAAGGCATTTACGGTGTATTTTTAACAATCCAAGACTGTAATTTTTGAAAAGATCCCTATTTGCTTTATATTTGGACTGAGAAAGAATATTGAGATAAAGAACAGCAGATCTGTTTTTCTGAAGTGACTTCAGACATACTGAATAAATGTCTGTCACTTTTCCTGTAGAATATTTCTAATAATCTGGTTGTTCCCATTTTGCTTTACTGAAGACTTCTTTGGTTTTGGACCTGCTGCATAGTTTCAGCTTGGCTGTATGAAAATGACCCCACACAAGTAGCAGTGTTTCTCGGTCTGAGATTTCATGCCACTCTTTATAACTGCTGCTTTGTCTTTTTTAAGAGATGAAATGAAATATATGAATGTGATATTTCCTGCTGCAATTATTTTATTTACAAAGAATTTATTTATGAAATAAATAATTTTCAGAACGGAAAAACATAAGGGGTTTCTTGCTAGTAGTTCCAAGCCTGTGTTTTAGAAGTTCTGTATCCCAAGGAATTTAGCCCATCCTCACTCACTGCGCTGTATTTCTCTTCCATTCTTTCACATCCTGCAGTCCTGTGTTGGTTTGTGTCAGGGATCCTGCAGCATTCACCCTCAGGCACTTTCCGGTGTGAGCAATGAATGCTCCAGTGCCTACACCCCAATTCAGCTCCCCAGGGCAATGCACTCCCCTGTCCTTGGCTTTCCAGGTGGTGCAGTACTTAGCTGCCTTAAGGACTGGCTTTCACTGTTTCAGATCTCATTATGTAGATGGACATCTTCTTGCAATTTAATTTTGCCGGAACAACAGTTGCTAAAATGCATACCAAATTTACCTAAGTCTGCGCTTGCTGGTAGTCATTAGCACCTACCAGCATGACACATTTGCCGTGGTTTAGGCCAAATTGGCCAATGGCTGGCGACAGATGCTCCCCCCCAGCCTCTCGTACTCAGAGAGGAGGAGGAGAGATGAAGAGAGATTTACGAGTTTAGAAGAAACTAAACTACTTTAATGAAATATTAATAATAAAATAAAAAGGAAAACAATGAAATAGATACAGTATATACAAAACCGTATTAAGCTCCCAGGATGACATCACCGGCAGGCACTGGGGAAGTCCCAGGCTGGACTCAGCCACGGGTGGGAACCAGGTTCCAGAGTTGGAGTCAGGAACACACGGATCAGGATCAAAGGCAGATGAACAGACAGGGTCCTCCTCAGACATCAGCCACTGAAGGAAGAGAGCTGACCCTTTGATCCCTCAGCTTTTATACTGAGCATGGGGCAGATGGGATGGAATTCCCCTGTTGGTCAATTTTGGGTCACCTGTCCTGTCCGCTCCTCCCCATAGGTGAGACCCCTCTACACCCCTCCGCTTCCAACCCTCCAATGGGGCAAATAACGAAATTAGCTGACCTTGGTTGTTATAGCAATAAGCATAAGCAAGAGCCTTTCTACATATCGTTCCTTGGCACAAACTGTCTTATCACTCTGAACGAACCGTTTTCGACACAACATGCTGTTAATTTCAGAGAGTTAGAAGAGGCCTACCTAAGAAATAAAATTACTGGACAGAAAGTTGCTTCTGTTTTACCTCAAACCAGGACACATGTTCTATCTGACTGTTCTTTTGGAAGCACCATCCAAAGCACAGAAATGCCACTACCAGTACACGAGAACCTAAATACATGTATTCAGGTTGCTTGGATAGTCGTTTGGCTTCATTCTAATTCACAATAAATATTGACATGTATTTCTCACTTCCATAGAAGTTACGACTTATCAACAACATGCCTTGTAACATCTATAATTTATACCTTGTAAGATCTATAAATATCTCTTTCATATATATTTCATTTTTGTTGTCATTCTAGGAATGATGAAGACTGGAAAGAATGCCCTGATTATATCACTGCGGGAGAAAATAGCTGTTATTTCAACACGTCCTACACCTCTGTTTGGATACCGTATTGTGTTAAGCTTGCCAATAAAGATGAAGTATTTGATGAAAAATGTTTCAGTGTTGATGAAATAGGTATGCTTCCATTATGCATTTTACCTATATATTTTATACCACAATAGGTGTGATTCTATAAGCTTTCATATTATTCATGCTGTATTTAAATTCTCCCTCTCAGAAAGGCTAGTTTCTAAAAAATACAATATATAGGAAAGGATTTGGTTTTGTAACATATGTAATGTGATCCAGACCAGAAAATATTGCCCAGGTTGGAAGAAAGCTAAAAGGATAAAAGCAAATGCATGGTTTCTCTTTATGAATACCGGTGGTCTCAAATATCTGCAGATGAGTTTGTCTTTGCTGTCACTCTGAGACCTTTCTAATGGATGTTACATCCCCTTGTTCAGTGTGAACACGAATGGCATTAAAATTTTGATTCTGCAAAGTTCTGGAACCAAATAGGTTTTTATTCCTGAATCAACACTAATCTGCAGAATCAAGATGTTTAGCATTTCTAAGCTACAATTTATATTTATTGTGATATGAATTGTGACATGAATTGTGACTGGGATTTTCCAGACGTTATTGCTTGTTCAGAGCAATGATGTATGTATATGCAATTAACACTTATTTCCTGCAAGTGACTAGAATACCCACTGTTCCCTTTTCTTCAGCTGAGCAAAAATAGAATCATTTTTCATATACCGTAGTTTTTCAATGTATTTCCACATTATTTCTGAAGTAGTTATTAACTATTTTTCTTTCGGTGTTACTACAATTATTATTTTTATTTATAGTGGGAAGTCTAAATTTAAGTTTTGACGGAGAACTGTTTATGTCTAAGTGTTTTATAAGCTGCTATTGGAAAATGTAGTGTAATAGCTAACTCATTCTTAGTCTTCTTCATTCAGGTAAGATTTATGCAAAGCATGTCTACCGCCAATGGCAGAGTGCCTTCTTGTTATCAAACTTGTAGTGACTTTGTCATTGATTCATGGGTTTTAGATTTTAATCAGCAAATGTGTGGTTAATATGCCTTTTTAGTTCTGAAATCATTTAACAGTGTGTAGTAAGAATGGTCATTTCACATTGAAAACTGGCTGTTTTATTCCAAATACTCTGTTTAAACAGTACTACCTGATCCCCCTGTCCACCTTAACTGGACTCTGCTAAATACTAGTCAGACTGGGATCCATGGGGATATCCAAGTAAGATGGGATCCACCACCAACAGCAGATGTTCAGAAGGGATGGATTACTCTGGAGTATGAATTGCAGTACAAAGAAGTTAATGAGACAAAATGGAAGGAGGTACGAAGCAAATATTTATTATACAATACTCATAGTACAATGCAGGCTTGTTCTGTCTCTAACACTTTTGTACTGTTATAAAAAGCAACAGGTTTGTAATTGCTAACTAAAAGATTTAGTCTCTTAAGTCTTAAACAATATGCCCATATTCTTCTGAAGTTTTTTGGCAAACATTGTAACTTTATGTGTCAAGATAGATGGCACACAGAATAATAATAAGAGACCCTGAAATCCCTGTGTTAGATTTGGAAGTATAGCAATAGTCACATATATCGAATTTTTTTCAAGAATAAGGTATTTCTCTACTGTTTTTCTAAACCTCGGCTATTTGAAACAGTGCATGGTATTTTTAGTAGTTGGAACAGGAATATTATGGTTGGAAAATGTCACTGCGTCAGTCCAGATATGCTTTGATATGCACTGAAATATATTACCTAACCCGGTCTCCTGCTTAACACAAACCATAGCGTCTGTCGTGGTTTGGGCTGGGCTGGCCACTTGAGATATTTGATGATTCTACCACACCGCCCAAATTGCAGAATGCAAAGGCAGGGGCTATGAGAATGAAGAAGCTCCCACTGTAGGAGAAGATCGGGTTCGGGACCATCTGAGGAACCTGAAGGTGCATAAGTCCATGGGACCTGATGAAATCCATCCGCGGGTCCTGAGGGAGCTGGTGGATGAAGTCGCTAAGCCCCTTTCCATTATATTTGAGAAGTCATGTCAGTCTGGTAAAGCTCCCGCTGACTGGAAAAGGGGAAACATAACCCCCATTTTCAAAAAGGGAAAAAAGGAAGACCCAGGGAACTACAAGACAGTCACTCTCACCTCTGTGCCTGGCAAGATCATGGAGCAGATCCTCCTGGAATCTCTGCTAAGGCACATGGAAAATAAGGAGGTGATTGGTGACAGCCAACATGGCTTCACTAAAGGCAAGTCATGCCTGACAAATTTGGTGGCCTTCTATGATGTTGCCACAGCATTGGTAGATAAGGGGAGAGCAACCGACATCATTTACCTGGACTTCTGCAAAGTGTTTGACACTGTCCCACACGACATCCTGGTCTCTAAATTGGAGGGGCATGGATTTGACGGATGGACCACTTGGTGGATAAGGAACCGTCTAGATGGCTGCACTCAAAGGGTTGCGGTCAATGGCTCAATGTCCACGTGGAAACCAGTGACGAGTGGCGTTCCTCAGGGGTCAGTACTGGGACCAGTGCTGGTTAACATCTTTGTCGGAGACACGGATGGTGGGATTGAGTGCACCCTCAGCAAGTTTGCCGATGACACCAAGCTGTGTGGCACGGTTGACACACTGGAAGGAAGGGATGCCATCCAGAGGGACCTGGACAGGCTTGAGAGGTGGGCCTGTGCAAACCTCATGAAGTTCAACCAGGCCAAGCGCAAGGTCCTGCACCTGGGTCAGGGCAATCCCAGGCACAAATACAGGCTGGGCGGAGAATGGCTTGAGAGCAGCCCTGAGGAGAAGGACTTGGGGGTGTTGGTGGATGAGAAGCTCAACATGAGCCTGCAATGTGCACTTGTAGCCCAGAAAGCCAACTGCATCCTCGGCTGCATCAAAAGAAGCATGGCCAGCAGGTCAAGGGAGGCTATTCTGCCCCTCTACTCCACTCTGGTGAGACCCCACCTGGAGTATTGCATCCAGCTCTGGAGTCCTCAGCACAAGAAGGACATGGACCTGTTGGAGAGGGTCCAGAGGAGGGCCACAAAGATGATCAGAGGGCTGGAGCACCTCTCCTATGAGGACAGGCTGAGAGAGTTGGGGTTGTTCAGCCTGGAGAAGAGGAGGCTCCGAGGAGACCTTACAGCAGCCTTCCAGTACCTGAAGGGGGCTTACAGGAAGGATGGGGAGGGACTCTTTATCAGGGAGTGTAATGATAGGATGAGGGGTAACAGTTTCAAACTGAAGGAGGGGAGATTTAGATTGGATATTAGGAAGAAATACTTTACTGTGAGGGTGGTGAGGCACTGGAACAGGTTGCCCAGAGAAGTTGTGGAGGCCCCATCCCTGGAAGGCTTCAAGGCCAGGTTGGATGGTGCTTTGAGCAGCCTGGTCTAGTGGGAGGTGTCCCTGTCCATGTCAGGGGGTGTTGGAACTAGATGATCTTTAAGGTCCCTTCCAACCCAAACCATTCTACGATTCTATGATTCTATGACCTCAGTTTCTTCCACAATGTTTTTCCCAGTCTCTGTCTTTTTCTTCATTATAGTCAAGTGTCATTAATCACCAGCAGAAGGAACAGCATGGTTACAGGACACAGAGTCTGACATCAGCTCTAATTACAAAGCAGCAGTTACCTCTTTGAAGATACAATAGAAGTCTTGTTCAGTTTTGGGGATGTTGATTTGAGTCTTGACAATTTAGTAGCCAGTTGTAAAAAGGCTCTAGGGACCATGTACAAACTGAGATTTTCTGAAGTCAATAGCTTGACTGAATTTGAAATGACCACATTTTCAGAGAGAAGGTGAGACAAATAGTTGATAGAGGCTAGGTCTCCTCCATTGACAGCTGAAAAGTTCCTACTTTAAAGAATAAATTTTTTAACAATAATGGCCATTCACATGACAGGAGGACAAACACATGAAAACTAATGACAAAGGACATTTTAGGAAAACACCTTTTGTCATAGCCCATAATGGATTTTTTTCTTCATGTTCATTTTTACTACCTTTAGGTATGCAATTCAATTACTGTAAGCTTATTATTTTAAGTACTTACTGTTAGTTTTCATACCTTCATACACTTTTTATCAATTTATAATACTCACTGTATGTAAAACTTAAATTTGAAATAGCCTTAAAATCTGCATTTAGACAGCTTTTGTAAGCTATCCAAATGGATTTACAAAAGGGAGATGTTTTAAGATAGGAAAGAATTTAATAAATTTAATTAAATGCTAAGAAATTAAACATTTAGGACCTGGAAGCATGTCTTCATCACTGATATTTTCAACAGCCTTGAAGAACTAAAACATTGCAGCAGACAATCCTCATTTAACATAGAAAAGTAATTTCTTTTGCTTTTAAATTTCCTTTATTAAAACATTTAGTTGTAGATAGTGTTGTATAGCAAAGTTCCTCAGTGCTGCAGTCTTCCTCCCTTTATAGATTGCTGAGTTAAACGGAGATTTCCAGAGAGTTTGATATACAGCACCATTAAAATTCTAGCACAGAAACAAAGGCTTCTCAGACTCCACAGAAGTCACTCATATTACTCTGAGATATAGTCAATAAAAACACTTTCCAAAGTTGTTATTACAAGACATATTAATAAGAATCAGCCAATACCACTTAGAAGAAACTTTCACTTGAAAAGCTTATTAAAATGACACAAAATATTTATACTTAGCAGTTTCAACATTTTTTTACTTCTTCCCTTAACTTTTCTATCTCTGAGAAGTTATCCAAAAGTTCATCAAGGTTCACCATACTGATTTTCTTCATAGTTTCTTCATGGCTGCGATTCATTTATTTCTGGAACATTTCATCCAGTGATCACTGTATATATGAAAAATAGATCCATTAATTTATATATTTCTCATTCACATTATGTCAACAGTTTTCATATACACAAATGCAAGCAGAACACAGACCACTTTTTTTTTTTTTAAATTAAAACTACTTTTGCATGTTAAGCTAAACTTCAACCAACCTAAGATCTTACATTTCTAGGAAATGCAGTGAATGTCATAAAGCCCAAGCCAAATCTATCAAAATTTTAGATGATATCATTAAATTTGGAATTTTTTGTCGCAATTAAAAAATAAACCTGAATCCATTTCCCTAGATACAATGATGCAATTTTACCTAAATATATAAGTGCTCTGCACATAGGATGCTTTTTAAAACATATGACCAACTTCTCTTTATATATGCTGCTAAAACAGATTGGTCGTCTTATTCAGTCAGTTGAAACAGTTGCTTATCCTCCACTGTGCGTATTTTAGAGGCAATGGACGAATTTTTAAGTTGGATTAACTTAAAAAATGTAACTTAGGTAAATGAGATTTTACCAGGTACGCATTAATGCAGGATGTAGACCTTTTACCTGTGTACATGCTTTAATTCTTAACTACTCAGGCTTCAAGTTACTTAAATATTTTCTTATAAACAATATGCATTTATATTAGTGACGAGACACTGCAGCACATAAACAGCATATGAGTAAAAAGACAGTATTTTGAAAAGCACCCATATAATTCTAGATTATTAACACAATTCCTAGTTTTAGTAGAAATTCTACTTACAGAATCTTCAACATACGTTTGCAAGATGGATCTGAAAGACACGATATTAATGTTTCTAAAAATATTTAAACTACCTCTGAACATCAGGTTCCATCAAACAATAATTCCAATACCAGATAAAGCATGCATTCCAGAAAAAAATCGTCACTTCTATGTAGTAATGTATGAACTGTCTTTTTACAAATAGTAAAAAATTGGAACAAGAAAGATAAACCAGAAGTTAGAATGTGTGCACTACCCAGAAACTGAAAGGGTTTTCAGATAGAAGTACTTACAGTAAGGTTATGCAGAAATAGTAAATGAAATAAATGCAAGTAAATGAAATGCAGAAACAGTAAATGAATAACTACTGAGCAGGCACCAAAATTACATAACTGAATTGTTTTCTCAGTCATTCGATATTTACAAGCCCTTATGTACACGTGACTTCTTTAGCAAAGCAGTAAGACGCCAGAGGAGGTTTAGATTGGATATTAGGAAAAATTTCTTCAGTGAAAGGGTTATCAAACATTGTAACAGGCCGCCCAGGGAAGTGGTGGAATCGCCATCCCTGGAGGTATTTAAAAGATGGGAAGATGTGGTGCTTAGGGACATGGTTTAGTGGTGGTTTTGTCAGTGTTAGGTTGATGGTTGGACTGGATGATCTTAAAGGTCCCTTCCAACCTAGACGATTCTATGATACTGTGATAAAGATATTAGTTCTGTGTGTTTAATACACATTTTTTTCTCGTATTCATGGTTTCCTCAGAGAGGCTAAACCTAATTAACTTATTTTTTTATCAACAATTTTTAAGGATATATGTAACATTAAAGATGTAATGCTTCTAGGTTAAATTACTGATCTTTTCTTCTAAGTTAGCAATCTTAATGCTAAGTAATGTATTACAGTTATTTAGGACACTCAATTTTTTAAAACAATAACATATTCCATTAGTTGATAATCTAAGCATACACTGTGAATGCCAAGCCCTGATCTTTCCAGTTCTTACCAGGGGCAGTGTTTTATCTGTTCACAATCACCGTTCATTTTCATCATTCTCTTAAAACTAGGTTTTACCATGTGAATTTTGACTGAGGAAGGGAGTTCAGGGAGCTGCTATGTTGTGCTGGTTTGTTTGTGTGTTTCTCTGTTCCATGGCATCATTTGTTCTTTTAGAAGACAGGATGTGCTCAGCACTTGGCAGCACTAGGCAACAGTGCCACTGGGAATAAAACTCCTGCTGAATTGAAACAGTAAATTAAAAATAGTATGTTGCATTATCAATGATGTATTTTTCCAGCAGGAAAACTCATCGCTTTTATTTTTCCGTATATTATTATAATATATGTTATGTCTTCCAAAAGCATTTTTGTCAAGCCTCCCACCCTTATTTTGAACTATGATTTTTGTTTCACTTGAGGGGTTTCGTGGTTTAATGCAGCCAGCAACTAGGACTATGCAGCCGCTTGCTCAGTCACCCCAGTTGCGATGGGGGAGAGAATCAGAAGAGGAAAAGTGAGAAAAAAATTGTGAGTTGAGATAAAGACAGTTCAATAGGTAGAGCAAAAGCAAGCAAAGCAAAACAAGGAATTCATTCACTACTTCCCATCGTCAGGCAGCTGTTCAGCCATCTCCAGGAAAGCAGGGCTCCACCATGCCTAATGGTTACTAGGGAAGACAAACGCCATCACTCCGAACATCCCCCCTTCCTTCTTCTCCCCCCCAGCTTTATATACTGAGCATGATCTCATATGGTATGGAATTGGAATATCCCTTTGGTCACTAGGGGTCAGCTGTCATGTCTGTGTCTCCTCCCAACATCTTGTTGCACTACCAGCCTACTCACTGGTGGGGCAGCGTGAGGAGCAGAAAAGGCCTTGACTCCTTAGCAACAGCCAAAAACATCAGTGTTTTACCAACGCTATTTTCATCCCAAATCCAAAACACAGCACTATACCAGCTGCCAGGAAGAAAGTCAGCTCTATCCCAGCTGAAACCATGACAAGGGGAAAATTAAAGATTTAAAATATATTTTTTACTGTCATAAAACTGACGCATTTATTTAATCTCTTTTTAACCTCTTGTCCTCCATTCTCTCTCAGTATCCTTTTTTAAGTGTTGTAGCTGATGATCTGATTTTTTAATTTAAGGTTTCATTTTTCCTTCATGTAACAGTGAAGCCTGTATTTATAACCAGTAATTTTAAAAATAATGGCTTAGCATTAGTGTTTACAGTATGTATCAAAATAAAAGTTTCATTATTTGTGAAAGGACATTGGTAGGCAGTAAATTTCTGATGTTGCTTATATGAATTCCATATTCTTGTAATCTCAACAGGAGCGTTCTGTGAAGCAGGATGAATTAAAAATAAGGAAGATAAACACTAGGTAAATTGGAAATGAAATCTCCTAAAATGTGTCATTCCGTGACTCTGTAAAAACCTGGATTTTGTAATCTCCAGAAGGAGTCATTAGGGTCAGATGTAAAAATCACACAATCTTCTGTGTTAGCTGTACCACATGCTTGTCTTAAAATGGCTTTGGTTTGCCTTCTGAAATAACTTTCTAAGTGACTATGAATGGAAAACCAGCTCACTGTATCATGCTGTCTACAAGTCTTTGTCTGGAATAGCCTGTGTTCATCTGCAGCGTAACTTTTAATAAAATATTTAGCCATATGGTATTGAAGGTAGACAGCATGTTCCAGCACTTTGTTGCATAGACAGACTGGTATGTGCTGTTTCCAAGAGGAAAAAAGCCCCTCATATGTCATTAGAGTCTAAGACAACTTTGCAGTCATTTAGCTTGTCAGAACAATATTTTTGTTTTAAAAGTCTCAACCATCACCCAAGCAGGAGTGAAAACATTAATTTGTAGCACTGCTTATTTGTTCTTTGACACAGATGCTCATTTATGTTGACTCTGTTTAAATTCTCTCAAGCATATACAGACATACCCATGCCCAAAGAGAAAACACATATCTAGACTAAATAATTAATCCAAAAGTTTAATCTATGCTACAGGGAAGAAAGTGTCTATCTGCACACAGGCAGATTCAGATATTCTTATGCCCTGAGTGTAATTTAAATGTAGTTCTTCAGTAGTCAAGGATTCTTCATTAGAATGTATCAATGTGATCCACTTTGAGTCAGTTTCCGGGAGAACATAATTATGCAAAAATATATTGTTGATTTTGAAGATTTGCTTCTGTAAAACTTGAAGTCACTGGAATAATTACTTTTCTTCTCAAAAGATTTTCACTTTATGAATTACCATTTACTATTTATACTGCAACCATGTCAGCATTCCAACCATGCCAAAGCTCTGTCCTGCAAGCCACCGTGCAAGCCTACAAAAAACAGTCTTTGCTTAGAAGCATTTAACAGATAGATATTCAGTTTAAATAGGATATGACAAAGACGACTGATGAACCTTAGGGACGAAGAACAATAGAGAAAGAAAGATGAAATAAAGAAGAGAAGTAATTCTATTGCTTCCAGTGGCTTCCTAAGTAACCTAGTCTGTATTCCTTTGCTTTCTCATTTACATCAGATTGATCTTTCTGTTGACATACTGACGAGTGAAACTGTTATAATTTTAAGCACATTTATAACAATTATACTCTTATAACTATTTATTTGTAATTCTGGATCTCTTACACTTTTAAAGTAATGCTAAGCTTCTCCTGACCTAGTTTTCGTACACTCCTTAAAAAAAATCAGGGTGGTAGTGAGTTTATGAACCAAAAAAATGTGTGTGTATGTGTCAGATTGACAAGAAGCATATTTTCTTAAATACATCTAACACACCATAAGAACATATTGCTTTGTTAGGGACCACATTTTCCAATAATCTTATCTAATTGATCTTATCCAAAGCAGTCCATTTGGACAGTATTTTGTTTGCTTTCATTTGTTTCTTAATCTTTCCTCCACTATTAGCCCTTCTTCTATGGAAGTTAAACAGTTGGGGGTAGTCTTGTGAGAAAGGAATGCTTGTGTCTAAAGCACCATTTACTACACTATGGAAGCAGGAAGACAACTTGTAAAGACATATATGCTTCTATTTTCTTGCATTTCTGTTTGTGACAGTGCTCAACTATCAGTGACGAGCTAAAAGCATACAGCTTGCTTCTAGTCATTTAATACATTCCTCAATGAAGTAAATTCAAAAGGTTGTTATAATTGATTGATTGGTGATTGGTAGAAATCAGCTAATTAATACTAATCACATTCCAAATACTAATCACATTCCAGAAAGGAAGTGACACAATTTTGCTATTATTTACACTATAAAAGCAACAGACTTTGTGTCCCTAGAGTTTTTCATAAAATAGGTTATTCTTTGGCTTGTCTGTTCTTGTAGTCTGAGTACTACTACAAATTGTATGAACCAAACCTGAGCAAAAGTTTGCATTTTTAAATTCTGTAGGTTTACAAATCTAATTGCAGTTAACACAGGTCCTTGCCCAGAGTTGCACATTCTTCCATCGGTAGTTTGGCTCAGAAAATTTCACTTAGAAGTTTTCATGGCATTTCAAGGCACTAGCAAATCTTCCTGATTCTATCCAAAAAATATGCCATGACAAAGAAAGAATTCTAACATATAGGAAAAAACTTATCTTAAAGAATCCCACACAGCTAGGCCACAGATAGAGGACAGGGTGCTCATAACAATCTTAACATCTCTGGGTAACAAGCATACGGCACTCAGACTGCTCTCTTAAAATGCAGGTTTGACTTTTTTATAAGCCTTTAGGTATCAATCATATAAATAACCAAATAAAGCTTTGTTCTTGCTCCAGTACCATCAATAATTCCAGCATGCCTTGAGAATAGTTCTTCTCAGGAGAGCAAAGTTTTGAAGTTCAGTGTTTCTTCTTTCAGAAAACAGATAAGGAATTGCTGAATACTATACTTGCCTCAAGAAAAATAGTACTATAGACTATGTTGTACTGCAGCTGTATATATTGTATGTTATTGCGCCTTTCAGCTTAAAAGCACAAACATAGCATAATTCCCTGAGACACTATCAGTTAGAGCACAAAAGAGAATTTTTTGAACAAAATCTTCGTCTGGGATGAGACAATTGCAAAACTCCGAACAGCAGCATTGGAGCAGCAATTTCACTCTGCATTCTTTGCTACAAATGTCTTCTGTAATGAGTGTTAAAGCAGTAAAGAGATAGATGTCCAGTTATACTGTTATTACTAGTTTTATACACAAAGGATAATCTTTGCTTAACTATATCATAATGATTTGTACATATAACTGATACAAAAACTGATATAAAAATGAATTTATAGTCCTTAAATTGTATTAAGTCTTCCCCTTACTGAGACTCGTTTGTAAATTTTTTAGAGGTTTTGGGGATGAACTTGTTTTATTTTTCATGTATATCATTCATTTTTTTCAATCCATTTACTAATTGAAAATAGATAACTTATGAATTGAAAGAGGACTAAAACATAAATTAGTAAATTGTTATAACAATAAGTCATAGTGATAAGAGGATCAAAATTATTTTCTCAGAAACTTCCTAAAAACAATAAAATCCCCACCATCACATAGTGGCTGTTCATGAGACAGAGCCAAATTTAATCTGGCTCACAGTTTGAAAAACTTACATCATTGTTAGTAGCTCCTTGATGAGTATCTTTCAAAAATTCTACTCTTATCTTGATGTGTTGCCAATTACATTCACTAGACTAAAATTCTGTTGCCTCTTATGTCTATCCAAGTTTACTAGTCATGGCTAGCAATAGCTATACAGACCTTGTGAGGCTGTTGTGTTTTTCAAATAAGGTGTGAAAACACACATCATCTGAGCAGTAGTGAAGAATGATGACTTAATAGTGAAGTGTCTAACTATAAAGTACCTAAAAATGTATGTGTGATAGGGAATCTTGAAAGTCTAATTTTCCTTTAGTTATTTATCATATTTTAAATTGGGCTGTTCTTTTGACTTACTAAAAAAAAACCAAACAAAACAGCAGGCCCAGATCCACCTGACATGGGATGAAATTGGTGATCACATCTCAGTCCTCAGTGAAGAGGTCTGGACCAGGGAAGACTCTGCTGGCTCTCATTATCTTGTTGAACTTCTGCTGGAAAAGGTCCATTTCACACTGCAGTGAAGTGTGCTTAGGGCAAGGAAGCATGGAGTTCTAACTCCAGAACTGAACACCATAGTGTCCATACAGCACTGTGGCTGAGATACAGGGCTTACTAGTTTGGGGGAGTGAAACTCATCTCCCTACACTGCATTAGATATACAGCCTAATATCTCCATGTGGCATACTGTGTTGTAGGGGTACCTGACCCTGTGCTATGCCTTCCCCAGGGTACCTCTGAACCTTTCCCCAGTACTGTCCATCTCCCAGTTTTCACTATTTTTCTGTTAAAGTTGGTGAAAGCCATTGCCTTGGTTGCTGTGTTGCCTGTCATGCTTGGGCCAGCCTCTGCCTCAGGTGCCTCCATCCCAGTCACAGAGAGTACTCTCAGCATCCATGGGGCTCCAGCTGACTAGTGACAAACAGTTGCTCCACAGTCTGTTTTAACCCCCTCTTACAGGGCCAGACTCACACAGGCAGCACAGTCACACAGCTCAGCATGACAGCAGGTTTGTCACACGTTTCTTTAATATTGTAATCACACAGAATCACAGAATGGTAGGGGTTGGAAGGGACCTCTGGAGATAATCTAGTCCAACCCCCCTGCCAAAGCAGGTTCACCTAGAACAGGTTGGACAGGAACGCATCCAGGTGGGTTTTGAATATCTCCAGAAGGAGATTCCACAGCCTTTCTGGGCAGCCTGTTCCAGTGCTCTGTCACCCTCAAGGTAAAGAAGTTTTTCCTCATGTTGAGATGGAACTTCCTACATTCCAGTTTGTGCCCATTGCCCCTTGTCCTGTCACCGGGCACCACTGAAAAAAGACTGGCCCCATCCTCTTGACACCTGCCCTTTAGATATTTATAAGCATTGATGAGATCCCCCCTCAGTCTTCTCTTCTCCAGGCTAAACAGACCCAGGTCTCTCAGCCTTTCCTCATAAGACAGGTGCTCCAGTCCCTTGATCATCTTTGTAGCCCTCCGCTGGATTCTTTCCAGTAGTTCCCTGTCCTTCTTGAACTGGGGGGCCCAGAACTGGACACAGTACTCCAGGTGTGGCCTCACCAGGGCAGAGTAGAGGGGGAGGATGACCTCCCTCGACCTGCTGGCCACACTCTTTCTTACGCACCCCAGGATGCCATTGGCCTTCTTGGCCACAAGGGCACATTGCTGGCTCATGGTGATCCTGTTGTCCACCAGGTGCATTTGTAAGATGCAATACAGGTTAGAATGCCTTTACATAACTTTTCTTCTTAAAATTAATTCTGTAATGGCTATTGCACTAGTTTTAAGACTTCCATTTTACTTCAACAAAGTTTTTGGTTTTGTGAAGTCAGTAATGTGTTATAACAGTAAAAAGGATTTACAACTTGATAAGATCAGTGGGAGATATTCATACCACCTACTTATGGCATGTAACTGGAAGCAGATGCCTTTCTTCACTGACTGTATTTACAGAGAGCTTGGATTCTCTCATAACAAAGCCTGATGTCTAGTAAGTCAAAAGTAAATGGTGTGAATTTTCTCTGAACTCTTCTCATGGTATCCTTACAGTTCCAAGTAGTAAAAAGGTCTTCAAATATTTATTTCTGAAATCAAGGAGGAGTGTAAAATTGCCAGTACAACTCAAACAAATAAATCCCAGTCCTTCTGTCTTTACAGTTAGAACCCAGGCTCTCAACAACGGTTCCACTGTACTCTCTGAAGATGGGAAGAGATTATGAGATACGAGTCCGATCAAGACAACGTACCTCCGAAAAATTTGGGGAGTTCAGTGAAATCCTTTATGTATCTTTTTCTCAAACAGGCATTGAATTTGTTCATTGTGCTGAAGGTAAATAAGCGAAGTGCAGCAAAGTCTTTTTATAACCATTGCTGTCCTTTTTTCTTTTGGGTGTTGTGTGTGTGTGGAGGTGGTTCTCCTTACCTTTGATTTTGTATGCTTGAATGGACTGATAATTCAGACCACTACATGAAAATCATTTGGTGAGACTGAGAGCACACAAATTCCATATACAAGTTCAGAAGTAAACTCAGCAAGACTTTCCCAGCTCATCAGAGAGAAAAAATACAGATAGCTTTAAGAATCAGAAATAATAACTGCTGTTGCACATCATATAGAGCCTAGAATGAGCCTAGGCCTAGCTAGAGAGGTGGGCCTAGCTAGAGAGCCTAGGACAAGCTAGAGAGGTGGGCCCAAGCAAACCTCATGAAGTTCAACAAGGCCAAGGTCTTTGGCAAGGACCAAGGTCCTAGGCAAGGTCCTACACTTGAGTTGGGACAACCCTCGTTGTCAATACAGGCTGGGGGATGATGTGATAGAGAGCAGCCCTGCGGAAAAGGACTTGGGGGTACTAGTGGATGAAAAGCTGGACATGAGCCAACAATGTGCGCTTGCAGCCCAGAAGGCCAATCGCATCCTGGGCTGCATCAAAAGAACTGTGGCCAGCAGATCCAGAGAGGTGATTCTCCCCCTCTACTCTGCTCTTGTGAGACCCCACCTGGAGTACTGCATCCAGCTCTGCAGCCCTCAGCACAAGAAGGACATTGAAGAAGAAGAAACAGGCACCACATTTTTTCTATTAAAAGAATGAGACAGTGCCTTTACCTAAAGCGTTCTCAGGTCTGAGCTACTAAATTAACTCTTCAAAATAAGAGCTCTTCAGCAAATTATTTTAACAAGCTGCATCACTTAATTTTCCAGAATATTAGTGGATGTGTTTAATAAAACCACCCATAACTCTTATCTTTCAAAATCTTGCTCGATTGGCCTTTAACTCTTTGTATTACTAGTTTTCATTCTTAATTTATATGAACAGCTAATGTTCTGTCCACATGGCATTATTTTGTCAAGGGTTTCATATGAATTGCACTAAGTTGCCAAGATTTTATATGAACAAAATTAAAATTCTATGAAAATCTAAGGCCGTCATACAAGCACGGTTTTCTTCAATCACTGCAACACAGATTGTACAAGTTGATCCATATCTATACATCTCACACAGCAGCAGTGATTTGATTTGATGGATCAGTTCTCCGCCATGTACTGCATTGCTGAATCGGGACATAAATTGGAAATTTGCAAAGGAAAATTGAGAAACCATAAGATGGTCTGGCAAAATTTATTCTTACTCATTTTGTATTTTACCCTTAGGAACACAGAATTAAAATTTAAATTTTCCATGTTAAAAGTTAAGTATTTAAATTCAAATGTAACATTCTAACTTTTTGAAGCAGCTGGACATTCACAGGTCTCACTGACATGACAAGGAGCTACTGGTTCTCCATTAAATTAGGGACCTAACATAAACATATCCAAATAGGATTTTAAATACTCACGCCTGAAAACATGTCCAGTCAAAATCTAATCTGAGAACAGAGGGCTAAAACTGATGCCTGAAATTTTTGTTTGTCCAAAAGGACATATATTATGTTCATGTATAGAATTTTAAAGCTTCCTGTCCACTATTTCTTAGCCCAAAAAATGAGTGAAGTTTGTATGGAAAACTTAAAATTGTGAACAAATGAGAAGAATCTAAGGCTGCAGACAGAATCAATTTCTCTATACTTTGTATTCTACAGTGTCAGCTTAAGTATGATGGAATTGCCAATATTTAAAAGATAAAACATTTCATTCATCGGCACTGTTATTCATTCCTACCAAATCACATTTCTCAATGGCCTAAATTCTCTCTTTGTAGCCACCTGCAAGGTAAATAAAAGGGAGAAATATTTTTTTTTTTTGCAATTGGCAGTTAACAACATAATTAATGCTCTGCCTTTAGAAAGAGTAGTATTATGCTTTTTGACACCACCATATTTTAGTTTCTGTGAGAGAAGACTAGTTTGTCTATGATTTAGTATGCTATTAATAATGTTCTCTCAGCTTGGGCTAACAAGCAGTAACATGATCTGCAGCATTATATGCCATCAGGACTACTGGTAGCATGTTCCAAGCAGGCAGAATGTTTCTCATGGCTTGTTTTTCTACAGATATTGTCTGTACTTAGATCCTGTTTATATTAAAAAACTCAGTCTGTCCTTGCAAGGAGTCTCAGTGGACTCACAAATGTAATATGGAAACTGTTGAGACCAAAAGGGTATTTTTATTTCTGCTTAGCACAAAACTTTCACTTTAAGTAACCAAAAATTCTCCTATCAGTTTTTGTGACTTGGGAATCCTCAGGCAGCAGAAGAGAAGGTTGAAATTAAAGATGCAAGAGAGATGCATTTTCCTGCTAACATGTTTTTGTTCTGTTGTTTCAGAAATTGAGTTTCCGTGGTTCTTAGTTGTTATCTTCGGAGCATGTGGGCTGGCTGTAACAGTGATCTTAATCCTGTTGTCCAAACAAACAAGGTAGAGAGTTTTTATTTGTCAGATTTTATGTACTTGTAGCTTAAAAAATAGAGTGCTTCAATTTTTTTTTCAAATCTGGGGGACTAGAAACTATTTTGAGGATTGTTGTCCATCCTCTTAAGCTACATGGCTTAAATAACAAGAATAAGTTCCCATAAATAACAAGAATAAAATAAAACAAAGCTCAGGATTGTGTCATTTATAAAAATGACAAAATGGTCTCAAAGTGAATTCATCCCCTAAAATGTGTGTTCAGGGATGGGTTTTGGCAGAATAATTCATCTTGGATGTCATACCAGTACCGTCCTAGACTATGGAGCAATACTATGGTCAAGCCCCAGTGCACACATGCATGTTGCCAGTGGTCTTGTGTATACACTTCGAAAATGAACACTGAGGTGTTTTGCACATACCAGCATAAGGACAAGCCACTGAAATGAAAACAAGATGGTGCAGTTGGAGTAGCTCTAAAAAAATAATTTAGGTAAGCAGCAGTATGCTTTGGCAGTGCTTAATTTAAGGAAGCCACTCCCTGCAATAGCATCCCAATCCCAGAGTTAAGAGCAAGTCTCCTGATACAATGCCTGACAAAAGCTAGATGTGTGAGAATGCAGGTGGGACCAGGAGCTCGCTAAGATCAGCACACTGAACAAGGAGTGGCTTAGTCACAGAAGATCCAGAGGGCTGAAGGATGTCTCTGATCACAGCTCATTAATGTCTTCCATGCTAATCATGATTGCCAGAGGAGGCTTTTCTCCACCAGGGACCCTTCATCTGGAAAGTTTTTCTGGACCTATGGGCCTGTACCCGTTCCTTCAAACTGGTGCACATGGTGGTGGGAGTGGCAATGTCTTCTGCAGAAAAGCAGGATGCATATGTTTCCAGTAATGCAAAATATCCAGGCTCAGTTTCCTCCTGTATCTGAAAAGATATACATTCACAGTTTCCTCAACTCTGATCTAACCATAGGGTTAGGCCGTACTCTTTTAGAGTTGAGAGATGTATGCTTGAGTTACGCAAGGCTAAGAAAGGAGCAGAGCATAGTTCTACCTCCTGAATGATTTCTTCAGGTAGTGAGTGATAAAATCCTTTGTCTGTTTTGTTAGAAGCAGTGCCCAGTCCTGTCAGAATAGATGATTTGTGGATTCAACTGTAAGTTCAAATCTTAAACTAGTACTCTGAAAGCCCAGCCAGTGCACAGCTAACACAGCCCCTCCAGGGATTAGGTGGAAACTGATTTATGGCTTTATGTCTCTCATTGAGGCTTGCTGGACAGAAATTTGAGGCTCTGCCAAAAACAAAAACAGATGGGGAATTTGGGCCTGCCATAGTTAAGCAGAAGTTGCCTAAATTTCTCTCTAGCACTTCTTAAGACCCCTCTGATCCTCCTTGGACCTCACCAAGGTCACTAACAATGCAGCAAAACTACTATTTGAATTTGCATCTACCATTCCCGCAGCTTACTTTCTAAAATAGAAAAGTAACCCAGTATAAAGAGAATGCTGAATTTTCCTTTTGGGAAGTACAGTTTATCTGTTTGCAAAGGAAGCAAAGAGGTAAAATGGAGGAGATAGGCATGACTCACTATTGTTAGATTGCTATTAATGGAAAAATCATCTTTCTATTTGGGTTTTCTTTTTTGTTGTTTGGTTGTGGGTTCTTTCTCAAAGAATTAGAAATTCACTTTATGAAGAATTAGAACAATATCTATTTCCACAGTATGTACATGCATAAATAAGTTACTAGTTCTTTCTCTACAAGGGTAAAACCCTGTTGTTATTATATATTACTTGTTACATTAATAATTCAGAAAACAGAAATGTCATAGAAATGGAAAAATACTAGCCTAAAATTTTGAAGTTGCATTTCTGTTTTATTTATTAGTTCTAAAGTAATTCACTCTTTTCACCGACTCCTTTTTTTCTGTTCCCCTATTTAAATTTATTGGGCTAATGCAAGACTACTTTGTCCCTGAAAAAAAATTGTATCAGGTTCCTTTGAAAATTATGTAAAAAGGGAAACTACTGACAGTGCTCTAGGAATTTACTGTCTGTAGAGCATTAAATTATCAAAGACTGGAGTCCAAAATGGATTCCCACATAAATGTATGTGATTTCAACAAGAAAGGCTGCAGAAAACTTGGTTTTTATTTGGAATGAGAGAAAACAATCATTCTTTTCCTTAGCATTATTTGAAATTGAATCTTCAAACATTTCAGTTTTGAAATAAATAAGTATAAATGCAACGTAAAGCTCTCTTCTTTCTAAACTACTCATAAAGGACCACTGTCAATTAAAAGCCATCATTTATTTTTTCCAGGTTAAAAATACTGATTTTTCCTCCTGTGCCAGTTCCAAAGATTAAAGGGATTGACCCAGATCTCTTGAAGGTAATATTGTGCTCTAAAATCTACAGTGGGAATCATTCTAGTAGTAGCAGGTGACAATTGTCCCAGGCAGAACAATTTTGTAGGAAAAAAATATGACATGGGGGTGTTGCCACAGAATTAGTTTTCATAAAATACAAAAAAACCCCACCATTTTGCAATTATTACATCAGCTACAGCTACCTTTCCTTAAGTTAACACCATAAAAAGCGCAAGCATTTTTATTCTTTCCTTTATAACATTATTTTTTTTCTTGCTTTATAGAAAGGAAAGCTAAATGAAGTGAACTCCATCTTAGCCAGCCATGACAGCTACAAGATATATCTATACAATGACGACTTGTGGGTTGAGTTTATTGAGTTGGACATAGAAGACCCCAAAGAAAAGAACAGAGTCTTGGATACTGACAGGCTCCTGAGTGAAGATCATCTGAAACCACACAGTTGCTTGGGAGCGAAGGATGATGATTCTGGACGGGCCAGTTGTTGTGAACCAGACATTCCAGAGACAGACTTCAGTGCAAGCGACACATGTGATGCCATCTCTGATATTGATCAGTTCAAAAAGATAGCTGAAAAAGAAGAGGCTTTCTTGTGCCTTGATAAGAAAGATAACGAGTCACTTCCAAGTCTTGCTGACACAGACATCCAAAAGCCACATACTAATACTCAGTCCAAAAATAGACAGTTGTGCCCACCTTTTGCAGACATCATTGACTCAGCTAGACTATCAATCCATACCCAGCTAAATAACCAGAATTCATTGACAAATACTGACTTTTACGCGCAAGTGAGTGATATTACTCCAGCAGGCAGTGTCGTGCTTTCACCAGGGCAAAAATCCAAGGTGGGCAGAGTGCAGTGTGAAGACCGCACAGAACAAAACTTCACCATGGACAATGCCTACTTCTGTGAGGCAGATGTGAAAAAAATTATTGCTGTGACTTCCCATGAAGAGCATGAGTTGCATGTTCAGGGGTAAAGCTGTAATGAGGACGCTTACTTCACCACAGAGAGCCTTACCACTGCCGGAGTCAATCTTGGAGCTTCAACAGCAGAAACCCCAAGGTCAGAGATGCCTGTCCCAGACTATACGTCTATTCATATCATTCACTCTCCACAAGGCCTTGTGCTCAATGCAACTGCACTGCCTGTGCCAGACAAGGAATTCAACATGTCTTGTGGCTATGTGAGCACAGACCAGCTGAACAAAATCATACCGTAGCTCTTCTTTGACTAGGTGTGTGCAGTATTTCACAGCAGAGTCAGCTCGAGCTTGTATGCTGAAACCAAAATGAAGTCTAAAACTTTCTTACAGTTCTTATAATTTTATCTGAAATGTTGAAACATAAAATATTCATCAAAATATTCCTATTGAGTTCTGTAAATATTATCTATGAAATTGTCTTGAGATTGTTTTACTAGCAGTGACTGTCTTGTTCTTTTGGGTGTTGATTTTTGTGATACTAAACATTGAAATGACTATGTTTAATGTACAGTAAATCATGCTTTTTGATAAAGCTAAAAATCAGGTGGTTTAAAGTCTAAGAATTTAGTAAAAATCGTGCTGTTTGCAGAGATCTTTATATCAATAATTGGGAACTGAACATCTAGGTGAAAAAACAAAAGTAGTTTGAATAACAAACACATCTATTTTGATTTATATAAATTAATAAACTATATTTTAATATTTTAGTCATAAAAACATAAATGTTTTCTATTACACTACGCACTGTAGGTTAACTATGATGACCCATCTAAGGAATGTAATTGCTGCAATCTTAAAAAGGAGTTTTCTGTTTTATAAAAGTTTTGTTTGCAGCAAAAAGAAAAAATAGATTTTTACAGAGCCATTTTATACCTCCAAAGAAACCTGTAGAAAAAATTTCAAATATTGTAGAAACTTACAGTAACTGATTCAATTACTTTCTTATGGTAACTAATATAGAAATATACATTAAATTTAAAGTTTTGTAGAAAACTAAAATATATTTGGACAAAATATTCTGGTTTTCATCAGATTCTGGTTAATGCTAATAATATACTATTTTATAAGCAAGATTTTGTTGATCACAGTATTAAACAGTGTGCAACTACACTTTCATTGAAAATTTTTGAAAATGTGAATAAGCTCTGGTGACTTAGCAGCATTATCTTTTCACATTTGACCAACTTCTGAAGCCCTACTATAGTCAAAGGTATCCCTACAGTTATTAGTTTGCACCACATAAAGTCTTGATTAAAAAATAAAATAAGGACTTCAGGATTTAGCCAGCAGTTCATTTTTAAAGCTAGAACAGGATTAAAGGACTTAAGTGGAACAAGGGAACTGAATACAGTATTGTTCAAAAGTGTTTATCATTTTTGCAGCCTAACAGCATCTCCTCTGAGCGTATTAGGCAGACTTAGGAGAGAAAAATGTAACTCTATGGGAAAGCTCTCTTTGTTCTTACGTATATTAAGAACTTGACGGAGCTTTGCAATGAACTGTTATTGCTTCAGAAGTTACCTTCCTAGGTCATAGTTCCATCATACCATTTCTTAGAAAGCAAATAGGGATGTTCATTTCCTTTCTCTGACACGAACAGAAGTGTATGAAGTCCAGTGAATGCAGGTCTTGCTCATGCTGTCTCCCACTGAACTCACTGATGCTCTCTTTGTGACCAAGGGCTACAGGGCTGGGCCCAACTATTGGGTGGGATTTTTAAGTTTAGCACTTACTTTATGGTAAATGTGCATTAGATATTCTGCTAATTTGCTGCTATATTTTTTAACAGCTACATTATTTAGTTTCATATAAAATTTCATAGATGATAGACACTAATTCAAGCAATGCCTATGTGCGTGTTTGGAAGAAGTTTCTTACTCTGTTTTTATTGCCAAAAATAGTTAAATACCTCAATCAAACTCAGAATGTCATTTTGTTACTTTACTGGTCACACAAGCCATTATACGCTGGTCAGAAGATGTGTCTTTCAGTTTCTATTTAACTTTCCTTATGTCAGTGGGTTTTTTTGTTTTTCTCAAAGCTTAATAAATGTATTGTCTTTGATCTGTCCTGACACAATGTGTTTTATTGCAGATAATTAAATTTTTATGGAAAATAGAGACTTTATCAGTAAAAATCAAGTATTTCTCATTGAATAAAGTAGAATGCAGCTTTCCTTAGAATAAAAGCAATGCCTACTAGGATCAGTGTTTTCACTGATTGTGAAAAATAGAAGCATGAACTTAAATTTATAGATGGAGATAGGGCATGCTGTACCCAGAACTGGCCAAGACATGCGTTACTAATTTAGCAGACCGGTTTACCTTTGGCTGGAACAGCCTGTGGTTGCAAATAAATAAGCTGCACTAGTTCAAGATTTACACCTACAGTTGAATCCACAAATCAGATATTCTGACAAACCTCGATAGTTACTTGTTGTGATAGTTAAAACCTAGCAGTATATGAACTCTGAAATGTCAGAAATGTCTGATAGTCTGTCTCTATGAAAAATGCTGTATCTTGAACATCTCCCAGTGTGTAACTTAGTAATGTACTACTGCCTCTCTTCTCTCTCTAGGGGTAGAGAGAGAGCTGTTGGAGGAATCCAACTAGACAAGGGTAAACCCTTTCCATCCAAGGGAATCTGAGTATGATTCAATTCCTCTACGCAGAAGTCCAGTACCATTTAAGGTATGTAATTGGGCTTCCAGGTGGTGGTCCAGAACAGCACAGGTTTTGTGTAGATTCTGTCTTATCTAAAAGCCTGAATGATGGTAGATGTCCATGTTTGGCAGTTGAATTGATCCCCGGTGGAAGAAAACAGCTTCAGGAATGTAAATGTCTTTGTTTCAGGTAGGTCTAAGTTACCATTATAGTTAATAGTCTAAAGAGCTACTTAGCTGACCAAATATAGATGTCTGCTTTAAGTGAGCTGATTAGGGCTCTCCACTGTTCAGACTAGAATGAGAGCATGGACATCTTGCTCATGTTCAGACATCAAAGTATATTTGTTAATTAAGGTGTCTCAATGTTGAGCTGAATTTCACCTTAGCTGAACCCTTGAACAATCTAAGCCAGAGAGGAGCATTGGTGTTCTCTTATGGTTTATGCCCTCTGTAAAAACAACTTCGCCTGTAGAACTCAGTGCAAATGAACTATCATAAGTAAATATGCTTGTTTATACCTCCTGCTTGAAGAATTAAGCTTCAGAAGGCTTATGCCTTTTATAAGGCTCTAAAAAATACCTTGAGCTCCAGTGGGAGTCTGAGGATTCACAGCTAGACTTAAAGTAAGAAATGGCAATGAAGACAGTGGTTCACCACTGCCATGTGGGGAACTCCAGCTCCCACTACTCTCACCTGTGCCAGTTCCAGTGTGCTCTGCCAGTGCTCTTCCACAAGCTGATCCAACTTTCTAAAACCTGAGAAAATAATGGATGCAAAATATCAGAAGTTACCTTCTTTTGATTGATGAGTTAAACTGATTGAGCTAAGTCCCAGATGAGCACCAGGGAAGAAAGGCCAAGAGCAAAGGAGGGAGGAGCTAGAGTGATCTTCCCAGGAATATCTTTTTGGCCAAAATAGCTCCCTTATGCAGCTCACTCATGCAGGCAAGAGACAGGAGGAATACACAGATCAAGGTAGGTGTGTGTTTGCAGGGATATAGTGTAATGACTTTTTTTGGTGGTAACTATCACCTAGGTCAGCTTAAAGGGACTGTGAAAAGTCAGCTTGAGCTCCTTCCCACCTCCAGCAGCAGTGCAGCTCAAGTAATCACATGCCTAATGACTGCAGTTTGTGTACAGTTCACATGTGGGTGTTTAGAAGAGAAACCCAAGTTTCAAACTTGTGGTTGCCTCCGAACTTCAGGTTTTATACTGTCAATCCGCTGTTTTCCTACAGAACACAGCAACCTATTATTTCAAGATATGATGCACTTGCCAAATACAGAAAAGCTCATATTACACTGTTGCAAAGCAACCTGTTTATTTACTTTCACCTTTTCTTTGAAGTGGGGGGGGAATATATCTGTGCTCTACAGAAAGAGCCTCTGGACCAGTAATTTTTTGTCTTCTCTCTTACTCATATTGAGAAATAATGCTACGTATTGTCCCAATGCTGGACATATGAGTTAATGTAAAAGTGACAAAATTCATTCTTTTAGAAATGCCTACTAAAATTGTACTTTCCAAGTTTAATCAATGGCTAAAATGTTCAGGGTGAAAAGAACAGTCATTCTTGGAATGGCATTTTACTCATATATTTCCTGGCAGATGCTGGTCTATATGAATATCTGTATTCTGAAACCATGTTAGTTCTCAAAAGCAAGGAGGACTCAAGTTGCTGTGCTGACTGCCTTTTGGTGTCACCAAGAAGCACATCTCAGTTTGGAAGAGTTTGATTTTGAGCCTCTTTTCTCCATTAAGGACAATGTGCATTTCCAAGGCTTCGAGTTACTGTTACAAGAGACTGAAACAGCACCATCTAGACCAGTTTCCACTGAGATAAGAAATAATTTTGTGAAATATAATGACTTATACTTCTATTCTTTACTACTCGAGTTGAAATATTTTCCTGACGTGATACAGAAGGTGAGATCAGCAGATTATGAGCTGTTTGCTCTTTCTGAATGAAAACTAACATTATCAAAGGAATGTTTTGTATTTCAAAATAGTGAGAGTATTAAAGAAGTGGTGGGAGGTGTTCTACAGACTTGCCCTGTTTATGATGGCAATGTACATTGGGAGCACTCTACTGTCATTCACAGCTTAATATATACAACTATATATGTATCAGCACAGTTGTAAGAAAGGGAAATAATGCTCTGTTTCAAAGAGAAACTTAAAACCATATGAAATGTAGCCACAGTCAACCTTTTTTTCCTGCACTGAGATGTGCTCTCTCAGGCGCCCATTACCAGGCACCCTGTAAAAAGGAGTGCCTGACTCAGGGTGCCAGATTGACTGATTTGAGAGCAAAAGGGAAAAAAAAGTTTAAAGCATGTTGTTGTTTTTATTAAAGAAGCAATGCAAACTTTGTTGAGGGGGGGAAGAGATAAATGCTACAGAAGATTACTTTTTCATTACACATTTTTCAGTTCTAATTCAGAATATCCTAGGTCACTAAGACAGTGGAATTGGTAAGCACTTAACCAGCTTTTATAGCCAATTGATTTTGAGGAGATACCACTGGATATATTTCTCTGTTGGAACTCCCTCTGTTTAAATCTGACTTTACAGTACAAATTCTGTTTTCTGACTAATCATTATTATTTGCACACACAGACAGTGCTTTAATGGCCATAGAAACCATGCCCTCAGGTCAAAAGAAGCAAGATGTAGCCCAAATCCATTTCCATGATTTGTATATTACTTAAACACTCTGGCATAACTGTACTGAGCAAGCATTTCCTCACCTTCTCTAATCAAGTCTATTAGAGAGAGTAGGCAACATTCAGAAACAGACAGAAGAGAAGAGAAACAGTAACAGTGGTGTTAGAGAACCAGGCGCAGTGGAGCAGCTGTCAGAAGGAGTCAGCAATGCACAGGGTAATTAGCTGTAGGAGTGGTATGGATGACAACTGTAGTCAGTCATTGTAGTGAAAAGCAGATGCAGCTATTAAAATCGATGCACCTAGTAAATTAACACAAATGTTTGACAGGTTTAGGGTTTTTTCCCTACAGGCTTTGGTATTTCTTTTGCAGAATATGAGCTTCTTTATCCTAATATATGAAATTTAGCTGATTAATGATACATTAGCTTACTGAAATTAGTCAAAGCAAGCAGAGAATCCTTCCACATCATGCTACAAATTGTGAGAGAACATAGATGAACTTCCCCTCCTCCAAACTGGAAGGAATAAATGTCTGCAGAAGGCTTAGTGGGAGTAAAAGCAAAGTTGAAGAGCTGATAATTTTCTGTAGCCTCCGGTCACAGATGCTATAAACGATGCTTCTACTACTGTCTTTGGTCTGCTTTTGAGCTCGTGCCAAAGGAAATAAAATCTGTTCCATAAGAGACACCTGAGGCCTGGGCATGTCAGGAAACCGATCTGTCACATTTTTCTTTTTGGTAGTAAAATTAACAGAACATTTTACATATTTTTTTTTACTTGTACTGCATATGAAATCTTACAATATTATACCAGAAAGGCATAAAGTATAGAACCATACAGTGTCAGGTAACTTTCCCATACTAAAAAAGAAATTAAATTTTCTGATGTTTTTCACAACAGCTATCTAGGTAGCATGTACAGTGCTACAATATCGAGTTACAAACACAGGAAATAGCAACCTTGCCCTTCTGAATGGGAAACTTCTTCAGGAACTAATTCTGTGAGCCAACTAAATGTACTTTCCTTGGAAGAGTAAGGCACAAGCTTGGAAAGTTACCAAAGGAAACATGATTCCTAGCAAAACTGTGCTACCAAACAAGTGGGTCTAATCCTTCTTCAACAGCAGTCTGAGTGCCATATGCTTGTTACCCAGAGATGTTAAGATTGTTATGAGCACCCTGTCCTCTATCTGTGGCCTAGCTGTGTGGGATTCTTTAAGATAAGTTTTTTCCTATATGTTAGAATTCTTTCTTTGTCATGGCATATTTTTTGGATAGAATCAGGAAGATTTGCTAGTGCCTTGAAATGCCATGAAAACTTCTAAGTGAAATTTTCTGAGCCAAACTACCGATGGAAGAATGTGCAACTCTGGGCAAGGACCTGTGTTAACTGCAATTAGATTTGTAAACCTACAGAATTTAAAAATGCAAACTTTTGCTCAGGTTTGGTTCATACAATTTGTAGTAGTACTCAGACTACAAGAACAGACAAGCCAAAGAATAACCTATTTTATGAAAAACTCTAGGGACACAAAGTCTGTTGCTTTTATAGTGTAAATAATAGCAAAATTGTGTCACTTCCTTTCTGGAATGTGATTAGTATTTGGAATGTGATTAGTATTAATTAGCTGATTTCTACCAATCACCAATCAATCAATTATAACAACCTTTTGAATTTACTTCATTGAGGAATGTATTAAATGACTAGAAGCAAGCTGTATGCTTTTAGCTCGTCACTGATAGTTGAGCACTGTCACAAACAGAAATGCAAGAAAATAGAAGCATATATGTCTTTACAAGTTGTCTTCCTGCTTCCATAGTGTAGTAAATGGTGCTTTAGACACAAGCATTCCTTTCTCACAAGACTACCCCCAACTGTTTAACTTCCATAGAAGAAGGGCTAATAGTGGAGGAAAGATTAAGAAACAAATGAAAGCAAACAAAATACTGTCCAAATGGACTGCTTTGGATAAGATCAATTAGATAAGATTATTGGAAAATGTGGTCCCTAACAAAGCAATATGTTCTTATGGTGTGTTAGATGTATTTAAGAAAATATGCTTCTTGTCAATCTGACACATACACACACATTTTTTTGGTTCATAAACTCACTACCACCCTGATTTTTTTTAAGGAGTGTACGAAAACTAGGTCAGGAGAAGCTTAGCATTACTTTAAAAGTGTAAGAGATCCAGAATTACAAATAAATAGTTATAAGAGTATAATTGTTATAAATGTGCTTAAAATTATAACAGTTTCACTCGTCAGTATGTCAACAGAAAGATCAATCTGATGTAAATGAGAAAGCAAAGGAATACAGACTAGGTTACTTAGGAAGCCACTGGAAGCAATAGAATTACTTCTCTTCTTTATTTCATCTTTCTTTCTCTATTGTTCTTCGTCCCTAAGGTTCATCAGTCGTCTTTGTCATATCCTATTTAAACTGAATATCTATCTGTTAAATGCTTCTAAGCAAAGACTGTTTTTTGTAGGCTTGCACGGTGGCTTGCAGGACAGAGCTTTGGCATGGTTGGAATGCTGACATGGTTGCAGTATAAATAGTAAATGGTAATTCATAAAGTGAAAATCTTTTGAGAAGAAAAGTAATTATTCCAGTGACTTCAAGTTTTACAGAAGCAAATCTTCAAAATCAACAATATATTTTTGCATAATTATGTTCTCCCGGAAACTGACTCAAAGTGGATCACATTGATACATTCTAATGAAGAATCCTTGACTACTGAAGAACTACATTTAAATTACACTCAGGGCATAAGAATATCTGAATCTGCCTGTGTGCAGATAGACACTTTCTTCCCTGTAGCATAGATTAAACTTTTGGATTAATTATTTAGTCTAGATATGTGTTTTCTCTTTGGGCATGGGTATGTCTGTATATGCTTGAGAGAATTTAAACAGAGTCAACATAAATGAGCATCTGTGTCAAAGAACAAATAAGCAGTGCTACAAATTAATGTTTTCACTCCTGCTTGGGTGATGGTTGAGACTTTTAAAACAAAAATATTGTTCTGACAAGCTAAATGACTGCAAAGTTGTCTTAGACTCTAATGACATATGAGGGGCTTTTTTCCTCTTGGAAACAGCACATACCAGTCTGTCTATGCAACAAAGTGCTGGAACATGCTGTCTACCTTCAATACCATATGGCTAAATATTTTATTAAAAGTTACGCTGCAGATGAACACAGGCTATTCCAGACAAAGACTTGTAGACAGCATGATACAGTGAGCTGGTTTTCCATTCATAGTCACTTAGAAAGTTATTTCAGAAGGCAAACCAAAGCCATTTTAAGACAAGCATGTGGTACAGCTAACACAGAAGATTGTGTGATTTTTACATCTGACCCTAATGACTCCTTCTGGAGATTACAAAATCCAGGTTTTTACAGAGTCACGGAATGACACATTTTAGGAGATTTCATTTCCAATTTACCTAGTGTTTATCTTCCTTATTTTTAATTCATCCTGCTTCACAGAACGCTCCTGTTGAGATTACAAGAATATGGAATTCATATAAGCAACATCAGAAATTTACTGCCTACCAATGTCCTTTCACAAATAATGAAACTTTTATTTTGATACATACTGTAAACACTAATGCTAAGCCATTATTTTTAAAATTACTGGTTATAAATACAGGCTTCACTGTTACATGAAGGAAAAATGAAACCTTAAATTAAAAAATCAGATCATCAGCTACAACACTTAAAAAAGGATACTGAGAGAGAATGGAGGACAAGAGGTTAAAAAGAGATTAAATAAATGCGTCAGTTTTATGACAGTAAAAAATATATTTTAAATCTTTAATTTTCCCCTTGTCATGGTTTCAGCTGGGATAGAGCTGACTTTCTTCCTGGCAGCTGGTATAGTGCTGTGTTTTGGATTTGGGATGAAAATAGCGTTGGTAAAACACTGATGTTTTTGGCTGTTGCTAAGGAGTCAAGGCCTTTTCTGCTCCTCACGCTGCCCCACCAGTGAGTAGGCTGGTAGTGCAACAAGATGTTGGGAGGAGACACAGACATGACAGCTGACCCCTAGTGACCAAAGGGATATTCCAATTCCATACCATATGAGATCATGCTCAGTATATAAAGCTGGGGGGGAGAAGAAGGAAGGGGGGATGTTCGGAGTGATGGCGTTTGTCTTCCCTAGTAACCATTAGGCATGGTGGAGCCCTGCTTTCCTGGAGATGGCTGAACAGCTGCCTGACGATGGGAAGTAGTGAATGAATTCCTTGTTTTGCTTTGCTTGCTTTTGCTCTACCTATTGAACTGTCTTTATCTCAACTCACAATTTTTTTCTCACTTTTCCTCTTCTGATTCTCTCCCCCATCGCAACTGGGGTGACTGAGCAAGCGGCTGCATAGTCCTAGTTGCTGGCTGCATTAAACCACGAAACCCCTCAAGTGAAACAAAAATCATAGTTCAAAATAAGGGTGGGAGGCTTGACAAAAATGCTTTTGGAAGACATAACATATATTATAATAATATACGGAAAAATAAAAGCGATGAGTTTTCCTGCTGGAAAAATACATCATTGATAATGCAACATACTATTTTTAATTTACTGTTTCAATTCAGCAGGAGTTTTATTCCCAGTGGCACTGTTGCCTAGTGCTGCCAAGTGCTGAGCACATCCTGTCTTCTAAAAGAACAAATGATGCCATGGAACAGAGAAACACACAAACAAACCAGCACAACATAGCAGCTCCCTGAACTCCCTTCCTCAGTCAAAATTCACATGGTAAAACCTAGTTTTAAGAGAATGATGAAAATGAACGGTGATTGTGAACAGATAAAACACTGCCCCTGGTAAGAACTGGAAAGATCAGGGCTTGGCATTCACAGTGTATGCTTAGATTATCAACTAATGGAATATGTTATTGTTTTAAAAAATTGAGTGTCCTAAATAACTGTAATACATTACTTAGCATTAAGATTGCTAACTTAGAAGAAAAGATCAGTAATTTAACCTAGAAGCATTACATCTTTAATGTTACATATATCCTTAAAAATTGTTGATAAAAAAATAAGTTAATTAGGTTTAGCCTCTCTGAGGAAACCATGAATACGAGAAAAAAATGTGTATTAAACACACAGAACTAATATCTTTATCACAGTATCATAGAATCGTCTAGGTTGGAAGGGACCTTTAAGATCATCCAGTCCAACCATCAACCTAACACTGACAAAACCACCACTAAACCATGCCCCTAAGCACCACATCTTCCCATCTTTTAAATACCTCCAGGGATGGCGATTCCACCACTTCCCTGGGCGGCCTGTTACAATGTTTGATAACCCTTTCACTGAAGAAATTTTTCCTAATATCCAATCTAAACCTCCTCTGGCGTCTTACTGCTTTGCTAAAGAAGTCACGTGTACATAAGGGCTTGTAAATATCGAATGACTGAGAAAACAATTCAGTTATGTAATTTTGGTGCCTGCTCAGTAGTTATTCATTTACTGTTTCTGCATTTCATTTACTTGCATTTATTTCATTTACTATTTCTGCATAACCTTACTGTAAGTACTTCTATCTGAAAACCCTTTCAGTTTCTGGGTAGTGCACACATTCTAACTTCTGGTTTATCTTTCTTGTTCCAATTTTTTACTATTTGTAAAAAGACAGTTCATACATTACTACATAGAAGTGACGATTTTTTTCTGGAATGCATGCTTTATCTGGTATTGGAATTATTGTTTGATGGAACCTGATGTTCAGAGGTAGTTTAAATATTTTTAGAAACATTAATATCGTGTCTTTCAGATCCATCTTGCAAACGTATGTTGAAGATTCTGTAAGTAGAATTTCTACTAAAACTAGGAATTGTGTTAATAATCTAGAATTATATGGGTGCTTTTCAAAATACTGTCTTTTTACTCATATGCTGTTTATGTGCTGCAGTGTCTCGTCACTAATATAAATGCATATTGTTTATAAGAAAATATTTAAGTAACTTGAAGCCTGAGTAGTTAAGAATTAAAGCATGTACACAGGTAAAAGGTCTACATCCTGCATTAATGCGTACCTGGTAAAATCTCATTTACCTAAGTTACATTTTTTAAGTTAATCCAACTTAAAAATTCGTCCATTGCCTCTAAAATACGCACAGTGGAGGATAAGCAACTGTTTCAACTGACTGAATAAGACGACCAATCTGTTTTAGCAGCATATATAAAGAGAAGTTGGTCATATGTTTTAAAAAGCATCCTATGTGCAGAGCACTTATATATTTAGGTAAAATTGCATCATTGTATCTAGGGAAATGGATTCAGGTTTATTTTTTAATTGCGACAAAAAATTCCAAATTTAATGATATCATCTAAAATTTTGATAGATTTGGCTTGGGCTTTATGACATTCACTGCATTTCCTAGAAATGTAAGATCTTAGGTTGGTTGAAGTTTAGCTTAACATGCAAAAGTAGTTTTAATTTAAAAAAAAAAAAAGTGGTCTGTGTTCTGCTTGCATTTGTGTATATGAAAACTGTTGACATAATGTGAATGAGAAATATATAAATTAATGGATCTATTTTTCATATATACAGTGATCACTGGATGAAATGTTCCAGAAATAAATGAATCGCAGCCATGAAGAAACTATGAAGAAAATCAGTATGGTGAACCTTGATGAACTTTTGGATAACTTCTCAGAGATAGAAAAGTTAAGGGAAGAAGTAAAAAAATGTTGAAACTGCTAAGTATAAATATTTTGTGTCATTTTAATAAGCTTTTCAAGTGAAAGTTTCTTCTAAGTGGTATTGGCTGATTCTTATTAATATGTCTTGTAATAACAACTTTGGAAAGTGTTTTTATTGACTATATCTCAGAGTAATATGAGTGACTTCTGTGGAGTCTGAGAAGCCTTTGTTTCTGTGCTAGAATTTTAATGGTGCTGTATATCAAACTCTCTGGAAATCTCCGTTTAACTCAGCAATCTATAAAGGGAGGAAGACTGCAGCACTGAGGAACTTTGCTATACAACACTATCTACAACTAAATGTTTTAATAAAGGAAATTTAAAAGCAAAAGAAATTACTTTTCTATGTTAAATGAGGATTGTCTGCTGCAATGTTTTAGTTCTTCAAGGCTGTTGAAAATATCAGTGATGAAGACATGCTTCCAGGTCCTAAATGTTTAATTTCTTAGCATTTAATTAAATTTATTAAATTCTTTCCTATCTTAAAACATCTCCCTTTTGTAAATCCATTTGGATAGCTTACAAAAGCTGTCTAAATGCAGATTTTAAGGCTATTTCAAATTTAAGTTTTACATACAGTGAGTATTATAAATTGATAAAAAGTGTATGAAGGTATGAAAACTAACAGTAAGTACTTAAAATAATAAGCTTACAGTAATTGAATTGCATACCTAAAGGTAGTAAAAATGAACATGAAGAAAAAAATCCATTATGGGCTATGACAAAAGGTGTTTTCCTAAAATGTCCTTTGTCATTAGTTTTCATGTGTTTGTCCTCCTGTCATGTGAATGGCCATTATTGTTAAAAAATTTATTCTTTAAAGTAGGAACTTTTCAGCTGTCAATGGAGGAGACCTAGCCTCTATCAACTATTTGTCTCACCTTCTCTCTGAAAATGTGGTCATTTCAAATTCAGTCAAGCTATTGACTTCAGAAAATCTCAGTTTGTACATGGTCCCTAGAGCCTTTTTACAACTGGCTACTAAATTGTCAAGACTCAAATCAACATCCCCAAAACTGAACAAGACTTCTATTGTATCTTCAAAGAGGTAACTGCTGCTTTGTAATTAGAGCTGATGTCAGACTCTGTGTCCTGTAACCATGCTGTTCCTTCTGCTGGTGATTAATGACACTTGACTATAATGAAGAAAAAGACAGAGACTGGGAAAAACATTGTGGAAGAAACTGAGGTCATAGAATCATAGAATCGTAGAATGGTTTGGGTTGGAAGGGACCTTAAAGATCATCTAGTTCCAACACCCCCTGACATGGACAGGGACACCTCCCACTAGACCAGGCTGCTCAAAGCACCATCCAACCTGGCCTTGAAGCCTTCCAGGGATGGGGCCTCCACAACTTCTCTGGGCAACCTGTTCCAGTGCCTCACCACCCTCACAGTAAAGTATTTCTTCCTAATATCCAATCTAAATCTCCCCTCCTTCAGTTTGAAACTGTTACCCCTCATCCTATCATTACACTCCCTGATAAAGAGTCCCTCCCCATCCTTCCTGTAAGCCCCCTTCAGGTACTGGAAGGCTGCTGTAAGGTCTCCTCGGAGCCTCCTCTTCTCCAGGCTGAACAACCCCAACTCTCTCAGCCTGTCCTCATAGGAGAGGTGCTCCAGCCCTCTGATCATCTTTGTGGCCCTCCTCTGGACCCTCTCCAACAGGTCCATGTCCTTCTTGTGCTGAGGACTCCAGAGCTGGATGCAATACTCCAGGTGGGGTCTCACCAGAGTGGAGTAGAGGGGCAGAATAGCCTCCCTTGACCTGCTGGCCATGCTTCTTTTGATGCAGCCGAGGATGCAGTTGGCTTTCTGGGCTACAAGTGCACATTGCAGGCTCATGTTGAGCTTCTCATCCACCAACACCCCCAAGTCCTTCTCCTCAGGGCTGCTCTCAAGCCATTCTCCGCCCAGCCTGTATTTGTGCCTGGGATTGCCCTGACCCAGGTGCAGGACCTTGCGCTTGGCCTGGTTGAACTTCATGAGGTTTGCACAGGCCCACCTCTCAAGCCTGTCCAGGTCCCTCTGGATGGCATCCCTTCCTTCCAGTGTGTCAACCGTGCCACACAGCTTGGTGTCATCGGCAAACTTGCTGAGGGTGCACTCAATCCCACCATCCGTGTCTCCGACAAAGATGTTAACCAGCACTGGTCCCAGTACTGACCCCTGAGGAACGCCACTCGTCACTGGTTTCCACGTGGACATTGAGCCATTGACCGCAACCCTTTGAGTGCAGCCATCTAGACGGTTCCTTATCCACCAAGTGGTCCATCCGTCAAATCCATGCCCCTCCAATTTAGAGACCAGGATGTCGTGTGGGACAGTGTCAAACACTTTGCAGAAGTCCAGGTAAATGATGTCGGTTGCTCTCCCCTTATCTACCAATGCTGTGGCAACATCATAGAAGGCCACCAAATTTGTCAGGCATGACTTGCCTTTAGTGAAGCCATGTTGGCTGTCACCAATCACCTCCTTATTTTCCATGTGCCTTAGCAGAGATTCCAGGAGGATCTGCTCCATGATCTTGCCAGGCACAGAGGTGAGAGTGACTGTCTTGTAGTTCCCTGGGTCTTCCTTTTTTCCCTTTTTGAAAATGGGGGTTATGTTTCCCCTTTTCCAGTCAGCAGGAGCTTTACCAGACTGACATGACTTCTCAAATATAATGGAAAGGGGCTTAGCGACTTCATCCACCAGCTCCCTCAGGACCCGCGGATGGATTTCATCAGGTCCCATGGACTTATGCACCTTCAGGTTCCTCAGATGGTCCCGAACCCGATCTTCTCCTACAGTGGGAGCTTCTTCATTCTCATAGCCCCTGCCTTTGCATTCTGCAATTTGGGCGGTGTGGTAGAATCATCAAATATCTCAAGTGGCCAGCCCAGCCCAAACCACGACAGACGCTATGGTTTGTGTTAAGCAGGAGACCGGGTTAGGTAATATATTTCAGTGCATATCAAAGCATATCTGGACTGACGCAGTGACATTTTCCAACCATAATATTCCTGTTCCAACTACTAAAAATACCATGCACTGTTTCAAATAGCCGAGGTTTAGAAAAACAGTAGAGAAATACCTTATTCTTGAAAAAAATTCGATATATGTGACTATTGCTATACTTCCAAATCTAACACAGGGATTTCAGGGTCTCTTATTATTATTCTGTGTGCCATCTATCTTGACACATAAAGTTACAATGTTTGCCAAAAAACTTCAGAAGAATATGGGCATATTGTTTAAGACTTAAGAGACTAAATCTTTTAGTTAGCAATTACAAACCTGTTGCTTTTTATAACAGTACAAAAGTGTTAGAGACAGAACAAGCCTGCATTGTACTATGAGTATTGTATAATAAATATTTGCTTCGTACCTCCTTCCATTTTGTCTCATTAACTTCTTTGTACTGCAATTCATACTCCAGAGTAATCCATCCCTTCTGAACATCTGCTGTTGGTGGTGGATCCCATCTTACTTGGATATCCCCATGGATCCCAGTCTGACTAGTATTTAGCAGAGTCCAGTTAAGGTGGACAGGGGGATCAGGTAGTACTGTTTAAACAGAGTATTTGGAATAAAACAGCCAGTTTTCAATGTGAAATGACCATTCTTACTACACACTGTTAAATGATTTCAGAACTAAAAAGGCATATTAACCACACATTTGCTGATTAAAATCTAAAACCCATGAATCAATGACAAAGTCACTACAAGTTTGATAACAAGAAGGCACTCTGCCATTGGCGGTAGACATGCTTTGCATAAATCTTACCTGAATGAAGAAGACTAAGAATGAGTTAGCTATTACACTACATTTTCCAATAGCAGCTTATAAAACACTTAGACATAAACAGTTCTCCGTCAAAACTTAAATTTAGACTTCCCACTATAAATAAAAATAATAATTGTAGTAACACCGAAAGAAAAATAGTTAATAACTACTTCAGAAATAATGTGGAAATACATTGAAAAACTACGGTATATGAAAAATGATTCTATTTTTGCTCAGCTGAAGAAAAGGGAACAGTGGGTATTCTAGTCACTTGCAGGAAATAAGTGTTAATTGCATATACATACATCATTGCTCTGAACAAGCAATAACGTCTGGAAAATCCCAGTCACAATTCATGTCACAATTCATATCACAATAAATATAAATTGTAGCTTAGAAATGCTAAACATCTTGATTCTGCAGATTAGTGTTGATTCAGGAATAAAAACCTATTTGGTTCCAGAACTTTGCAGAATCAAAATTTTAATGCCATTCGTGTTCACACTGAACAAGGGGATGTAACATCCATTAGAAAGGTCTCAGAGTGACAGCAAAGACAAACTCATCTGCAGATATTTGAGACCACCGGTATTCATAAAGAGAAACCATGCATTTGCTTTTATCCTTTTAGCTTTCTTCCAACCTGGGCAATATTTTCTGGTCTGGATCACATTACATATGTTACAAAACCAAATCCTTTCCTATATATTGTATTTTTTAGAAACTAGCCTTTCTGAGAGGGAGAATTTAAATACAGCATGAATAATATGAAAGCTTATAGAATCACACCTATTGTGGTATAAAATATATAGGTAAAATGCATAATGGAAGCATACCTATTTCATCAACACTGAAACATTTTTCATCAAATACTTCATCTTTATTGGCAAGCTTAACACAATACGGTATCCAAACAGAGGTGTAGGACGTGTTGAAATAACAGCTATTTTCTCCCGCAGTGATATAATCAGGGCATTCTTTCCAGTCTTCATCATTCCTAGAATGACAACAAAAATGAAATATATATGAAAGAGATATTTATAGATCTTACAAGGTATAAATTATAGATGTTACAAGGCATGTTGTTGATAAGTCGTAACTTCTATGGAAGTGAGAAATACATGTCAATATTTATTGTGAATTAGAATGAAGCCAAACGACTATCCAAGCAACCTGAATACATGTATTTAGGTTCTCGTGTACTGGTAGTGGCATTTCTGTGCTTTGGATGGTGCTTCCAAAAGAACAGTCAGATAGAACATGTGTCCTGGTTTGAGGTAAAACAGAAGCAACTTTCTGTCCAGTAATTTTATTTCTTAGGTAGGCCTCTTCTAACTCTCTGAAATTAACAGCATGTTGTGTCGAAAACGGTTCGTTCAGAGTGATAAGACAGTTTGTGCCAAGGAACGATATGTAGAAAGGCTCTTGCTTATGCTTATTGCTATAACAACCAAGGTCAGCTAATTTCGTTATTTGCCCCATTGGAGGGTTGGAAGCGGAGGGGTGTAGAGGGGTCTCACCTATGGGGAGGAGCGGACAGGACAGGTGACCCAAAATTGACCAACAGGGGAATTCCATCCCATCTGCCCCATGCTCAGTATAAAAGCTGAGGGATCAAAGGGTCAGCTCTCTTCCTTCAGTGGCTGATGTCTGAGGAGGACCCTGTCTGTTCATCTGCCTTTGATCCTGATCCGTGTGTTCCTGACTCCAACTCTGGAACCTGGTTCCCACCCGTGGCTGAGTCCAGCCTGGGACTTCCCCAGTGCCTGCCGGTGATGTCATCCTGGGAGCTTAATACGGTTTTGTATATACTGTATCTATTTCATTGTTTTCCTTTTTATTTTATTATTAATATTTCATTAAAGTAGTTTAGTTTCTTCTAAACTCGTAAATCTCTCTTCATCTCTCCTCCTCCTCTCTGAGTACGAGAGGCTGGGGGGGAGCATCTGTCGCCAGCCATTGGCCAATTTGGCCTAAACCACGGCAAATGTGTCATGCTGGTAGGTGCTAATGACTACCAGCAAGCGCAGACTTAGGTAAATTTGGTATGCATTTTAGCAACTGTTGTTCCGGCAAAATTAAATTTCCTAGAAATGTAAGATCTTAGGTTGTTTGAAGTTTAGCTTAACATGCAAAAGTAGTTTTAATTTTAAAAAAAAAAAAGTGGTCTGTGTTTTGCTTGCATTTGTGTGTGTATATATATATATATATATATTTTCCTCTTCTGATTCTCTCCCCCATCCCAATCGGGGGGAGTGAGTGAGTGGCTGCGTGGTCCTAGTTGCCAGCTGGGGTTAAACATGAATGAAATAAAGTTAACTTCCTAAAAAAAAAAAACCACAACAAAAATAATAAAAAACCAAACAACAACTCCACCCCTCATTTGGAAAGCAAGATTTTCAGTCATCTTTACAGTGGGCAAAGCAGTATATTTTTCCAAGTATTCCAAAGAAATAGGTTGAATGTTCTTGGAAGACCAAGAAGGATTATGTTTAAAATTATGTTATTAAAAATGTTTTTCTCTTACACTTTTGAGTGCAGTTTAAAAAACAGTACTTAAACATGGTGTTTATTATTTATTTTCAATTGTTACAATTAATTCCAAAATTAAAATGGTGAAGAAATTATTAAAAAATAATGGATTTTTCACTTATTTTAGAATGTACTACTTTACAGAATGTAAAGGGTCTAACACAAATCATTGTAATCTGAAAGGTAAAAGCAAAAAATTTCTTATATGTACTGTACTGTAATTTATAATGAGCAGGCATTTAAATTTTTTATTTATATTTACTTGCAGAAACTCACTGGCAGCCAAACAGAAAGGTAACAAAATATACCTAAAAAACAACCCTGTGCAGATTTTGGTGGTCTATGTGCTTAATAAACCTCTATTGCTATTATCCCACTTAGAGTCCACATGTAAAAGAAATTCTGTCTCGGTGAGATTTTTAATCAGGAGTTGGGTTTTAAATTTATTTCAGCACAGCACAGGAAATTTTACAAAAAGCAAGAAAGTATCATTTGACTGTTGGATTGTAGTCTATTAAAGCATTTACATATAGTTTTTACCAAAGTGCTTTGTTAAACCAAAGAATCTTAATTGTCAGTGTAATGTTATTAAAATTTAGCTGTTATTCATATATACTTGACAACTATTCATTGATATTTTAAAACAAAATATATAGATATTTGTTATATCTTTATATCACAGTTTAGCTGTACACCATATACTTAATTTTATACCCATTGTGTGTTCAAAGCATATTAGCATAATTATTAATAAACCTCTAAAAATTTGAAGTATATAGCTGTTTTTAATACTCAAAAATATTTTTAATAATAAAAAAGCACTACCTGCTTTTCATACCTTCTGTTTTTGAGATGCTACTTTCTAGTTTTTGGGAAACAAGACCTTAAAAAGTTGCATTTTCCAATTCAAAACTGTTGTAGACATGATAATAATCTGTTATTTTCTGAGCCAAAGAACTTTGCATCTAGATTTTCTTGACTGCCTCAGTTATCAGAAGGCTAAAACCAGTTCAAAGTAGTAATACAAGACAAATATTATGATTAAACTATGAACTGTCTTGTTAAAAAAATGGAGACTGAGATTATGTAACTATGTAAATGACAATTACGTCTACAAAAAAGTTTCCTAAAGTTCAGACAAGTCAAAAAATGAAAGTAATTTCCTTATTCTGCTTTCATACTAATAATACTGTCAAAATCTACTTCTTAGTGTATCATACATTTTTTTTATTTACATAGGTGAAAATGATAGCCTGAAGGATACCATTCACATCTTGGAAGAGAAATTAAAGACTTCTGAACAGGTCTGTCACAAATGATCATTCTTTAGGTAGAGGAATAATATTCTGTCTCTATTGTAGTAGTTCATATGTCTTTGTATTCTTGTGTTTGCTACTAATACCATTATTGTTGCACTTTTCCTAAAGTTTATCATGTACAAAAAAAGAAAAGTTGTTCTCAAGAAAGTATCAATATGAGAATGTGTTACAGGGACTAAGAGGTCAAAACTACTAAGTGCTGAGAATTCCGGCTCAATCTAAGATGGACTTTTTTTTTAGCTGTATTTAGCTTTAAATTCAACTTTACATTCTAAAATCTAATCCCTTATGTGAAAATACATTTTTGTGTGGAAATAATTTTTTTATATTTAAGATACCTGCTCTACTGCCAGAGAATCTGAATTTTGTCTATGGTTTCTTTGGGAGTAAATGCTACAAGAGAATAGGTCCCTGTGTCTCTCAATAAATTCCATTTACCATTTCTCTACTATCTGTTCTACTCTTTTTTGGAAAGGAGGTAACACCAGCAGGGCTAGCCACAAGTTGTGTTAGTTCTCTGTGTTAAAATTGCACATCTGTTACCTATATAGGATTAAGAATTTCACTGATGATTTTCTTTGCCTGTGTTTGTACTAACCATGAGTTTATATTAACTTTTTCTACCAATAGAGCTATTATCTTGACAGTTTGGGAATAAAATAAGTAATGCCTTCCGAAAGATGTGAGAAAACTATGATTATATATATTATATATGTATATGTACATGGTGGAGCTTCCTAGTGTTCTGAAGGCACTTACTTGACTATGTCTGTATACACTGTTACCACCAATCAGTAACTGCCTTTTTGAGTGGCTACCTACAGCTGAAGGCTCTGACAAGAGCTTTGGAGTAAGCACCTCTACACTGGCAGCTACAGACAATTACTTGATAATTCTGGAGTACTTCTTATTGAAATAAACTTATAATAGGTGTGCTCAAGTTGTTTACTTAAGTATCAGTGCCACCAGCATCACTACCACTAATACCACTGATGTTTCTACTGCTGCCAGCATGACGTTGGGGAATCCTTGGTATGAGCAATATTAACAAAAT
The DNA here is from genome assembly GCF_964199755.1 of Larus michahellis. Classification (NCBI taxonomy): domain Eukaryota; kingdom Metazoa; phylum Chordata; class Aves; order Charadriiformes; family Laridae; genus Larus; species Larus michahellis. Next base: position 22,309,579 of record NC_133929.1, on the reverse strand, counting down.
TACATACTTAAAATACCATTACAGTCAAAAATCCACAAAAGTAAGACTGTAGTCACTCAACTAACTGCAGCACTGTATCAGATCCTGGATTGGAGAAAGAAATATCACCTCTCCATTTTCCCATTCTTCTAATAAGAACTATTTCTAATTTTATATTAACTGATAGATGTAATACAGTGCAATCTGCTACATTTTTCATCTGTGGACTTCAGCCAGGTTGTATAAGAAGTAACTTGGCATTTTGAATTTACTAGATCAAGGATAAAACAAATATTGAATTATGGAGTACTGTACATTTTGACATTAATGTTGTGCTTTGCAGAAGGCTTTCTAAGTAGCACAGAAACCTCAAGATTTTTATGAAGCTTTTTACATTCACAGGAATATAAAGATCAGATTGAGAATCTTATGATAGAAATTAAAAACAAAGAGGAAGACCACAAATTAGAAATAACACAGTTGAATTGTGCCATAAGAAAAAAATCTAAGTTCTCTGAAGACTGAATGTTATAGCATTGAGTAAAACATGTTGTAACCTGTAAGAGCTATACTTCATCTAGGATAAGTACAAGCAATGGTTCCAATTCTTAATGGCAACATATGAAAGCTAGAAGTGGACGGTGTTTAACTGAATTTTATCTTAGCTCAAGAGAGTAGAGGTAATAGAGGTAATAGTACAGCAACACAGGATGAGTAGAAATTCCCAAGCAGGTAGAACAGACACAGGGAACTTGACCCTAAAAATCTGATGGAATAAAATTCGAGGTTAAGTGATGACTGGAAAATTGCTTTGAACCATAAGCTATACTGCTGTTAAGAGTGTCCCAGCTATGGTCAGGAGAGTAGGATGTTATTTTTGCAAATAAATAAGACTGCAACAAGAAACACCTGATTTCAATATTATTTTTTTTCATTACTGACATAGACTTGAAGAGTAGGAGTTTTTGGTCATCCACTTAGCTGAAAAAAGCTAATGTCTTTGTAAAACTTGATGCTTCTTTAAAAAGACTCCATCTAACTGGGACAGGACCATTTCCATATAGTTTTAAAGTATGTTTTTTGTTTGACTGAAATTGTTTTCCAGTGAAATACTGATCTGCTGTTCAAGAAAGTTTTACTATTTGGGAAATGCTGTCATTTTTCTATCTAAATATCTTCTATAATTTAATCATCGTATTTGTTTTTACTGTGTTATTAGTTGAAATAAAAGAAGCAGAGTATAGAGAACAAAAAGAGAAAAAAATGGAAATATTAGAGCTAACTAGACAGCTGAAAATTCAAAATGAAAAGAAGCAAAATGAAATAATTAAAGTGCAGATAGAGGTATGTGTTATGAAGCTGAGTAAAAGATCAGTTGGACATTGGGTAAACTTAGAAGAGACTGTGTAGTGAAAAAAGTTGTAATTAGTACTTAACAAAGTAATATGAAGGAATCTAGGAAACTTAAAAAGATCAGTGGCGTGTCCTGGTTTGAGGTAGAACAGGAACTAACTTTCTGTTCAGTAATTTTACTTTGCAGCTAAGCCTTGTCTAACTCTCTGAAATTAACAGCATATTCTGCAGACACTTTGTTCTCAGAGTGATAAGATCTATGTTTATAGTATATTTATAAAGTAAATATTTTCCCGAATTTAGACACTAGAGTCTTCTAAAAGTGCAGTTTTCCCAAGCATTAGAAGAGAAGTTAGTTCTGTGTTGCTCAAACTAGGACAAACTAGTAAATGTGACAATGGTTTAACAAGATTTGATGGCAAGGTACACTTGGTTATTTACTGCATAGAAGACAGGGTCAGACAAAACTGTCAGGGAGACCCTCCTGTTAAGTCACAAGGTTGCTTTCTAAACTCCTTCTCAGAGAGGAGTCTAGGTGCGGCTGGATCCAATCCTAGTCCCAGACTTGGTCAACAGTTTATGTCTAAAGGATTATATGTGCACAATAACTCTAAGATAGAATCACGGAATCAAAGAATGATTTGGGTTGGAAGGGAATTTAAAGATCATCTAGTTCCAACCCTCCTACCATGGTCAGGGACTCCTTCCACTAGACCAGGTTACTGGAAGCCCTGTCCAATCTGGCCTTGAACACTTCCAGGGAAGGGGCATCTACCACCTCTCTGGGCAACCTGTTCCAGCGTTTCACCACTCTCATTGTAAAAAAATTAATCTTAGTGATGTTTCAAAGTTTAGCATGCTATTAGTCACTGTGCGAAAGTAACAGAAGATTGGCGAGGAGGATTCTAAACATGCTCAAGTGACTTGCATGTGGGGTGCTGGAAAACACACATATCACACTAATTGTTGTTTAGTCTTACATGCTCAACAAGTAGAACATCTGCACTTAGATAAAGTAGGCTTCTGATGGACTCAGGGGCACTTTATTGAACATGCCCCAGATTCCTGCCCTGCTGTTGAAGAAGATCAAAGCACAGTGAAAAACTATGCCTGTCTGAATCCTTGAAATATAGGCGAGAACAGCAAGTCTGAGCTTGCTCTCTCTCACTCTCTTGCTAACAAGGACTCTCTCACTAATAAGGACTCTCACTCCACGGTGCCTGCGTCCCCTGCTTGCATGCCTCTGCCTGGATGTTGCTTTGGAGATACCCCGATCTGCGAGGTATCGAGATTAAATTTGTTCTTTGCCTTTCATCCGTGGTTTTTGAGGTTGTTCATGAGTCCTGCCTGCATCGGCTCACACAGTCACTTACTGAGGATCTATTGCAGCAAGGAATCTCTGAACCTCAAGGAGTAACCTTGAGAGGCGTCCCTACTCAAGGGGAAATGCTGGCATTGCAGCCCGCTGTCATTCAGGAGAGCTCAAAGGGCTCTTGGTCTGTTCACTATTTATGGGGGTAAGATGATTGACTTATAGTCATATTTGCATACTGACTGTAGATGTTAGTTTCTTCCAAATTTGGCTTGAGTCAGACATTGACCAGCACTGTGGTTAGGTGAGCGCATTGCCATAAATTAGCCCTTGGCTATTGTGTTATTATCTGTCTCCCCCGAAACCACTTTGACCAGATGCATCCATCATGACCACCACTGGTGGTTATTGCTCGAGCAGGGTCACGGGAAAAGGTCAGGTTGTGGGGGAGGGGGGAGGGGGGGAGCACACCATCACACAAATCCAAGCAGAATGTTAGAAAAGAAACAAGAAAGACAAATTAATCAAGAATGCAGACATCTTCTCAGTGTAACTGAAAAACAAACCACAGGTCAATTAAATTTCTTTAAATTATGAAACTTTTCAGTGATGGAATTTAACAGGTACTGTGTAATCCTAAGAGCACTGCTCTAAAAGTCTACTTCTTTGCAATATTTTAACTCTACACGCCTGTCAGTATAATTTTTAATTGGGGGCAATAAAAACACTTAATCTGTTAATTTTTCCACTCTCACAATTATATGAATTTAGGTAGTAGGACTCCCTTGCATTTTTAAGGTGCTTAGTTTGTTTTTCAGGCTCAGTTTCTTGCCTTTTCCTGTCACTGTCAGGTGTCACTAGTTTCATTTGCTGCTGGTGACTCTCAGACAGCAGTGAGCAAATGTCACTGTCAAGATTCAGTGATGTCCTCTGCTGGCAGCTGGCCATGTCATCTGCAAGAATTTGGAAGTGCTCCACGACACTGTCAAGTGACAGAATTTCCTAGCTCTTCAAACAAAAGGTGTCGACAATGACAGCATCAGCTACTAGAAGTTGAGTCTGATGGTGTCTGCCAGTTTCAAGTTAACTTTTTTTTACAGCTGGTTTTCCCTTTTTTTCATAGCTTTTTATCTTGTGTAATTTCCACACTTTCTCCTGGGGGAACAGTGTCTACCTGTTCATGACTACCTGCTGATCATGTCTGTTATGGCCAAAAGCTCTATGATGATGACTGCTCTGAGGATGATGGCTTTGAGTTTCAGGAGGAGCCTAATGATTCTGATTTTTGGAATGACAACTGCCCTCGCGGTGGTGGTGGTGTCTATGTCTGTGCAGGTTGTGGTGATGTGAATGTTGACCAGTTGGTTTGGGTTCTATCTCTGCTAGTTTTTCATCTGCTTTTTTAGTAATGTTTTCACATATATCAATATCAGGTTCCTACAAAACATAAGTTTGCATTAAATACAAGGGATTTTATTTAATTAAACTAGTTGTAAAATATTAATTATCTTAACATTTTTGCAGAACCTGAAACCCAATTATAATTTTTTGTGCTACTTTGCTGAAGAAAGATATGAATGTATCAAAAGGAGCCTTGTTTTACAATACCACTGATAACTGGACAGGGCTCTTAATGTAAACTTTTGGGAATTATAATTCAAGTAATTGCTAATAACAAGTATTCTTATTGTAGGATCCCACATTTCACCTGCCTGAGGCCTACATTTAGCTGGAAAACTGTATGATGGGAACCAAAAAATATTTCTTCTCTTTGAACTTTTATGACTATGTATGTATATTTCTTGATAATCCTTAAAGTAGTTCTGATTTCTAGCTATATGTAAAACAAAGCTACCCTTCTTTTATAACAGTAACAATACTCTGTCACCTTGTATTATCACTTTTTAAAGTAACTATTGTATACTGTGTTTAAATGTAAACTGAAAGGAATAGCAACTCAAACCATCTCAGATTTGACTCCCAGGTTTTCAGAAAATACACTATTTAAGTAAGTACCTACCTGTCCCCAAAAACTAAAGTAGCTAAATGCTCACTAGCTGCACATTACTCCAGAAACAGAATTAGCATCCAATAATTGCATTTAGATTTCTGGAAATTATTGCATTTCTATCAAGGGCAGAAATTTAGATAATCGGTCTATTATAAATTAGATCTAATTCATTTTGAAAAATGTTTAAAAGCTCTCTGTCAAGACATTTGAAATGTGTAGATTCTAAATCATGTCTTTTTGGATTAATCACAATGAAATAATTTTTTTTAAGTACCAGTCAAATCCCGTTTCCTTTTCTAGTATATATAGAATGAAGTGAGAAAATACCGTGTAAGAGCAATTTCCACACTTGTTTTCACAGTATGCAATCTTAATAGATTCTTCTACATATTGGAAAGACAGGAAAGAATAGGGCAGACCCAGATGATACACTTAGACAGCTGCATCTAAGGAGAGAAAGACTTTGTGGTTACATATACATAAAAATATACATAAAATTAAATATGTTTTCTTATCATACCTTATTTTATTCACGTCAATCCACCCATACTGTACAGTCTCATGGAGAGTGTTTCTGTCCAAGGAGCTTACAGGGAAAAACAGCATCTGCCTTACAAACGTCTGCCCACTCAACTGCATCGGTCAGTAGTGTGAAGCATGATTTCTGGCTGACATAACAACTCTACTGGCAGAAGCCTCTAGTCTAGTGGCATTTAGACTAGCAAAGGTACACTCATCACAGACCTATCTTGAGGAAGGCTCTTTGCAAAGTGGTACAAATCACCACATGGTTGTTGCATCCATACAAGGAATGTTTTAATGCAGCATGACATGGTTTTTGATTGGAATGCGCATTGCAGTGCATCCGCATTAGTGATTTAGCATGCATGAGGGGATTTTTATGGTGCCTATTTGCCCCATGTCTGTACTTGAGTGTTCTGGTATACACTTGACTACACAACTGGTACACAAAGGAGCTGGAGTAAATGTGGAACTTGCACACAACAGCATCTTGTTAAGTACCCCACCTGCAATGTCAACACACAGTCCTCTAGTCTTAGCTCCCTACATGTATGCAGTGCACATCTAGGACCAGCAACAGGTAAAAATTTCATTGCCAATAAAGGCACAATAAGGACATACATTCCTAGAATCATAATGGATCACAGCCAAACGAGTGCCAAACCAATTCATAGCGCAGGTGTATCCTATGTGTCAGCAGCACAGAACTGTTCAACCTTTCAAACGGTGTGGGCCAGGCATCAGCTTTGGAGTCCCTCCATGCACTATAGACAGCCGCCTTCTGTTTGTCATACAACAGCAACCTTCCATACTTAGGCGTATTTGCTGCTGTAACGTGCAATCACTTTCTAAAGATCATTCCAGTGATAGTTTCATCCCACAAGCCTAATTTAGCTAATTTGTGCAATTTCATCATATTACCCAAAAAAAGGTTAAGTAACTTTCTGATTCTTTATTCAGTATGAGTTGAGAATCACAGAATCACAGAATGATAGGGGTTGGAAGGGGACTCTGGAGTTCAATCGCCCTGCAAAGCAGGTTCACCTAGAGCAGGTTGCACAGGAATACGTCCAGGTGGGTTTTGAACATCTCCAGAGATGGAGACTCCACCACCTCTCTGGGCAGCCTGTTCCAGTGCTCTGCCACCCTCAAAGGAAAGAAGTTCCTCCTCATGTTTAGATGGAACTTCCTATGCTCAAGTTTGTGCCCATTACCTCTTGTCCTGTCGCTGGGCACCACTGAAAAGAGCCTGGCCCCATCCTCCTGACACCCACCCTTTAAGTATTTATAAGCGTTAAGATCCCCCCTCAGTCCTCTCTTTTCCAGACTGAAGAGACCCAAATCCCTCAGCCTTTCTTCATAAGAGAGGTGTTCCAGTCCCCTAATCATGTTTGTTACAGTATGTTTGTTACAGTATGTTACATTACAGAATGTTTGCTACAGTAACATAATAGTAATTAAGATGGACACATTAGAAGTGCAGGGCTTGTCAAATAATTTCCATCACGTCTGTCCTGGTTTGAGGTAAAACAGAACTAACTTTCTGTTCAGTAATTTTATTTCTTAGCTAGGCCTCTTCTAACTCTCTGAAATTAACAGCATGTTGTGTCGAAAACGGTTCATTCAGAGTGATAAGACAGTTTGTGCCAAGGAATGGTATGCAGAGAGGCTCTTGCTTATACTTATAGCTATAACAACCAAGGTCAGCTAATTTCGTTACTTGCCCCATTGGAGGGTCGGAAGTGGAAAAGCATAGAGAGGTCCCACCTGTGGGGAGGAGCAGACAGGACAGGTGACCCAAAATTGACCAACAGGGGTATTCCATCCCATCTGCCCCATGCTCAGTATAAAAGCTGAGGGATCAAAGGGTCAGCCCTCTTCCTTCAATGGCCAACATCCAAGGAGGACCCTGCCTGTTCATCTGCCTTTGATCCCGATCCATGTGTTCCTGACTCCATCTGTGGAATCCAGTTCCCACCTGTTGCTGAGTCCAGTCTGGGACTTCCCCAGTGCCTGCCGGTGACATCATCCTGGGAGCTTAATACGGTTTTGTATATACTGTATCTATTTCATTGTTTTCCTTTTTATTTTATTATCAATATTTTCATTAAAGTAGTTTAGTTTCTTCTAAACTTGTAAATCTCTCTATCTCTCCTCCTCTCCGTGTACAAGAGGCTGGGGGGGAGCATCTGTTGCTGGCCATTGGCCAAAACCACGACAACATCAAAACTGAAAAATTAGCATTTCGATTAAATTATTATTATTGGTTCTGCCAAAAGATACATGTCCCAGAATCCTATGCTCAAAAAGCTATTTTTTTTCCAAAGACTAATTTTTCCATATGGATACACGACACTTTCAACAACTCTGGTCAAAATGTTTTCATGAGAACTCAGATAGCTTGTCTCGTTTGAGTCTACTTTCACATCCATGGATGTAATGAAGTTGTCTGAAAATAAAGACAGTGTAAGACCAGAATCATGATATCAAATTCTACACTCAGATATATTAATCTAAATCCACAGTGATTACAAAGAAAAATGCATTTATCTCAAACTTACTTAAGCAAAAGCAGACTTTTCCTGTGTAGCTCCCTTTTTCCAGCAAAGTGCAAGTGCTTTACTTTGTGCAACTTAGAAGTTGATTATGATGTCTTTGTTGTGAGGTAACCAGGTTATTTGCAAATCAATGAAATAATATAGAGATTTACCAAGCATTACTCTAAATACATGCAAATATTTTCCTGTTTTTCCCTCTAAACACAAACTTGTCATAGAGGAGAAAATCATCTTTGTTTCCATTTAAGGTAGTCCAGACATCAGCTTGCTGTTCATCTTGCTGGTAGACAGTAATATAGTCTGAAACACTTTCAGGAAGTGAAAGTTCCTCTGGGAATAAGTTCCCTGATGGTTGACAACCACATATGAGATATTGACCAGTCCTTCATTCTCTAACTTCACTTGCAGGTCCTCCGATCTAGTGGAGAATGTAAAGAAACAAGACCATAAATCATTAGGGAATCATAAGATTATTTTTTTCTTTGCAATAAAAAAAATATTATTTTTAAATGTATGTATGCTTCCAGACATAAGTGATTTGCCACATTCAACAAAAGTTAATATGCTCCATCTTGCTTTCATTACAGTGAATGTTATTTCCTCCCAGTTTTAATGACAACAACACTATTAAAACATTATTGCCATTTGCCATGACTATCAACAATACTGTCACGAAAACAGACGCTACAATAGCTAACATGTCATGGTTCTTGTCCTTGTAAGTAGAATGCAGTACTAAGTAAAGCAGATACCTGTTTTCAGACTGAATTCAGTGTTATTTTTATTTCATTTTTTTCACACTCTTCACGGTCTAACACAGTTAGTCTTTATTTAAATGCTGAGTTTTAGGTCACAGTTGGTTAAAGAATGCATAGATTAAATACACCAGGAAGGTGAATAATCAAGAAAGCAGACCTACAGTAAAAGGCCGATAGCTCTCCCACTCATCTTGACACAGCTATTTTCTACAATAGCCAGAAAAGGGATATTGCAGCAACTGGGTCAAAAGGATGGCTATAGAATGTGTGCATGACCTGTCTGGCAGTTATTAATCTTCCCCTTTGGTGTCCCATCACAAAAATCTTTCTTTGCTATACAGTACAGAAAGTTGCTTTCTTGATGTATGACGTGTTGTGTTTTTTTTCCATTTCATTTGTATCAGGATCATGCCTTCCTACTGAATTGATATAGAAAATTCTTTTATTTTTTCAGTTTCAGGAAATAGTCTAGAACTTGAAAGATTATTTTGAGCCTTTCTAAAATGTATGTAATCAAACCCAAGTACCTTGAAAGCCAATCACAAAGCCCACTTTTTACTTTGATGGAGCCAGATTTACCACCACTTTTTCAAAATCCAGTTCTTGAAAAACTTGCAGAGACTATTATAATATGAAGTTATGCAGCCTAGAGGGGGAAACCAAGATATTACAGTGATAAAAATCAAGCTCTGAAACCAGCACTATGAATTTTTAAGCCAATGTGATTTCACAATCACCAAATTAATCCAAGATAAAAGCTGTATGCAATTCCTATTTGTGTCAGCTCAAAATTATTTTCTTGCTGCTATTACTATCATCATACCTAACAATTTAAGTCCTCAGAGGAGGAGAAGGACTGTGGGCCAAAGAGTCATTATTTTTTGAACACAGTGGTAACCACAGTAAGAGGGGAAGGTACATCTTTATTTATAAAAATGCTGGGCTAGCAGTTTTTTTTCTCATATGCTTTATCTATTTGCCTTACAGAATGGTGTACCCTGTCTGAGGGCATGGGCAGTACAGAGCTCTTTTTGCCCAGCTGCTCTTGATTATGTCACTTGGCTTTAAAACTTATTTCTGAAGAACCTGCCAGTTTATCAACTTCTGTTGAAGTTTAGAGCCCAGATCTTCAGCCATTTAAATCAATGTAGCTACATGAAAGCCATGAAGCTCTAACAATTGGCAACAGCCACTTAACTCTCTGTATTACTCTGTTATGGTTTCTTAACACCATCATCACTGAGGTACCTGCAGACATTCAGGTTAAACTGTTTCTTGCTCTCTTTCCTCAGTGAGAGAACTGTTTATGCACGGAATGTTTTATTTTGACAGCAGTTTGCTTGAGTTTGCTTTGCTTCAATGTACATGTTATGTGTGTTTATGGAAAAATAAATGTTTAAAAACTTGGTGTGCCCTCAGAGTTTAAGGTGGTGAGATTGCTTAGTTCTATGGCCTGAGACTCTGTCTCCTGCACAAATGATCTTTATGCTTCTGGTTGAAAGTCCTGTTGGGTGTGAGAAATGGAACTGCCAACTTTGGGGTTTATCCTGTAGAAGTCCTATGCTCAAGTCAATGGAAAGAAGGATGAAGGTCTGAAGTTTTATTCAATAGTCTCTGAAGACACGATGCAGAAAGCAGAGACAGATGTCAGACTGGGACTGAATATTTTTAAAAGGTGGGATGTGCTCATGTTGCTTATATTATTAGGGAAGCACATCCTTGTATTCTCTGCCAGGTTGGGACCAAGCCCTCATATCTCTGATGATGTCCTTTACTATTCCAAATTATGGATTATTCGCTGGGCCTCCCGCCTCAGGATAGAGTGTTGATTTTCAGTGCTAATAAAACCCTGCAAGATTTGCTGGAAGTAAGTATTTGGCATGCATCATGTCTGTCAATTCCTAAATGAGCACTGAAGCAACCAAAAAGAAACGAAGCACGTACAGTTCTATTAATACAGAGAAGAATAAAATGCAGCTCAGTAGTGATTGACAATTGGTCTCTTGCCAGTTATTGCAACACAAGTGGAGATACTATCAAATAAAGAGCAATATTCCATTCCCATTTTTCAGCTATGTAAAGAGGGGATGTACACAAGGCTTGATTAACAAGCATTGAGCCTATAAACTCATGTAATACCACTGAGTGCCACTCAGACTAGCAGCTCACGAGTACTGAAGAATAAAGGGTACAGACAAAGTAAACTGAAGCAGCTAACTTATAAAACAGCTAACTTGCTACGGAAAGCCCATTGAGGATGGAAATACGCAGTGGTCACTACTGAAAAGTTAGTATTTCCTCCCATATAGTATGCAGAGACAGCTGCAGACCCTCAGTTCCCTTACAGAGAGATGAGAAGCAGCTGTTGTTAGCAATTATCACTGTGCTAATAAATTATTATATTATTTATATTATATTATTTATTATTATATTACATTATATTTATTAAAACCTTTATAATATTAAGGATACCTTATCCACATTCATAGTGATAAGCCATAAGCATCTTGCTTTATAACATTCACCCTACCTGAGATCATTGTTTGGCCTCAAGAATTATTGAGGAAAAAGTTCCTCCATCTTAAAGCAAGTGGCAAGGAATATTATAATGTTGGATGTGGGTGTGGGAGCTGCTCAGCTCCTCTACTTGACCTCTACTTGAGGTTTTTTTAGAAATGTATGAACACATAAATATGTTTAAACTTCAGTCTGAAACATTACCCTTTCTGAGTGGGAAAAAATGCGCTTCCACATTTTTTTACAAACAGTAGAATAAGGACGCTAATAATTGTTAAATTTACAGTCTAAGAGTCTGATCATTCTATTTCTTATAGTCATCCCCCTTGAATTAGTACACTCCTGTAGCCCTTTGTCCATAGCTTCTAAAGAAATAATTGTCTTAAATCTTAATTTTGCTTTCAACTGTAAGTATTTTCTTAGTTGTTAAGTATATTCCAATCTCACTGCAATAGGCAGTTATGAACTCTAATTTGGAAAAGTCTTCAGTTTCAAACAATAATTTTTATAATTATCATCCTGTTTCTACTCACTTTCTTATTTGGGGGGAATAATGGTCCTTGTGGAAAGAATAGCCTCCTTCCCTTCTTATCGAACATAAACTATCCCCTTTTTCTTATGTTTCAAACTTTTCAAAGCATCACAGCACAGAAATACCAGCGTCTTTGGAAATTAACTAATATTCATTATTTCTGTTCTCTAGATACATATCTGAAAAAAACTGAAATGGACATGTAATTATGAAGCTGTCAGTAATTATACTCTGGTAAAGTCTGCTGTAGTGATTTGCAACATGTGCAAATAATGAGAGGACAGAGGCAGAACATGGATCCAGCACAAATTCTATCATGACACCTTAGGACTTTAGTATCTGTTTTGCTTTTGTGACTGAAGGATGTCACAAACAGGGAATTCAAAGTCCATTGGCAAATCATAAGTCTCTACTGATTCTTCTCTTATGCCTTTTCATTTTAGAACAGTGTAACTGTGTCAACTCAGTGGAGTTACTCATACTTTATAGCGGAATAAATTGCAACAAAAACAGGATGTTGAGGTTTACTTAATGCTTACATAAACAAATTCCTATTTGTTTATGAGGCCTTAAACTCGTGTTTAAAAGCTGTAAATAAAGGGTAATTTAAGTGAAAGTTAAGAAGATATATTAAAGTAGTTTTAGCAAAAAAAAAATTAGAACCAAAATTTCATTAAAGTTACTCCAGAAAGGATAGTGGTGCAATATTGGTCTCGTGCTCCTCTCTTGAGATCCAGAAGCAGCATAAGATAACCAGATGCATACTTCTCAGAATTCAAAGGAAGCAACAAAAGCTGACATCCTCTGATATAGGCCTGCAGATTGTGTCAGTGAACTAAGGAATAGCTGATACGTGCAATTGTCTATTTAAAAACAAAATGAGACTTAAAGGAGCTCTGTTCTTGTAGATAAATGTTTTGTTTTTCTGCTTGGAAATTCCATTATAATAACAAAGTATCTTTCTCTGCTTTAACCTATTTGTAGCACACTGTAATTAGCAAGGAAAATCTTTTTTTCATCAGACGTGTCCTGAGTCATAATCACTGCACAGATTACAAATGCAAACTGATCCCAGTTGCTGAGGGGAGCTGAGTCGCCGAGGGGAGCTGCTCCGCAGCCGAGCCGGCCCGCAGCGGAGCGGCAGAGCTCGGCACACAGATGGTTTCCTTGAAGGTAAGGACACGCCAGGACAGCGGAGAAACACGCCAGGAACCGGCAGCTCTCGCGGAAGGCGCTGACGAGGCGTGGGCGTTGCCAGAACAACGGTGACCACCCCTGCCTATAAAAAAAAAGCACCCTAGGGAATACGAGTGATCAGGATTGGTAGTCGGGGTGCGGTAGCGCAGTTTGCGCGAAAGGGTGCATCTTCGGAGAAGGCGTATTCCCCTGGTCGAGCACTGTTCTGCGACCATCTGCACGGGTCAAGGGGCACTCAAGGCAGAATGGTGGGCACTCGTCTGAGAGCAAAGGCTGCAGCTCGGGCTTAGGGCTCTACATCATCCACCCCAGCGGTGGCCGATGCCTCCACCCAGACGGAACTGCTGAAGGGAGAGGCTGCAGTGCAGACCTCAGACTGCAGGAGGTGCCTAGACCTTTCTCCTGGGGCAGGGATAGGCAGCACACCTACCTTCAAAAGGTGTGCCCGGGTGGAGGACCTCCTGCAGCAGGTGGCTGAGGTGCAGGGGGCAGTGAGGAGGCTGTGTAGCATCAGGGAGGCTGAGAAGGAGATAGACAGCTGGTTACAAGCACAGTCTGTAGTGGGCCCATAGCCAAACAGTCAAAAACTCTCACTCTGGTACACATAGAAGAAAGGGAGGCCAGTGACACAGAAGAATGGAAGCTTGTAACTGCAAAGACTGGCAGGAGGAAGAGACTTCCCCCCAAAACTGGGGTGCCCTTGCAGAACTGCTTCACTGCTCTGTAGAGTGAAGAGGCAAAACCTACTGTAGCAGGAGAGGTGCTGGAGCTGAGTAAGACTACCCAATCTGCTCCACATATAACAACCAGTGCAACTAAGAAAAGGTGACAGGTGCTAGTTGTAGGCAACTCTCTTCTGAGAGGTACAGAGGCACTCATTTGCTGGCCTGATGCACTCTCTAGGGAGGTGTGCTGCTTGCTGGGGGCTTGTATCAGGGATGTAACTGAGAGACTACCAAACCTCATGCAGTCCTCAGAATATTATCTACTGCTGCTTTTCCATGTGGGCACCAGTGATGCATCTGGGAGCAACTTGAATGGAAGTTACGACAGCACAGTATATGGGATTCAGTGACAATATACAGTGAACTTACAGGAAGTTCAAGTCTGTTCTCTGCTTATCTGTTGTAAAATAAATGAAAACTGTGTCCAGCTAATGAATAAGAGGGATTTGTATGAAAAAAAAATCTCTTTCAAGAACTGTTGAATTGTGATGAAAGATGAATGACATATTTTTAGTTAAATTTCTTTTTGTGGCTCTATGTTGCTTTATTTTCCTGAGAGTATAGTAGTGGCTGCAAACATCATGGTCTGCAAAAGATGTTAAGAGAGCTTAGGGACAGATTCAGATAGCTGAGTGCAAGATGGAGATTGTTTTACATGAAATGGAGTCTGACAAACTAAAATAATTATGGCTTCAAATACATGATATTGGAGGTTGATTGTTGATTATACTTCTTTTCAGATAGCATAAACCTGTAATGCTGAACTGTGAAAAAAATCTTGTGTGCCCTTCTTAGGGCAACAGTATGTGAATGTGCCACCAGCACCAGCAATGAAGGTATAACTGGCTAAATCAACTGGTTTTTACTGTTCTGTCCATCTTGGAAATTCAAAAGCAGCTGCCATTTCAGCATCAAAGCACTCTCAGTAGAAAATTGTTTGTGAACTGCTGAAACAATTTGCAGATGAAATACAAAAATAGATCAGATTGGTCTAAGTGACAGTTTTCACATAACAAAATATACTTTGCTGCAGCACACAGGAAGCTGAGACTGATAGCCATGTACTCCCGCCATGAGTAAAAACTATTTTCACAAAAAAGGGGCCTCCTAGTACCATAATGAACTTCAAACATAAGTACCTCAAGTAGTCTCTGTAGATAAAGAAATACTGTAAAGCAATACTGACCTTCTGAGGACTGGTGGAAGAACTGAACTGTTTATTAAATGTGTTCTATATAAAAGCAGAGGGAGAGCTGTGCTGATACATATGCTAGCAACAATCAAATCCTGAACAGACTAACTGCCTCCTCCTGTTTTTTGAAAGATGATGGAAGTCTGGAAGAGTCAGATCTTTATCTGATTTATATCAGTAAGCATCATTTGAAATGAGGAGGACTTATGGCAGCTATCTTACAGTAACACCTTTCCTGTTGTTGTCAGTGCCATTATTTAAAGAGTCAACAATAGTAATTAGCATTCAGCCCCTGCCTAGATTTGATTTCTGTTAACAAAGCTATACTGGCTTACAAGTTGTGCCTTCAGCAGACAGTACTCTGTAAAACATTCAGCAGCTACAGTACCAGTTATTGATATATAGCTACTTGGTATCTGCAACCCACACTCAGAATGTAATGGGTATGTCTATAGTTGGCTAGATAACTTCACACCTTCTAGAAGTGTTAAATACTTATTGATTGAATAGACCGGAATAGCTTTAATACTAGAGTATATAATATATCTTTTGTAAATTCATACTAACTGGTGGAAAAAAAAAAAGATAGACTACCACTAGCTTCAGATTTCCAAGTATTTCCTATTCTCCTGAAGAGTTCACATTTTTTCTGAAAATGATAATTATTAAGTAACATACGTTTCTTTGCGTGTATTTTGGATGAAATAACAAAAGTCTCTGATCTTCTGATATTACAGTCCTGTATTTTATTTTCCATAGATGCAGTCCTTGAAGGTAACAATGAAGGCAAAGTAAAATTTTGACTACAGAATATTATTTCTGTAGTACATTGGCAATGGGCCAGCAAAGATTGAGGAACATTATATCTGTCAAACACATTAGCCCTACCTTGACACTGGCAGTTTTCCTATTTTTCCTACGGCTTTGGTCTCATAGATTTTGGGTAGTTGGGGGAAAATTCAAAATCAGAGTAGTAGAACTGTAATAGCATTCCAGAATAAAGGCCACTGTATGCAACACAGAGCAAATAAAACAGTGTTTGAAAGAAAGAGAAGTGAAAGTAGAGGAGAAGTGAAAGTAGAGAAGAAGATATGATGACATCTTATCTGAGGATACCTTTGGAAGTCGCCTGCACAAGCCATCACACTACTCCATATCACTCCAAATAGCAAAGACATGAAAAAATCTGTCCTGCAAAATTCACTAGAAGCCATTATTGGTTGCTTCTGTGAAATTGCCTTTATTTCATATGTTCACATGTGCTTGGATGGACCTCTTGGCTTGTCTGAGAATTCACATGGAACAGGCTTCATATCATGTTCTCTAAGTTACAGGCAATAACAGCAATAATCACTTTTGAATCACCTCACCATCCAGCTCCAAAAACATTGGCTCAACTTGTGGAACTTGAAAAGTGACTGAGTTCTGGTCCTTACAAGAAATTGTCATCGGACCATGCCTCAAAATCTCTCCAGTCAATAGAGGTTTGCATGGCTGGTCATTTGTAAGGACTCTTGTAGACCTACAGGAGGGAGAGGTTCCAGGTTGGCATTTTACTTTGGTAAGTCCTCATCTCCAGCTGATCTGCATTTTCATTTTTTTTCTGTCTGTCTCTTGGCAGGAAGACATGTTCAAAATATTACTCATATATGCCTTATATTATTTACATATCAGATATATAACAGTCTTAAGAATTGAATTTAAGGAGGTGGTAGTATCCCCAGTAGAGCCCAGAGTCAGTGTCTCATGGTGGAACAGCTGAGCAGCTCCCACACCCATCTTTGACTATCAGAGTTTTAACCATCCCTCTAAACTGCAAGTTGAATTTTTCTGAACTTTTGCTTGTCAGCAAAAAAAAAGAAAAAAGAAAAACAGAATAGGGATTTGTGCTGATCCTGCATCACAACCTTTGACAGATTTCCTGTAAGAACTCAAGAAGAGGAAACAGAATATGAATGTGAAGTGAAAAATACTTGTAGCACTTTAAAAATCGTGGCAATAAAGCTGCAGAACATTCTCTCCAACACAGCTAGCAGGCATTCAGAAGGAGAGACAGACCAAAAAACTAAATGCACGAGTGATCCCATGACTGCAATAATAGTAATAATTAACAATAAATGCTTTTTAATTATATTCCCCTTTTCATTGCAAAGACTTCATGATTTCTTGCTTGTAAATGTTTTAAGTTAATGATAAAATTTCTGTTGATTCTTTAACACAGATATGTGCCCGAGGTAAGTTCAAAATATATAATTAAAGGATCAGGTGGGATTTCAGATATCTAGTTCTCCTGAAGCCAAATGTAGGACTTCATTCTTCATTGTTCAGGCAAATCATTGTGCAGTCCAGCAGCTCAGGCACTGTTTGAGGCTTACAGTGTGTATTGTTCATGACGCTGGTCTTAAGAACTTAAATGACAGAACAGACAGAGGCCAGGTGCTCTTTCAGTAGCGCATGTGCTTTGGTAGCTGTTCCATCTGTGTGTCTGCAAAGGGAGTACTTAAGTTGCTGTTATAATCGGCACAGTTACAGTCAATGTGCCACATAGCATCAAAGCTGCCTGGCAGAAAAGGACCTGGGGGTGTTGGTTGACACTCAGCTCAATATGAGCCAGTAGTGTGCCCAGGTGGCAGCTGTGGTTTAACCCCAGCCAGCAGCTAGAACCATGACAGATGGGGGAGAGAATCAGAAGAGTAAAAGTGGGGAAAAACTCATGAGTTGGGATACAAACAATTTAATAGGTAGAGCAAAAGCTGCACGCACAAGCAAAGCAAAACAAGGAATTAATTCACCACTTCCCATCGGCAGGCAGGTGTTCAGCCATCTCCAGGAAAACAGGGCTTCATCACACGTAATGGTTACTTGGGAAGACAAGCGCCAAAACTCTGAATGTTCCCCCCTTACTACTTCTTCCCCCGGCTTTATATACTGAGCATGACATCATATGTTCACTTGGGGTCAGCTGTTCCGGCTGTGTCTCCTCCCAACTTCTTGTGCCCCCCAGTTTACTCACTGATGGGGTGATATGAGGAGCAGAAAAGGCCTTGATTGCTTAGCAACAACTAAAAACACCAGTGCACTACCGCACTATTCCCATTCCAAATCCAAAACATAGCACTATATCAGCTGCTAGTAAGAAGTTAACTCCATCCCAGCTGAAACCATGACAGTGGCCTAGAAGGCCAATAGCATCCTGGCTTGTATCAGAAATAGTGCGGCCAGCAGGAGTAGGGAAGTGATCGTCTCCCTGTACTCGGCACTGGTGAGGCCCCACCTTGAATACTGTGTTCAGTTTTGGGCCCCTCACTACAAGAAAGACATTGAGGTGCTGGAGCGTGTCCAAAGAAGAGCAACGAAGACGGTGAAGAGTCTAGAGCACATGTCTTATGAGGAGTGTCTGAGGGAACTGGGGTTGTTTAGCCTGGGGAAAAGGAGTCTGAGGGGAGACCTTATTGCTCTCTACAGCTACCTGAAAGGACGTTGTAGAGAGGTGGGTGTCAGTCTCTTCTCCCAAGTAGTAAGTGATAGAACAAGAGGCCTCAAGTTGCGCCAGGGGAGGTTTAGATTGGATATTAGGAAAAATTTCTTCACCAAAAGGGTTGTCAAGCACTGGAACAGGCTGCCCAGGGAAGTGGTTGAGTCACCATCCCCAGAAGTATTTAAAAGACATGTAGATATGGTGCTTAGAGACATGGTTTAGTGGTGGACTTGGTAGTGTTAGGCTAATGGTTGGACTCGATGATCTTAAGGGTCTTTTCCAACCTAAATGATTCTATGGTATTGCATGGATGGATGGAAGGCTGTGCTAGTGTACTGTGCTAGAAAAAAAAAAGTTCTTAAAGGAAAAAATCTTCCCCTAGATAGTGAAAAGAATTATTTCCAGGTTGTCCACTTTCCCACTTAATTGTATGTGGAATGTTTCCCTGATTGTCTCTAGGTTCTGAAGTAAACTTTAATCTATAGTGAACATTTTATGAACGTATCAGTCGGACGTTATTTCTCCCAGCAATAACATAGTCCATAGGTCTATGGTTTTCTAGGAAGATGTTATGGTTTGAGAAAACCCATAAAAATTTATTGACGTTTAGACAATTATTCTATCACCCTATGACCCCTCCCCACCCGGAAAGGGTGTTGCGTGAAAAGGGACAAAGCAGTTTTGGCAGAAAATAAACCCCCTTGCGTTCTAACACTCCTCACCAAGGTGGGAGGCTAGGTGCGGCTAGGTTTAAATTCTGAGTGATGCCCAATTCAGCACTATCAGTCCAGTCGCGTTTAATATGTATTAAACTATCACGATTTGGATACACTAATAGTGGACTGCACCTTCAGTCTAGTCGTGCTCATGAACTAGCACGGCCACTCTCCAGTCTTTGGTCGCGTTCAGTGAGAAACCGAAACGACTAGCTACTTAAAAAAGTGCAGTTTATTTAAACAACAGATATATAGGTTCTTAGGATTGCCGGTGATAACTACACTGTCTGCAAAGCACATGCAAATAAAGGTATTGTTACATATACAAAACACGTGACAAAGTTATAAACGATACAGCCTGGCTCTAAATGTAGGAAAGAGATTCTCTAGAGAGATTTCTAAGTTCCCCGAGGAAGCACTCGGTATCATCTAAGTCTTACCCAAAGGCGTCCCTATGGAGGGGGGAAGAGAGGCTCAGCCCGTCGACTGATCCCAGAAGTCAGTGATGGAGTTCTCCTCGACTTGTTAGTGATGGTGTCTTCCCTGAGATTCCCCCTCTCTCGGGCTATTTTTATACTATTTTTTACCTTCAAGGTGGAGTTTGAGTGACTTTAGTCATACATACTTTTATCATGATTGGTGTAAAATTCTCTCGCTTCACAATTAAAGGTATAGTTGACGAGAAATTCAGGGCGCAGACTCAAGAAGGAGTGCTCGCACCTTGGAGGCGGGTAGCCTTTGGGATGGAGGTGTGTTTTGGTATTATAATGACATTAGAATGAGCAGAGTTCGCACAAAGGACAGCATTTCATCAAAATTTGACAAAATGTTGGCTCAGGGTAGTGAGTAGGCAGCGTATCTGTTCCACAGTAAGCTAGTTAGGCAGCTTATCTGTTTCATGGTACCATCCCGTTCCTGTATCTGCATAAGGCAAGGCCACAGAATGATTACATTCCGTCCTGTACCTCATGTAGCTTCGTAAGCATCCTTGTACAGGGAATCGCAGATGTTGCGTTCTTCGCATGCCAGCTGCGGCTGTTTTCTACCTCGGAAGCCTCTTGATTTTATACTTTTCCTTAATGTGTGAACAATGCTGTACTTTTGTATTCTTGTCCAATTTAGTAATTATTTCACAAAGGGGAATCGGGGAAAGCAAGGAAACACGAGGGTTGAAATATAAATAGATTTAATAGGATATTGAAATATAGATTTAATAGGATAAGACTAAATAATTAACAGTAATACTAAAGAACCAGTATTGATCCCGATACTAATATAAGATATACAAGAATTATATTCAGCCAATTATATCAGTAGGAAGCTGTGCACTCCCAGCAGTGGACAGCAAATGTCAGACACTGCAAGCACAACGGCTTCGGGAGGAAGGGAAGGCCTCAGGGGTCCGGCACTGGGGCAGGGAGTTTCTCTGGACTGCTGCCATCAAGGGAGAGAGAAACTATGCAGCAAACTTTCTAATTTATATAGAATGTGACTTTCATGGTATGAAATAATTCTGTCACTGGTATTGTTTCACTAGGCATACCTATCAAAGGGGCTCTACAGAAATGTTTTTCTCTTGCATAATAGCACACATCTGGCTTGCTCTAGGAATGACAGTAGAGTCCTTTCATGCACAGAACAAGTCATTATGGAATGGAGATATGTTGAGTCTTCTGATATAGAGAAGATTTCTTGCAAATGATTGATATCACTACAGGAACAAGCAGTTGATTTCATAAGACTTTTTTTTACAGAAGAGACCAAAAAAGGCCACATTGTAGCTATCTGAATTCTGCACCTCCCTGGGTGAATCATTTGGTCGTAATGCAGGACACTGTCATGGGAGATCTGGGCATGTACGAGTGCACTAAGCAGCTTTCAAAACTATTTGGTGAGCCAGACAGAACTCTCCATCAACCTGGGTGTAGGTCACACGCTGCTAGGTGGATAGCTTTGCACTAGATAAGCTAATGGTCCCTTTTGGCCTTCATTTATAATCTGAATCAACTGCTTTTGAAAAATAGTTATCTACTCAATCCTGCACACAAGCACACCTTCTGAATTCTTGGTTTCACATCTGCAGTTTATTAATTCCTTCATTTCTTCAGACAAGAGAGGTTTTTTATTACAGAAGGGAAATGTATGATTCACACTTTTCTATGATAAGTTTAGTATTCATTTTTGTCGGTTTGATACTTCACAGCTCTCCCTGGGAAAGGCAATCAACACTCAGTCTGGCTGAATGTTCTCTACCTTCTTCAACACTGCCATGAGAAGCTCAGAGCTGGAAGAGAACATCTATGCTTTGGTATTATTCCCAAACTCAGCTGAATGTTGTGTTCAGAAGGCTTATCAGGTTATCTTAATGAATACAGATTTCTCCAGAGTGTAATTGAGGTGATTCTGGAAAAGGAAAAAACAGGGAATTTTTAGCCATAGAAATGGCTAATACAGATTAAACTAGAGATACGGATAAAAGTAATTTGGATGTTTGCTTGTTTTTTTCCTCATGTAAATAAAATGCACTATAAACCAGGTTATTTAGAGACTTGCAACTAAATTGTATTGTTTTGTAACATAACTCTCAGAAATCCTAGAGGTAGTGCTGTAAAACACCACATCCATCTCTAAGAGAGAAAAAGGAGAACCTGAAAAGTTATAGTTCAATCAGTCTAATTTTATATTTGAAAAGCTATTAAGACAAATTATGAACCATTCATTTCAAAGCTCCCACCTAATCTGACAGAAAAATTTGAAGGGTGAAGCCATAGGAAAAAAGTAAAGAAACACTATGGAAAATAAAAGCAAATGGTCAGAAAAAGACATAAATTAATGAAAAATAAGCAAACCACCAACCTTGTCTGGATAGGTAGAAGGTGCTGGAGTGAAAAAAATGAAATTATTTTTAATTATTATGTTGTGTTTTGTTCCTATAGTGGTAACTTTAGCAATATTTTGATTTGAATTACAATCTATTGGAGATCTAGTTCTTCAACTAAAAATTAGATCTATAATGATTAAAAGTGAACCTTTATATCTTTTAAACACAAGAGGCATCAACATTCCTCATGTACTCCCATGTACTAGAAAACAAGAATGGGTGTGGCAGACAACTCCTAGATTGAAAGCAATTGTCTGAACAGACCTACTAACAGGAAAATTAATATTATTACATTAGCAAGGCCATTAAGCAATAACATGAGGAAATAAAAGGGACATAAATTTGACTTCAAACTTTTTTTATATTACATTACAAACCATCAGTACTGATAAAACTGGCAATCTTTCTGTATTACTGTATTATAAAACACTGCACAGACTCTTAGGAGTTTCCGTATTAAAGACTACATAAAAATGAATTTGAACTTGACTGAATGTCTATTGTTTATGTTTTGTTTGATGTTGTAGGATTTCTATGCTGAATGGCTGCATTAACTTCATAGACATTTACCCTTTTAGTGGAGGACAAACGGTAATCATGTAGATTTGGCGCTAGGGAAAAGTGCTGGAGAAGTTAATAAAACAAGGTCATTGAAAGGAATTATGTGAGCAAGCTCATAAGAACATATAGTCATTGCATGCAGTAGCTCTTCTGTTGTCATGATTGACATAAAGGTTGTCAAAGGGATGGTCATTGTGTCCGTTTTGACAAATTAAATTATTATGCTTGTTTATTTGGATTAATACGTTTTCATCTGGCGACAACACATGAAGCCTGGCTGATTATGGATGCCCCTGAAGACTGTGGCCTAGAAGAGAAATTCACATTTCATGTTGCCAACATTCAGACAGGATAGCAGAGGGGCTGGTTACAGCCAGCACTGCTCACTTGTTATTTTTTCCTAAGGTGCCTCAGCCAAATAAATCAGCAGCTCTGTTGGAGCTGTTAGGTGTTGCTCAGCTGTTTTCTTCAGCTATGGGGACTTGGAGCTACAGGAGCAGAGCTGGGCACCATGGAAAGGAACGCTTAGATTTGCTGAGTAGTATTTCAGTGCAGTTTTTGATGACACTTAATGATACTAATTTCAAGTACCACTCAATTTAAATTATAAAAGAAAAACAACACGGTGTGGATGCCCTGCATATAAGAATGGTTATGTAATGGAGGGAGGTTAGTTCAATGAGGGGAGCTGAAGAGAATTATGTGTATTGATTCATACTGATAAGGGCTGGGGGTATAAGTGCTCCCAGGCCTCCCGCCAGTCAGGCTTCCAGAATATTTTGACAGATTGCATTAAGTAACATAGTTACTTGCACAAAATACAGCAATATAACTTTCCAAAGCACATCTAGAAGAGGAAACACATGCATTTTCCTTCAGCAGTCAGAACACACCCATGTATTTGTTTTGACCTCACAGTTGTTGTGCATTTGGTATACTACTTATATAGAACTTACTTAGCATAACTTGCTTAGCATTAGTAGCTAAATTTGCTGAAGCCTTAGGCTGCAAGCTGTGAACTTTTACCTAGTCAAGTAAAAGAAGGCCCCAGAGCCGATTCAAGCCAGAAGATAAGGAGGCTACATTTATTAACAGAAGCTGCAACCTTAGAGATAAGAAAACAGCCTGCCTAGAGACAATGAAAGGACCCAATGAAGACCCCAGACCCTAATATTACTACTGGTCCAAACTGTTGCATGAGGGGTGAGGAATTTAGATTGTGAGGGTATAATTGCCCAGGGATTTCTTTGTTCAAGGTCCCTCTTTGGAGGCACCCAGCTCGAGTTGTAATGCTATTAATAAAAAGGACTTTATAGAAGAATCTCCTTTCAGCTTATTGATTCAGTGGAAACCTAGAGTCGAACCCTGTTATGGCGGCTGGCACGTGTAATTTCCATAACACAGTAAGGGCAGTCAAATATTGCTGGCACTTTGTTTATAACAGTAATTTGCACGGACTTGTTGGTTCATTTATGAAACTAGTGAACGTACAGACTTGAGGTCCGATAAAAATAACGGCATTTAATCTTATCTAAATGGTGAATTTAATTGCATTTTTCTTTCATGTTCAGAAAGCAGCCGCGCCCCTCCTAGGGGCGGAAGAGACAAGGCCATCGCCACGCCACGCCACGCCACGCCACGCCACGCCACGCCACGCCATCCTCCGGCGGGACGCCAGGTGGCCACCGCCAGCCGCTCCCCCGCCCGGCGTAGCTCTGGCCGGGACTGCACGAAGCAGACGCGACGCGACACCCCACTCCCAGGCCCGCCCAGGCTATGGCTCCTCACGGCGGCACCGCCCACCCTCAACGGCCGCTTCCCACCCGCAGCCGTGCGGCGCTGACACCACCACCCCCCGACAACAATTCCCAGAATGCACCGAGAAATCGAACCGCGTCCCCTGCCGTCTGCTCATCCTGTCATGTGAAAGGTGACTCTAACGTCACTTCCGCCGCGTAGTGCAGGCCGGGAATGCGAGTCGCGATTGGCTGACGCCTGCCCCGCTTTTCAACGAGCTGAGGAGCAGGAAGCGGTAACGGCAGGGCGGGTGTGGCAGGGTGAGGGCTTCCTCGTGGTGAGTACCTTGGGGAACTGCCTTCCCATTCCGCGGAGTGCCACGCTGGGGCGCGACCCGTCCAGGAATTGTAAAGGAATCAATTTAATGCGCGCTTTGATGACGTAATAATGACTAACGGGGCAGTGGTGTTGCTAAACGTACAGCTCGGACCGGCACTGGCCGGGTCCCCTCCTCGGGGGCTCCCCCGTGGAATACTCGCGCCTACCGGTGGTCGCCTGTGCCGCTCTCAGAGCGCCCGTGCCCGGTGGGCATTCGGCGCTGGCTAGGCCTTCCGCTTTCTCCCGCTCCTGGGACTCGGCGGGCACTCATTGGTTCCTCCGACTAGGGCGGGCTCTGCCGCCGCCGCCTTACGATTGGCGATAGTTGCGTTGACGGCCAACAGGGTCGTGGCTGGGGTGTGTGAGCCTGTGGCTGGCTGTGGAGTGCGTAGCCTGAACCTCGGAGGTGGCGCGCGCGGCTGCGAGGGGCTCGGGCGGGGCCTTGCCTCGCCTCTGAGAGCTCCGTGGAGCCTCGAGCCGGCGGGGACTGCAAGGGGTGCTGGATCGTGGTGCTGCCTCGCAGCCGCTATGGGCAGTGATAAGCCTCTCCTGCCCTTTAGCAGTGCGGCACCCGGCATGTACCTTGCTCGGTAGGGTGCGGATACCTGGGTTGCCTCTGCCTCAGCAGGGGCGAGACCTTGTCTGTAGCTGAGAGGGGACAGAGGGGCTGGCTTGCATCCTTGCTCTGTGGTTGTTATTTTTGAAGAAAAATATATAGCAAAGTGCACAAGAAGTTCTCACGTCTGTGCTATCTTGAAGCAACCACTGTTGTTACCCACCAAACACCCCTCATTCTCCTTTCTTGAGTTGGCTACAACGAGATGGCAGTGGTTTGGCCATTGCTCAGTCTGCTGATCTGCGTTGTCTGAATTGCCATAACTCTGTTCTGCTTGCCTGTGTTTGTGTATGATCTGTATAGAATAAGAGGACTTCCTGTTGAAGTGTAGGAGTATGAAAATAAGATTACCTCATTGAGGTAGATTTATGAGAACAGATCTGCAAACTGCATGCATATTATCTGAGATGCATCCAGTGTCAGAAGTTGATAAGGTTAAGTCAGTAGTAACTGGGTCTTCCAAGAAAATCCAGGTAAATAACTGAGTTAGTCCAGTTTCTGTCACTCATCTATGAGCTTGCATGTAAGCGTCAACGTGTATCGCTTCTGTCTGCCTTCCCTGGCTTCTTGGGTTTTCTCTGAGGACTGTGCCTTTCGCTTCTTGCTCCAAAGTAGTCGTGTTCTCATTAAACATATGCTGTTCTGTTGAGCTTTCTTCTGCGATATCACCGAGTTTAAAATGAGAATACTCAATGAATGCTGCAACTGTATTTAGATACGTGATAAATTAACTTTTTTTACTAGTTTTGTGTTAATTCAGGAAAATAAATTATCTATCATAAGTTGTTTTCTTATTCATGATTTTCAGTGTTCTGAGAAAGACTGAAACTTATTTAAATTTCTTAGATGGGGGGCTTGCTCTGTTGTTTTGAGGGGTTTTTTTTGTAAGATCTTCCTTCAAACATGCAATTTGGAAGTAAATTTTGGTTAGATGGAATTCATGATATTTGGGGGGGTTGAAATTTTGTTTGGTTTAACTTTTAAGGAATTATGCTTTTAACTGCAAGTCAGCTATCCTTGTATGACATGTCAAAATGGGCAAGAAGAATTAAACAGTGAAGTAAATGGCTGACAGCTTCCCATGTAATACTTTATGTGGAATACCAGATGATGGAAGAAAGGCAGGAGCTGCTGATCATCTGTCTTAGACTCATCATTAAAAATGAGGTGAAGGCAGCAGCGGCATTCTCTCCCTTCAACTTCACCGTCCCCCTTGCCCTCACAAGATCCTGATATGTATTTCAGCATCTGCTTGGCAAAGCAGTGATAGCAGCTAGAACTAGACTTCCATAAGCAGTTGCTTCTGCTCTTCTTTTTTTATGCTCTTGGCAAAATGACTTCTCTATGGGACAGTTTTTCTGAGATGCAAGAAAGAGTGTGTTTTGTGGTAAAAATAGGAATTCCACAATTTCCTTTACTTGACGTCTGTTAGTCATAAGAAAATAACTTTGCTTTTATCATAACCAGGTAATTCTTCTCTCTACTTCCATTGAACCCCATATACCAGTATGTGTGTTTGCTGGAAGCGAGGTAGAGTTTACACAGCTGCACAAGGGGAGTTAGCAAGCATAGTGGCATCAGCTCAGACGTGGTTAGTACATGTAAGGAACAGGTTTGTACTCAGGATTTTCCAATTCCAATTGCACACAAAAAAATCTGTCTGTACTAAGTATAACAATATAGTGAAGGGTATGTCTCAAATTCCCTTAAGACTTATTCAAACCTAATCACCGTTTTCTCTCAGAAACCATATGTTCTTCAAAGTGAGTTAGACTGTGAAAAGAAACAAAGTTTCTGCATTAATGTGACTTTGAAATGCGTTTGCTTTTTCTGTGGCATTCTCAGTGTGAGAGCCATGTGAATATGGGAGTTAAAGATGAGTCATTTTGCCTGGAGTTAATTTGTGAAATGCTTTCATTGAAGCACTTGGACTCTCTCCAGAGATTCTTTTGCATAAGTAGCACACTAACATCTGTGTGTCATCCACAGGCACAGATTTCTCCTAAACCTCTTCAGGTCTGAGAACCTCTGCAACTTTCACCCCAGCTATGTTTGTTGTATAAGTGAGGGAGGAACAGCCATCAGATTACAAGCCTACATGTCTCTTTCAAAAGGTTGCCAAAGAATATTTCACCTTGCAGTGGGAGAAGTGTAAAGGATGAATGAATAAGCAGCTCTCTGCTCTTGGGTGTGACAGCACATTAAATCTCTGGTAACTTGTATATACTCAGAAGCTGAAAAGTGCTGCTTTATTACATCTTACTTAAAGGAAGTAAATAGCTTGTGTTCACTAGATACAAAATGTGACTTAAGTATGAAAACTTTCAGAACCATTCTTCCAACAAGTGGATTGGTAGAATTACAAGAAGTAACTTTATAAAGATTCTGACATTATTCTGCTGAGATGTAGAATAGTTAGCTGTGGAGATGTTATATCCCTGCAGTATTTACTTTGAGGAAGGTGATTCCCTGCTGAATCTGTAGAATAAAGAAATGCACTTACCTGCTTTGACTGTTTTTTTTCATGTATATAAATAAAGCCATGCTCCACTTCATAGACTCATAGAATCATAGAATTGTCGGGGTTGGAAGGGACTTTAAAGATCATCTAGTTCCAACCCCCCTGCCATGGGCAGGGACATCTCCCACTAGATCAGGTTGCTCAGAGCCCCATCCAGCCTGGCCTTAAAAACTTCCAGGGATGGGGCTTCCACCACCTCTCTGGACAACCCGTTCCAGTGTCTCACCACCCTCACGGTGAAGAACTTCTTCCTGACGTCCGGTCTGAATCGACCCATCTCTAGTTTTAATCCATTCCCTCTAGTCCTGCCATTACCCGACATCCTAAAAAGTCTCTCACCAGCTTTCTTGTAGGCCCCCTTAAGATACTGGCAGGCCACTATAAGGTCTCCTCGGAGCCTTCTTTTCTCCAGACTGAACAACCCCAACTCTCTCAGCCTGTCCTCATAGGAGAGGTGCTCCAGCCCTCTGATCATCCTCGTGGCCCTTCTCTGGACACGTTCCAGCATGTCCATATCTCTCTTGTAGTGGGGGCTCCAGAGCTGGACGCAGTACTCCAGGTGGGGTCTCACGAGAGTGGAGTAGAGGGAGAGAATCACCTCCCTCGACCTGCTGGCCATGCTTCTCCTGATGCAGCCCAGGATACGATTGGCTTTCTGGGCTGCAAGTGCACACTGACAGCTCATGTTGAGCCTCTCGTCCACCAGCACCCCCAAATCCTTTTCTTCAGGGCTGCTCTCAAGCCAGTCGCTGCCCAGCCTATATTGGCGCTTGGGATTGCCCTGACCCAGATGGAGGACCTTGCACTTGGCCTTGTTGAACTTCATGAGGTTGGCATGGGCCCACCTCTCCAGCCTGTCCAGGTCCCTCTGGATGGCATCCCTTCCCTCCAGCGTGTCAGATGCCCCACACAGCTTGGTGTCGTCGGCAAACTTGCTGAGGGTGCAGTCTATGCCACTGTCCATGTCGCTGATGAAGATGTTAAACAAGACCGGTTCCAGTACTGATCCTTGAGGGACTCCACTTGTCACTGGCCTCCACTTGGACGTGGACCCATGGACTTGTTCACTTTCAGGTTCATCAGATGGTCACAAACCTGATCTTCACTTACAATGGGCAGTTCTGTCCAACCCCTGCCATTGTCTTCTGTCACTCTGGTAGTGTGACTGGAGCCCTTGCCAGTGAAGACTGAGGAAAAGAAGTCAGAAGACTGAGGAAAAGAACCTTGGCCTTCTCCATATCACTTGTCACCAGTTCTCCCGTTTTCTTTCTGAGGGGGCCCACACCTTCCCTAGTCGTCCTCTTACCATTAATGTACCTATAGAAAGTTTTGCTGTTTCCCTTGATCTCCTTGGCTAAATTTAATTCTAACTGAGCTTTAGCTTTTCTCACCAGGTCTCTTGCTGTTCGGACAGCTTCCTTATATGCCTGCCATTCTAGCTGTCCTTTCTTCCATTCCTTATAAAGTTTCTTTTTGTGTGACAGTGTGTCCAGGAGCTCCTTGTTCATCCAGGCAGGTCTCCTAGCATTCTTTCCTGCCTTCCTCTTTGTCAGTATAGTTTGCTCCTGGACATGGAGAAGGTGATCCTTGAATACTGACCAGCTGTCCTGGGCTGAGCTTTCCTCTAGAGCTTCCCTCTAGAGCACTTAATTAACCCTAACGTTTCCTACCTGTCAGCTTGTCCTGGTTCCAGCAGGGATAGGGTTAATTTTCACAAGGAGCTGGGACGGGAGTCAGCCGGGTCGTTATTCAATACCATGTGATGCCATGCTCAGTATATAGCTGGGGGAGCTGGCCTGGTGGGGGAAGCAGGAACCGCTGCTAGGGAGTGGGCTGGGCTTCAGATTCTGGTCAGTGAGCGGCAGTACATTGATCGTGTTTTGTATATTCCTCTATCAGTATTATTGTTGTTGTTTTCCTCTTTCTTTTGCTGTTCTGTTAAACTGCCTTTATCTCAACCCACGAGTTTTGCCTTTTTCTTCCGATTCTCTTCCCATCCCGCCGCTGGAGGGGGGGGAGGAAGTGAGTGAAAGACCCTGTGGTTCTTTGTTGCCGGCTGTGGCTAAACCACAAGTCCTTTTTAGTGCCCAATGTGGGGCTCGAAGGATTGAGATAACGACAAATACGACCAGAGCTTGTTAAAACGAACTTGTTGTGTGCATTTATTATATTAGGTAAATAGTCGCTGGTCACCATGTTGCTTGGTTTGTTCTCATGGCTGTGTTATGTAAATTCCTATATGCTCTATGTACTCCCCGCAATGCTGTTTATTGCCTCTGGGAGAGGGATCAGGGTTATCATTTTGCGGTCCTGTGTAATATCAACTTATGATAATATCACTGTTCAGACGGTTATGTTGAGGAGTTTATATGGTGTTGCTGTCCTGCCTGTACCTTGGGCACCATCTCTTGGAATGTATTAATAATAGCACCCAGTCTATGGGGGAAACAGGGGGGGACACTTTCCCCATCTCTTTTGCTTCCCTTTTCTCCTTCAGGCCAGGTACAACAGGTTTTGAGAATTTTGAATACCCTTGGAATGTTCAAACCAGAATGTTCCTATTGTTATGTCTCCTGAATGTGTTCCAGATCTTGTTTAGGGTTAAACAACTATTTAAGACTACCACCCAAAGATCTGCTCCAAGTCATGGGTAGCATGGCATATGGGCAGATATCTAGAGAGCTTCTCACCTCCCATGGTCTGGGACTTCACCCCCAAACAACTTCAGGACCCTGATAAAGCGATAGAATATTTGAAACGAAAAATGCTGTGGCTATTCTAGAGAGGCGCAACTCACTGCACTGTGCTGGGCCCTGGCCAATATCTACCAGGCACTGCTCGGTGTTATGCAGCACCCTCAGGGGGAAGAGATGGAAACTAGACCTACAGGCACTGCAACTACTGCAGCCCCTGTGGCAGCCACTGCAGCTACTCCAACCCCCGTGATAGGCACTGCAGCTGAACCAGGAAACCAACCCATGCCAGTCTCAGTCACCCCTATATAGAAGAAGAAATACACCGAGAAATCAATTCGCTTAGTAAGGGATGACAATGAACCAGGGTCATCACGAAAACAGGAAGAAGCAGAACCAGAGATAATCACTCGATCCCTATCCTTGAGTGAGCTGCAGGATATGTGAAAAGATTTCAGCCGACTTTCAGGCGAGCACATTGTCACCTGGCTGCTCCGATGCTGGATAATGGGGCCGGTAGTTTGGAATTAGAGGGCAGGGAAGCCAGACAGCTGGGATCCCTGTCTAGGGAAGGGGGCATTGACAAGGCGATTGGGAAAAAGACCCAAGCCCTCAGCCTCTGGAGGCGACTCCCGTCAGGCATGAGGGAGAGGTACCCCTTCAGTGAAGATGTTGTATGTCACCCAAGCAAGTGGACCACCATGGAAAGCGTTATCCGGTATCTGAGGGAATTAGCTGTGCAGGAGATGATTTATTGTGAGCCGATCGATGCACAGTTACCCATAGACCCTGATGAAGTCCAATGCACAAGGCCCATGTGGTGGAAGTTTGTACGGAGCGCACCATCGTCATATGCCAACTCACTGTCAGTAATGGAATGGAAAGGTGAAGAGGGACCAACGGTGGATGAGGTGGCTGGCCAGCTCCGGCGATATGAAGAAAGTCTCTCTTCCGCCCTTGTCTCAGCTGTGGAGAAACTGTCCTGGAAGGTCCAGCAACTTGAAGAGAATATGTACTGCTCCCCACCCGTATGGGCCAGCATCTCAGCTATTAGGAGTAGGTGTCTCTCTGCTCACGAGAGAGCATACAGAGGGTACACACCGCGAGGCACCCTGTGGTTCTACCTGCGTGACCATGGGGAGGACATGAGGAAGTGGGATGGACAACCTACCTCAACCCTAGAGGCACAAGTACGTGAGTTGCAAGGAAGGACAACCACAAAAGGGGATCCCTCCAGGAAAAGTGCCGCCCCAGTTTCCAGTGGGCCGTTCCCCAGACAAAGCAGAAGGCCTGATCTTGCTTCTGATCCTCTTGAAGGAACTTCCAAGTCATTTCTGCAAGAAGTGAGTAATGGATACTATGACCAGGATTAGAGGGGCCCTGCCTCCGGCCAGGTGGAGGAAAGGGACAACCGGGTTTATTGGACGGTGTGGATTCGATGGCCTGGCACATCAGACCCACAGGAGTATAAGGCTCTAGTGGACACGGGTGCACAGTGCACCCTAATACCATCAAGCTATAGAGGGGCAGAACCCATTTGTATTTCTGGGGTGACAGGGGGATCCCAAGAGTTGACTGTACTGGAGGCGGAAGTGAGCCTAACTGGGAATGAGTGGCAAAAGCATCCCATTGTGACTGGCCCAGGGGCTCCATGCATCCTTGGTATAGGTTACCTCAGGAGAGGGTATTTTAAGGACCCAAAAGGGCCTTTGGCATAGCTGCCTTGGAGACGGAGGAAGTTAAACAGTTGTCTCCCTTGCCTGGTCTCTCAGAGGACTCTGCTGTTGTGGGTCTCCTGAGAGCTGAAGAACAGCAGGTGCCGATTGCTACCACAACAGTGCATTGGTGGTAATGTTGCACTGAGACACTCTGATTCCCATCTGTATGCTGACTCATTGACTGGAGACCCAAGGAGTGATCAGCAAGACTTACTCGCCCTTTAACAGTCCCATACGGCCAGTGCAAAAATCTAATGGAGAGTGGAGGCTAACTGTAGACTATCGTGGCCTGAATGAAGTCACACCACTGCTGAGCGCTGCCGTGCCAGACATGATAGAACTCCAGTACGAACTGGAGTCCAAGGCAGCCAAGTGGTATGCCGTGATTAATATCGCAAATGCATTCTTCTCAATCCCTTTGGCAGCAGAGTGCAGGCCACAGTTTGCTTTCACTTGGAGGGGCATCCAGTACACCTGGAATCGACTGCCCCAGGGGTGGAAACACAGCCCCACCATTTGCCATGGACTGATCCAGACTGCACTGGAACAGGGTGAAGCTCCAGAACATCTGCAATGCATTGATGACATCATTGTATGGGGAAACACAGCAGAAGAAGTTTTTGAGAAAGGGAGTAAAATAGTCCAAATCCTTCTGAAAGCTGGTTTTGCTATAAAGCGAAGTAAGGTCAAGGGACCTGCGCAGGAGATCCAGTTTTTAGGAATAAAATGGCAAGATGGACGCCGTCAGATTCCAATGGATGCGATCAACAAAATAGCAGCTATGTCTCCACCAACTAGTAAAAAGGAAACACAAGCTTTCTTAGGCATTGTGGGTTTTTGGAGGATGCATGTCCCAGTCTACAGTTTGATTGTAAGCCCTCTGTGTTAAGTGACCTAGAAGAATAATGTTTTTAAATGGGGTCCTGAGCAATGACAAGCCTTTGAACAAATCAAACAGGAAATAGTCCATGCAGTCGCCCTGGGGCCAGTCTGGGCAGGGCAAGGTGTTAAAAGTGTGCTCTACACCACAGCTGGGGACAATGGTCCTACCTGGAGCCTCTGGCAGAAAGCACCAGGGGAGACATGAGGTTGACCCCTAGGGTTTTGGAGTCAGGGATACAGAGGATCCGAAGCCCGCTACACTCCAACAGAAAAAGAGATATTGGCAGCATATGAAGGTGTTCGAGCTGCTTTGGAAGTGGTTGGTATGGAAGCACAGTTCCTTCTTAGCACCTCGACTGCCGGTGCTGGGCTGGATGTTCAAAGTGATGGTCCCTGCTACGCATCATGGAACTGATGCTACGTGGGTGTTATGGTTTGAGAAACCCATAACCATTTACTGTCGTTTAGACAATCATTCTGTCACCCAATGACCCCTCCCACCTAGGAAGGAGAATTGGTGAAAATAAGGAAACATGAGGGTTAAAATATAAATAGATTTAATAGGATAAGACTAAATAATTAACAATAATACTAAAGAACCAGTATTGATCCCGATATTAATATCAAATATGCAAGGATTATACTCAGCCAATTATATCAGTAGGAAGCTGTGCACTCCCAGCAGTGGACAGGAAATGTCGGACACTGCGAGTGCTATGGCTTTGGGAGGAAGGGAAGGCCTTGGGGGTCAAGCACCGGGGCAAGGAGTTCTCTGGACCGTCACCATCAAGGGAGAGAGACAACTACGCAGCGAACTTTCTAATTTATATAGAATGTGACGTCCATGGTATGAAATAATCCTGTTGTCCAGCTTGGGTCAAGTGCCTGGGTATTGCTCTTCCTCATCCCTGCACTTGGCAAGGCTCAGAAATACTGAGGCCTTGAATCCCACATAGCCTAGCTGACTATAAAGTAAATATTTTCACAAATTCAGACACTGGAGTCTTCTAAAAGTACAGTTTTCCCAAGCATTAGAAGAGGAATTAGTCTTGTGTCGCTCAAACCAGGACAGTGGATTAAGTGGATTGCACTGATCACGCTGGAGGCTCGAATGGGAAAACCCCAGTGTCCTGATTTGAGGTAAAATGGAACCAACTTTCTGTTCAGTAATTTTACCTTGGAGCTAAGCCTCTTCTAACTCTCTGAAATTAACAGCATATTGTGCAGAAACTGTTTGCTCTCAGAGTGATAAGACCTATGTTTATAGTGAATACCAAGGAATGGTGTGCAGAGAGGCTCTTGCTTATACTTATTGCTATAACAACCAAGGTCAGCTAATTTTGTTATTTGCCCCGTTGGAGGGTTGGAAGCGGAAAAGCATAGAGGGGTCATATCAGTGGGGAGGAGCAGACAGGACAGGTGACCCCAAACTGACCAACAGGGGTATTCCATCCCATCTGCCCCATGCTCAGTACAA
This sequence comes from Larus michahellis, assembly GCF_964199755.1. Classification (NCBI taxonomy): domain Eukaryota; kingdom Metazoa; phylum Chordata; class Aves; order Charadriiformes; family Laridae; genus Larus; species Larus michahellis. Next base: position 22,275,265 of record NC_133929.1, on the reverse strand, counting down.
AAGCTGAGGGAGCAAATGGGTCAACCTCTTTCTTTAATGGCTAGCATCCAAGGAGGACCCTATCTGTTCATCTGCCTTTGATCCTGATCCATGCGTTCCTGACTCCAAGTCTGGAATCCAGTTCCCGTCCATCGCTGAGTCCAGTCTGAGTCTCCAGTCCAGTCTTCCTCAATGCCTGCCTTTGATGTGATCATCATCCTGGGAGCTCGATAAGGTTTTGTGTATATTTCCTTATTTTCTTTTTATTGATTTTTTTTTACTATTAATATTTTCATTAAAGTAGTTTAGTTCCTTGTTGTTGGAGTGGGAGACGGACCCGGAGTAACGATGGAGTCTCAATATGAGTATGATCGTTCTCCCTTTATTCCAGTTTTCACAGAGTATATATAGACAGGCAATAAGAGCACGCGCTAGCGGCAGCTATATGATTGGCTTACAGTCTCTGTTCACGCACTGTCCATGCAGTTCATTCACACATCAGATTGGTTACAAGAATTCGCATAGTAAATTGCTTAGTCATTAGCACAACATGTTTTCTACCTTCTCAGTTCCCGTTTTTCCCATGTACTAATTCCATCTTCTACCACCTGTTTTGCTCTTAATCTAAACTCTCATAGTAGGGAGGCTGGCTCACATGGCCATTTTCTCTCAGATACATTCCTACAATACCCCCTTTTTCTTCTTGAGCCAGCCAGACCTTATGCATGGCATTTTCTATCATGTCAGTCACTTTGCAGAGAACACACGAGGCTACCATAATCAATAATAATATAACCAACAATAGCATGAGCCCTTGCTTTAGGAAGTCTGATAACCATCCCGTTATACCCCATGAGTTTAACCAATCATCGAAACCCTTTTTAACTGCTTTTAATTTGGACATGTTATCCTTCAGCTCCCGTAACTGCTTATGAATGGATGATGAGTGGTTGGAAAGGTTCATACAACACATACCTTCAAAATCTTCACATCCATGACCCTGAGCCAACAGCAAAAAATCAATAGCCGCTCAATTTTGCAACATAGCATGCTGAATGCTATCAGCATCAGTAAGCAAGCTAGATAGGATTTCAGTTGTAAGGTTTATCTGTTTACTTGCCCAACACCCTATCTTATTCAACATATTTAATGCCGTTGCTGTTCCTAGCGAGGGAAGAATACTTAGCCCTATTCTTTGTCCGAGATTCGAAAATGTTATAGGGTCGTCACAGGATGGAGTGAAGGTATGAACTGTTCTCTTGGCTCTGTGTTTCCTGTATGCTCTGCTCACTGTGTCTTTGGCCGTACGCAGGCCTCTGCTCGTAGATCTGCCACGTCTCCCCCTTTTTTGTTTAACACCAGACCATTTATTAACAAGGTCGCCATGACTTGTGCTTCTACTCGTTGTGACGCTCTTAGCAGGTTATATACTAAACACAATTAAAAACAGAATCAAAAAGAACCCTGCTAAGGCAATAAATACCCAGATTCCTAAATTTAGCCCAGAAAGCCAATTTCTTTGGATTTACCCACGAGAAATCCTTTTGTAATATTTCAAATACATTGTGGTTCATTAAGTCTTGAATCTTTAGTATTTGAGCTTTTAGCTGATCATGTAAAGGACGAATATTTTGTTGCAACGACATGTCAAATTGTGATAACCAAGGGTCAAGGTCATCCTTTTTGATGGGGACATTATACGTGGCTTGGATCCATTCCAGAAACCTGCTGACAGCACAAGCGACCCTGGAAAAACAATCGCGGTAACATTTCAATCATCATAGTTACTGGTTTTTAAAAGGTATGTGGCAAAAACACCCACTCTAATGCAGTCAGGCTCTTTGCGAGTGCATCATCCCACTGTCCTATCAGGGCGTAAAGTTGAAATTCTTGTAGGAAGGTGTTCAGTGCGTCTTGCAGCAGTAGTAGACTATATCTTATCTTGCAACATGCTGTAATGCCTTCGGAGCTGTTGGGGTTAATGAACATAGAACTTATGGGGGGGCGCGGGGGCAGACACAGTGCTTCAGGGCATCCCCTGTACCTTCAAAGTGTGCTCATGTCTCTCTCCCCCTCTCTGACCCGAGACAGCCCCCCTATATCCTGCACTGGATTGAGTGGAGAAGTACAGGCTAGAGTCGCTGCACGCGTGGCCAGCGTATGCAGCGAGTCTCACCAAACTCATGATCCAGCTTTGCTAACAGCAGCTGTGTGATACGTGACTACATTGTTGTAATCTTCTTCTGTGAAGGTCAGGTTCTCATGGATACACACATAGTTTTTAGAGCAACATATTCTACAACTCGTACAAGGGTACGATGCAAAGCGGCATTTACAACTAATCGTATAATGCTTATTAAACACAGCAAACAGCATACTAAACATAACAGACAAATTCCTTCCACACAGGCGATGAGTATAATTTGCTTCAACCAACCCCACCCCCAAGTCCATCCAGCAAAGAGATTTCACCCAGTGGTCTCCACAAGTTGCTGGTTCGGTCGGTGCAGTTCTTGCAACTGGGCATGGATGGATTTGGAGTGCTCACTTAGATTCATACAATACAGTCCTTTAAAATCTTGACAACCATGTCTGTGAGCTGAAAGCAAAAAATCAGTAGCAGTTCTGTTTTGCAACATCGCATATCGAATACTATCTACATCTAGCAATAACTCAGAAATAGCTGTACTAGTAGCATTGTTAAACTTATCCTTGTCAGCAAGAGAGTCCTTGTTATCACGAATCCTTGGCAGCAAAAGAGTCCTCGTTAGCAAGAGCGCATGCGGACTCCCTGTTCTTGCTGGTACTGTGCTTTGATCTTCTTCCACAACAGGCCAAGATTCTCAAGCAGCTGGATAAGGTGTCTGTGAGTCCATTACAGGCTTATGTCATCCAAATGTTTTTCTTGCAAGCACCCGAGACTGAATAACAATTGGTGTGATATATGTGTTTTCCAGCACCCAGGTGCGAGTCCCTTGAGTGTATTTACAATCCTCCTCGCCGATCTTCCGTTGCTTTCCCATATTCCACCCCCTTGCTCAAGAGACCGCTTCTGCTGGGGTTCATTTTAGTCTCGCAGGGTATAACACAGAGCAATCTACTAAGGCATGCAATAACATAGACACATATAGGAAAAACCCAAAACCATATCTCTATAGTACTGCTTTGAATCAGGTGTCCTATTTCTCTTTTTCTGACGCTTTCTCGTAATGCTTATGGCATACTTTTGTGCTAACGTGGCACATTTCCCATCTAATTGTTCCTGTTTGGTTTCTTTTTTTTTTTTCTCTTTTTTTCCTCTTTTTTTTTTTTCCTTTTTTTTCTTTCTTTTTTTTTTCCCCTTCCATCACTTCCAACTGACATAAAAGTCTGCCTTTGCAACAAGAGCTCAGGTTCTCATTTTCCTACAGAGCATCCTATAGACTTTGGCTCAACTCCTTTTCCCAATCAACCATGATCTTATAGGCAAACAACAAACAACCAGCCATACGCCCTGCACGGGCGAGCCGTTCCCGAGAGCATAAACGTGTCGGCTCGTGAAAACTCCCCCAATATTTCAGGACTTCCATCGGTTCTACAGCCCATCCTGGTGTATCTACCTGGGGCGCGCTCGCCTTACGTCTAAACATTGTGTATATACAAACTTCTTCACTTGACGGAGTGTCAGCCCTAGTTGCATACGAGAACAGTACCACACCGGGCAGAACACCTGCTCAAGTGGAGTCACCTAATGACACTGCACACAACAAAAAGCAAACAGTAGCACACATGCTGATCAGCAGGTATAAGCTGGCGCCTGCACACACTTACACAGCAGTCATACAAAACCAGCACTTCTATCTCAGGGAGACGACTGGGGAGGGGAGGGGGCGAGGCGGGCAATGGCAGGAGCAAACAGCTCCGGCTCTGTCCTTCTCTGCTGACATTCTGCCTCCTCCCTCGGCCTCAGGTGGAGCAGAGGGGATCAGCAGGGGATCGTCCCAGACCTTCGGACCTGGCCTGCTCGATCCCCCTCCCGTGGGTTGTAATGCTGCAAAAGCCCCGGCTGCCGTGGCTCGCTCCGCCTTCATATCTTGTAAGGTCGATAACACCAACCGCCATGTCGTCTCCAACGGTGATGCCTCTTTGTCTCCTTTACTTATCACTTCCCACAGTTTTTTCCCAACAGCCTCCCATATTTCTGGTTTAAAAGCTGTCTGGGGCTCTGGTGCGAATCCGCTCTCTCTGCACCAGGTTAACAACCTTTGGAGCATACGCTCATCGTATTTCACCCTTCTCTTAGAGGGGATATGCAGGAGAAGTCTTAATATAGCCCCTTCTTCTTTTGTTACTTGTTGCCCCATCTCCTGCCCCGGCTTAATCAGTTTGAGCAACAGTTTCGCTGGTGTTTCAATCCCTCTCTTAGAGAGGATCCCAGCGAGTAGCATGGCCGCAGCTTCTGTTTCCATAGCTGCGCCTGGGAGGTGAGGAGCGACCTCACACCGTTGTCTGCTCCCGCTGATGCGCCCAAGCAGCACGTCTCCCAGCCGAAGTTTCCCACTCCCCTCCTCTAGCTGCTTACCGCAGTCTCGGAGAACTCAGTCGTGCTGAACCATCCTCTGCTACCAGATGTTGGAGTGGGAGACGGACCCGGAGTAACGATGGAGTCTCAATATGAGTATGATCGTTCTCCCTTTATTCCAGTTTTCACAGAGTATATATAGACAGGCAATAAGAGCACGCGCTAGCGGCAGCTATATGATTGGCTTACAGTCTCTGTTCACGCACTGTCCATGCAGTTCATTCACACATCAGATTGGTTACAAGAATTCGCATAGTAAATTGCTTAGTCATTAGCACAACATGTTTTCTACCTTCTCAGTTCCCGTTTTTCCCATGTACTAATTCCATCTTCTACCACCTGTTTTGCTCTTAATCTAATCTCTCACAGTAGGGAGGCTGGCTCACATGGCCATTTTCTCTCAGATACATTCCTACACCTTGTAAATTCATAAATCTCTTTATCTTTTTCTCTCCTCTCCTTGGGGTTTTTGAGAGGTGGGAGAGAGCGTCTGTCATTCATCTCGTTGGCCAGTCCGGCCCAAACCACGAAACCCTAGGAATCTTGGAAGTGATCATGGACTGGCCAGAAGACAAAGATTTCGGAATATCATCAGATGAGGAGGTGATGTGTGTGGAAGAGGCCCCACCACATAATAAACTCCAGAAAATGAGAAGAAATATGCCTTGTTCACTGATGGGTCCTGTCATATTGTAGGAAAACATTGACAGTGGAAGGCTGCTGCGTGGAGTCCTACAATGCAAGTTGTAGAAGCCACTGAAGGACAAGGTGAATTGAGCCAGTTTGCAGAGGTGAAAGCCATCCAGCTGGCTATAGATTTTGCTGAACGAGAAAAATGGCCAGTACTTTATCTCTACACTGACTCATGGATGGTGGCAAATGCTCTGTGGGGGTGGTTACAGCAGTGGAAGCAGGGCAACTGGCAGCGCAGAGGCAAACCCATCTGGGCTGCTGACCTGTGGCAAGATATTGCTGCCTGGATAGAGAATCTGGTTGTGAAAGTATGTCACGTAGATGCCCATGTACCGAAGAATAGGGCCACAGAGGAACATCAGAACAACCAGCAGGTGGATCGGGCTGCTAGGATTGGAGTGGCTCAGGTGGATCTGGACTGGCAACGTAAGGGTGAACTCTTCATAGCTCGGTGGGCCCATGACACCTCAGGCCATCAAGGGAGAGATGCGACATATAGATGGGCTCGTGACTGAGGGGTGGACTTGACCATGGACACTATTGCACAGGTCATCCATGAATGTGAGACATGCGCTGCAATCAAGCAAGCCAAGCATTTGAAGCCTCTTTGGTATGGAGGGCGATGGCTGAATTATCAATATGGGGAGGCCTGGCAGATTGATTATATCACACTGCCACAAACCCGTCAAGGCAAGTGCCATGTGCTCACAATGGTGGAAGCAACCACTGGATGGCTGGAAACATACCCTGTGCCCCATGCCACTGCCCGGAACACTATCCTGGGCCTTGAAAAACAAGTCCTGTGGCGACATGGCACCCCAGAGAGGACTGAGTCAGACAACGGGACTCATTTCTGAAACAGCCTCATAGACACCTGGGCCAAAGAGCATGGCATTGAGTGGGTGTATCACATCCCCTATCACGCACCAGCCTCTGGGAAGATAGAACGATACAATGGACTGTTAAAAACTACACTGAGAGCAATGAGTGGTGGGACTTTAAAACATTAGGATGCACATTTAGCAAAAGCTACCTGGCTAGTTAATACCAGGGGATCTACCAATCAGGCTGGCCCTGCCCAATCAAAACTTCCACGTACTGTAGAAGGGGATAAAGTCCCCGTAGTGCACATGAAGAATGTGTTAGGGAAGACAGTCTGGGTTAGTTCTGCCTTGGATGAAGGCAAACCCATCCGTGGGGTTGCTTTTGCCCAAGGACCTGGGTGCACTTGGTGGGTGATGTGGAAGGATGGGTAAGTCTGATGTGTACCTCATGGGGACCTGATTTTGGGTGAGAATAGCCAATGAATCAAACTGTATGATGTTAATTGCTAAATAACCCAGCCATTGCATGTCATCACTACTGCAATTCCTATATGCCATATCAATGGTACTATAGTAAGAATCACCCAAACTAATGACAGATGGACTTTGAAACCGAGTAAAGTGTAGTGGTTATGGAACTAGAACTGGCATCAGCCAGCAGCTGGCACCCAGCAACTTCCTCGAGATCAGTATCTTCAACCCGTAGACCGTGGGCATGAGCCACAGCAGATACACCAGCCACGAGCTCCAAATGCTGCATGCAACAGTCTGGCACCACACACCATCTCACCTGTCCTGAGAGACTGTTCTAACAGATGGAGCCCAAAATCATGGATTAAAAGAACTCAACGGACACTTTAGAGGGGCAGCCTATAGACTAAGGGAATGATATGGTAGTGGAATGCACCAGGCTTGTTGTCGTTGGACGGGGTGCATCTTTCTGCAAGGGGGAAGAGGGTGTTAGTTCATGAGCTAGCAGGGCTTATAGACTGACCTTTAAACTGGACTTGTTGGGGGAGGGGGATATTATCAGGGTTGCTCATGACAAGACAAGGGTTGATGCTCCAAGGTCTGAGGGGTGGGTCACTAGCGAAGGCCCTCAACCTGTTGCTCCGAGATGTGCTAAGTATGCTGCAGCACACTTGAAGTCTTATGGGGACAAGCCAGGGCTCCTGAGGCAATAGGAACCAGGGAGTCACAGGTAAAACACCTCAAAGGAAGACCACCTGAAGAGCAGCATGAAGGAAATGCAGCTGCTCCAGCCAGTGAGTCAGCTTCATCAGGCACCCAGCTGAAGTGCCTTTACACAAATGCACATAGCATGGGAAACAAGCAAGAGGAGTTAGAGATGTGCACACACCTCCAGGGCTATGATCTTATTGGCATCACAGAGACATGGTGGGATGATGGCTCTTATGATTGGAGCATTGGAATGGAGGGATACAGACTCTTCAGGAAGGACAGGCTGGGAAGACGAGGAGGGGGTGTTGCCCTCTATGTCAATGAACAGCTGGAGTGCATGGAGCTCCACCTGGGGATGGATGAAGACCCAACAAAGAGCTTATGGGTCAAGATTAAAGGGAACACAGGGGCAGGTGACATGACAGTAGGGGTCTGCTACAGGCCACCTGACCAGGATGACAGAGCGGATGAGGCCCTTTATAGACAGATAAGAGCAGCATCGCGTTCACAGACCCTGGTCCTCATGGGGGACTTCAGCCACCCCGATATCTATTGGAAGGACAACACAGCAGGGCACAAAAATCCAGGAAGTTCTTGGAATATGTCGATGACAACTTTCTTCTTCAAATGGCAGAGGAGCCAACGAGGAGAGGAGCCATGCTGGACCTTGTCCTTGCCAACAAGGAGGGGCTGGTGGGGAATGTCAAGCTCAAGGGTAGCCTCGGCTGCAGTGACCATGAAATGGTAGAATTCAAGATCCTTCGGGCAGCGAGGAGGGCGCACAGCAAGCTCACTACCCTGGACTTCAGGAGAGCAGATGTTGGCCTCCTGAGGGACCTGCTTGGCAGGGTAACATGGGAAAAAGTACTGGAGGGAAGAGGGACCCAAGAGAGCTGGTTAGTATTCAAGGATCACCTCCTCCAAGCTCAGGAGTGGTGCATCCCAAGAAAGAAGAAGTCAGGCAAAAATGCCAGGAGGCCTGCATGGATGAATAAGGAGCTCCTGGACAAGCTCAAAAGCAAAAAGGAGGCCTACAGAGGGTGGAAGCAAGGACAGGTAGCCTGGGTGGAATACAGCGACCTGTCTGAGCGACCAGGAACTAAATTAGGCAAGCTAAAGCCCAGATAGAATTAAATCTGGCCAGGGACATCAAGGACAAGAAGAAAGACTTCTATATGTATGTCAGGGGTAAAGGCAAGACTAGGGAAGATGTGGGCCCTCTCCGGAAGGAAACAGGAGGCCTGGTCACCCAGCATACGGAGAAGGCTGAGGTACTGAATGACATTTTTGCCTCAGTCTTTACCAGCAAGGGCTCTAACCACACTACCCTAGTTGCAGAATGCAAAGGCAGGGGCTATGAGAATGAAGAACCGCCCACTGTAGGAGAAGATCGGGTTCGGGACCATCTGAGGAACCTGAAGGTGCATAAGTCCATGGGTCCGGATCAAATCCATCCATGGGTCCTGAGGGAGCTGGTGGATGAAGTCGTCAAGGCGCTTTCCATTATATTTGAGAAGTCATGTCAGTCTGGTGAAGTTCCCGCTGACTGGAAAAGGGGAAACATAACCCCCATTTTCAAAAAGGGAAAAAAGGAAGACCCAGGGAACTACAGATCGGTCACTCTCACCTCTGTGCCTGGCAAGATCATGGAGCAGATCCTCCTGGAATCTCTGCTAAGGCACATGGAAAATAAGGAGGTGATTGGTGACAGCCAACATGGCTTCACTAAAGGGCAAGTCATGCCTGACAAATTTGGTGGCCTTCTATGATGTTGCCACAGCATTGGTAGATAAGGGGAGAGCAACCGACGCCATCTACCTGGAATTCTGCAAAGTGTTTGACACTGTCCCGCATGACATCCTGGTCTCTAAATTGGAGGGGCATGGATTTGACGGATGGACCACTTGGTGGATAAGGAACCGTCTAGATGGCTGCACTCAAAGGGTTGCGGTCAATGGCTCAATGTCCACGTGGAAACCAGTGACGAGTGGCGTTCCTCAGGGGTCAGTACTGGGACCAGTGCTGGTTAACATCTTTGTCGGAGACACGGATGGTGGGATTGAGTGCACCCTCAGCAAGTTTGCCGACGACACCAAGCTGTGTGGCGCAGTTGACATGCCGGAGGGAAGGGGAGGGAAGGACCTGAACAGGCTTGAGAGGTGGGCCCATGCGAACCTCATAAATACTTAAAGGGTAGTTGTCAGGAGAATGGGGCCAGGCTCTTTTTGGTGGTGCCCAGCGACAGGACAAGAGGTAATGGGCACAAATTGAGCATAGGAAGTTCCACCTAAACACGAGGAGGAACTTCTTTACTTTGAGGGTGGCAGAGCACTGGAACAGGCTGCCCAGAGAGGTGGTGGAGTCTCCGACTCTGGAGACATCCAAAACCCGCCTGGACGTGTTCCTGTGTAACCTGCTCTAGGTGACCCTGCTCTGGCAGGGGGGTTGGACTAGATGATCTCCAGAGGTCCCTTCCAACCCCTACACATTCAGTGATTCTGTAATCCAGGAGGTTCCTGGAATGCATCAATGATAACTTCCTTCTCCAAGTGACAGAGAAGCCAACGAGGAGAGGTGCCATGCTGGACCTCGTTCTCACCAACAAGGAGGAGCTGGTGGGGAATGCAAAGCTCAAGCGCAGCATCGGCAGCGACCATGAAATGGTGGGGTTCAAGATCCTTAGGGTGGCAAGGACAGCACACAGCAAGCTTGCTATCCTGGACTTCAGGAGAGCAGACTTCAGCCTCCTCAGGGATCTGCTTGGTAGAGTACCGTGGGATAAAGCCCTTGAGGGATGAGGGGCCCAAGAAAGCTGGCTAATATTCAAGGACCACCTCCTCCAAGCTCAGGAGCAATGTAACCGAAGAAAGAGGAAGCTGGGCAAAAACAGCAGGAAGCCTGCATGGATGAACAAGGAGCTCCTGGACACGCTCAAACTCAGAAAGGAAGCCTACAGAGGGTGGAAGCAAGGAGAGGTAACCTGGGAGGAACACAGAGAAATTGTCTGAGCAGCCAGGGATCAGGTTAGGAAAGCTAAAGCCCTGACAGAATTAAATCTGGCCAGGGACATCAAAAGTAACAAGAAAGGCTTCTATAAGTATGTCGGTGACAAAAGGAAGGCTAGGGAAAATGTAGGACCTCTCCGGAAGGAAACAGGAGGCCTGGTCACCCAGGATATGAAGAAGGTTGAGGTACTCAACAACGTTTTTGCCTCGGTCTTCACCAGCAAGCGCTCTAGCCACACCACCCAAGTCACAGAAGGCAAAGGCAGGACTAGGAGAATGAGGTACTGCCCACTGTAAAAGACCACGTTCAAGACCATCTAAGGAACCTGAAGGTGCACAAATCCACGGGACCTGATGAGGTACATCTGCAGGTCCTGAGTGAACTGGTAGATGAAGTTGCTAAGCCACTATCCATCATATTTGAGAAGCTGTGGCAGTCTGAAGGTCCCACTGACTGGAAGAAGGGGAAACATAATCCCCATTTTTAAAAAAGGAAAAAAAGGAAGACCTTGGGAACTACGGGCCAGTCAGCGTCATCTCTGTGCTTGTCGAGATCATGGAGCAGATCCTCCTAAAAACTACGCTAAGGCACATGGAAAATAAGGAGGTGATTAGTGACAGCCAATATGGCTTTACTAAAGGGCAAGTCATGCCTGACAAATTTGGTGGCCTTCTACGATGACATTACAGCATTGGTGAATAAGGGAAGAGCAACTGATGTCATCTACCTGGACTTCTGCAAAGTGTTTGACACTGTCCTGCACAACATCCTTGTCTCTAAATTGGAGAGACATGGATTTGCCGGATGGACCACTCGGTGGATAAGAAATTGGCTGGATGGTTGCACTCAAAGGGTTGCGGTCAATGGCTCAATGTCCACGTGGAAACCAGTGACGAGTGGCGTTCCTCAGGGGTCAGTACTGGGACCAGTGCTGGTTAACATCTTTGTTGGTGACATGGACAGTGGGATTGAGTGCACCCTCAGCAATTTTGCAGATGACACCAAGCTGTGTGGCACGGTTGACACGCTGGAGGAAAGGGATGCCATCCAGAGGGACCTGGACAGGCTCGAGAGGTGGGCCTGTGGAAACCTCATGAAGTTCAACCAGGCCAAGTGCAAGGTCCTGCACCTGGGTCAGGGCAATCCCAGGCACAAATACAGGCTGGGCGGAGAATGGCTTGAGAGCAGCCCTGAGGAGAAGGACTTGGGGGTGTTGGTGGATGAGAAGCTCAACATGAGCCTGCAATGTGCACTTGTAGCCCAGAAAGCCAACTGCATCCTGACCTGCATCAAAAGAAGCTTGGCCAACAGGTCAATGGAGGTAATCCTGCCCCTCTACTCCACTCTGGTGAGACCCCACCTGGAGTATTGCATCCAGCTCTGGAGTCCTCAGCACAAGAAGGACATGGACCTGTTGGAGAGGGTCCAGAGGAGGGCCACAAAGATGATCAGAGGGCTGGAGCACCTCTCCTGTGAAGACAGGCTGAGAGAGTTGGGTCTGTTCAGCCTGGAGAAGGCTCTGGGGAGGCCTTACAGCAGCCTTTCAGTACCTGAAGGGGACCTAAAGGGGGCTTTCAGGAGAGATGGGGAGGGACTCTTTATGAGGGAGCGTAGCAATAGGACGAGGGGTAACAGTTTCAAACTGGAATAGGGTAGATTTAGATTGGATATTAGGAAGAAATTCTTTACTGTGAGGATGGTGAAACACTGGAACAGGTTGCCCAGGGAGGTTGTGGATGCCCCATCCCCGGAAGTGTTTAAGACCAGGCTTGATGAGGCTTTGAGCAGCCTGGTCTAGTGGGAGGTGTCCCTGCCCATGGCAGGGGGGTTGGAACTAGATGATCTTTAAGGTCCGTTCCCACCTAAACCATTCTATGATTCTATGATCAATTGTAAAGTGTAAGATCTGGGCATGATGTAGATGGTATAGAACAAGGGGTGGATAATGTTCTGGTTCCAGCGGGGATAGGGTCAGTTTTCACAAGGAGCTGGCTCGGGATACAGCTAAGACGGCTGTCCCAAACTAGCCAAAGGGGTGTTCGATACCATGTGATGCCATGCTCAGTATATAGCTGTGGGAACTGGCCAGGAGGGGGGCAGGAATCACGTCTCAGGAGTGGGCTGGGCATTTCAGGTTCTGGTCAGTGAGCAGCCGTACGTTAATTGTGTTATGTATGTTCTTCTGTCAGTATTATTGTTCTTGTTTTCCTCTTTCCTTTGCTGTTCTGTTAAACTGCCTTTATCTCAACCCGTGAGTTTTGTCTTTTTCTTCCGATTCTCCTCCCATACCGCCGCTGTGGGGGAGAGTGAGCGAAAGACTGTGTGGTTCTTTGTTGCCGGCTGGGGCTAAACCACAACATAGCTAAAATCAGGTAAGTCTGTTACCAAGACAGTTTGGTTTTTCTTTTGTTTTTGTAGTGCCTGAGAAGTGCTAGTAAGTTCATGTTAGTATACAAACCTGACTGTTCATAGTATTTACTGATTGGTGCAGTATTCTTACTGTCCTGCCACATCTTTTGCAGAGTAGTCCTTTTGCCATGGAAGCCAAAGAAATGATGGAATGTATCCAGGAATTCCCTGAACAGTATAAAATTATTTTGGATAGACTGAATGAACAACGTGAGCAGGATCAGTTTACGGATATCACTCTGATTGTCGATGGTATGCACAGGCCTGAGAACCAGTTGGTATAAAGAGAATTCTGAAAGCTGTGCTGGGAAGCTGTTGGGTTTGTCACACGTCAGCTGTCAAACTGGGTTGCTAACAAATTCTTGGTTCTGTATTGGTGTGCGAGTTGCTTGCAGAGTTTCATTTAAAATCTTGGGCTGAACAGAGTCTCCAGCAGTGATTAATAATTTTGCTTCTGCTTTTCCAAAGAAGGGGCTAAATATTTTCAGATAGAAACCCACTTTGAAACTGCTGTACTATATTTAATGTGTTGTCTAAGGATTTCCAAAACACTGTAAAAATATCTTTCCCTAACTTGAGCTGACTGTTTGCATGCAGAGGATTTATACAAATATTGGTTGATTGTTTAAAAAACAAAACAAACAAACAACCAAAAAAAACCCAAACAGCTTTAAATAAGGTTGCTTTCTTGCTTCTCTGGTATCTGCCTACTATTTTAATATATAGTTAAAATAGTCCCTTTTCTTTTTCTATGTGTTCTAAAGACATAGGTATTAGTTTAAAAGGAAGATGGAGATATAAGTGCTTATTATCACATTAGGAAAGGTGGTGTCTGATAGATCACCTAAGATTGTTTCTCATCCCAAACATGTCTTAAAATGGATGAGCATTTCAAGGAAGATAGGCAGTGTCCACTAGGACAGACCTAGCTAAAGGAGTACCATCTGATCCTTAAAAGGATAGCAAGAACTCACTTGAAGGAAAAGGGTCCTACAGAGCCTGGATTAGAAAAAAGTAACCAAATGAAGAAAAAATTACTCTTCTGGAATCACTGTAGCTTCACTGACAACGCTTGCACAAAACTTATCCTGAATGTTTGTTCCTGCTTTTTTGACGAGTGGTGTTCCCCAGGGGTCAGTACTGGGTCCAGTCCTCTTCAATATATTCATCAATGACCTGGACGAGGGGATAGAGTGCACCCTCAGCAAGTTTGCCGATGACACAAAGCTGGGAGGGGTGGCTGACACACCGGAAGGCTGTGCCACCATACAGAGAGACCTGGACAGGTTGGAGAGTTGTGCAAAGAGGAACCTTATGAGATTCAACAGGGGCAAGTATAGGGTGTTGCACCTGGGGAGGAATAACCCCATGCACCAGTACAGGTTGGGGGCTGACCTGCTGGAGAGCAGCTCTGTGGAAAGAGCCCTGGGAGTCCTGGTGGACAACAGGATGACCATGAGCCAGCAATGTGCCCTTGTGGCCAAGAAGGCCAGTGGCATCCTGGGGTGCATCAAGAAGAGTGTGGCCAGCAGGTCGAGGGAGGTCATCCTCCCCCTCTACTCTGCCTTGGTGAGGCCGCACCTGGAGTACTGTGTCCAGTTCTGGGCTCCCCGGTTCAAGAGGGACAGGGAACTGTGCTGGAGAGGGTGCAGCAGAGAGCTACAAAGATGATTAGGGGACTGGAACACCTCTCTTATGAAGAAAGGCTGAGGGATTTGGGTCTCTTCAGTCTGGAAAAAAGACGGCTGAGGGGGGACCTTATCAACACTTATAAATACTTAAAGGGTAGGTGTCAGGAGGATGGGGCCAGGGTCTTTTCGGTGGTGCCCGGGGACAGGACAAGAGGTAATGGGCACAAATTGAGCATAGGAAGTTCCACCTAAACACGAGGAGGAACTTCTTTCCTTTGAGGGTGGCAGAGCACTGGAACAGGCTGCCCAGAGAGGTGGTGGAGTCTCCAACTCTGGAGACATTCAAAACCCTCCTGTGTAACCTGCTCTAGGTGACCCTGCTCTGGCAGGGCAGTAGGACTAGATGATCTCCAGAGGTCCCTTCCAACCCTATGATTCTATGAAAACAGGAAGAACAGAGCAGAACTACTTCTGTTCTGCAGGGGTCTTTATGCTGGCAGAAGTCATGATAAAATACATCCGTATGTAAGAGCACCAAAACCCAAGGAGAGCCTGGGTAAAACCTGAGAGCTGAGCCCAAGACATACAGGAAAAAGTTTGCACAGGAATTTCCCATAACTTAAATATCTGAAAAGAGAAACACTCTGGAGTGAGTGAGTCCTCCAGCTAATTGAGATGCAGAGCTTCAACAAGGTCAGTGATGTCCAAGGTTCTGCATGAGATGGGACAAGCTAGCTGCAGTGGTATCCCATGTTACAAGGAGACGTACTAAGTGACTATATGCTGATGGAATAGATTTGTAGACTGGGTGGTTCTGCAGCTGTTCTCTCCTTTGCATCGGCACTTAATCTGCACTATGAGTAAGAAGGTGTTATCCTAAACCAAAATTTTTGTCTCTCTTTGTAGGTCACCATTTCAAAGCTCATAAGGCTGTTCTTGCTGCCTGTAGCCAGTTCTTCTACAAATTCTTCCAAGATTTCACTCAGGAGCCCTTGGTGGAGATTGAAGGTAGTCTGATTCATGCGAATGAAAACTTTCAGAGTTGTGTGTCCAAGCTCAAAATGAATGTAGTATCCTTGGTATGGTCTTAATGCACGCTTGGTCATATCGATTACCTTCTGTCCTGGTTCCGGCGGGGATAGGGTTAATTTTCCACAGGCTCTGGCAGGGACACAGGTATTCCATCCCATGTGAGTCATGCCCACTCTGAGCTGCTGGGGGAGGGGGCAGGAAGTCGCTGCTTGGAGGGGGCTGAGGCATCCTGGGTCTGGTCGGTGAGCAGCAGTTCCATAATCGTGTTTGTATATTCCTCTATCTGTGTTATTGTTGTTTGCTTGTTCCCTTTGCTGTTCTGTTAAACTGCCTTTGTCTCAACCCAAGAGTTTTGCCTTTTTCTTCCGATCCTTTCCCATATTGGGAAGGCCCGAGCGAGCGGCACGTGGTGGTTCTTTGTTGCCGTCTGAGGCCAAACCACGACACCTACCTAGATCTCAGTTCTTGAGTTGTTCTGAAGTAGTGTTGTGGTTTAACCCTGGCTGGCAACTAAGCATCATACAGTCAGGCTTGCTTGTTACCCCCAGTGGGATGGGGGAGAAAGAAACTCATGGGTTGATATAAAAACCATTTAATAATTAAAAATAAATAATAATTTTTAAAAAGTGGTAAGGAAAAGAGGAAAAAATAACAGAGAGAGGAAAATAAAACCCAAGACAGACAAGTGATGCAAATGAAAACAATTGCTTGCCACCAACTGACCGATGCCCAGCCAGTCCCTGAGCAGTGGCCCCTCTGTCCACGTCCCCCCTGGTTTTATTGTTGAGCATGGCATCATATGGTATAGAATATCCATTTGGTCAGTTGGGGTCAGCTGTCCCAACTGTCCCCTCCCAACTTTTTGTGCACCTCCAACCTACTCACTGATAAAGCAAGTGTGAGTAGAAAAGGCCTTGACTCTGGAAGCACTGCTCAGCAGTAACTAGAATATCAGTGTGTTATCAACACTATTTTTGGCACAAATCCAAAACGTAGCCCCATATAAGCTACTATGAAGCAATTTGATTCTTTCCCAGCCAAAACCAGTACAGGTAGCTATTGCCACTGGAAAAAACTTCCCCTGAAGAAAAATTAAATAGAAGATGCCTTGGCTGGGGTGCAATACTTGCCTGATGGGCAAGGAGCAATTTCCTGGAGCAATACTTCAGCTTCTGGTAACTTGCTGCTCAGAGGTCTCTTGAGAGAGAGAGATCATATTTTTATGTTTAAGTTTATACTTTTTATTATTTTATACAAACAGCTTTTTGTCCATCTTATCCTTCCTTTTCTCTTTGTTGTGGCATGACTCTGTAGTTGTTCCAGATTCACGTGTTTCTATAGTAGACTTTTTATTCCAACGTGAGCCTTTCAAGGGCGGCATCTTCACGAAACTGGCTGTCAAAGTACTGTGAGCAAAAATAGTGAGCAGGCAAGTGTGCAAGATTCATCAGATAGATGAGACTGAGGAATTGCTAAAAGAGGCTGTTTTTCTTGCTCGTATACAGGTGTAAGTAACATGGCATTTCGTCACCTAATTGAGTTCACCTATACAGCAAAACTAATGGTCCAAGGTGAGGAAGAAGCAAATGATGTTTGGAAAGCAGCTGAGTATCTACAGATGTTAGAAGCAATCAAAGCACTTGAAATCAGGTAAACAAATAAGCCTCTTTTTCTTCCCAACACTGAAATGTAAAGTCTTAAGAATCCTTTTACGAGAGCTCACTGACAGTATTTTGCAGTGCTGTTCTTTATCCTGGAACCTCCTAAACTTTTGTGGGACTGTATACTCTTCTACTATAAGACACGGGTCAGAATTATAAAGGCTAAAAAATGAACGTCACATTCTTTGGTCTGGAACTCGATGACAAGTGACATGGCTGGTAAATGCTGCAGACATCGTAGGGCTGTGACTTTGTGGTAGCTAATACCAGGTCTCTGTGCTATCTGACTGCCCACGCCTGATTGAGAGCTGGGTGTACAGTGACGATGTCTCTCAGGTAGTTAGACCACATTAACAAGTTTGTGCTGGTGTTTTGATTTCATGCAGCTTTCTGCTTTCAAGAGAATAGGCAGTGATTTTAAAACTTCTTGGTGCAAAATTAATCTCTCAAACTTCTTGAACAAATGTCATTGTTATAATCGGTTTTATATGGGATCAATACTTAATCAAATGTTACTGTAGCACCTTTTATCTGGTACGAGGAACTGTACTCCATTACCAAACTCCAACCTCAGAAAAGCAGGTGCCATACCTGTCATGCTGTTTTTCTTCCCCTTTCTTCCCTTTCACAAAGTGCTGTCATGTTCTCATTACTTCTGTGTGCTACACTGTTCTTCTATCATGAAGCAGAGGGAGGGGCAATAAATGCCTCCCAGCATTACGCTTATTGCTTTCTCTTCTAGACCTGCTGAAAGGTCTTTGTGTTCAGGCTAAGGAAAGACTGTTGCTTCCTCTTTATCTCCCCATAGACACACTAGTTAAGGAGAGTGGCATTGACCCCGAGTTCCTCTAGTAGCCAGCTAACTTAACAAACAAAAAAAAAAAACCCCAAGCAAACCACAAAAAAACCCTCCATGACATGGTACACTGGAAACTTGATTTTCAACATCAGTGTTGACTTTTTTGAATCAACTTATTCTGTGCTTATTCTGTGGATTGGTGGCAGAGCTGAATAAGTATGTGGGGTTTTTTTAATAGGAAAGATGGGATTGTGCATTTTTAGTCCTACCCTCCAACCCCACCAACACTCTTTTTTTGACATTATTAAGATTAGGCATGGTATCACCAAAATATTTTTTTTTTTCATTCAGGAAAAAAGCAGACCTTTGCTTTTGAGAAATTTAAAAGACACTTGAAACTGAAAAAGCATGTTCTAATCGGTATTGCTTTTGAGTCTCTGTACACCGGTAGAGCTGTTCAACCAAGGTTCAGATCAGTCCATCAAGCTAAACTGTCCAGCCTGCAATTATTTCCCACTGTTGTATAATGTTATGCAGTTTGTTGATTATGCATCACTAGTAAACGCTATAATTTTTATGTTATAAGGAAACCAATGTTTTGCTTAACAAACACATGTGCAAGCCAGTCTGAGTTATTTCTATTGTTCATTTTTGATTTTTGGTGGAGAATTTTTTGTTTAGAAAAAAAAACTTGAGTACCACCGTCAGTCTCGGTTTTCCCCTCCACAGTAGGAGGGGGAAGAATTGCAATACAGTGCCTCTGTCTGAGTTTTGACTGAAAGGGGTAAGCTTCAGAAAGTTCAGCTAAAGTAGAGATTATTATAGAACTAACCATTTGTGTAATGCATCAGAGTTGCATGTTGCATAATCTAGACTAGAAAGAAAACAACCAGCTGTTAATCCTTGAAGTACAGTGTGTTGTATGTGCGTATCCCCATTCAAAGTTTCACACCTGAGCCACACAATGTGCTCAAGGATGGTAGTCTCCTCTTTGAGCAGGTACATGATCCTGGAGATCTTTGCAGTAATGTTCAAAGTAACTGTCACCTTCTAGACATCAGAAATCCAGGCTAGATGAAACTATAAGTTTAGCTGCTCTGTCTTCCTGTATCTGAATATAGTAAGGTGCAATTTAATAAGCTGTATCCTGCATTAGGTCATTAGCCACACATCTCTGCCATATGACATACAGATACTGGAGAAAAACCTTCTCTCTCCTATTACTAGAAAACCTGAAAGTGATAGGGAGTAGGTTACATAAAAGGGTTCATCAGGCTGAAAAGGAAGGTAAAAACACAAATTACTCATCAGTCTGATTTGAGGGGAAGAGAGCCACTCATTTTTGAAACTGATAATCAGTTGTAAAATCTCCAGCACGTAAGTCCTGTGGATAATCATGAGGGTGTGACTTGAAAGCATTGGCCCACTCAGCTCTGTCTGTGTTTGAGATGGGATGCTATCCCCCAGAAAATTAAACTAGAATACTTTCCACATCCCAGTGGCTTGCCTTTTTTTTTTCTTTTTTCTTTTTGGTACCTCAGCTGTTATTTGTGTGCTTTCTTGAAGTACAAGATGTTATAATAATCATTGTGTGAAGTCACAGCTGTAGTGTTTTTTAACAAGCTGTAAGCGCTGCAGGCAATTGCATGCACTCCAGAGCTTAAGAGGTGAATAGCGTAGGAAGGACTTGAATCTTATTTCTGAGTAGGCAGTCCAAAGAACTCCTTCCTTTGGGGAAGTTTTCCTTCCAAGTACAGAATTTCACAAGTTTCTTAGATAAACCAATGTCATTAGGCTAACTGGCCTTTCTTCTTGGTAGGTGGTGTTTATTGCTCAAACGGAACTATTAAAAAGACTTTAGTAACCTTATGTCAAAGGCTACACAGCTTTAACTGTGCTATTCTACAGCTCTAAGAAGTATAGATTAAGGACAAATTAGCTTCTGAAATGCATGCAGGTTCATAGAATCACAAAATATTTTGGATTGGAAGGGACCTTTAAAGGTCATCTAGTCCAACTCCCCTGCAATGAGCAGGGATATCTTCCACTAGATCAGGTTGCTCAGGGTCCTGTCCAATCTGACCTTGACTGTTTCCAGGGAAGGGGCATCTACCTCCTCTCTGGGCAACCTATTCCAGTGTTTCACCACTCTCATTGTAAAAAACTTCTTCCTTATATCTAGTCTGAATCTACCCTCTTTTAGCTTAAAACCATTACCCCTTGTCCTATCGTTACAGGCCCTGCTAAAAAGTTTGTCCCCATCTTTCCTGTAGGCTGCCTTTAAGTACTGTAAGGCCGCAATGAGGTCTCCCTGGAGCCTTCTCCAGGCTGAATGACCCCAACTCTCTCAGCCTTTCTTCATAGGAGAGGTGTTCCATCCCTCTGATCATTTTTGTGGCCCTCCTCTGGACCCATTCCAACAGGTCCATGTCTTTCCTGTGATGAGGGCTGCAGAGCTGGATGCAGTACGCCAGGTGGGGTTTTACCAGAGCAGTTATGTGGTTGTTCATCATTCAGCTTCTTTGAGAAACAGCTAGGGAGTGTTTAATGCAGAAGCTCAGTATCAGGCAGGAATTGTTATGTAAGTGCTTATGGATCTTAACTATGTTTATGCAAATGCTTTGCAGGAACAAAGAAAATTCATCACCCTTAGAATCAAATCAAACACAAGGTAAAAATAAACCGAAAAAGAGGAAGATAGCTGAAACCTCTAACGTTATCACAGAAACACTGCCATCTGCAGCATCGGAGCCTGTTGAAATTGAGGTTGAGATTGCTGAGGGGACAATTGAAGTGGAAGATGACAGCATGGAAACACTTGAAGTAGCTTCTGCAGAGCAATCCATAAAGTACATACAGACAATGGGTACATCAGATGAATCTGCTTTGGCTCTTTTGGCAGATATCACCAGTAAGTATCGTCAGGGAGAGAAAAAATGCCAGATCCAAGAAGAAGGTGATAGTGCAACTGATCCCTCGTGCAAACAGGTAGAAGGTATTGAAATTGTGGAATTTCAGCTGTCACATGTGAAGAATTTATTCCACTGTGAGAAATGTAACCGTTCATTTAAATTGTTTTACCATTTTAAGGAACACATGAAAACACACTCTACTGAGAGTTACAAGTGTGACATATGTAATAAAAGGTACCTACGAGAGAGTGCTTTGAAACAGCACCTCACCTGTTACCACCTTGATGAAGGTGGTGCCAGCAAGAAGCAAAGACCTGGCAAAAAAATACATATATGCCAGTACTGTGATAAGCAATTTGACCACTTTGGACATTTTAAAGAGCACCTCCGGAAGCACACAGGTAAGAGCACTGCTATGGTCCTGTAGTTATGTCTTTGGCTCTAGTATTTTGGGGTTTTGCATGTTTTATGCACTTTAAGAAATTGCATAATTTCTTAAAGTATGTTGTTTTCTTCAAAAGCACCAAACTGAGGAGCTACTCTTATTTTTTCACAGTTCTATTAGTAAATGTTTCTGTTGAAATGTGATCTGAACTGTGATCTTCTCAGTGGAATACACAGTTTAAAGGGTTTCTTTAACTAAGAGAACTTCTGAGCAAATGCCTATTAATGCATTAGGCATAAAATACCCCCCTAACAACTCTGTCTTGTACCATCTTGTTTGAAAGTTTCATCCTTGCTCTTGACATCTCATCTATGATTTCATTTTCTTTGTTAATTAACACAGCAAAACATTTCTAGTGACTTTAGTAGACTTTTGTTACTGTAAAATCTGCCTCTAAAATCTGGATAGCATCTTTTGAGTATAAAATGACTTGTTCCTTCTTCTATATAACATGGGAGGTTAAGATGTTATTTCTTCATCTCACTGAAAAGTCTGTACTATCTGAATAGGTACTGAGCATTATATAGATAGCTCTCTGAATGTAAAATATATGTTGTCCTGATCTTTCAGATGCTTTTGTTTAATGTGTCAGTCATGAGTCATCAGTAAGAATTTAATGGAGGGTAGTAGGTCTATTTCTTTCATGGCTTGTTGTTGCTAAAGTCTTTGCATCTGTGTATGGGACTGCTGAGTACTGATATATGGCACCGTATCCAGTCTACTCCCAATAGCCCCTTAAAAATTGCATTTATAAAAATGCAAAATCCTTATTACCTATGAAGTAGGGAGTGTTTCTCCATTATGACCAAGCCAAATACAAGCTACTTAACAAAAGTATTTTCAGAGAAAAGTTTGTGGTGGATTAACAGAGTAACCCAAATATCACAGTATGTTGGTTGCTGTTGTGACAAAAGATTTTGGGGATGAAGCAGCTTAGCATATCACAGGAGATGCAAATTACTTTCTAAATATTTATTGATACAAGTATAACATATGGAATCTAATTACTTAATTGCTTCCAGTTCAGTATTTTGAAAGCCTTAAGCTTAAAATTAAACCAGATACTACCATTTAACTGTGGTCTCCTAAGGTCAGTGGAAAAATTTCCAGTGAGCCAAAGGCTTTCTAAGTTCTTAATTCTGTATAGCTCTGGTTGAATACGAAAATGAAATTCAAAGGCCAGGAGAAAATGTCCTACAAAGTATTTGATCGTGTTGCTGTTTAATCACAACACTAGCAATAACATGAAAGTAGCAATTGGAGCAGAAATAGTCACCTTATCAGGGTTGGTAATTCTTTTTGATGTAGGAATTCGACATTACCAATAGCTATTATCTTTGTCTCAGTAAAATAAAGGAAGGAGAACTATGGAGTTTTTCTCACATGTGCATACAGTGCCTTAAGCAGCTTCTGAATCTCTGGGGGAAAAAAATTAAATTGTCTTATATGTCATGTAACTGAATGTACTAACAAAGTAATCTCCAGAACTTATAAAGAGGGAAGTTTTTTGGCCTGATCTAATGATTCTCTTTTTTTTCGCTTTATGAGAATGAATGAGATTTCACTTGCCAATCTTAAGTAATTCATAGGACAGAAATTCTGCAAGGCTGCACTTAAATAATATATATCTGTTGAGTTCAATAGCTCTAATTTGTCTTACACAAGAAGAGCAATTTCCTCATACAGAAATCAATCTTAGAACAAAGCTACTGCTCTCAATATGCTTGTCTGATCCTGGTATTTTACAAAGCTTATATCCCCTAGTAGAAAGAGACACTGAACAGCTTTGATTCCCTCTGATTTTACTGGGAATTTTGACTGCTGAATATTTCTCAAAATTAGGCCTTCTTGATTTTTTTTTTTATTTTTTTTCCTTTTATGGAGAGTGTGTGTGTGCTCACATGAGCAAAGGTGGAAGTGAAGGAGTTGTGATGTGCTCCAGGCAGCCAAATTAATCAGTCCTTGTCTAAAAACTCTGTAACTGAAGTAATTTGTATGCAGATTATACAAACTTCAGAGGAAAAATTAATCAATGTCTTTGCCATTCTTCATAAATCTAAAATATATTTTACAGGAAGTGTGCTTTGAACTGTAAATAACATCTTCCATAGGAGTGAATAAATGGACTCTATTTGCATACCTTGAATAAATGATCCCAAGAAGTTCATTTGATAAACACCTGCCATTGGGTTGGGGGGGGAGGGGCGAGGGGCAAACAAAAACCCTAAACTAGACTTACTATTTCTCTCCTAAACCTAATGTAAATAATGATATGGCAGCTTTATGGTTATAGTTGAATTCCCTGGTATTTCTTACGTATTAGGCAAATAAGTCACTGTGGTGTTATGAATGTCTTTGGGTTAAAAAATATTTATTTTAGGCAATCTCCTTCCTGTGGCTGTACAGTTATAAAGGAGCAGCACAATATTGGACTGTCTTAGGTCAGAATTTCTGTCCTGTGAGTTACTTACAATTGACAAGTGAAATCTCGCCCATTCTCATAAATGGAAAAAAGATAATTGTTAGATCAGGCCAGAACCCTCCCTCTTTATAAAATCTCGCTTAGATGAGACGAAACTCGTAGTTGGATGACACCTGGGGCAAGAGAAGCAAGTTGTCACCTTTAACAGAGGAGTTTATCCCCTAGCTCGCCAGTACATTTCTCAAGCTAGAGGCAGGCTGACATGCTCTCTGTGTTTTCCATTGCTGCCGTAACCAGTGCCGCCAAGGTCGCAGTGTTGATTTGCACTATGCAAGAAGTCACACAATGTCTTTTGGCCTTTGGATATCGCCACTGTTGTCTTTGAATTGTCACTTTCAGATACTTTTGGCAGAATATGTTGAAGATTATTGAAGTATTTGAGTAATAATAGCATAAATCTGTCCTTGACTGGGCGGTGCCTTGCTCCAAGTAACTCTTTAAATGTAACCAGATCGCAGGGCAGGTGAAGGTCTGCGGTGTGAGTTTTGTTCTGTAGTATCCTCTTGGCTCACCAATGTATTTGGTTGCTCGTGCAAAGTCCGTGATTTTTGCTTTGATGGCAGTTCAGCATCCTCTGCATTACCTGTACAACAGTCTCCAAAAACATAGCCTTTTATAACCATTAAGGGGAATATTACCACCATTTAACATTTTTCTGTGGCCTTTAGGTGTATAAACGAGAATTATAGGCTACTTGTGGATTTCTTTTGAAAAGCTAGTTAGGTACTTCTGAATATCTTTATTTCTGAAAATACAGGTTTATTGGCGTTCCATCTCAGTAGTCAATAACTACTGCATTCCTGAAAATGTAGGCTTTTAAACTTAATCTAGCTAGAATAGATTCTTACGTTACTCACTGAAATGTCTCAGCCTCTTTTGGAGTTCATTAAGTAGTTTGTTTCAGTAGTTATGTTGGTATCAGTATCTTCACAGATTAATTACTGGACTTTCAGAAGAAACACACTGTTCCTAATTTTTTGTACTTTAATTTCCTTGAATTTTATTGTGTTTGTGCATGATGAATTAGTAAACAGAGACACCGGTTGTTCTTTGTTACTATTTGATGATGGTAATAACAATATACTACTTTGGATTAAAGTGTTGAATTTGATTTTGTTTGTTTTAATACTGATGCATTGTTACTTCATGGTCATTCTGTGCAAACTTCTTTTTCTGGAGTTCAGTTTCAGCTCTCAAGCATAAGCTGTTATTGTTCTTGAAAACAAAAAATTGTATTCTTTAAGTACTTCCTTCTTTAATGTGTCACTTTGTATATACTAATGTTGAGTTTTTAACTGTTAATATTATCAGGTGAAAAGAGAGAAATAGCTTCTATTTCTTTAAGATATTTTGTCAGTATAGTAATCTAACTTCCATAAAAACCTAAATGTACCTTAAATGGCATTGGTAACGATGTTACATTGTTGTTTGGTGGGTTTGGTTTTTTTTATAAATGAGAGTTATGACTCCACATTAGGTTTTTGCCCTTTTAGTTACATAAATAAAGTTTACATAGAATGTCTTTCTCTTCTTCTGTAGAATAATCCAGTTGGCCACATCTTTACAGCATATTTATCAAAAGGGAGAGGGGAAGGAGGGAGAGCTGACTGAAAACTGTCTGATTTTATATGCTTACAAATACCTGTGTCTGTCTTAACAGGTGAAAAACCATTTGAATGTCCAAACTGCCATGAACGTTTTGCTAGGAATAGCACACTCAAATGTCACCTGACAGCCTGTCAGTCTGGAGTTGGAGCTAAAAAGGGAAGAAAGAAGCTGTATGAATGTCAGGTGGGTAATAGAAGTAGCAGAGTCTGAGGCTAGATGCCTCCTTCCTGTGCTGAGGGAGTGAGGAAGCAGGAAAGGCAACGAGAGTGGGCTTATGTCTCCAAGAACTACTTCTAGTAAAATAAATCATAAAGATTGCATTCAACCACAACATGAGGGTAAATTCTTATATCTAAGTAGTTCCATTTAAAATATGGAATTACTGATATGGAGTTTCATAATACTTTGTTAATCAGAGAGATTCTTGTTGGTAGGTAAGTGTTCATCTGCATCTCACTGATCTTTCTGCTTCCTATTCAAGGTTCTTGATGCACTGACCTAGGACTTTCCTGCTTGTGAGCATGCTTCACTAAAGTCCAAAATACAAAGTACTATTTTATTCCTATTTTATTATTCTTCTGTTTAGTACCAATGTATTGACTTTGTCTGGAAAGTCATTCCAACTTATGATGACAATCTGTAATGTCTTTTAAGCAAATATAAACGTTGTAGATGGATAGCTAGGGTACTTGGTCACTACACGTAGCTGACATTTGAAAAGCTGTTCAGAAGAATGTTACTTAACTTTTAAAAGTTGATTATGAAAAAGCTAGAAAATATGAGAGCTGAGGTTGGTTGTAGCATTTCTATTTGCTGTTTTGATGCTCCACTGCTGTGACAGTCTCAAATAAGAACACACTTCCCCCTCTCCCCTCCCCTTAAGGCTCTCACCTTATTCAGTTCACAGAATGGCTGTGGTTTGAGGTTAAATTCTGTTGTGTAATAAAGAAAACTGATGGATATCAGCTTTATTTGTTAAAAAAACCAACAGAGTGATCTTATTCACAGAAAGCAGTGAATACTGAAGAAGAATGAATTCTGTGTGTTGCTAATCAAATAATTTAATTGGAAGTTTCACTGATGCTGTTGCATCATTTAGTTATTATGCTATTCTGAAGTTAATTCTTGGGAGCATACCTTTGTCTTAAAGATAAGTTTGTTTTGAATATGAGAACTACTGTATAACACAAAATCGTACCTAGTAGCTTCATTGAAGATACTGTTTTGTCTTTATGACTGTTTGGTTTAATTGCTTCGCCTCATAGCTTTCTCTGTAACAGATATTGTTAATGTGGGTTAGTGTTATTTCAGCCTGTAGCAACTACAGCAATTCTTGGATAATTTTTTCTTGACTTTTTTCTCTTTAGAACTAAATTTGAATAGTGTTCAATAAATAAAATCTTGGCTCACTGAACAAAGAGGAGAAAACAAAATTGCACTTGCTTGATGAGCACTTTTGGTGCACTTGGTTGTATGCCTCAAGTACAGAATTAGGCTTTACGTGGCAAGAACAGTAATTATGTGCTTGGCCATTACTGATAGTCATTACCTTTATGTGTGACTAAGTAATTTTGAGTGCTTATCTATAAGGTTAGTTAGTTAGTATTTTAAGAAGTGTGTGTGCAACTTCTTTGTAAAGCGTAAGCCTGGGGGGGACAAAAAGCACATCACTAGCATCACAAACATAGAATCATAGAATGGTTTGAGTTGGAATGGACCTTAAAGATTATCTAGTTCCAACCCCCCTGCCATGGGCAGGGACACCTCCCACTAGACTAGGTTGCTTTGAGTCCCATCCAACTGAGCCTTGAACCCTTCCGGGGATGGGGCATCCAAAACTTCTCTGGGCAACCTGTTCCAGTGTTTCACCATCCTCACAGTAAAGAATTTCTTCCTAATATCCAATCTAAATCTACCCTATTCCAGTTTGAAACTGTTACCCCTCGTCCTATTGCTACGCTCCCTCATAAAGAGTCCCTCCCCATCTCTCCTGAAAGCCCCCTTTAGGTCCCCTTCAGGTACTGAAAGGCTGCTGTAAGGCCTCCCCAGAGCCTTCTCCAGGCTGAACAGACCCAACTCTCTCAGCCTGTCTTCACAGGAGAGGTGCTCCAGCCCTCTGATCATCTTTGTGGCCCTCCTCTGGACCCTCTCCAACAGGTCCATGTCCTTCTTGTGCTGAGGACTCCAGAGCTGGATGCAATACTCCAGGTAGGGTCTCACCAGAGTGGAGTAGAGGGGCAGGATTACCTCCATTGACCTGTTGGCCAAGCTTCTTTTGATGCAGGTCAGGATGCAGTTGGCTTTCTGGGCTACAAGTGCACATTGCAGGCTCATGTTGAGCTTCTCATCCACCAACACCCCCAAGTCCTTCTCCTCAGGGCTGCTCTCAAGCCATTCTCCGCCCAGCCTGTATTTGTGCCTGGGATTGCCCTGACCCAGGTGCAGGACCTTGCACTTGGCCTGGTTGAACTTCATGAGGTTTCCACAGGCCCACCTCTCGAGCCTGTCCAGGTCCCTCTGGATGGCATCCCTTTCCTCCAGCGTGTCAACCGTGCCACACAGCTTGGTGTCATCTGCAAAATTGCTGAGGGTGCACTCAATCCCACTGTCCATGTCACCAACAAAGATGTTAACCAGCACTGGTCCCAGTACTGACCCCTGAGGAACGCCACTCGTCACTGGTTTCCACGTGGACATTGAGCCATTGACCGCAACCCTTTGAGTGCAACCATCCCGCCAATTTCTTATCCACCGAGTGGTCCATCCGGCAAATCCATGTCTCTCCAATTTAGAGACAAGGATGTTGTGCAGGACAGTGTCAAACACTTTGCAGAAGTCCAGGTAGATGACATCAGTTGCTCTTCCCTTATTCACCAATGCTGTAATGTCATCGTAGAAGGCCACCAAATTTGTCAGGCATGACTTGCCCTTTAGTAAAGCCATATTGGCTGTCACTAATCACCTCCTTATTTTCCATGTGCCTTAGCGTAGTTTTTAGGAGGATCTGCTCCATGATCTCGACAAGCACAGAGATGACGCTGACTGGCCCGTAGTTCCCAAGGTCTTCCTTTTTTTCCTTTTTTAAAAATGGGGATTATGTTTCCCCTTCTTCCAGTCAGTGGGACCTTCAGACTGCCACAGCTTCTCAAATATGATGGATAGTGGCTTAGCAACTTCATCTACCAGTTCACTCAGGACCTGCAGATGTACCTCATCAGGTCCCGTGGATTTGTGCACCTTCAGGTTCCTTAGATGGTCTTGAACGTGGTCTTTTACAGTGGGCAGTACCTCATTCTCCTAGTCCTGCCTTTGCCTTCTGTGACTTGGGTGGTGTGGCTAGAGCGCTTGCTGGTGAAGACCGAGGCAAAAACGTTGTTGAGTACCTCAACCTTCTTCATATCCTGGGTGACCAGGCCTCCTGTTTCCTTCCGGAGAGGTCCTACATTTTCCCTAGCCTTCCTTTTGTCACCGACATACTTATAGAAGCCTTTCTTGTTACTTTTGATGTCCCTGGCCAGATTTAATTCTGTCAGGGCTTTAGCTTTCCTAACCTGATCCCTGGCTGCTCAGACAATTTCTCTGTGTTCCTCCCAGGTTACCTCTCCTTGCTTCCACCCTCTGTAGGCTTCCTTTCTGAGTTTGAGCGTGTCCAGGAGCTCCTTGTTCATCCATGCAGGCTTCCTGCTGTTTTTGCCCAGCTTCCTCTTTCTTCGGTTACATTGCTCCTGAGCTTGGAGGAGGTGGTCCTTGAATATTAGCCAGCTTTCTTGGGCCCCTCATCCCTCAAGGGCTTTATCCCACGGTACTCTACCAAGCAGATCCCTGAGGAGGCTGAAGTCTGCTCTCCTGAAGTCCAGGATAGCAAGCTTGCTGTGTGCTGTCCTTGCCACCCTAAGGATCTTGAACCCCACCATTTCATGGTCGCTGCCGATGCTGCGCTTGAGCTTTGCATTCCCCACCAGCTCCTCCTTGTTGGTGAGAACGAGGTCCAGCATGGCACCTCTCCTCGTTGGCTTCTCTGTCACTTGGAGAAGGAAGTTATCATTGATGCATTCCAGGAACCTCCTGGATTACAGAATCACTGAATGTGTAGGGGTTGGAAGGGACCTCTGGAGATCATCTAGTCCAACCCCCCTGCCAGAGCAGGGTCACCTAGAGCAGGTTACACAGGAACACGTCCAGGCGGGTTTTGGATGTCTCCAGAGTCGGAGACTCCACCACCTCTCTGGGCAGCCTGTTCCAGTGCTCTGCCACCCTCAAAGTAAAGAAGTTCCTCCTCGTGTTTAGGTGGAACTTCCTATGCTCAATTTGTGCCCATTACCTCTTGTCCTGTCGCTGGGCACCACTGAAAAGACCCTGGCCCCATCCTCCTGACACCTACCCTTTAAGTATTTATAAGTGTTGATAAGGTCCCCCCGTCAGCCATCTTTTTTCCAGACTGAAGAGACCCAAATCCCTCAGCCTTTCTTCATAAGAGAGGTGTTCCAGTCCCCTAATCATCTTTGTAGCTCTCTGCTGCACCCTCTCCAGCACAGTTCCCTTTCCCTCTTGAACCGGGGAGCCCAGAACTGGACACAGTACTCCAGGTGCGGCCTCACCAAGGCAGAGTAGAGGGGGAGGATGACCTCCCTCGACCTGCTGGCCACACTCTTCTTGATGCACCCCAGGATGCCACTGGCCTTCTTGGCCACAAGGGCACATTGCTGGCTCATGGTCATCCTGTTGTCCACCAGGACTCCCAGGGCTCTTTCCACAGAGCTGCTCTCCAGCAGGTCAGCCCCCAACCTGTACTGGTGCATGGGGTTATTCCTCCCCAGGTGCAGCACCCTACACTTGCCCTTGTTGAATCTCATAAGGTTCCTCTCTGCTCAGATCTCCAGCCTGTCCAGGTCTCTCTGTATGGCGGCACAGCCTTCTGGTGTGTCAGCCACCCCCCCCAGCTTTGTGTCATCAGCAAACTTGCTGAGGGTGCACTCTATCCCCTCATCCAGGTCATTGATGAATATATTGAAGAGGACTGGACCCAGTACTGACCCCTGGGGAACACCACTTGTTACTGACCTCCAACTAGACTCTGTGCCCCTAATCACGACCCTCTGAGCTCTATCTTTCAGCCAGTTTTCAATCCACCCCACTGTCCATTCATCTAACCCACACTTCCTAAGCTTCCCTATGAGGATGCTGTGGGAGACCACGTCGGACACCTTGCTGTAATCAAGGTAGACCACATCCACTGCCCTCCCCTCATCTATCCCTGCAGTCATGCCATCATAGAAGGCTATCAGATTAGTCAGACATGGTTTCCCCTTGGTGAATCCATGTTGAGTACTTCTGATAGCTTTCTTTTCCTTCACATGCCTTGAGATGATGCCCAGAACGAGCTGTTCCATCATCTTTCCAGGGATGGAGGTGAGGCTGACCGGCCTGTAGTTTCCCAGGTCCTCCTTCTTGCCCTTTTTGAAGGCTGGAGTGACATTGGCTTTCCTCCAGTCCTCAGGCACCTCGCCTGTTCTCCAGGACGTTTCAAAGATGATGGAGAGCGGCCCAGCAATGACTTCTGCCAGCTCCCTCAGCACTCTCGGGTGCATCCCATCAGGGCCCATGGACTTGTGGATATCCAGTTTACTTAATTGATCTCTCACTTGATCCTCCCCAACCAAGGGGAAGTCTTCCTTTGTCCAGACTTTCTCTTTTACCTCCAAAGCCTGGGACTCCTGAGGGCTGGCCTGAGCAGTAAAGACGGAAGCAAAGAAGGCATTCAGTAACTCCGCCTTTTCCACATCCTCTGTCACCATGGCTCCTGTCTCATTCAACAGCGGGCCCACATTTTCTCTAGTTTTCCTTTTGCCTCCGATATACTTGAAGAAACCCTTCCTGTTGTCCTTGACATCCCTTGCCAGGTTTAATTCCAAGGAGGCCTTGGCTTTCCTTGTTTCATCCCTGCATACTCTGATGGCATTCTTGTAATCCTCCCAAGGGGTCAGTCCCTTCTTCCACGTGCTGTAAACTTCCTTCTTCCACTTGAGCTTTTTCAGAAGCTCCCTGCTCAACCATGCAGGTCTCCTGCATCCCTTGCCCGATTTCTTTCTCTTAGGGATGCACCAATCCTGAGCTTGGAGAAAGTGGTCTTTGAATACCAACCAGCTTTCTTGAGGGGGCTTCCAGAGCCCTAGCCCACGGGATCTCTCCAAGCAGTTTCTTGAAGAGGTCAAAGTTAGCCCTCCTGAAGTCCAAGGTTGCAATCCTACTTGTTGTTGTTTTGTGCATAGTACCCATGATCCTGAACTCTGTCTTCTCATGATCACTACAGCCAAGGCTGCCCCATTGCTTATGCCCTGCTTTGTTGTCCCTTCAACAGATATCAGGGTGGTTGAAGTCTCCTATGAGGACCAGGGCCTGTGAATGTGAGGCTGCTCCTATCTGTCTATAGAGAGCCTCATCTACTTGGTCTTCCTAGTCAGGTGGCCTGTAGCAGACCCCCACTGTAATATTACCTGTCCCTGCCCTTCCTTTAATCCTGACCCATAAGCTCTCAGTCAGTCAGCTCCTCATCCACCCCCAGGCAGAGTTCCATGCACTCCAGCTGGTCATTGACATAGAGGGCAACACCCCCTCCTCTCCTCCCCTGCCTGTCCTTCCTGAAGAGTCTGTATCCTTCCCTTTCAACACTCTAGTCATAGGAGCCATCACACCATGTCTCCATGATGCCAGTAAGGTCATAGCCCTGGAGCTGTGCGCACATCTCTAACACCTCTTGTTTATTCCCCATGCTACGTGCGTTTTCATAGAGGCATGATTTTAAGACTTCAACAGCATAATGGGGATATTCAGCTCCATTACACATACCTGTTCCTTGAGTTAATCCCTGTCAGATACTCCATCATCTTTCTGTGCTGTTGCTGAAAACTGAGGAGCTGGAACATTATGTTTCAAAAAGTGAAGGGGTGCCAACAGTGAAAATGCATGTTTTTTGCTTCTTTCTGCAGCCAAGAACACTTGCATGGACAAAGACTCCTGAGCCTGTTTTCTTTACTCCGAACCTGACTCTACCCCACTCTTCTCTCTCTTCTACCCTGGCACCTTGTTCATTTCTGCAGTCTTTGTGTGTTGTTTCCGGGTTACTTACCTTAGTGCCAGCTGAAGGGAAGGAAGTGCACTCAAGTGTTTTGTGAAAATAGTATGTCTGCAGTCCAAGCAGTACTTTAAGCTGGAAGAGACTTAAAGGGATGGAGTTTAGAGATTTTTATCTGCTGAAATCACTCAAGTATTTTTTTGAAATGGCGAAACGGGAGAGTTTAGTCTAGCCAGGTAAATCTTCCAATGCCATGAACAAATGAAAGCTGATAAGGAAAAGTTGGTTAGTAGTACTGCATCTAGAACTTCAGTAAAAGGACAGTTTGTATTACACTTCCATCATACGGTATTATTACATAAATAGCTTTCCACCCAAAATTCTAGCACCAGATGTTTATTAGGGTGTGAATCTGGATGTGAATTTCACATAAAGTTAAAATAAGAAAACTTTCAAATGCTGTACTGACTTATAAATTTTGTAGGTATCATGTGTATACACAACTCAAAATGGCACACTGTTTCTTAAAAATAAATAAACATCAGGTCTTCTGTTCATCTGAAGCTGACTTCTCAGCTTTTACCTCTAACGTACATGGTTGTTTTTTTAATCCAAGTAGCAAGAAGGTACACTACGTGAAGCTATGATCTGAAATAGGCACTATACTTTGTCATGTTTCTTTTGGCATTGTTTAACATACTGTATCTTTTGTTTCAGGTTTGTAACAGTGTGTTTAACAGCTGGGATCAATTCAAAGATCACTTGGTAGTACACACTGGTGACAAACCCAACCACTGTACCTTATGTGACTTGTGGTTTATGCAAGGCAGTGAGCTGAGAAGGCATCTCAAAGACATGCACAATATTTCAGAACGAATAGTGACAGAAGAAGTTCTTCCAGTGGAAGCTGTGGAAGCTGAACCAGTAACATCAATGACTATAATAGAACAAGTGGAGCAAGTACATGTCCTACCAGTAATTCAGGTACAAGTGGATCCTGCACAGGTAACCGTGGAACAGATGCACCATGATCTTGTACAGGACAGTCAAGTGAAAGACACGCAGATGGAGGAACTGCAAGAACAGGTGCAAATTAGTTACTTGGAAGTTGAACACATTCAAACTGAACAAGGTGCTGAAGTTCACGTGGAGCATGTAAATCAAATACAGATGGAAGAAGTACAGGCAGAACTTATAGATGGAACAGACCTGGAACAAGTAGAATATGAAAGTGTTGATCAAGGAGAAGTAGAAGAAAAGGAAACTAGTCAAGTAGATGATGTAGATAAGGAAGATCACGAACAAGCTGAAGACTTAAAAACTCAACAATTAGCAGACACACAGAATGAAAAGATGGATGACAAGAACAAATAACCACACTGTGCAGGTTTAGGAATGAAATGCCCAAGTATTTTTGTTAGCTTTTACATTGGTTTTTGAATGATCAGTTGTCATCTTTCCA
This sequence comes from Larus michahellis, assembly GCF_964199755.1. Taxonomy (NCBI): domain Eukaryota; kingdom Metazoa; phylum Chordata; class Aves; order Charadriiformes; family Laridae; genus Larus; species Larus michahellis. The sequence continues at coordinate 22,241,507 of NC_133929.1, read as the reverse complement.
CTATATTGTCCTTAGGAAGCTGGACAAGTGGACCAAAGTTAGCTTTCTTCGTGTACAACTAAACTTCTCTCATATGTGAAAAATAACTTTCTCATTCATGTAATACCATGGAACAGAAACTACCACAGAGATGGACAGTTTTTTGAGGATTTTAATAATTAATAGCTTGTATCACTGTTACACCATTCTTGGGTATATATGAGTAACTTTACCTCTTTTCCTCTTGCCATAGAAGCAAACTCTTGTTATAGATTTGCAGGGTGTCTGTGGCAGAAGAATCAGTAAAATCTGGTGGGTTCTAATGTAAGTGGCCAATCGGGTACCTGTGAATTTTCTGGGCAGACTGTTTGCTGTTTCCTAACAACGGTCCCTAACTTTCAGGCTGGGGAAAAAACATTGTGAGAAATGAGTGCCTTTTCAACACTGACTGGTTAAATTTCCACAAAGCTCCTAGAGTGTTCAAGAACCTAGTTCAGTAAAAGGCAATGTAGGTAATGTTATAGCGCTTTATATTTTTGCTTAAAATTGTCAGCTACTGATTTTTTTTTTTATTATTTTTCCATTAAATTTAGGGGCAGGGTGAGAGAGGTAACAGATTCCACATGGAGGCAGCAGGGCACTCTAAAAGGGACACTTTAAGAAAAGCTCAGTAGAATCTGTGATAAACATGAGCTGAAAGAAAGCTACAGCAGACTCTTCGTTTATAAATCGTCATTTTTGAAAATGAGTATTTTTAAACATAAATATAGAGAAGACTTGTCTATATGGTATCAGGTTCCTGGGTTTTTTGAAATAAAATTCTGACACTTGACACAAAGATGATGTGCTAAAAGTAAAAGCCATAGGTATGAGTGCTAAAATGTGGATTGAGAAGTAGGAGTGTAAATATTTTAATCAATATTAGACAATAAAACAATACCAGCCATTAAATATTGCATTATTTGCTTCTTCCAATAAATTAGGAACAACTGAGTGGCTGGCAATTACAGTGCCAGATCCCAGTGGCAAGACTCAATCTCATTTTAATAAGATTAATAGCGCATTACTGTAAAGTTTGTTTAGAAAATACTTGTCTAGCGCTATGTTTAAGGATGCTAAGGACTTCTAATTCTCAATTATTAACTTAAGATTAGAGGCACCTCCATACTTCTGGAAAACTTTATTTTCAAAGCCTTAACTAAAGGGAGGAATTTTTGCAAGGCTGTTCCCTAATGCTCTTGGTAATCCTGTAGATCTTAGTTAAAATCAGGCTTTTCTATTCAGTCTTCTCCAAATGCAGAATTATTTCCTGAGATTTGTGCTTTTATTTAGTCTCATTCAAAATGATTCTTGTGTTTCATTATAGTGTAGCCTTTGAGAAATTGTTGCAAAACAAACATGGATCTCAATTAAAATTTCAAACAATTTGATTAACATAACTTGTATTCTTTTTTTTATGATGTTTTATGTTTGCTGAGATGCAAGTAATATGTGATGAGATTCTGTGCAGAGGGAAGAATGTGGCCCAATGTTAATCATGAAAGTAAAAGTTGGCTCTTGTATTTATACCTGGCTTCTGATAAGAAGCCTGTCTTTTGATAACATGTAGGGTACAGGCCTGCTTGCTTAGCTGCATAACCCTAATTTTTTAGGTATTTGTGCATATAGACACAAAGTCTGTATCTGTGGAATTAAAGGAACAATCTGTCTGTGTGTCTAACCACTGAAACTAACTTTTAGGTAATTTAAGGTCCAATGTAAATTGAGAAGGTATGAGAAGGTAACAGGGCCATGGTTTGGTAAGCACAGTTGGGCTGGTTTTATTGTTCTGTTTGATCTCCCCTTTTCAACAACAGCTTGTGAATTTGGTAGGAGAGAAATGATGCTCTGTTGTTGCACCCAGTGCTGCCCCATCCAGACTCCTGCTGAGCCTGGGTGGGAGTGTGGTGGGGGCATGAGCAATCCCCTTCTCACCCTGAGGGACAGGGTGAAAGGCTCTCCTCACGTAATAACTCCACTGGAAAGTGTTTCCCTTTGCAACCCCCTCTTCTCCAGAATTTCCTTCCCAAAAATCTAAAGCCCAAATTGCTTCCACCCATGGAGTCCCCCATGCCTCCATACTGCAACAGCTGATATTGGGAGAGGGATGATTGACTTGGAGAGTCAGAAGTTATGGTTGCTGGTTGCTCTCTGTAACAGCCACCTTGCCATCCTCTTTCTGCCCCAAATGTCTGTATAGACAAACAGACCTCTCCAAAATTTATATTACCTATGCACCATTGGAGGAGATCTTCCCTCTAAATAAGCATATACTGCTGGTCCCCAGAGTGCCCTGTGTTATGCATGTACTGGTCTGTAGCTTGCAATGGGCACTTGTTGCCTGGGGCCTGTGGTGGGCCATGATACATGGGGTGAATGCTTGAATTTTTGCCGAATGAAACTAATTGGCTAAAGCAGTGGGCTCTAGGCAGTGAGAAATGGAAAAGTAGAAATGAACAAAAACCTGAGGTGTGTCTGGATACAAAATAAAAAGTGAGCATTAAATTGAGACTGAGGTTAGGGGTAGACCTGTAGATTTATATATGATATTTATGAGAGGTCACAAGCTATTTCTGAAAGAAGGACAGGGAGGAGAAAGGCAGCTGATCAGTAGTTTGAGAGCTGCTGAATTATTCAGAAAATATAAGAAAGGATTAGTTGCTTTTTTCAAAAACAGTTGCCAAAGAGCATTTCATCTGCAGGCTTATGAGGATGAAATCGGATGTCAGTCCTGTGTGAAACGGTCACTAGAGGAGGATCATGCAGCCTCTGCTTTGTTTCACGCCTGCAGTGGAACTTTTAATTAGCTAATGGTGCAGAATAGGGTACTCTCTTACACAAATTCTGTAACTTGTTATTATTTCAAATGAGAAAACATTTAAATAGATGTTTAATTTGGTTGCTTATTTTTAAGGACTGAAGTATCTCTTCCATAGGGACTGTCATGAAAATGTAACATGCAGTTAGATTATTTTTTTTGCTATTTCTAACAACTTTATTCTTAAACTGTAGTGTTTGCTACTAGCAAATAATTTAAAAATTAAAGCAACCTATTTATAATGAAAATACAAATACTTTGTAGCTTGTCAAACACTTAGCTGCTCAGGCAGGTACAACAGAAGCTGGAGCCCTTTCCTGACTTGCCAGCTCAGATCTAGTCCAGCTTCAGCCATGGCTGGACCCAACTGTGGGAGCATGCCCCAATTTGCATCATTGTAAATGAAATTGCAACATTATGTGAGAAATGCTTGCACAGCTCCCTGATGCTGTCTGCCTGCTGGGGTTTTTTCCCCTAACTCGAGCCTTGACATCTATAAACGTCTCAGCTAGGGCTTGTCTTTCAGATTCCTTCAAATGAAGGCTGGTGCCCTTTTAAGGAAATAATTTGTATCATTAAAAGAACTGAAACTACGAAGGGGGGGTGCAGCCTGTAGCTCCTAGGCAGCGGGTCTCAAATGTGGGGGCATGAGGACCTGGAGGGTGTAAGTGGGGTGCGGGGGCCTGTGCCTGGCCAGGTGGCAGCCAGTCGCGGGATCGCAGCCCGTCGCCGGCAGAGCTGTTCAAGCTTTCGCAGCAAAGGCGACGGCGGCCCCTCAGCCCGGGCTGACAGCCCCCTTAGCCGGGGCGTTGGGAGCCGCGCAGGCCCCCTACCTCCCCCGAGGGCAGGCAGGGGGCGTGGTGAGGCAGGGAGGCCCATCCCCACCGCGTGAGGGGAAGAGTGAGGCGGGCAAAGGGCGGGCGGTTGGCAGGGGCTACGGCGGCGCTGAGGCCCGCGATCCGGGACGGGCCGCCTCTGCCCGGGGTTGGTCTGTGGGAAGGGGCGGCGAGGCCCGGCGGAGCCGGAGGCAGCGGGAGGGGGCCGGTTTTCAGGTATGGCGGTGAGAGTGCGACTCCAGTGGCGGCTGGCTGTGTCTCCCTGACCGGGCGGAGATCTGGCCCCCGGAGGTGGCACTGTCTCAGCCGAACGCCCCGGCGTGGTCCTCGCCGGACTCCGCTGGCCGATCGCTGCGGGAAGCGGAAGCTGAGACGCTGTGCGTCGCCAGCGGGCTGGGAACATGCGGGGACTCCCCGCGCCGGCGGGTGCTGAGTTTTATAGTTCTGATACTCTTCCGATGCAACTGGGTCTTTTAGCCTTTGCCAAGGTGTAATGGGTTGACCCTGTCTGGACGCCAAGGTGCCCACCAAGCCGCTCTATCACTTCCCCTTCTGAACTGGACAGGGGAGAGAAAATACAACGAAAGGCTCGAAAGGCTCCTAGGTCGAGATAAGGATATTGAGAGATCATTCACAATTACCGTCATGGGAAAAACAGACTCGACTTGGGGAAAATTAATTTAATTTATTATCAGTCAAATCAAAGTAGAATAATGAGAAATAAAAACTAAATCTTAGAACACCTTCCCCCCACCCCTCCCTTCTTCCTGGGCTCAACTTCACTCCTGATTTCTCTACCTCCTCCCCCTGAGCAGTGCAGGGGGACGGGGAATGGGGGTTGCAGTCAGTTCATCACACATTGTCTCTGCTGCTCCTTCCTCCTCAGGGGGAGGATGCCTCACACTCTTCCCCTGTTCCAGTGTGGGGTCACTCCCACGGGAGACAGTCCTCCACGAACTTCTCCAAAGTGAGTCCTTCCCACGGGCTGCAGTTCATAAACTGCTCCAGCGTGGGTCCTTTCCACGGGGTGCAGTCCTTCAGGAACAGACTGCCCCAGCGTGGGTCCTTTCCATGGGGTGCAGTCCTTCAGGAACAGACTGCCCCAGCGTGGGTCCTTTCCACGGGGTGCAGTCCTTCAGGAACAGACTGCCCCAGCGTGGGTCCCCCATGGGGTCACAAGTCCTGCCAGCAAACCTGCTCCAGCGTGGGCTCCTCTCTCCACAGGGCCCCAGGTCCTGCCAGGAGCCTGCTCCAGCACAGGCCCTACATGGGGTCACAGCCTCCTTTGGGCACATCCACCTGCTCTGGTGTTGGGTCCTCCACAGGCTGCATGTGGATATCTGCTCCACTGTTAAACTCCATGGGCTGCAGGGGGACAGCCTGCCTCACCATGGTCTTCACCATGGGTGGGCTGCAGGGGAATCTCTGCTCTGGCACCTGGAGCACCTCCTCCCCCTCCTTCTTCACTGACCTTGGTGTCTGCATAGTTGTTTCTCTCACATATTCTCACTCCTCTCTTCCAGCTGCTGTTGTGCAGCTGTTTTTTCCCCCTTCTTAAATATGTTATCACAGAGGCGCTACCACCGTTGCTGATTGTCTCAGCTTTGGCCAGCGGCGGGTCCATCTTGGAGCCGGCTGGAACTGTCTGTGTCTGTCATGGGGGCAGCTTCTAGCAGCTTCTCATAGAAGCTACCCCTGTAGCTCCCCTGTTACCAAAATCTTGCTACACAAACCTAATACACAAGGAGCCTAATCTTGCATTCTTCTGGCATCAGCGGAGCTGTAGGAAGACTCCCACTGATGTGAACAAGCTTTACCTCAAGCCTATGCTTATGCCACTGGAGGAGTTTTAATAATTTCAGTAATATTTTGTCACTAAATAAAGTGTTTCCAATTGCTCCCTCCAGCTGGAGGTGTAACTCTGTGTATGATATCCTTTACTGGGGCTGTAATCTGATTCATGAAAATGCTATTATATGATATGCTCTGAAAAAGGAATAGAGAAACCCACCTGCTTTCAGGGGCCATGCTGCAAGAGTGGTTCTTCATGGGCAGACTCGCTTGGAGGGGCTCACAGATGAATTACAGAGGTGAGGGGAGAAGAGGGGTTTTTGCTGTTAAAATTGAGTAAACAAGAGACAGTGACAATGTGGGTGGCTTTTAATTGTTATTGAAATGCAGGTTATTTGAAAGACACGTGTATTTTATCTGACACCCTCTTCTTATGCTAGGTCTAATTGTAGCCTAAAGCCAAAATATTTTCAGTCTAAGAAATCCCATACTGTGTTTAACATAAGAAGCATATGAATAATTCCATGTAAGAAGCCAGGACATGTTTCAGTGTTTTCTGGATTGGGGTATTATTCCTTATATCATGTAATCTGTTCATATAGCTTTAGAATGGCTGGCACAGTTATTGATAAACAGAACAGCATGTGTCACAAGAAATTTGTTATTTCAGGGCTTTCTCCTTTAAGGATGTAGACTGATGTTTCAGTTGATTCACACCAAATAGATTTGTTGAAGTTTTGGGTGCATATATGTTAGAGTGTGTTTAGATTGTCCCTCTCCACAGTTAAGGAGGAAAATACAGTAAACTAAAAACTGGTACTCATTTTCAGGGAGAGAAGGGTGTTTGTGCATGTGTGTGTAAAAAAACAGAATTTAACAATTATTCTATCAAAAAGGACCCTAAACTATATATATATAGCCCTGTCTTTATTCTCTATTACATCTCTGTTACTAACATTACCAGAGAGAAAGAATAATTTTTTTCTAATTTTTTCCTTCTTGTCACTTTTTTAAACTATTTTTTTCTTGCACTAGGTAATTTCTTTTAAAATATTTTCTCATATCTAAAACAGTTCCAGGGTCTGAGCAAACCCATTGCTGTAAATGACGGGGAATAATGTGGTCGAATTTATTTTTCCTGAACACTTAAATATTATCATCCATCGTCTAGTGCCCTTAATTCAGCTGATGCTTCTTTTCTAAATAGTATCTTATCCCACAAATAGATGTGAGGATCTTAAGGATTTTACTTAGTTCTAGACAGTTTGTCTGTTTGGGAATCAGGAACTAAATGTACCTGAATATGCTTGTTTTACTATTCTTACAGCTGCTTATTTGGGATCTTTTGAGATTGTTGTTTTAAAAATTGCAGCTTCTAGGGTATTTTTTAAAATGTTGTCCAGTTGTGGGGTCCTTAGCTTTGTCCTATGAAAATACTCAAAATTATTTTGTAAACTAACACAGGGCCTTCACTATTGCAAATATAAATAATATATTATAATACATTTCACGGAATTTCACAGAATTTTCATGGAATTTCACGGAATTTTTCAGAGTTGGAAGGGACCTCTAGAGATTATCTAGTCCAACTCCCCTGCTAGAGCAGGATTGCCTAGAGCACATTACTCAGGACTGCATCCAGGCGAGTCTTGAAAATCTCCAGAGAAGGGGACTCCACAACCTCCCTGGGCAGCCTGTTCCAGTGCTCTGTCACCCTCACCGTAAAGAAGTTTTTTTCTCATATTTGTTTGGAACTTCCTATGTTCCAGCTTGTGCCCATTGCCCCTCATCCTGTTACTGGGAACCATTGAAAAGAGTCTGGCTCCATCCTCCTTAAACCCACCCTTTAGATACTTGTAAACATTAATAAGGTCTCCCCTCAGCCTTCTCTTCTCCAGGCTAAAGAGTCCCAGCTCTCTCAGCCTTTCCTCATAAGGGAGATGCTCCAATCCCTCAGTCATCTTAGTTGCCCTACACTGGACTCTCTCCAGTAGTTCCCTGTCTCTCTTGAACTGGGGAGCCCAGAACTGGATGCAGTACTCCAGGTGTGGTTTCACCAGTGCAGAGTAGAGGGGGAGGATGACCTCCCTCGACCTGCTGGCCACGCTCTTCCCTATGCAGCCCAGAATTCCATTGGCCTTCTTGGCAACAAGGGCACATTGCTTGCTCATGGATAGTTTACTGTCTACCAAGACCTCCAGATCCTTTTCTTCAGAGCTGCTTTCCAGCAGGTCCACCCCTAACCTATACTGGTGCCTGACATTCTTCCTCCCCAGGTGCAGGACCCTACACATTCTGATCTAGTAATTCTGTTTTGAAGGCAAGTTGCACTGGAAAAGAATTGGTTGCTCATATTGTAGCAAAATTACAATAAACTGATCAATTAGCCCTTTGCTAAAAAGGGTTTTTCTTTGGGTCCTGTAGGTTGAACTTTATGGGAGGATTTTTTGGACTTCACCACTGGGGAAATGAGATGCGCTTGGAAGTTCCCACTTCACGAGATACAGAGCACTGACCCAAGCAGATATGACATCATGGCAACTGTAGTGCTTCACCTGGGGGAAGCACAAATGACAGAGGTGGTTGTAAGATATATGTTCAAAATGTGCTCTTTGTGGGGGGACTTGGGGTTTTTGCTTTTTTTTGGAGGCAAAGTTACATTGAGGTGGGGAACATAACAAATGAGAGCACGCAAATTTGAACCATACTGACAAGTGATGGGATTAGCTCCTTACAGCTGGAAACACCACACAACTTTTGCATGGGCAGTCTTGGCCTCTGGCATTATTCCAGAGCCTCATAAGTCAGAAGTGCTTGCTTTTCTTCCTGATTTTTACTGTGAGGTGGGGAAGAAACACCATCCTTTGAAACTCTCATCTAACAATGAGAAAATCTCCAGCATAGATCTTCTGTGTGTTTGGATAAAACCAGTCCTTTGTGAGTAGATAGCTCTCTTTTAAGACACTTGGCAAATATTAATTAGCTCAGCCTCTGACTGTTCCTATTGTCGTGGTTTAACCCCAGCTGGCAACCAAGCACCACACAGCCACTTGCTCACCATCCCCTTGCGGTGGGATGGGGGAGAGAATCAGAAGAGTAAAAGTGAGAAAACTTGTGGTTTGAGATAAAGACAGTTTAATGGTAAAACAAAAGCCACGTACGCAAGCAAAGCAAAACAAGGAATTAATTCACCACTTCCCATCCGCAGGCAGGTGTTCAGCCATCATTACTTTTAAAGCTTTTATTGCAAAATGAGAAAGTATTTAATCTGGAAGGAAGTTAGAAAATGTGAATATTCCCTGCAAGGCGATTAGAGTGTGTTTGATAACTTGTCTGGCACTGAACAATTCAGAATTACTCCTGGTTTGAATTGATCATCAGTTATGTATGCCTCTCATTAAGTTGAAATTGATATGTTATTACTTCCATAGTTCTTCCTATAGTTTACTGAGATGTACTCATGAACTTCAGTGTTCGTAAAAGCTTTCATGAAGTCAAGGTAACCAGGCTGAGTTCATGTATATTTTCCATTATATTTGAAAAGTCATGGCAGTCTGGTGAAGTTCCCGCTGATTGGAAAAGGGGAAACATAACCCCCATTTTCAAAAAGGGAAAAAAGGAAGACCCAGGGAACTACAGGCCAGTCACTCTCACCTCTGTGCCTGGCAAGATCATGGAGCAGATCCTCCTGGAATCTCTGCTAAGGCACATGGAAAATAAGGAGGTGACTGGGGACAGCCAACATGGCTTCAGCAAAGCCCTCTTCCCCACAATAGGCCCATATATAATGTTGGGTTTTTATATAGCACAGTTGAAAGAATGAGCTTTTCTGAGTCCTGCAGGAAGTGATTGTGCTGCCAGTTGTCTTCTCTGACCTGCTAGGCCACTGTGAATTGGGTTAATTCTGAGCTGAGAGAGGGACAGCATGAAACTGTGCTACTAGTTATAGAGGGAGGATCCACCAGTGCTCCTCATTTTCGGTTTTATTTTTATACATGATGGAGTTGTGTAAGTTTTTTTTCTTATCAGTTACAGGTTCCACAGAATCCTGATTTAGAAACTTGGTTTTGCAGAAGTCAAGTTGAAGAGTCTCTGTCAGATCAAGCTCAAGTCTGGTCCAGTGTTCAGGAGGTACAAAAATTACACTGTAGAACTGAGCCTGGGGCTCTGCTTTTAAATAAAGTTCCTCTTTGGCCAAGTACAGCATAATTGCACCAAAGGAGAGTTGTTCACTTACCATCATCAATAAATATAACATTTAAAATGGGTAGTCAGTGTTTAAATCCTAGTGGCTCATTTTCATTAGCATTTAATAGGGAAGTCTTGCTTTTCCAAATGCAGTGAAACAAAGGAGCAGGAATAAACATTAGGAAACCGTTTATATGCTTGCCACTCCAGCCTGGTGATAAGCCCTAAAAGTCTTCTCTGCTCCCCCCCTGCCCCCTTCCCTGGAGTGTCATGCTGCAGCGTGTACTGGTGGCCTTGGGCTGCTCTCCCTGAGGCTCCCTCAACTGCCTCTGCAGGCAGCTCTTTCCACTGTGTTTGCCCACTCTGTGTTTGCTTCATCCACAAAGCATATGGATGTCACTGATCTCATACCCATGTTAATTTTATTAAGATTTTGTTGACCTTAAGCATAGAAAATGTTCTTGACGAAGTACTTGATTTAGACCTGTAGAGTGAAAAAAAATCTTCTGCTATCAGCCATTAGTGTCAGGTTTTCATCTATAACTTGGTTTTGTTGATTTTATTGTCCTTATAGTTTATACCTTCATAATGCCAAAACTGTACTTTTTTATTTTACTAACAGATTGTCCATCAGTTTCCTCCCAATACTCCTGCACTGTGGCATTGCCTCTTAGTTTTCCAGCTGTGCCCCTGGGCTGGGAGTGGTGCCTGGAACAAGCTCAGGTGAGGGTCAGTTTCTGGATGCCCCCTTAGACCCATCACCCCAGTAGCTGCCTGGCTCCGTGAGGCTGTGGGCTGACATGTGCAGCAGCCAGGCCTGCGTTTGTTCTCCCAGCACCAGTATTCAAGTCCAGGATAGGATTTAACTCTACAGTTTCATAATTTTACTATTTTTTAAGTCAAAAAATGTAAGGTTATTGCTTCTGTGTCAGTCTTGTTTCCTTTTGGATGCTGGTAGGCTACTAAATGTCACAGCCGGGAGGCCTGAGTTTATAATTACAGGTTTGCTTTATTTGAAAATAAAGCATATTTGAAAATAGATATTCTTTAGGCAACTATTTATCACCCAGTTAAAGTGGTGCATCTCTTGGAGCACGATATTTACTGATGATTTAGTTAATTTTTATATTTTGAAAGTGTTGGTATTCTTTACATACTTGTGTTCACATGCATGTTTTTCTTCTTTATAATTGGTGTTTGACATTTGGAAATATCCTGAGGCATGTGCAATGTGTAAGTGATTGCCCCTACCCCAGCTTACATTGCAGAGGGAAGAGAAAGGTGTGAAGCAATGAGACTGTGCAATGGTTTTTCTTAAATTCTGGTTTCTGGATTTACAATATCTTAGATTTTTCTTTCTAAGAATGGGGTGGAAGGAGAAAACACTTCTCAAACAATTGTTTTAATCTCCTGCCTGTAGCTCTGACATGTGAATTTCTAATGTATCTTACTAGAGAGTAGTTTTGGGAGCAAAAGTGAAAATAATATTTAAAAGGTTCTAATGTCATGGAAGGTATAAATGTTGATTTGTGAACACAATGTCAGCTGCTGTTTCATATTTTCAATTTTAGTAGCTTCTCAATGGCGTTACCTTCATAAAGACAGTAAAGTACAATATTGTAGGCCCTAATAGTGTGCACAGGTTGTCTGGATAAAGAGCTAAAGCTTCAGAGCAAATGGCATCTTCCATGCTTGCTTCTTGTTTAGGCCTCTACTGTACAACTCTATCCCCTCTTGAAAAGCACAGACTTAGGATGAGCCAGGCAGTAAATCTCTTGAGCATTAGTACTTACTCTCAACAGCGCATAAGGTTGTTTGAGCTATCAAAGAGCATGCCACAGGGGCACGGGGATTTGAGTTTTCCAGGAATGATCAGCGACTCTGAGTGTCATGCCTTCCACTCTTGTGAAGAGTTGCCTGGATTGGTGGTAGAGCTGTAAGGGATTTACTGACATCTTGCCCTTTGTCTTGTAGTCCATATCTTGTTTATGTGTGGTGCATTGCGCAGCTACACCACCACACTAAACATGGACATTGCAAACCTTTGTAGCTGCATTTATTGTATCCTTCTACTTGGAAGGAACCAAATTCAGAGTAGGCTTCCTTTATCTGTGCTGCTGCAGCGAGGGGAGGGGGCAGCTACACTCTCGTCCTTAACAACTTGTAATCATATTTATCACTGGAAATGCATTTCTGCAGGTGTCTAGAGGATGGAGGTGCATGTGGAGAGCTCCCCGGAGCTGGGGACATTCATGAGATCTTGAAAAATGCTCAGATTCTAGCAGGAACAGATTTAAAAAAAACATCAAAGGAAAGCATTTCAGAAGTAGTGCTAATGCAAAGTGTTGGCTCTTCTGCAGCATATCAATGACTGATTTTTATCTTAATTTGAAGTGTAATCAGCTCCATTTGGTGGAGGAGATTTCTCTTGACAGCAGTTTAGTTGTAATTAACATTGACAAATTCTTGCATCGGTAATGAAGAGTTTTCAAATTATTTTATTTCTAGGCCTTCTTGCTCTTTTTTTTTTTTTAATCCCTCATGCTCTTTTCTGTCCCAGACCCCTTTTTGCTGCTTGATGCCACTTGAAACAGCTCTACATCTTGCTAAGTGGAAAAAAAAGATGCAGATTTCCCTTCAGAATCAAGGAGTTGGAGCATCAGTAAGAGCTGGGTTTGGCCTTTTTCCCAGATGCAGATTATATCATCCTCTTTGGTGCTCTTGGTCTCTGGTGACCAGGATTTGATGACCTCCTGAGGACATGTTTGGCAGAAAAAATGAAAGCTCTGAAGTTAAGAGATACCCAGAAACTAGCCTTATACTTCACATGAAAATATAGTCATCAAGCAAAATATATCGAATATACATGGGAATATAAATTGGAGTTGCCAAAACTTCTATGCTCAGCAAAAGAAACACATTGTAACTGAGGCTTAATTCTTACTAAACATCACATTGTCTCATCTGGGTATCTTGCATAGAGCTATTCCCATGACCCTGATGCTGAGAAACTTTCTTTTAACTTTTCTTCACGTGAGAGGGCGATAGTCTGGTACATAAATTATATCAAAGAATTGCTATACAGGACTACATCACAATCAGTGAATTGTCGTTGTCGTCCGTCCCCCCCCCGAAATTTGCTTTAATGGTGCTTATGGTTTCCAAGGCATGTCTGTAGGATAGCTGAGCAGCGACAGCATTCTCCCATGCTGTGAAAGACTGCATCTGAAAGCCTTCTTGAGGTTCAGTCGGAGACCAAGCTTTGGAGGAGCCAGAATCTGTACATTAGAGGCAAATCTTTACATTAAGCAAAAATCTTTACATTAAGCAAATTACATTTGCTTAGTGCCAGCAAAGCAGGTAGTTCTAGCTCAAGGCAGTGTTGACTCTGTTCACATGTGGTACATCATCAGGCAAAATTAAAGACAGTGTCATGTCTACTCTGAGCTGCTTGCTGGAGAATTGCTTCCAATACACCTCTTCAGGAGTTGATCCATCTTTTAAAGTTTCTCCTTCCTGAGGGGTTTCAGACTCTTAATGGAACGTGGTTTCTAGATTGAGGGGTACAGGAGATCAAACAAGTCAAAGTCCCCTCTTAGCTGTAAATATAGCTAAGACTTCAGGGCAACATTAAGCATTTCTCATCTTGTTTTGTTTTGCTCTCCTTGTGTTAGCCTGTTCAGTTTGGGAAATCTAAACAGGCTGCTCTTTTGTATCTCGTTTCCATTTTCCTCTATTAGCAGATCTTATAACTTTATATTTTTTAATGTGCAATCATTTGAACTGCAAGTGACACTGTGATGACTGTTGCCTTTAGTATTACAGAAAAGTATCATTATGGTTTTAAAGTCAGCTTTTCTTTCTCAGTATGTTTTCCTGCAAGCATATAATTTCACGTGCATACCACTTAAACAGCGGTTTCATTCACGTCTCTTGACAAAAATCCCACCAAATAGGTTTAATGTATTTTCTAGTTTAATTACAATTATAAATGGAAAAAAATCTGTTATGCTCAAGCAATTATCACCATTAAAGTAGTACAGAATCTTATAATATTTTGACTTTGTACATTTTCTTTCTCTTTTCTTTCTTTTTTTTTAACACTAATTACAAGCTAGTTCCACTGGTTGTTTTCCTGTTGTTGTTTTTTCCCCGCTTTACAAAGTAAAATTAAACTAGAGGGGTTTTCCCTTCCATTGAGTTCTGCTGCATTCAGGCAGCTGCCTTTTCTTGTGTTGATGGAAGGCTGATAGAAAGGGGTAGAGCATTAAGCAGATCTAGGACAGATTAGTCAGTGAATGAAATGCTAGAATCATTATATTGTTATCTGTTTAAAAATAGATTACTATTTCAGAACTTTTGTCAAATAGGAATAGCTTATAAACTCTTCTGTGTGTATGTGGTTGTGCCTCTATTCTTGGATGCATTTATGGATTCTAACCTGCAATTTTCCCGTGGATTTCTTTGGGGAGGAAATTGAGGGAAGGTAATGAATTTGAGTATCTTACCTATAGACTTTTGCATAAACTTGGTATTTTGGATTGTGTTATGTGAACGGTGGTTCTGAAAGTATAGATGCCGCATAAGTCTGCATCAGGGGAAATGGATGTTTGCAGGGAAGAGTATGGTTTAAAGATGTTCTAAAATGGTTTTATGCTCTACTTTTGCGTATCTTGACTTTTTGCTTCATCAGTGAACCTATGCTTCCTGAAACCATGGAATTTAATTCGTATCTGTGTAATACCATAGAGTTGAATTTATTCTTAACTTCCATTTTTGCAAGCTTGTCAAAATCTGGTCCTCAAACTTGAACACTGAATGTGTTATTTTGTTAAAATGTTAATTAGTATCATCTGTCTTAGCTTTTGAGATGTTTTATAGTCTTCTGTGTGGTAAATTTTATGATCTTTTGTATGGCAGTTTAAACACCCCATGATATATATTTAGCAGTTCCAAAAATCTTTGGAACAACAGTTCCTTTTCTAGTGGATTTAATTAGAAAAATTCAATTGAAAGAATATCGACTGGTTTCCTAATGCTGCTGGTTACTCAGATTTGTGCTACTCTTTCTTAAGGAACTCAGTTTATGTAAGTCTTTGGTTTGACAAAAAAAATAATCTGTGTTCCAAGGCAGATACTCAACTAATCTCAATAAGATTAGCTAATGAAATTAAATATTAGCATGATTTATTAACATTAATATTGTCTCATTCAAATCAGGAAAGCTTTTGCTGTTCAAATGTGATATGACAAGCAGGATAGTTTTAGGGATTTGGGATGTAGCAACTTTTTAGCATGACCCTGACTTTCAGTGAATCAGTGGCGAGCTGTGTATTGCTTGGACCTCTGAGGCGTTCCTCTTCTGCACTTTCCCAGCCAGAGGGGTATTGGTCTGTGCCTGCCCTCAAACCCTGGCTTCCCTGCTGATCCTTGCAGCAGGACAGGGCAGTTGCCTGGACATCTTGGGGTACAGGCTCCTCGGCACACGCTGCTGTATTTGGATATTTGGGTTGAGAGACAATATTATGAACTTTTCAGGGCTCCAAAACCAGACAAGCTTGGGAGGGGTGTAAAAAAGAGCTTATTTTAGTAGGATGCATGTCAAAGCTTTTAGCTGCAACACTGAAACCAAAGTTGTGAAAGAAAAATAAAATCTAGAGTGCTCCATCTTGTTTGGGTTGATATCCCTCTCTTAGGATCCTTAATGTGTGCCACAGCAGATGAAGCTGAGAGAACAGTTCAATTTGCAGTAGGCTGTCTTGAATGTTGCTCTCTGCAATTAGTCTGTTTCTCTAGATCCCAGTTTCAAAAATACCAATCCTAATTTCACTTCTGTTTGGACTACAGTGCAAGGGGAGTCTTTAATGGGCAACATTTCTTTGATATTCAGAGATTAGTAACTTATGACCTGTAGGATGTCAAATAAGATCAGATCGCATCCTGCTAAGCTTCTTGCCAAGTCTTGAAGACTTACTATGCATTAAGCAGTTTCCAGAGGTTAGTTGAAGCTTCAGTGATTCTAGTGAGCCTGTGATTATTCCCCTGCATGGCTCTGTGCCTGCAGAGGCCAGGGAGGACATACAGATGGCAGACCTGGTAGCAGGGCACTACCTGGTGCAGAGGTTTCTCAGTATGTCGTATCCAAATACAGGGTCAGAGGCAGGAGCCGGTATGAGAAGCGGTGCTCTGCATGGTGAGAGGACCACCGTATTAAGAGAGACCACTGTCTCTCGCCGAGGAGACCAGCTCCAGTGCAGGTAAGTCTGTACTGGGGAAGGGAATCACAGCAAAAAAAGCTCGTTTTTGAGGCTTTTTAAAGCCAGGAAAAGCGGCCAGCCACAACCGGTACTCGGCGCTTCTGGGGGGCGGAGGCAGCTGAGGAGCTGGGGGCGGAGCCACCACCCCCGGTGGCAGATGTGAACAAGCAGGGGGTGGGACCACTCTCCCCCCTCATAAAAGAAGCCCTTCGGGAGCACACTGAGTAAATAAGCAGTGAGTGGGTGTTTCCTGGGTGTCACCTGTGGAACCACCTGGGAAGCACCACGACAAGGGTGTACTTCCTGGGCTGGAGAAGAGGGCAGCCAAACAGGGTGTGATGCACCAGTCCAATCACAGCAGTCTGCATGGCAGTTTGCACAGGATAGAGTTGAAAGACTGCTAACCCGTCCAGGTAGCGATGGTAACTACTTGCAAGAAGACTGTGGCATCCATGAGCTCCACAACCACCAGGTCTGATGCAGCCTCTCAGACGGAGCTCTTGTGGGAACATGCTACCACACAGACATCAGGCTGTAGGGTGTGCCCTGCTCTCATGCTGGTGTCGGATGGCAGTGATGGGCACGCCTGTGGGAGATGTGCCCAGGTAGAGGATCTCCTCCGATTAGTCATGGAGCTCAGGGAGGAGGTAAGCAGGTTGAGGAGCATCAGGGAATGTGAGAGGGAGATAGATACTTGGAGTAGAATCCTGCATCCCATGACAGAAACCCAGCAGGCAGACAGAGCCCCTGCAACAGAGAACTCCCTGTCCTCTGTCACCTCAACTGAAGGTGGTGACCTGGAGGACAGGGGGCAATGGCAGGAAGTTCCTGCACGGCGCAACAGGCGCTGCACTCGAGACTGCCTGGTGACTACCCCATCTTCCCGGGTGCTATTATGTAACAGGTACAGTGCTCTGCAGAGGAACCTGGATGATGATGAGCACAATAGTTCTCTTACCTTGGAGGCATCAGCAAGGTCTAGTCAGACCTCCCCCCGCATTAAAACCTCTGCCATAAAGAAGAAAAGATGGGTCCTTGTCATAGGTGACTCCCTACTGAAGGGAGCGGAAGGCCCAATATGCAGGCCGGACCCGGTACATAGGGAGGTCTGCTGCCTCCCTGGGGCCCGGGTCAAGGACGTGAAGAGGATGCTTCCTTCCCTGGTATGGTCCTCAGACTACTACCCACTTTTGCTCTTTCAGGTAGGCAGCGATGAGGTAACAAGAAGAAGTCCAAGGGCAATGAAGAAAGATTTCAAGACCCTGGAATGCCTGGTCAAGGGATCAGGAGCACAAGTTGTGTTCTCATCCATCCCCCCAGTTGTGGGGAATGACGAGGGGGTAAATAGGAGGAGCCAGCAGATCAATGCCTGGCTTCGAGCCTGGTGCTGCCAGCAGGACTTTGGGTTCTTTGATCGTGGCCTGATCTACAGAACACCAGGCCTGCTGGTAACAGGCGGGAATACCTTGACTTCCAGGGGAAAAAGGGTTCTAGGACAAGAGTTATCCGGGCTCATTGAGAGGGCTTTAAACTAGATTTGAAGGGGGGTGGGGACGGTACTGGGCTTGCTGGTGAGGTGCCAGAGTGTAGTTGCTCAGTGCTCGTGGGCCAGTGTGCCAGTATTTCTGAGAGCCAGAAGGCACACCACATCTCGAGGGTCAAAACTACACACACGACTCCCTCTCTGAAATGCTTATACACCAATGCACGCAGCATGGGGAATAAGCAGGAAGAGCTGGAGATCTGTGTGTGGTTGCAGGGCCACGATCTCATTGCAATTACTGAGACATGGTGGGACAGCTCACATGACTGGAATGCTGTCATGGATGGCTATGTCCTTTTCAGGAAAGACAGGCCAGCGAGGCAAGGTGGTGGAGTTGCTCTTTATGCGAGAGAGCAACTGGAATGCATCAAGTTCTCCCTGGGGGTGGATGAAGAGAGGGTTGAGAGCTTATGGGTAAGGATTAAGGGGCAGGCAAATATGAGGGACACTGTTGTGGGTGTTTATTACAGGCCACCTGATCAGGATGGGGAAGCTGATGAGGCCTTCTACAGACAGCTGAAGGTAGCCTTGCAATCACAGGCCTTGGTTCTCATGGGGGACTTCAATCACCCCGATATCTGCTGGGAAGACTGCATAGTCCAGGAGGCTCCTCCAGTGCATTGATGATAACTTTTTGACACAGGTGGTGCAGGAGCCAACAAGGAGAGGAGCACTCCTGGACCTGGTACTGACAAACACAGAGGGACTGGTGGAGGACATTAAGGTTGGGGGCAACCTTAGCTGTAGTGATCATGAAATAATTGAGTTCAGGATCATGGGTACTATGCACAAAACAACAAGAAGTAAAATCACAACCTTGGATTTCAGGAGGGCTACCCTTGACCTCTTCAAGAAACTGCTTGGAGAGATTCCATGGGCTAGGGCTCTGGAAGGCAAAGGGGCTCAAGACAGCTGGTTGGTATTCAAAGACCACTTTCTCCAAGCTCAGGATCGGTGCATCCCTAAGAGCAAGAAATCGGGCAAGGGACGCAGGAGACCTGCATGGTTGAGCAGGGAGCTTCTGAAAAAGCTCAAGTGGAAGAAGGAAGTTTACAGTAAGTGGAAGAAGGGGCTGACCCCTTGGGAGGATTATAAGAATGCAGCCAGAGCGTGCAGGGATGAAACAAGGAAAGCCAAGGCCGCCTTGGAATTAAACCTGGCAAGGGATGTCAAGCTCAACAGGAAGGGCTTCTACAAGTATATTGGAGGCAAAAGGAAGACCAGAGAAGTTGTGGGCCCCCTGCTGAATGAGACAGGAGCCATGGTGACGGAGGATGTGGAGAAGGCAGAGTTACTGAATGCCTTCTTTGCTTTAGTCTTTACTGCTCGGCCCAGCCCTCAGGAGTCCCAGGCATTGGGGAAAGTAACAGGGAAAGAAGAAGACTTCCCTTGGGTTGAGGAGGATCGAGTGAGGGATCAATTAGATATTCACAAGTCCATGGGCCCTGATGGGATGCAACCGAGAGTGCTGAGGGAGCTGGCAGAAGTCATTGTTGGGCTGCTCTACATCATCTTTGAAAGGTCCTGGAGAACAGGCGAGGTGCCTGAGGACTGGAGGAAAGCCAGTGTCACTCCAGCCTTCAAAAAGGGGCAAGAAGGAGGACCCGGGGAACTACAGGCCGGTCAGCCTCACCTCCATCCCTGGAAAGATGATGGAACAGCTCGTTCTGGGCGTCATCTCAAGGCATGTGGAGGAAAAGAAAGCTATCAGAAGTACTCAACATGGATTCACCAAGGGGAAACCATGTCTGACTAATCTGATAGCCTTCTACGATGGCATGACTGGATGGATAGATGAGGGGAGGGCAGTGGATGTGGTCTACCTTGACTTAAGCAAGGTGTCCGACGTGGTCTCCTACAGCATCCTCATAGGGAAGCTTAGGAAGTGTGGGTTAGATGAATGGACAGTGGGGTGGATAGAAAACTGGTTGAAAGACAGAGCTCAGAGGGTCGTGATTAGGGGCACAGAGTCTAGTTGGAGGTCAGTAACAAGTGGCGTTCCCCAGGGGTCAGTACTGGGTCCAGTCCTCTTCAATATATTCATCAATGACCTGGATGAGGGGATAGAGTGCACCCTCAGCAAGTTTGCTGATGACACCAAGCTGGGGGGGGTGGCTGACACACCAGAAGGCTGTGCTGCCATACAGAGAGACCTGGACAGGCTGGAGATCTGAGCAGAGAGGAACCTTATGAAATTCAACAAGGGCAAGTGTAGGGTGTTGCACCTGGGGAGGAATAACCCCATGCACCAGTACAGGTTGGGGGCTGACCTGCTGGAGAGCAGCTCTGTGGAAAGAGCCCTGGGAGTCCTGGTGGACAACAGGATGACCATGAGCCAGCAATGTGCCCTTGTGGCCAAGAAGGCCAGTGGCATCCTGGGGTGCATCAAGAAGAGTGTGGCCAGCAGGTCGAGGGAGGTCATCCTCCCCCTCTACTCTGCCTTGGTGAGGCCGCACCTGGAGTACTGTGTCCAGTTCTGGGCTCCCCGGTTCAAGAGGGACAGGGAACTGTGCTGGAGAGGGTGCAGCAGAGAGCTACCAAGATGATTAGGGGACTGGAACACCTCTCTTATGAAGAAAGGCTGAGGGATTTGGGTCTCTTCAGTCTGAAAAAAAGATGGCTGACAGGGGGATCTTATCAACACTTATAAATACTTAAAGGGTGGGTGTCAGGAGGATGGGGCCAGGCTCTTTTCGGTGGTGCCCGGGGACAGGACAAGAGGTAATGGGCACAAACTTGAGCATAGGAAGTTCCACCTAAACATGAGGAGGAACTTCCTTACTTTGAGGGTGGCAGAGCACTGGAACAGGCTGCCCAGAGAGGTGGTGGAGTCTCCATCTCTGGAGACATTCAAAACCCACCTGGACGTGTTCCTGTGCAACCTGCTCTAGGTGACCCTGCTCTGGCAGGGGGGTTGGACTAGATGATCTCCAGAGGTCCCTTCCAACCCTATGATTCTATTGGGTTTGCGTGGCAAGGTTTTGGTAGCAGGGGGGCTACAGGGGTGGCTTCTGTGAGAAGCTGCTAGAAGCTTGGCTCATGTCAGACACAGACAGTTCCAGCTGGCTCCAAGATGGACCTACCACTGTCTGAAGCTGGGACAGTCAGTGATGATGGTAGCGCCTCTATAATAACATATTTAAGAAGGGGGGAAAAAAATGCTGCAGAACAGCAGCCAGAAGGGAGGAGTGAGAATAAGTGAGAGAAACCACTATGCAGTGAAGAAGGAGGGGGAGGAGGTGCTCCAGGTGCTGGAGCAGAGATTCCAGCCCATGGTGAAGACCATGGTGACACAGATTGTCCCCCTGCAGCCCATGGAGATGCATGGTGGAACAGATATCCACCCTGCAGCCCATGGAGATGCATGGTGGAACAGATATCCACCCTGGAGCCCATGGAGGACCACGCTGGAGCAGGTGAATGTGCCTGAAGTAGGCTGTGACCCCGTGGAGAGCCTGCGCTGGAGCAGGCTCTTGGCAGGACCTGTGACCCCGTGGAGAGGAGCCCATGCTGGAGCAGGTTTGCTGGCAGGACCTGTGACCCCATGGGGGACCCACGCTGGAGCAGTCTGTCCCTGAAGGACTGCACCCCGTGGAAAGGACCCACATTGAAGAAGTTCATGGAGAACTGTCTCCTGTGGGTGAGACCCCACGCTGGAGCAGGGGAAGAGTGTGAGGAGGAAGGAGCGGCAGAGACAAAGTGTTATGAGCTGACCACAACCCCCATTCCCCATCCCCCTGTGTCACTCAGGGGGAGGAGGTAAAGAAATCAGGAATGAAGTTGAGCCCAGGAAGAAGGGAGGGGTGGGGGGAAGGTGTTTTAAGACTTGTTCTTATTTCTCATTATTCTACTTTGATTTGACTGGTAATAAATTAATTTCCCTGAGTTGAGTCTGTTTTGCCTGTGATGGTAATTGCTGAGTGATCTTGCTGTCCTTATTTTGACCCATGAGCATTTCATCATATTTTCTCTCCCCTGTCCAGTTGAGGATGGGGAGTGATAGAGCAGCTTTGATGGGCACCTGGTGTCCAGCCAAGGTCAACCCACCACAACCACATCAGTCTGAGAAGGTGGCACGCTCATATATAGCTAGAGAAATACGGCTGCAACTGTTCCCATTTCAGTGCTTTTATCTGATAGGTTCAAAAGATTTCCAATCTAATTGTCAGTTAGATAAAAAGTACAAATACGTGTCTTTCTATCTAGATTTTTTTTCTCTAAGTGTTCTAAACTGGCAAGGACAGAACAGTTGCAAAGCTACTTTCAGGGGATAGTTCTTCAGCATTTGTAAAACTGAGCAGACAATCTTTATGACGTTGCTCTGTTTCTCCCTGGTTCCTGCTGCTTTTATGTGGGTATTGTACATGTACATCTACGCCTTCTTTTAGTCAAGTTCAGTAATATAATTACTGTAATGCAATGGTTTGTTAATATTGATTCAAGATAAATCTCCTGAGTGTCTCAGACATTACTCTGAAAAACTGGAAATGTCAGACAGTATAAAGTACGTTTCAAAGTGCAATGCAGGATTTTTATCTGTAAAATAATAGCAACTGCTTATCTTCTGCCCAGATCCATTTAAAATTTACTTTATGAATACTTAATCTTTTACTACTCATTACTTTTGAGGAGTGTATATATATTGATGCAACTAAACTTGATTACCTTATAAAAGGTAACTAGAGTTATTTATATTTGCTAGGGCCTGTCTAATAAATAAGTGGGGAATAGTGAAAGAAAACTGTGATAGACAATATAAAATATAACATTCTCTGTTTTCCTTTGTATGGAAACATATTTTAGGTTTCTCTTTCCTGCAAATAATGTCAGGACAATTTTATTGCAGGCCATCTGCTTAGCAATGCATATCTGCATAAATATACAGTCATTTTCTTGAAATATATAAAGACCTATTTGAATGGGTCTCAAAGAATTGTCTATTTCTTACTTCTTGTACTATAGCTTTCTTTTTCCAGAGATTTTTTTTCACTTGAAAGCCTATGAGTCAAATTCGGTTTTAGTCAAGTAATTGAATTAGATGTAAATTTTGTCCTGTTATTTAAAAGGCTAATAAAGACTTTGTTGCATCTCTGTCACCTCAGAATACATGTTTAATGGAAGCTGGTTTTATCTTGGAAAAAAAATTCCATGGCAAATAATTGACCAATTTGCATTATACCTCGGGGAAGGAAATAAAAGAGACTGGCCAGGTTAAAGTTTTGAGATTGTAAATTTTATTTCAAAATACAGTCAGCCTTCAAATTAATCTCTCCCATGTATTTCAAAGGCCTGGGAAATCAGTGGATTCTACTCCGGTCAGTGGCTCTGGGAGTGGGCTGGTTGGGTAAGCTCCTTGAGTGAGAGCTCGGGTTCCATCAAGGAAATACCCATGTTTGTCTTTAGGGGTCCATCCCAGAATGAATGTGGGATCAACCCAAAAGATGAGGTTTTCAGTCTAATGAGCTTGGCACTTGATCAAGCACAAGATGCCTACAAGGTGTGAAGGAATGGAGAGAATGGTGGAGGTTCCTCTGATGGAGAGACACTGCAGAGTTTGCAGGGGCCTGTGCACCTATTTCTGCCTGCAGGATTGGGGGTATATATATGGAAGTAGATGGGTTATAAAGCAATTGTATAACAATAAATGCTTATGTTGGTCTTAAACTGGCCTATTTTATAAAATGAAACCCCACATAAGTCAAAAAGAAAAGATACTTCTCCATTTTCTTTGTAACAAATTTTCCTTTTTCTCACCAGGAAATAAAACTAAGTTTTCTTCTTTTACTGATGTTTTGACTGTCCTTTGATAGACACTTTCCCACACAAGTGGCACGCTAGCCTTTGCAGGGCTGCGAACCTCTCTGAGAAAGGCTTGCACACTGATGTTTTCACAGCAATGCTCATTTATAACAAGGATCTGATTTTTATTGCTTAGGTCCCCTTCTGCTTGCTGTCTTTTTGACTGTGACTCTTGCCCACATCCCCAGCTCTCACATTGGGTACTCTGAATCCTTCTGGCAGGGCTGGGGGCCTCATTTGTAAGCAGTGTTATGCATTGGGTTGTACTGAAGCAGGCACCGTTGTCCTGAATTTTTGGCCCTGGGTGTAGGGGAAGTGTTAGTCTGAGATTTTGTTTTGGTAATGATAACTGAAGAAACAGGTAAAAATGCAAAGTCTTTTCAAATCTTGTTCTGCCAGTGAGCTGCTGTGTCATAGAGATCATCTCTTTGGTGCACTGTTTGTATCCCTCTCTTGGCTTTTTATCTCTTTTGTCCACTTAGACAAAGGTCTTTTGATGTGTTTGTACCTGTTACAGTAATGCCAAATCAGAGCACAGCAACATCAACTGAATTAGGTTTTACTGCTTGGACTTTTTGGAGTGAACTTTATGGAATGTTCTTGCTCTCACATCTGTAACACAGGGAACTGGTGGCTCTGCATCCAGCCTGCCCACCATACTCTGCTTCAGACATGCAGGGCTCAAGCTTGTTAAACTTCTAAATAGGTTGCAAAGTGCATTGTCTTCTCCTCTTAGTTGCAATTGTGGAAGAAGATGTGGGCTAGAGTCAGTGTGTTCCTGGGTGGGTGTTTTCTGGTTGGGTTTTTTTCCTTTTTACACCAGGATTTCTTATTTTCTTGGTTTGGCAGCAGTATGTAGAATAGGACATTTGTTGTGGTGAAGGAGTTGATACAATACAACCATTTGTTATCTCTTCCTGCTTCCCCTCTTGGTGCTGTGACTATCAAGTGAGGTCTTTCATGGAAGCTGTTGAGGGTGTTTGTGTTCTCTTTCAAGTAATGTGCAGCAAGGAAAATAATAGAGTCCATGATCTTTAATATTTTTTTTTTGTTAGCCTTCTCTTTCACTTTGTCATCTTGAAGGCAGCCTTGCATCTGTGGTCTAAGATGTGCACAGAGGACAGCAGAGTGCTTTGACTTGACGCTAGCTGATGTGCTGGCACAGCTTGCCACAGGTGACTGGAGTTACCCTGTGTCTACAGATTGTTGTGTGGCAGCACTGGGAGGCTTGTGGAGGAGGTGAAGGTGACCACTCTCTAGGCACTGTGTCAGACCGTCAGAAGATCTGCTGTTACAGTGCGACCCATACATAGTCACTTGCTTATATGTTGGTACCTTTGTGGGCTAAATAAGGTAATGGAAGGAATGAGTGCTATAACTCACTACAATGAATGTTACAGTCATTGTCTTAAAATATTGTGGCATATATCTTGTATTAAACAAATAGGCTTTAATTTAACTGAAAAAGTTAATAGGGCTTATGCATAGTCTGCTGTACAGCCTGTCTCTCATTTCACCATCCTAAATTCCATGTGGTACAACACTTGTGTGGCTATACTTTCGTGTTTCTAAAAGTGTGTACAGTGGTTTTTATATTGCTTTAGCCAGGGCTGCTGCATACATTAATCTTCTGTGTGTGGAAAAACAATGTGGTGTCTTAGGCAAGGATATTTATAAAGTTAAAAATTATGTTGATCATGTCTGGTTTTCATTGAACAATAATTGGCAAACTAAATGCTATGCTAACAGTAGTAATTCTGGGATGTACTGAAATGGATGGCATGTGGACCTGAGCTGTTTCTTGAGGCTCTCCACAGTCAATGCTGAGCATTGTTCGTATTTCCTCCTACCTGAGTTGGGAACATACAGATCTGAGTTCAGTCTGTAACTGTGCTATATTGTGTGTTTCGAATCATTTTTTAACTACTCATACAAAGCTCTGGGGTGCATATTTTATATAGTCACTCTGTTTCCTGGCATTCACAGAAATAACACTGAGAGTGCTTCTTACTCAAATCCAAAAAATGTGCTCAAGGCAAACCTTGAACAAACACTGATTTCCTTTGGCGATGACAGCTGTGCACTGAACCAATATTACTTGAGCAAAAGTACTGTTGGGGGCGGCTAGCAGAAAAGTACAAGTATGCAAGAAATTTGAGGGTATGCCGACCTTGCAGACCTGAGACAAATAAATCTGAGGAGCCAGGGAACAACTGGCCTTGCAGGTCTGAGATAAATAACCTTGAAGAAGTAGGGAGTAGGCAACAAGTTATCACTGTAGCTTTTAGCACATTCCAAAACTGTAGCTTCTAGCATGTAGCGAAACCGCAGGTAGGAGGGATTATTGTAATGAAACATTTAGAGCTAAGCCAATTAGAAATGGTAGAATTTGTGTAATTTATGTAACTGTTAAGTAGCTGTATAAAAGCTTTCCGACGCCTCTAATAAACCGACATCTTGCTTGCATCAAGCAGCGTCCCGTCTCTCAATCGCGGCAAATTGGTGACCCCGACGTGATGGGGTGGTGAACCGCCTAGCTGAGCGGCTTGCTGCGAGTCCCACGGAACTTTGAATGAGCTGCTGAAAGGAAGCAGGAACTGGCCAGGAATCCCTCTGGATTTAAGAGGTGAGCTGTGGGAAACATGGGGAATCAGATGTCCCCCGCAGAGAGAGACGTATATGAAGTTATGAAAACGCTCCTCCGGAAACATAAAAAAGATATTTCCGGGCAGGACTTAAAGATTATGCTTAAGTGGGTACAAATGAAGATCCCCACTGTTACAGCCTCCAGTATTTTTACCCGGGAACTTTGGGACAATGTGGGGGTAAAGTTGTGGGACTTAGCGACGTCAGGGAATGCCGAGGCTCAGCGTTTGCTTCCGTGGTGGAGAAATATCTTTGAGGCTATTAAGGCACAGAAAAAGGGCCATAAAGACTCTCCAGATACTAAGGGGGAACCTTCATCAGCTCCGCCTTTGCTTCCCCCTCCGCTACCTCCGCGACGCGCTAAGTCGCCCGGACCCTTAAAGGTCTGTGCCGCAGGCTACCCTCCTGAGGAAGATCCGCTTGACCCGGGGCCCGTTGATCCCGATAAAGAGTCTGACTTGTACCCCCCTGACCCTCATGATACGTGGGCGAATATTAGACGTCAAGCTTTAAAAGAAGGTGACTTGGAAATAGCGCGAACGATAGTCGCCCCTGTTATTTATCAAGGCCGGGGAGTGCAGTGGGAGGCTTTGTCCTTCCCGGTGATTAAAGAGCTGCGCCGTACCGTCACAGAACATGGGCTCTCTTCCCCATATTTTGCGAGCCTGCTGTCTTCTGTCTTTGATATGTATGTTATGACTCCCCATGATTTAAAATCGCTAGCGCAATTGTTATTAACCCCTTCCCAGTATTCCCTGTGGGAGTCGCATTGGAGGGGGGGCCTTCAAACTCTCCTCACCAGCTACGTGGGTCATAATAATGCTGCTCTTGCCGCACTGACCATGGAGCACCTTATGGGTACGGGTCAGCACTCTAATCCAGCGGCACAGGCTCGAGATTGCCCACGAGAGGCCCTGGAAGCGATCTGCGAAGAAGCAAAAAAGGCCTTACTTAAAATACCCGATTCCAGTAAACCTCAAAAGGCATTCACCTCTATTACGCAGGAACCTCGGGAGCCGTACATGCAATTCATTGATAGACTTAAGCAAGCTTTAGAACGCCAAATAGATAATACCGAAGCTCGAGAAATTTTGCTATTAAAATTAGCAGTTGAAAATGCTAACGCCGACTGTAAAAAATTACTTAAATCTCTCCCTAACCCAGCTCCGACTTTGGTTGAAATGGTAGAGGCTTGTAATCGTATCGGTACTGTGGACCATAACTTTGAAGCGATGGCAGCTGCTTTCGCAGCTATGAGAGGCATGTCTGGGGGAGGAAATTGTTACGTTTGTGGTAAACCAGGCCATATCAAACGAAATTGTCTCGCTTCTAATGGGGGGCTAAAGCTCAAGCCCCTGGGATCTGTCCCCGATGCAGGAAGGGGCGTCATTATGCTAATCAATGTCGTTCTAAGTATAATT
The DNA here is from genome assembly GCF_964199755.1 of Larus michahellis. Classification (NCBI taxonomy): domain Eukaryota; kingdom Metazoa; phylum Chordata; class Aves; order Charadriiformes; family Laridae; genus Larus; species Larus michahellis. The sequence goes on along the minus strand of NC_133929.1, from coordinate 22,214,190 downwards.
TTCAAGGGCAGCCGATACAGGGAAACCGCTTGCGGAGCGCGGGGCAGCGACGCGCACAGACACAAGTATCGTCGCCGGTGGATCGAGCCATGCAGATGGGTGTGACCTCGCCACAAGTCTTCGCCCAGCAACAGCCGGTAGCGCCGGATTGGACCTGGCAACCTCACACGCAGTAACGTTACTTGATTCCTCTGTTCATTTATTAGCAACTAATGTTTCAGGTCCTTTATCCCCGAAAACACAAGGGCTACTATTAGGGAGATCATCGGTTACCTTAGCTGGACTTTTTGTATTGCCTGGAGTAATAGATGCGGATACCGTTGGGGAAATTAAAATCATGGCCTGGACCCCATTTCCCCCTTGCACAGTACCCAAAGGAAGCCGCATTGCACAATTACTACTGATCCCGCAGAACGCAAGCTCTCTTTCGCCTCACCCACCTCCGCAGCAAAGACAAGGAGGTTTTGGATCTACTGGGGATCCACAGATTCTCTGGGTACAGTCCATTTCCCAGAAGCGACCACTTTGTCAATGTACTCTTATTCACGGCACTCAGCAAGTAATCCTAAATGGGATTATTGACACCGGGGCCGATGTTACCGTAATTTCACAGGCGAAGTGGCCTCCACAATGGCCTTTGGCAGCTGTGCCTCAGGCGTTAGCCGGAATCGGAGGAGTTGGTAGAAGCCACCAATCCTCGGAATTGATCCAAATCAAAGGCCCAGAAGGACGAGTGGCTTCCGTCAAGCCTTTTGTGCTACCTGTCCCTATGGTCTTATGGGGACGTGATGTGCTATCACAATGGGGAACTTCCATTCAGTCGCATTTTTAGGGGGGGCCATTGAGGTGCGCGACACCCTGAAACTGACTTGGAAAACTCAGACACCCATTTGGGTAGATCAATGGCCCCTACCACTCGAAAAGCTTCGCGCTCTCCAAGAACTGGTTACGGAACAATTAGCAAAAGGACAGATAGTACCTACTACTAGTCCTTGGAATTCACCTGTCTTTGTTATTAAGAAGCAATCTGGCAAGTGGCGCCTGCTCCATGATCTCAGAAAAATCAATGATGCTATGGTAGATATGGGAGCTCTGCAGCCAGGGCTCCCTTCTCCAACTATGATCCCCCGCAATTGGCATCTCACCGTTATTGACCTTAAGGATTGCTTTTTTAACATTCCACTACACCCTGATGACGCTGCCAAATTTGCTTTTTCAGTCCCAAGTGTCAATATGCAAGCCCCTGTGCAACGATATCAGTGGGTTGTACTGCCACAGGGAATGAAAAATAGCCCGACAATTTGTCAATGGTATGTCGCTAAGGTACTTAGCCCTGTCAGGGTTGCGTTGCCTCAAGTTCTGTTATATCATTATATGGATGATATCTTGATGGCTGCGCCTCACCTTGAGCTCATGGAAAAGGCCGTAGCCCTTGTCACGGCCGCTGTCAATTCGGCAGGCCTCTGTATTGCGCCTGAAAAGGTCCAGAAAATGCCCCCTTGGACCTACTTGGGTTGGCGCATCAGGACCCAGACGATAGTTCCCCAACCTGTGCATATACAGGCGGACATTAAAAATTTGCACGATGTTCAAAAATTATTAGGGACCATTACTTGGGTCCGACCCTTGCTAGGAATCTCCAATTCAGACTTAAGCCCTTTGTTTGAACTCCTCAAGGGAGATTCCGATTTACGCTCCCCTCGTCGACTTGGTCCTGAAGCCGCTGCCTCATTACAAAAAGTAGCGGAAGCCATCGCCTTACGGCAAGCACACCGCTGTGCGCCTGAATTGCCCTTCAATTTAATTATTTTGAACCCTGCACGTCAGCCATATGCTTTGATTTTTCAATGGGACCCTAACAATCCTGATCCCTTATTAATCATTGAGTGGGTCTTTTTACCCAACCAGCCCACTAAAACAATTTGGACACAACATGAAATGTTTGCTTCCTTGATAATTAAAGCACGGCAGCGCTTGCTTGCCCTGTCAGGGATGGACTTTGCTTCTATCTGTTTACCTGTAACTAATATGTACCTACAATGGTTATTCCAACAGTCTGATGCTTTCGTGTTTGCCTTAACAGATTATACGGGTCAACTAACCTCACATCCTCCGTCCCACAAGCTTCTACATGCTCATTTTAACTTAATATCCATACCAAAGAGATGTCACCAGCCCCTCCAAGGCCTTACTGTGTTCACCGATGGGTCTGGAAAAACACACAAGTCGGTGATTGTCTGGTGGGATGACCGCTCTCAACAATGGGAGTCGGACGTTGAGACAGTCTCCGGGTCCCCTCAAATCGTAGAGCTTGCCGCTGTTGTTCGAGCTTTTCGTAAGTGGTCTACACCACTGAATCTTATTACTGATTCTGCTTATGTTGCAGGCGTCGTCGAACGGGCAGAGGCCTCGGTGCTGCGTCATACTTCGCATGCTGATTTGTTTGCTTTGTTGCAGGAACTTGTTTTCCTTTTAACTTCTCGAACACATCCCTATTTTGTTTTACATGTTAGATCGCACACCTCTTTACCTGGGTTTATTGCAGAAGGCAATCGACGGGCCGATATGCTCACTCTGCCAGTACACGTTTTACCTGACCGTATTGCACAAGCTAAGCTTAGTCATTCCTTTTTCCATCAGAATGCAGGGGGCCTCAAACGTCAGTTTGGCCTCACTTCTCAGCAAGCGGCGAACATTATCGCTGTCTGCCCTGATTGTCAAAAACATTCTTTTCCTACGGCACCAGGTGGGGTTAATCCCAGAGGCTTACAAAGCCTGCAATTATGGCAGACGGATGTCACACACTATCCAGAATTTGGGAGATTAAAATACGTCCATTCCTCTATTGACACCTTTTCAGGCGCTCTATTTGCCTCCTGCCATGTGGGGGAGGCGGCGAAAGATGTTCGCAGGCATCTGCTGCGTGCTTTTGCTACCTTAGGCATCCCTGCACAAATCAAAACAGACAATGGCCCTGCTTATATCTCGGCTGCACTTAAAACCTTTTTTATCTCTTGGGGGATCACTCACATCACTGGGATCCCGCATTCCCCTACGGGCCAGTCCCTGATTGAACGCTCTCATCAGTCTTTAAAGCGCTTGTTACAACAACAGAAAGGGGGAGTAGGGACCGCCACCCCTGAAGAACGTCTACAGAAAGCCCTGTATGTTTTTAACTTTTTAAATTGTTCTTTAATAGATAACAACCCTCCGATCGTTCGCCACTTTAACACAAACACTTCTTTCGAAGCCAGCGTAAAAGCTCCAGTCCTGATCCGCGACCCTGAGACAGGTAAGGTCTTGGGGCCATACCCCCTTGTCACATGGGGCAGAGGCTATGCTTGTGTTTCCACAGAACGAGGCCCCAGGTGGATCCCAGCGAAGAGCGTGCGACCTTTCCGTGAACCCCTACCACAGTCGGATGGCCACAACACCAATCCACAGCTAGATCATTCCCCTGAACAGCATACCGGAGAACATTCGGAGGACTGATGCAGTGCTTTTATGGACAATAGTGCAGAGACTCCAGTAGAACATATTCATTGCGTCGCCTGTGGTAATTGTGACCCTTAGGTTTTATGTGACTGCTATCGCTGTGGTAAGAGATGGTAGCGATGGTTAACATTGGCCAATAGATGGTGTGACAGTTGCCTAATATATGAAGTTAGCATTGTAAGAATTTAGCATTGCAAAAAAAAAAAAAAAAAAAAGGGGGGGGTGGGGGGAAGAGTCCGTCAAACATTATGATCCTGTTAACACTTTTTTGTATATGTGCAGCCTGGACACATGCCAATCCTTTGCCAGGGTACCACCCTCACCTTTTTGACCCCCGTCAAAATGTCTGGGTTACTCTGTCCAGGTCGCTCAATACAACTAGCTTTTGTGCCAGTCTTGCTACACCCAGCTCGCCCTTCACCACCTGCTTAGTAGGGGTACCACTGAATAACTCAACCTTTTTACTGTTTAATAACTCTATGACAACCTTACGGAAGCAGTACAATATTTCTGGAAGGCTTCCTTTTTCATGGAAAAATCTTAAGGACCTTTTTGAAAAATACGATAATTGGGATGATAAATTACCAATAGGGCCCGAGCCGCAGGAAATTGACTTAGTAGATTCTCTTAATGCTTCTCATTGTTTGTTTATTGGCCTTAGGTCATGGTCAGGGGCCCGAAAAGAGGGGCGCTTAGTAAAGGATTCTCCACCGACCGTCATCTCACCTATTGGTAATGCTACCCTCTGGCAACAACAATGGTGTTTGAGCATTGCTCGAAACGCCACTCACTCAGCCCCCGGTACCATGCTCCCTAGGCGGCTCCCCTTGGGGTTCTTTTTTATTTGCGGAAATAGAGCTTGGTCTGGGATCCCTTCTAACCCTAGAGGAGGCCCGTGTACTATTGGACAGCTTAGTCTTGGCACTCCTCACTATCACCCAAGCCCAAAACAGCGGTTACGTTTTACTCGTGACACAATACAAGCATTAGATAATACCTGTGACGATATGTTAAGCTATGGAATCGCTGGGAGGTTTTTTTCGCCTCGCTATTTACCCCTGGGGTGGCAGCAGCGAGAGCCCACAGAAACTTAGATGCAATTGCCTGTTGGGTTGTTAAGCAAGCAAATGCTACCAGCCGCATACTATCTGATATGGCTGAAGACTTATCCACGGTACAACATGCAGTCCTGCAAAACAGAGCCGCTATTGACTTCTTGCTACTAGCCCATGGACATGGCTGTGAGGATTTTGACGGAATGTGCTGCATGGACTTGGAGGACCACTCTTCTTCGATACATAAGCAAATTACACAACTCCTTGCGCATTCACAAAAGGTGCAATCTGATACGGACTTCTTCGGATTGGGTACTTTGGGTGATTGGTTTGGGCTAAAGGGCTGGCTTAGGAGCCTGGTACAATCTGCTGTACTCATATTAGTTATTATATTGGTAGGCCTTTTGATTCTAAGCTGCGCTCTTTCCTGTGTCAGGTCTATGGTGACTAAAATTGTTCGACATACATGGTTTATTCAAAACGGCGATATCCCGAAGATTTACGCTAGTGTTAGTTCTGTCCAGCTCACTGAGAATGATGACTTTTAAACCCGTGCCTCAGTTCTGCCTTTAAAGAAACAAAAAAGGGGGAGATGTTGGGGGCGGCTAGCAGAAAAGTACAAGTATGCAAGAAATTTGAGGGTATGCCGACCTTGCAGACCTGAGACAAATAAATCTGAGGAGCCAGGGAACAACTGGCCTTGCAGGTCTGAGATAAATAACCTTGAAGAAGTAGGGAGTAGGCAACAAGTTATCACTGTAGCTTTTAGCACATTCCAAAACTGTAGCTTCTAGCATGTAGCGAAACCGCAGGTAGGAGGGATTATTGTAATGAAACATTTAGAGCTAAGCCAATTAGAAATGGTAGAATTTGTGTAATTTATGTAACTGTTAAGTAGCTGTATAAAAGCTTTCCGACGCCTCTAATAAACCGACATCTTGCTTGCATCAAGCAGCGTCCCGTCTCTCAATCGCGGCAAAGTACAAAAGTGAAGCTATTACTTTCCCTGTGTCAGTGAACATGGTGTGTGGCTGCACAGGAGACCTTTTGTGCTCTGTTTGGTCTGTGGTACATACAGGTCTTGTGGACTGTTCTGCTGGGCTCTCATCTTTTATAAAAGGTAGGCCGCCTAAACATAGGGATATACTAGGTTGTTGGCATTTTCTTGCAATAACTGAACTTTCAAAGCTATGGTAAAAAAGAAGGATCAATATTTTCTTACAAATGAGTTAAAAAAACCCCACTACTTTAAATTCAGTTCATTTTCACAGCTGACTCACAGTGCGTATAATGTACTAAGGAGACAAGCTTGTTCTTCAAGGGAAGTCAAACAAATTGAGCTAAACCCCTACCCTAAGGAAATACCTCCAAAATCCTGCTCTCCTCAGGCTAGACAGCAGAGGGGCTGAAAAGGGAACTCTACCTCATTCAGGAGAGCTCAAAGGGCTCTTGGACTGTTCACTATTTATGGGGGTAAGATGACTGACTTATATCTGTTGCATATTGACCACAGTACCCAGTACTGTGGTTAGGTGAGCACATTGCTCAAGTTAGCCCTTGGCTACTGTGTTATTTGTCTCCCCCAAATCCACTTTTGAGTCGGATACAGCCATCACAACCAGACGCGCTCATTATGACTGCCACTGGTAGTTATCACTTGAGCAGGGTTATGGGAGATAAAGGTCAGGTTGGGGGATGGATGATATAAAGGATGATATAGAGGTTTTAATGACTTTCTTCATCTGTCTGCTTAGGAACACCATGCGTCTGGCAAAATTTTGAGAATGCTCAAGGCATTAAAGAAAGCTCATCTAAATAAAGGAGGGTTAACATGACATTGCAGTTACTTAATCCTGTATTGTCCTGCCATGTGACTGCAGGGATACCGAGATGCAGAATTTCTTTTGCCTGGTGCACAGATTATGCTTTTCCTGTCATCTTCCAGGATCACTTGCTTTGTTAAACCCGCCATGGAAGGAAACAGAGGGGCAACAAACTTTTTACAGCAAGGCTTCAAGGCACAGCGACATTTCCAAGGCACAGCTCACAGGCTGAAGAATGAATCAAAGGCAAACCCTAGGTTCAGCTCTTGGACTGGTACCGGAATCAAGAACTATGCTCTTAAGGTCAACTATTCAAAATTAACTGGAAGCATCTGGATTTATTCAGAACAATTAATCAGCTATTTGTTTGACCTTTATCTATCAAGTTAGTTTTCAAAGCAGCAAGCTAAAGCCTGAAAATTTGTGTCAAATATTTTGCATGTGTCAAATATACTGCATAGACTGTGAGCAACTTGCCACTTTAGTATGCAAAGTTTACAGTTTTAATTGCAAAGCCTCTTTTACCTTGTAGATGAAGATCCTAACACACTAAATCTCACACTAAAGTGAGAGATGGATGTAAACAGCTTCCAGTTTTGTCTCTGATTTTGAACAGAACTGAAATATGTAGATATGCCAGATTCATTTTTGAAGTAATTTCCAAACTAATCCTTGGACTTTTGGTAAGCTGCTTTTTTTGCTAAGTTTGTCACAGTGTCCATTATGTGCAGGATTGCATATTCATACAGAATTATTTAATTTAAACTCTTTATTGGGACATCCTGTTAAATGGGGATGTGATTACACTACAGGCTATGACAACAGGATATGTGAATGGTGGAGGTCTTGGAAAATGCTGCTATGCCAGGTGGCATATGAGGACAGCGGAGAGGACAATGGGTGCCTGGAGGGCTATGGAGATGAAGAGGGCAGGCAGCACAGGCTGACCCCATTTGAGAAACTAATGCAGGCTGTGTCCCAGAATGACAAAATGGTGACAGAATTAACCCTGGGAAAGAGAATTGGCTTCTATCAAATCAGAGTAGAAATATGAAATGGGAATTTCTCACAAGTGAAGCTTAGAAGTCATTCCCTAACCAGAGGTAGGCAGCACTGTGTGGGTCACCTGTGTGCTGAGCACCCTAGTTCTGTATATATACACATGGACCTCTTTGCAAAGAAAGATGCTATCTGAACTTTAAGTACACATATAGGTTGTATGTGCTTTTTTTTTGTTGTGTGAATCTAGAGTCACAGATAAATGTTTAGGTTTGGATTAGTCTTTAAAGCAGCCAGAAGCATTTTTTCTAGATGGCAGCTATTATAAGAAAACCTAGTCCCTGCACTTTGGACAGTTAACACACATTGCCCCATGGCTCAAGCACCCCCACGGTTTGAAAAAAATAAAACAAACAAACAAACCCAAAACCAAACCAACGTTGTGCCTCCCCTCCTACAAGTCATCCTGTCCATCTGCCATCTGCCCTGCCCCAGCTCATGGACTGCAGGGCTATAGGTGCTAAACCCCCAGGGCAGCCTGGCTAGGCCTGCTCCAGCCTGCACCCAGAGTTAGCAAGGTTTCCTTTGTTTCATATCAAATTTTACTAGTATGGACGAGGCTTTTATTTGGTCACAGTAATTTTGGTGAGAAATTTTATGCCCACTTTACTGAGTCATTAACATAAAAAGCTGGGACAAGAGATGTAGGTGTGGGCTGAGCAGGTGCAGGAAGATGAACTTTGGTACATCCAAAACACGGTAGAAGGTTGTGGTGAACTGTCAATTATTTTTCTTTTTGTAATTAGAGAAAAGCACCCTATATGCTGCTTCTAGGAAGAACTAGAAAGGCTCGGTAACTGCAGCAAACACTTCAGTTATAGGTTTAACTAAGAACCTGTCTTCATCAATCCTGTTCTTCTGCCTCCATCTGGCAATAATAGAAATGTTCTTGTTTTGCCTCAGGGATGACTAGTTTTCCCCACATCTTTGTACACTACTATCTCCTGTTCTTCTCATAGTCTTTCCTTTCCAATTTAATTGATTCTCCTTTTCTCCATCATCTTAACAGGTGAGAGAATGAGATATGCCCCAAAGCTTTCATGCCATATTATCTGTTGTTATATTCTCTGACCACCTCTTTCAGCCCAGACTGCAGAGGTGTGAAAGCTCACGTTTACCCACACCCCCCTTTTCATTTACGTGATAAATATGCTACCAGTGTGACAAGGATTATAGTCTTTCACCCCTAGGGTCAGCAGTCAGAGTTCTTCCAGGATCAGCGTCATGTGCTGTTACCATTCAAACTGCATTTCCTTCCAATTCACCACGCCACCAATCAGCACCACACAGGAGTAGGTACCCTCTTTCCTAGCAGGCTCACTAGAAAGCATGAAACAGGTCAGATAAAAGCAGCGTAAGGAAGACTGCCTTATACTCTGCACAAGCTCCTTCTCAGTGCATCAAGGGATAATTCAGCACCTTTTACAAGAATCACGTTTGCTTAGACTATCTGCCGCACTCTGGTAGGGGGATCAATTTATGCATTTTTGTTACTAAGAAATGTAAATATACCAAACATGGAGTTTTCTTGATCTGTACAGAGATATACGCATATATATCTATAGCACTTCTAGAAATGTTGAAACACTAAACTTGAGTTAAATAACTTTATAATATTAAGTATAAACATTTTGAATGTTTTTATACCAAAACACATGTACAAATGTAATGGCCGCCTTACTCTTCTCTTAAAGCAACAAGTAAACAGTACTGACTTATTTTTTAATTTACCTCCATGTGCTAGAAAACGAGGTGAAGTCTTTTTCTAAAAGATTTGATAAAAATGATTACTTGTTAAGAAATCTGTGAATGATTGACTAAGATATTCTTGTGAAAAAAACCCCAAAGCTTTTTCCCAGAAATAACAGTTGTTTTTGCCATGATCCAGTTTAATTTTGCTGTCTTGATAAGTTATACAAAGCCACTGTAAACCTATTTTAACCAGACTAATCCTTCAAATACCATCTGTATTCAACAGAGTGAATACAAAAGCCATAACCTACCAGTTAATACATAAATATAAGGGCAATTGTGACTGACCTATTCATACTGCTCTGAGCTACCCTGGTGATGTGGTGCAGCTGCAGATGTATATCCATGTTTTGTGGTCCTTGACTTCACTGTAGATATGCTACAGAAACACATAGAACATAACAGCAGCTTTGCGTTACCAGGACAGCATAAGACAGCTAGATTTGCTGTCTTACAGGATCCCTGCAGTTTATTCTACTTCACTGTTTTTTTTTCCCTTCCTCAGAATAAAATCTTTGTAGTGTGGATTCGTGGCCCACCGTGGCATACAGACCTAAAAAAAAATTAAAATGTATTTTTCCTGTATTCTTTACCATACCAAGAACTACTCATGCATGAATGTGTTGGAAAAACTGGCACAGATATCCTGAGAAAGACAAATCTCTACAACACTGATTTTGGTAACCGAGAATTTGTGGGGGTAAGAAGTTAGGGAAAAGTTCTGTAAGTCGCACCAACTTAGACACACCTTTCCATTATAAACTTGCAGAGACAGAGCCCCTAAATTACCTCCAAGTTTGTCTACTCTGAAACAAAGTACCTAAATTTGACACCTCTATTAGTCTGCAAGTACGAGGCTCAGGCCTAGCTCATCTGAACAGCACTGAGCTAACAATGAAAGAAAAAGAGCAGACTTTCTTTACCAGTATTAGACACCAAAAGTAGATGCTGTAATTGTGGCCATCAGACACGTATTAGCTTGACAGCAGTGGAACACACTAAGACAGCAGATGATTTGATTAGTCCTTGCAATACTCTACCAGCCTTTAGCTATATCAGCAGTGAATAGGATGCTGGAGACAGAAAGGAACATGGGTGTTCATGAAAGTTTACAGGGCTTAGTAGGCCTCTGAAGCTTAGTTTATACTGATCAGAGGTAAAATTTTATTGCGCTTCTATAACCAAGCAATGCTGTAAGTAAATAGTTTTACCATTTGTACCTATTGCATTAACACCTTAAAAAAAAAGTGCTTTTCATGAGAAAGTCACAATTAAGATTTTGGACAAGACAAAGCCAAGATCAGAAGACTCAACATTTGCTATCTTGTGAAATATCCAGCATGGAAAAACTGCACCACCCAAATATGAGACTGCATGAAGCGGTGGAGACACTCTTCAAAACTGCATCTGGTGATGGAGTATGCAGGAGGTGGAGAACTCTTCACTAAAATCAGTACAGAAAGGAAGCTGCTAGAAACAGAGTGTAAAATAATCTCTCAGATTGCATCTGCAGTGAAGCACATGGTAAGTTGTTCTTCCACAGGCATGTTACCCCTCACTACTCTAACAGATTTTGTGGATGTATCTTTTGGTTTTCAACTAGTAGGTTTGTTACCAAGCTTTCAGGTCCATGTTTCTGAAAAGCAAAACAGCTAGAGAAGAGCTATCTTAAAGATATCTAAGAGAGCTTTCACATTAATTCACCTCTGTTAGCTTTTGGGAGGAGACTGAACTGGGAACATCTGGTGGGTGGAACCATCTCCTGGTCTGCTTTAAGTTGCTGTAGGCACCAACTAACAAAGCTTAATTTTTTCAGCTATTTTAAAACATAGGATCAGTCACTCTCTTCCACTAGAAGAAAGTGTTGGAACACTTGTTGAGAAGAGGCTTGTTGTTAGGTATTGCAAACATCCAGCTTGCTTATTAATGAATGTGGGAGACTAGCACTTAAGACTGTTAATTCCTGATCCTCACTTTGTAACAAATCTGTGAAGTTAGCACCCAGTAAGTCACTTACCCTTGTCTAGTCTTCAGTATTGCAAATGGATTTAGGATGATGCTAATTGTGTAGAGCCCAAAGCATCTTATAAAGGCAGAAAAGGGCAATTGCCTGAACTTTGCATAGTAACTACAGCTACTTAAAACAATAGCATAAAAAACACAGGAAGGCTGTTCTACAAGTTTGAGAAGTAAAACTAGTATTTGTTAAAGTTGGCTCAGGGTGCCCTCTGGCAGCTCATATTCTCATATGCCACATGATAGCCTCGGGCTCCGAAAGTCAAAAGCAAGAGTGTTCCCAGGTCAGATGTCTAGAAACTACATTACAAACTGCTCATGGTATATGTAAACAGTATGCATTTTTTATGTATTTTGACAAAATGCTCAGATTAGCTTCAACACCTTTTCCATAGGACAGATATTCAGGAGCTACTGGAACTTACATGTCAAGATCGCATCTATTTCTTAGCATTAAACTCAGACTACCGAGCTGGCCAACCTCTTTGCTCATACATAGCCTTCTACAAAAACATTTTATTTTTGCTAAGCCATCAAATCTAGTCTACTTAAATCCCATCTCACTACTGTCAATCCATGCGAGGACAGAAGATCCCTGTCTGTTATTGATGACAGTTTAAAAATCTTAGGATGCCAAAGGGTTTCCTTATTGCCTCCAGATACACATACACCTTGTTACTGCAAAGGGTAGGGCAGAGTGCTCAAACACATCCATTCCTCCTAGTTATTTCAAAGATGAATCTAAACTCTTACCTAATCAAGACAGATATCTCTACTAAGCAGAGCAAATTCAGTTTGAGTCCTTGACTACTACTGCCATTTTCAAGGAAAAAGAGTACAAGTTACATTAGACTAAACTTGGTGTCCTGCAAAGACGTGAAATACCACAAGGCACAAGTCTGTGGTCCTTTTCTCCTGCCCCCACCAGGTCTTCATAGGACATTTGTCCTCGTTCCGGTGGGTATAGGGTTAATTTTCACAAGGACATAGGACAGGACAGAGGTATTTGATGGCATATGATGCCATAGCCAGTAGACAGCCTGGGAAGCTGGCTGGGGGGGGGGGAATCACTGCTTGGGAGCAGGCTGGGCTTTGGGTTCAGGTCAGTGAGCAGTGGTACATTGTGTTTTGTATATTCTTCTATCAGTATTATTGATGCTGTTTTCCTCTTTTCTTTGCTGTTCTATTAAACTGCTTTTATCTCAGCCCAACCTGCCTTTTTCTTCTGACTCTCCTCTCAATCCAGCAAAGGGTGGGGGGAGCAAGCAAGCAGCCACGTGTTTCTTTGTTGCCAGCTAGGGTTAAATCATGTCAACATTAGATCACACAACAGAATTGTAGCCACTTTATATGTGTTTACATTCACTTCATGGTCTTGGTAAAGTAAAAGCTTTCACTTCATGAGTCCACATACAAGAATGGAATTAGTTAAAAAGAAATTATTTTGTTACTTACACCATTACAGAAATGTAGTAATTACAAAAGCAAGTGTTCTGAACCCTGAAAAAAATAATACACACAGATTTTGCACATGAAGATATCTAGCCTTGTAGGATTAGCCATGATGCCATCACAAATCTACTTAATAAAAATAGTTTATATTAATTAACAAGACTGATATTTTTTGTAAAAGAGCATCCTCCTCATCTTCTTCATCTACTCTATTATTTTTGTATCAGTAGAGAATTAAGTTAAATTTGTTTAAATACTTTAACTTGTCAATTTCATTGCAATGTTTATTTCTGACTGTTCAAGGTAATTCACTTTTTCCTGTGTAATTAATCAACAAGGGGTAGTCACTTTTCCTCTTGTTCTACGGCATGATATCATTCACCAGAACTTGAAAGCAGAAAATGTATTCTACACCTGTGTTAACGTGGGAGACTTTGGATTCAGCACAGGAAGTAAGAGACACAAAACTTTAAATATTTTCTGTGGCACTCCTCCTTATGCTGCTCCTGAACTCTTGAGAGATGAAAACTATGTTAGCATTTATGTAGCTATCTGGGCATTGGGAATCCCATTATACTTTATGACAACAGGTATCATGCCATTTCAGGCAGATAGTGGCCAAACTGAAAAAGTGTATTCTTGAAGAGACATACAGTTTGCTTCCCTGCCTCTTTAACATGCCAGAAACTGATAAAAGGAGTCCTTCAGGTAGTAACAACTGAACAATACTCTGTCAAACTTATAAACAGTGATTGGATGAAAGGAATACAGTACCCCAAACCTTTACAGCTGTTTAAACAGGATCCAAAGTATTTATCAGAAGTCAGTACACTCAAAGAGGAAGAAACTGAAGTGAAAAAATATTCTGGAAGATCTGGGAATCACAGACCACCATATTCAAAATAACCAGGGAAGAGAGACACACAGCTCAATAACAGGGGTCTACAGAATTGTTTTGCACCAAGTATAGAAAAATGTACTTAAATGTGTTCCTATCATGTCCCATCCAGACCCCAAAGAACAAGACTTGAAAAGAGGAATCCGTTCTTACAGTGGGATGAAGCACACATCCAAGCTGTGTTCTGTTTTATAAATTGCACTGCAGGCTTTCTACTCTGCACATTTAACAAAGTGTTTTATTCACTTTTCACAAGTTTTGGTGTTACTTTTTTTGTAGTTTTTAAATAAACTGAAAATACCTCATCACCTCTGTATTTCTCAAGTCACACTGAAGCACTCAAACGCAGAGCTCTCATATATTTGTTTGCCCCATGCTCCAGAAACTTGGTATAACCAGTGCAAGAACTCAAGTAAAACAGGTAAGATATCATTTGTGGATATGATCTTTATTAGAAATCAAGCAGTATTGCACTTAACATGCTTGGGAGATTCTTAGTACAAGCATAACAGCCGATTTCTTGAAAAGTTTTACCTTAGCTTGATTCAAACTTTACCACCACAAACCAGGACAGTTTTTGCAGAGAACTAAATTTAAGCAGAAACCAGACAATAATCTTAAACAAGTGCAAATTCTTCTCTAAAACTTCTTCAACAAATTAAACATGGTAAGATTGGAACCTTTATTTTTTTAACTTTGTTTAAAGAGACAGCAATGCTGCTGTTGACCATTGTTCATGATTTGTCACAATTCAGAAAGGCAAGTTAGGATATGCTGTTTTAACCCTGCACATGTGGTTGCAATTCCTAGTGCATAGATAGATAGGCTACCATCTACTAACGCCTTCCATTACTTGTACAATTCTGACAGTCTAGAACTGATTAGACTCCCATTGCACTCCCCAAAAAAAGATATAAGCGTACTCTAAAACTCATGTAGTTTTAAATTCTTGCTTTAGCACTAGGTATCACAGTAAGTTGAATACAATCAATAACAAAATCCACTTATATACTGAGCATTACAGGCTTGTACTAACTTCTGCCAGACTACTTCTGCTAGCACAAAGGTGATTTTGATACTCTTGACCACTGCAAGTTAAAAGTTGGATAGCCTGACACTTCCAATTGTTCTGAACATCATCAAGATGTAGATACTCCTACCTTCAGCTTTAATCAGGTATACTTTAATTTTCAATATCATTAGCTCCAATGCAAACAATAGCTGTCCTCCAAACAGGCACAGTTGAAATGCCTAAGTTAAGAGGAAGAGCCTATATTTTAGTTAAGGCAAGTAAACCAATACAAGGTTTAGAGAGGTACAGTTGGTGCTTTCAAATTTAAGGGCAGGGATGCCTTATCTATTATGGGGACTGATGAGATGATCAATTGACTTTAAAAGCCATAATTAATATAAGCGAGCAACAGAATGACTCTGAAAAGCTACCCATGGGCATCTGGAGTCAGTGAGTCTCAGGTAAGTAACCAGGCAAGGTTACTTCAGGCAAGAACCAATCCCCTTTCAGAATTTTTGTGAGAAGGGGATAAAACAATACCATCTTTCATAAGACAGTAATAAGATTAATTGTAGTTCATAAGCTGGGAATTCTTTCCTCCACTATAAACAGTTGCCATCTGAAAACATTTAAGTTATCTTAAACCACACTCCTGAAATAAATTTCCCACCAGCCTAAGCAACCCTTTCATTCCACTTTTGTAATGGAATGGCATTAAGAAGAAAGATCCAGAAGGTCCTAACATATTGTGAACCCACAACTCTTAAGTTTTCACAAGGACAGTTCCCTCTTTCCTGTTAAGGAAAGATGCATCCTGAAAACCCAACAAGTCAGTACTACTTTAACAGGTTTCAAGTATCTCAATCTTTATTTTAATAAAGCATCTGCCTCACAGAAAGTGAGGTCCCTGTGGTTAATTTTTCATACCAGTAGCTCACTTCTTGGCTTGTCCACTGCCAGCAATGGACTTCATTCCACGGATATATTTTTTCTGGTACCGATATAAGTTTCACAAGGGCAACCTAAAAAATACTTGCAAACACTATTTTCATGCATCATTGCTCCATCATTTTCAGAACAAACTGATTAGTAATCATCAATTTATAATAAACTATTTTACAAAGGGTTGACTGTACAGCGTTCTCAAATCCTAGTGACATAATACAAACACTTAATTTCACACAAAAATATTTTAATTTAACAGACAAATCATTTTTTGCTACTTTATATTAGATAATATAGCTTTATAGAATTAGCAAAGAAAATTCAACAAAGTTTCATTCTGTACATTAGTTCAATCTAAATATATATTACAAGCTTACAACGCTCATGTCATAGTTCATTTCCAATCCAAACTTTTTTAAACTACCAGAAAGGATGCCCCATTGGCATTGTATATATACCACTCACAAAACAGATCGCTTTTAGCTAGCGTTTGAGGGGTGGGAAGACCCCATTCCTACAACATTACCAATAGTGAGAATGACCTCAAAGTACAAGCCAAATCCAAAGTTAAAAATAAGTCTCTTAGAAATGTATTATATAAATAGTGAGGCCAGAGTTCCAGAAAAAGTAATCTTCTTCCCTTCCTTAGTTTGCCAATTAAAACAGCTTCATAATATCCAGAAGCTTTATTTGAAAATTCTGCTGCCTTAAATACTTCTATTACAGTTAAACAATCCTGAAAGGTGCCAAATCAATGAACCCAATAAATATACCCTTTTTGTTCTTTAGAAGAAAAAAACCCAAACTACTACACCTCCCTTGTTCCTCTTTCCTCCCAGGCTGCTGTGATTTATAAAGCAGGTATAACACCGGTAACGTGGATGTTAGAAGGAATTACATACTAAATAACACAGTAGGTCAGAGTTTCTTGGAAAAAAACACCTGTCAGTCTAGCCATTCTTGATCCAGTCATTTTGACAGAGGAGATTCTATTCCAGTAATGAATGTTAGTTGGTTCTGTACCTTTCCCAAAGCAATGGTATGATGAGAGGTAAACTGGGAGAAAAAAAGGAAAGACAAGTGCAGTATTCAAAAGACTGACTGCTTACTGTCAAGGCACTGAGAACACTACCATTAAAAGCTTGGACTATTTTGCCACCCCACTTTTGAGTACAAGTAGAAGAGTTAACAGTGTAGGTTTCAAGTCATTTTAGATGGAAAAAAGCAAGTTGTCTTTTTTGTTGTGGTTTAGCCTCAGACGGCAACAAAGAACCACGTGCCGCTCGCTCAGGCCTTCCCAATACAGGAAGAATCAGAAGAAAAAGGCAAAACTCTGGGGTTGAGACAAAGGCAGTTTAACAGAACAGCAAAGGGAACAAGAAAAACAACAACAATAACACGGATACTCGATTACAGACCCAGGATGCATGCGCCCCAGCCTGCTCCAAGCAGCAACTTCCTGCCCCCTCCCCCTGCAGCTCAGGGTGGGCATGGCTGACATGGCATGGAATACCTGTGTCCTGGGGAGAATTAACCCTATTCCCACCGGAACCAGGACATTATCCACCCCTTATTCCATACCATCTATGCCATGCCCAGATCTTACAGGTTCCAATGAATTGCCACCACTTTCCCCTGTCATATATGTATACACACACACATATATATTCATGCAGATATAATGCCCTTAGTTTATGGGCCATCCCTCCAAAGTGTCTGGTGAGTTCATTTAGTCCATGGCTTTGGGCTCCATCTGTTAGAACAGTCTCTCAGGGCAGGTGAGATGCTGTATTTTTCAGAGCTTGTGACTGGTGTACCCGGTGTGGCTCATGCCCACAGTCCATGGGCTGAAGATGTAGATCTTGAGGAAGTTGCTGGGCGCCAGCTGCTGAGGTCAGTTCTGATCCCATCACTGCTGTGCCTTACTCGGTTTTTCATCAAAGTCCATCTGTCCTTAATCTGGGTGATTCTTACTGTAGTACAGCTGACAACAATTATAGTAACGAGGACATACATTGACAGGGTTACTTAGTTATTAACATCATACCATTTGATTCATTGGCTAGTCTCGCCCAAAATCAGATCCCCATGAGGTACACATCGGACCTCCCCATCCTTCCGCATCACCCACCAAGCGCACCCAGGTCCTTGGGCAAAAGCAATCCCACAGATGGGTTTGCCTTTGCCTGAGGCAGGACTAATCCAGACTGTCTTCCCTAACATATTCATGTGCACTATGGGGACTTTATCCCTTTCTACAGTACGTGGAAGTTTTGATTGGGCAGGGCCAGCTCGATTGGTAGATCCCCTGGTGTTAACTAGCCAGGTAGCCTTTGCTAAATGTGCATCCCAATGTTTTAAGGTCCCACCACCCATTGCTCTCAGTGTAGTCTTTAACAATCTATTGTATCGTTCTATCTTCCCAGAGGCTGGTGCGTGATAGGGGATGTGATACACCCACTCAATGCCATGCTCTTTGGCCCAGGTGTCTATGAGGCTGTTTTCAGAAATGAGTCCTGTTGTCCGACTCAATTCTCTCTGGGGTGCCATGTCTCCAGAGGACTTGTCTTTCAAGGCCCAGGATAGTGTTCCAGGCAGTGGCATTGGGGCACAGGGTATGTTTCCAGCCATCCAGTGGTTGCTTCCACCATTGTGAGCACATGGCACTTGCCTTCATGGGTTTGTGGCAGTGTGATATAATCAATCTGCCAGGCCTCCCTGTATTTATATTTCAGCCATCGTCCTCCATACCAAAGAGGCTTTAACCGCTTGGCTTGTTTGATCGCAGCGCATGTCTCACATTCATGGATGACCTGTGCATTGGTGTCCATGGTCAAGTCCACCCCTCGGTCACGAGCCCATCTATATGTCGCATCTCTTCCTTGATGGCCTGAGGAGTCATGGGCCCACCGAGCTATGAAGAGTTCACCCTTATGTTGCCAGTCCAGATCCACCTGAGCCACTGCAATCCTAGCAGCCCGATCCACCTGCTGGTTGTTCTGATGTTCCTCAGTGGCCCGATTCTTGGGTACATGGGCATCTACGTGACTGACTTTCACAACCAGATTCTCTATCCAGGCAGCAATATCTTTCCATAGGTCAGCAGCCCAGATGGGTTTGCCTCTGCGCTGCCAGTTGCCCTGCTTCCACTGCTGTAGCCACCCCCACAGAGCATTTGCCACCATCCATGAGTCAGTGTAGAGATAAAGTACTGGCCATTTTTCTCGCTCAGCAATGTCCAAAGCCAGCTGAATGGCTTTCACCTCTGCAAACTGGCTCGATTCACCTTGTCCTTCACTGGCTTCTGCAACTTGTCATGTAGGACTCCACACAGCAGCCTTCCACTTTCGATGCTTTCCCACAATACGGCAGGACCCATCAGTGAACAGGGCATATTTCTTCTCATTTTCTGGCAGTTTATTGTATGGTGGGGCCTCTTCCGCACGCATCACCTCCTCCTCTGGTGACATTCTGAAATCCTTGCCTTCTGGCCAGTCCATGATCACTTCCAGAATTCCTGGGCGACTGGGGTTTCCCATTCGAGTTCGCTGCGTGATCAGTGCAATCCACTTACTCCATGTAGCATCAGTTGCATGATGTGTGGTGGGGACCCTTTCTTTGAACATCCAACCCAGCACCGGCAGTCAAGCTGCCAAGAGGAGCTGTGCTTCTGTACCAACCGCTTCTGAAGCGGCTCGAACCCCCCCTCAGACGGCAACCAAGAACCACGTGCCGCTCGTTCAGGCCTTCCCAGTACGGGAAGAATCAGAAGAAAAAGGCAAGACTCTTGGGTTGAGACAAAGGCAGTTTAACAGAACAGCAAAGGGAACAAGCAAACAACAACAATAACACCGATAGAGGAATATACAAACACGATTACGGAACCGCCACTCACCGACCAGGGCCCGACCCTGGACGCCCCAGCCCGCTCCAAGCAGCAACTTCCTGCCCCCCTCCCCCGGCAGCTCAGGGTGGGCATGGCTCACATGGCATGGAATACCTCTCCTGGGGAGAATTAACCCTGTCCCCGCCGCAACCAGGACATTTTTTTTTGTTTGGGTTTTTTTGGGGTTTTTTTTGTTTGTTTGTTTTGTTGTTTTTGTTTTTTTTTTTCTATGTGATACAAAACCTTGTAATAGACTACAGCTATGCAGCAATTAAATTCAGACATGTTACGGAATCCACAAAGCCCCTGGCAAGTTCCTCCATCTCCAGTATATTCATGATTTTAGTGTTCTGAAAATACTATCAGCACACCATATTATGATGAATCTTTTCAAGAAGTTTAAACAGTTTTTACATGCTCCAATAAAGTATTACTGTACACTGAAATTTCAGTACTACTGCAATCTTTTTTCTCTCTCACCCTACACCCTCATACCTTTTTTCATTCCCCACCACACAGAAGTATCTTAATGCTCCCCATTGGAACTGGCAACAGTAAGGCCTTCACATTCTGTTGTTGCAGGGATTCTTGTCACTTTCTTAGCAGGGCTTGGTATCTGCTGGGGGGGAATGGAGGGAGACACACACAAAACATTAAATATAGTTTTTAAATTCACAAACACTCATACTTCATAGCTAGTCCAACACCCAAACATTCATGCTACACTGGACAGCTTGGTCTGAAGTCATTCAAATCTGTCATGCTTCATGCAAACTGATTATGTGAAGAGAGCCCATTTGTTCTTGTTTCAATCTTGTGCAGTTTTGTTCTTGTTATGATGAAATGTATTTTCTTAAAATCCCATGCCTTTTTTTTTTTTAACACACTTCTGGCTTAATGTTACATATTTTAACAAAATACTTGATATAACTTGTTAAACCACTTCCTCTTTTAACACATGCGCACATGCTAAGGCAAACACAAACTGTTCCACCATTTGTATCAAACGAAAAAGAGTGCTGAGTGTTCACCTCACGAACAATGCCTGGGTGGACAACTTCAACTCCTGCTTCCAGAGGTCCAACACCCATGAGTGGACGCCGTGCATAAGTTCTTCTGTGTTTTTCATCCACACACACAAGGTACCATGTTCCTTCGAAGAGATCTTCTACTGAAGACTGTGGAATATAGTTGGCTGTAAAAAACAGCCAAACAGTTAGTAAAAAAACCTAACATACTGTTAGTTGGTTCCTGGTGAGAGTTTTATACAACACAAGCCTTTGCAGTTTGGAAGTAATAAGAGAGGAAAACCAAGTCTGCATTTTCATTTCAACCACACTGGGCCAACAAACACAAGCTACAGAAAAGTACTTTATGAGCTATTCTGAAGTACAGAGTTAGATATTTCCTTTATTCTACACCTTAATGATTAAGTCATGCAAATTAATCTGTGAGTATTTTGCTGTAGGACTAGGAATTATTTATATTTATGACATTCTTACCCAAATTATGTGTTTCCTGTCTAATCTTCATGTTTTCAGCAAAGACAACAGGTGCAATGCATTTTCTTGAGTCAAGTCTTGTTTTAAGATCAGAAAGGCTAGCAGTTATTTTGTTCAGTGCAGAACCTACAGTATAAAACCATCATGTAAAGTAGCAACAGTATGAGAACTGCACACCAACATGTTAGTATTTCAAGCCTATTCAAAACATTTTGCATTAGAGAGGCTAGAGTCTTAGTCATTTAAAAAAAATATTCCCAATTACTCAAGCAAAATGCTTAAAGCATTTGAAGAACATTATTTGCCCAAAGAGACACTTGAAACATTCCCTGGAGCTAGAACATCTTCAGTTTAACACTACTGTCAGTAGGCACTGTTCTGCAGGTTTACTTATGCTGGTGGACATAAAGCATTTAAAGGTGAGCTGTGCAAGGGACTTATTAACATCTTTCTTCCTTTCACTCACCAGGAGTGGCATCCTGTGTAACTCTGATAGAATACAGTGTAGCAGCAAAACCAGAGCCATATGAGAACACACTAATTCTCTGTCCTGCGAGCTGCTCTGGGGAGTACCTACAAATCAAGCAACAGTTGTTTAAAGTGAGAATTAAGACAAGGTGCCAATTTTAAATACCTAGAAAGCACAGCTAGCATAGAAAAAGCAGCCAGCAGAATTATATTGACTACAATACACATTTAGTGTGCTAAACATATAAATGATGACTTTTAAAAACAGTATTTCAAACACTACAGTTATATGAGGATTTTCAAAGCTACCTAAGCAAAAGTGAACAAAGAAATGCCCAGAATATGATTACCTAGAAGGCAGTTTTCATTAAGCAATCTGAAGCCTAAAATGAACCATCACATCTTAGAATGCAAAGTCACAATAAAGAAAAAAGGACCTAAGAGGAGTAGTTTGATTTAAATTTAACATGATTTTGTAGAAGTCTGTCACTGCAAAAAAAAAACCTACCCCAAACCAACAACAATTTGTTAAGTAAATACTAATTTAATTTGACTTTGCTTATTATTGCTGGGCAATGAGTAGATTGAGAGCAGCCCTGAGGAGAAGGACTTGGGGGTGCTGGTGGACGAGAAGCTCAACATGAGCCAGCAATGTGCACTCACAGCCCAGAAGGCCAACCACATCCTGGGCTGCATCAAAAGCAGCATGGCCAGCAGGTCAAGGGAAGCAGGTCAGGGTCCAGAGGAGGGCCACGAAAACGATCAGAGGTCTGGAGCACCTCCCCTATGAAGGCAGGCTGAGAGAGTTGGGGTTGTTCAGCCTGGAGAAAAGAAGGCTCTGGGGAGACCATATAGCAGCCTTCCAGTACCTAAAGGGGGCCTACAGGAAAGATGGTGAGGGACTCTTTACGAGGGAATGTAGCAATAGGATGAGGAGTAACGGTTTCAAACTGGAATAGGGTAGACTTAGATTGGATATTAGGAAGAAGTTCTTTACTCTGAGGTTGGCGAGACACTGGAACTGGTTGCCCAGGGAGGTTGCGGATGCCCCTTCCCTGGAAGTGTTCAAGGCCAGGTTAGATGGGGCTTTGAACAACTTAGTCTAGTGGGAGGTGTCCCTGCCCATGGCAGGGGGGTTGGAACTAGATGATCTTTAAGGTCCCTTCCAACCCAAACCATTCTATGATTACAGTGGAACAGAGAAGACATCCAGATTCTCTTTTACACTGGGGTGTGCATATGTGTGTGTTGAGGCTGGAAAAAAGATACACCACCTTACAAATAAAATTCTACTTTGGAAGGCGTTCTCTTTGAGATCAGCTTCTGACACAGAAATTTTGAATCTGCTTTTCACTTGAACCCACTGTGTATGCAGAATAGTTTTCTAACTTTAGTCTTGCTACTTAAGGCAATCTAGTAGGAAAAGGTTTTCTAGAAGGTGCTTTTACAAAATATCTTCCAAAACTAAACCTTTTATGCGCTTACATATAAAAAGCAATGACTTTCCAATTTTATGCTTACTGGGCTAGAAGAGAGGCAAGGCAACCATAGACTGAAGGGGTATACATATTTCCATTCTGATTGGATATGAGTAACGAAGCTTTGGTTTTCTTATTGAAAAGCTCTGCACTGGCTTTCATAAAAGCTTTTTCCACATCTCTGTCAAAATACGTATCTTCAAGTTTTACATCCCTATTAAAAAAAGGTTCAGAAACAATTACTAAAATGACAGCAAGGAAAAACACCTTGGATGTTTAACAAATTAAGACTACCTGAATAAGGAAGACAGCAGCCATTCTCACCTGAAAGCTTCCAAACCACTGAAAACACCTTTTGCTTTTTCTAGGTTCTGGTCACAGAGAAAGTCATTCAGCAATAGTCTAGCCACAGATTTCTGTACCAGTTTACAGTATGGAGAATGAAAGATCATGAATCCAAAGTCATTCAAGGTGAAATGTCTGTCTGTCCCCTCTGGAAGTGGCAGAAATGTTGTGTTACAACTTATGTTTAGTACTCCAAGTATTAAAATAAAACAGGGAGATGGCAGGATACCAGTCATCATAACACATCAACATACAAAAGAAAACTGTAAGACTAATTATTGCTGCCAAGTTCATTTAACACACTGCTGCTACTTCTATTTATTATATTATCTATCTATTACTTATCTTGTGTACCAGCTAGCAACGGTTGCCCTTTTTCTTCTAGAATAAGAAGTTAAGCTTAACAGAATCTCAGTATTTCTACCCAGCATTTTGAAATAAGAAATAATCTACTTCATCTAATTACCTAATCTTCAAACCTATGCTTCTTAATACGGGTGAAGCAATTACTAAACATGGGGGTAAAAAAATATAAATAAGTATCTTATACAACATGTAAATATTAACCTCAATATCTCAAGAGCCTTGGTAGAGGAGGGAACGACACACTTAAGCAAGATATTATACATTACACCAACAAAAGCTTGTAGAGACTACTGCTTATTGACTATCAGGTACTTAGCCATACCAGAACAGAAATAAGACATTTCTTTATGGGAGAGTGCAAGCATTTCAATTGTCTCAGAACACACAAACATAAAGAAAGGGACCATGTACTAGTCTTTAGATTAGATGCTAAAACTTGAAAATACGTTGTCTGTGTAGCTACACATTCCAATATTTGCCAGATCTTGCAATATCATGTGATGCTACATACCCTTTTGCCACTGGGTGTGAATTTTGTTGCGATAGACAGTATAGCAGCAATCTAACGCACTGAGGTAGCACTGTACAGATAGTTTACCATCAACTACAGGATATTCAGAGACCATATCTGGTTTATAGAAGTCATACACATGCTGCATGTGGGTTCCACGCAGCCCTGATGGAAAGAAATTGACAAAAGTTGAAAATTACTTTATTCAGCTACTTTGAGGCAGTTTGAACACACAGGAAAACAAGTAATATTTGGCCTCAGTCAAGCAGGTTTTCTTAGCACATCAGGCCCTTTAAGGTGAGGTTTCACACATTTCTCAATCATCTGTTACTCAAGTACAGTAGGACTGAGCATGACAAACACCAGCGACAAATGATTTTCATCATTTCACCTTGAAAGTAGAGCGCTATGTTATTTAGCTCTAGTCCACTCTAACAATTTTATTGGAGAATCCCCAAGGAAAACACAGATAGAAGCATCTCTAGTTGTTTCTTGCTGCCTCCTGTAACAGGATTTGGCCAAGTTAACCCAGAGCAAGAGGAAACAAAGTACAATTTCTGACATTAGTGGGAGTTAATCCAGCCCTCTAGCAACCCATAAAAACAAGGAACAGGCTTCAGAATAGATCCAGTATCTGTCTGAACAGTATTTGTTTACTCGTGGGACTAACCTCTCTCAAAAATTAACGGAGCATTTGGACCAACTAGCATAGCAACAGCACCAGCTCCACCTGTTGGCCTGGCATTTCCAGTGGCATACACAGCTATGTCTCCAGCAACAACAATTGCATAACGTCCTGTGAAAAACACAGAAATAAGTATGAAAAGTAGCCAAAAGTCTAGCACATTTTTATATCCATCAGCAATTTTTAGACTTTGGTTATAGAGGAGATGACTCCAGGATTAAAGGGCTCTTCAATCCCAGCAGCCACCGAAATCTACAGGAAAAGACTAGTGATGATTATCCATGTCATTATTTATTGCATGTAACTGAACTAGTGGCAAATGCCCAGAGCATTTAAGAAAGACTTCGGAAGCATACAAGAGTTTACCCTCTGGGTTTTACATGGTTAAACATGAACACTGTAATTGCAAGGCAGACTACTCAAAAAATAGAGACTGACGCAATTTTTCAAGAAAATACCCTGAACTTACCATCCCAAGAACTGGACTCAATCCAATTAATAGCATTAAAGAGAGCAGCGGTACCTCCATAGCATGCATTCATAGTATCGATTCCTTCTACATCCATATTACCAGATTCTTCAAAAAGTTGCATCAGGACAGTCTTTACAGATTTTGATTTATCAATTATTGTCTCCGTTCCAACTTCTAATCTCCCGATACAATCATAGGAAAGGCTGTTCCTCTCCATTAGCTTCTGAACCACAGTCAAACAGAGAGAATTGATATCCTCCCGGTCAGAGCAGAATCCCATCTTTGACTGTCCTAACCCAATGGTGTATTTGCCAACATTCACACCGTCATATTTCTCCAGCTCGCTCTGGTCAACATACTGAGAGGGAAAATATATTTCCAGTGCAACAATTCCCACATCTTTGGGCCAGCAGGATTCAGCATTCACTGGAAGAGCCCCAGGCATCGTGGAAAATCTTGAAGAAAAAAAGAAAACCACAAAACCCAGCTGATTTATTCACATCCATTTTTAGATACCTACTTCATACATAACTTTTTCTATGAATCTACAGAAAATTAAAGTTTTAGGTATTCTACAAGTTCATTTGCAAAAGGCAAGCCTTTGCCTCCAGGTGAAATTTTGATCTGAGCATACTGTAAACATCATTAGAAGTTTTATAACATTTTATATTAAGATCTTTTAAGCAAAAGTAAAATTTCAGCCCTGGAAATGAATATATGTAACCTAAGACCAAGTTATTTCACTGAAGCAAAACACATGCTTAACAAGTGTTGTTTTAGAAATTAAGTCTTAATGTTCATTATTCTACTCTTGCTTATCTGCAAAGTCTCAGTTTTAGACAACCAAGCTGGAAAGATTGGGCTGTTTTGTGTTTGTTTGGTTTGGTTTTTTTTAAAAAAAACCCAAACATTGCTAGTTGAGACATCAAGTTAAAAATTTATACTTACCAGGTTACCAGGAAATCTCAGCCTTAAAACAGGCCAGGGTTTTTCAAAATTGCTTTTATTTTTAAACTAAGTGGTCTAAGCTGCTTTGTTTTGTTTATACTTGCAACAAAGATAGAAGGGTGGTTTTGGTGTGGTGTTTTTTGGGGTTTTTTTTGGTTTTGTTTATTTGGGTTTTGGGTTTTTTTGGGGTTTTTTTGTTTGTTTTGTTTTTTAAGATATACACTGTTTTGGCATTCCTGAACACCAAAACTCCTAACACCAGGCCTGGAAGAACATTTCCTAGGCTGAGATAAACACACAGGTATTCTTCCTGATAGACCAAGTTTTCTTGTTTTAACCCTAAGCTTTATTGTCACTATACTCTAGGATATACTATATCCTATTACTTTAACCCTATCTGTATTACACAAATAGGCACCACCTTCCTGTACATTTGCTTACATCCTTACAGAACACTTGTCCCTTTTGTGCTCAGCTGTACCATCACATTGACCTCACCCAGCTTCTTCCATAAAATCACAATGAGCTGTATAAAGGAATAAAGCCTTTCTATGCAGGAATGACGACTTTACACGATGCACGTTAAAAAAAGTGTTAGGGAAACATTAGAAGCGCCTTCTGCTACACGTACAGTTAGATATTGAAGTCTTACATAAGACCTAAAGCAAGAACGCATGGCTCACCATTCATTTTGATTGCCTCTAACAAAGTTTCAAACATACCTATGACGCATCTAACAATTCATTTTAAAGTATTTAAAGCATTTATTTATATTAAAACATGTAAATTGCTTTATAGCTGTTATTTAAAACTGCTTACTGGAGCACTACAGAACAGCCCTATGGTGTATTGCCACAAGATTTCAAGCAAGAAAACCAATTTCGCATTGTCTACTCTGCTGCCACCCCAGGCTCACGATTTCCTATCTGCTCACCCAAAAGCACAGTGCCTACAAACACCCCACTACAACATCCGGATAAAACCGAGCACCGCGGCTGACCGGAATTCTTTTTTCCTAACCCATCCCGTTGCGAAGCTCCTCAGCTCAGACGATCGCGCTGCGAGCTGCAGCCCCCTGCCATGGGCCTGCCACCCCACTCCCCCCGCCGAGCCGACCCCGCGACACTGCTAAGGGCACCCCTGTTGCATGAAAAGGGGCAAAGCAGTTTTGGCAGAAAATAAACCCCCTTGCATTCTAACACTCCTCACCGAGGTGGGAGGCTAGGTGTGGCTAGGTTTAAATTCTGAGTGATGCCCAATACAGCACTATCAGTCCAATTGCATTTAATATCTATTAAACTATTACGATTTGGATTCACTAATAGTGGACTGCACCTTCAGTCTAGTCGTGCTCATGAACTAGCACGGCCACTCTCCAGTCTTTGGTCGCGTTCAGTGAGAAACCAAAATGACTAGCTACTTAAAAAAAAGTGCAGTTTATTTAAACAACAGATATATAGGTTCTTAGGATTGCCGGTGATAACTACACTGTCTGCAAAGCACGTGCAAATGAAAGTATTGTTACATATACAAAACGCGTGACAAAGTTATAAACGATACAGCCTGGCTCTAAATGTAGGAAAGAGTCTCTAGAGAAATTTCTAAGTTTCCCGAGGAAGCACTCGGTATAATCTAAGTCTTACCCAAAGGCGTCCCTATTGGGGGGGAAGAGAGGCTCAGCCCGTTGACTGATCCCAGAAGTCAGCAATGGAATTCTTTGCGATGGTGTCTTCCCTGGGTATCCCCCCTCTCTCGGGCTATTTTTATACTATTTGTTATCTTCCAGGTGGAGTTTGAGTTACTTTAGTCATACATACTTTTATCATGATTGGTGTAAATTTCTCTCGCTTCACAATTAAAGGTATAGTTTACGAGAAATTCAGGGCGCAGACTCAAGAAGGAGTGCTCGCACCTTGGAGGCGGGTAGCCTTCGGGATGGAGGTGTGTTTTGGTATTATAATGACATTAGAATGAGCAGAGTTCACACAAAGGACAGCATTTCATCAAAATTTGACAAAATGTTGGCTCTGAGCATCTAGCGGGCAGCTAATTGGCAGCTTATCTGTTTCATGGTATCATTCCATTCCCGTATCCGCTATACATCATAAGGTAAAGCCGCGGAATAATTGCATCCCATCCCATACCTCATGTAGCTTATCAGGGAACCACAGATGTTGTGTCCTTCATGCCAGCTGCGGCTATTTTCTACCTCAGAAGCCTCTTGATTTTATACTTTTCCTTAATGTGTGAACAATGCTGTACTTTTGTATTTTTTAGCCAATTTAGTATTTATTCCACAACCCCCACGACTCAAGGTTACCCATGACACAGCCAGAGAGACTGCGAGGAGCCACTGGGGTGGGGGGGGGTATCATGCCCCGCCCGGCTCCCGCCGGCTGCGACCCAATAAGAATCCAATAAGGTATTAGAAGACTCCAGACCAAAAAAATCACCATTAGACTAAACACATGAACAGTGTGTGAGGGGCAGGTATATAGATGACAAGGGTATAATTGCCCAGAGATTTCTTTGTTCAAGGTCTCCCCCCCCTTCGGAGGCACCCAGCCCAGGCTGACCTTGCTGCTGTACCTTTCAATTAAATTACTTATTTTTATAAAATCCAATGCCCAAGACTCTGTTGCAGGAAACCTAGAGTTGAACTTGAATGAGGGAGCACGCCCAAGAGTGCATATGCAAGGAGTCAAAAGGGGCACCTGTCACCCCACTGGGGTCACCCGCTGCAAAGGGACCCTGGTCCTAGCAGTTAAAGACTCAGGTGGTGTGTGTGTGCGCAGCTCCTTGAATGGTGTGTGAATGCTCAGGCAGCAGCTTCTCCTTTAACATTGCACACCATGGCAGTAAGGGCAAGCAGTACCATCACTTTTTTGAACTAGCTGGACTACAAAAAAATAATCAAGGAAGACATCATAATATCTGCCTCCAGGAAGCTGACTCTGGTGGGCAGGATTAAGGATTTGTCATAGCACAGCAGCAGGCTTACACTGTGAGAAATAGTGGCAGTCACAGCTTTCCTGAAGCCGCAGCCAGGAAAGGGAGTGCAGTGGCCTGGAGGCTCCCCCAGGAGCTGCCGGGGCAAGTTCACATCTCCTCTCAGCAGCACAACTAGCAAGTTACACATACACCTCCTGGGGACAAGGAGCAGCACTGAGCTTCAGACCCAGCTCCAAGAGCTGTGTTTTACCCCAAATCTGCACAGGCACTGAAGAGGAGAACATGGGTGGCTTCCTGTTCTCTGTATGAATGCAGACACACTACCAACAGTGAGATTCCCAAGGTCCCAGCTGGGAAAAGGACTTGGGGGTCCAGCCCTTTGTGGTATAAGACACCTCCCTTTCTTTGAAAGGGGACAAAAAGGAAACACAGACTGCTGCCAGCAGACTTCATGCAAGTCCCAACTCAGCATGGTGTCTGACAGCCACCCTGAGGCTGAGCCTTCTAACCATAGCAGAGCTTGGTTCTGCTCCAAGAGTCAGAAAGATATGTTAGAGGCTACAAAGACTCTTAGATACTTAAGTTTAATTAAGTTATATACTAAAAGACAACACATGACAGCACATAATCAACTTGATCTGTAGCAGCCATAGAACAAGAGTGGTTTTAATCAGGCAGTGAATTATAAGGAAATTCACTATGCCAAAAGATTTGCATTATTGGCGAGGGCTGAGGAAGACTGCTCTGTGCTTGTTCATTACAGAACTTTGAAATCAAAGCTGGCATTTAATTCCAGACTAATTGATGCAGTTCTCAGAAAGCTTTTTGCAGAAGACAACTAAAGACAGACTTCCTATTGTATTCACATGGCTCACCAAATATCAAGCTCACCTAATATAGCAGCAGTCAGGGCTATCAGGTTATACTGCAATGAAAAACATTGCTTTATAAGCTTTGCTCTAATCACTTAAGAAAGTGGGACATATGATGTAAGTCAGTTAGTCATTACAGGGCAAAAAAAATTGTATACTTGATACAAAACAAACATCCTTTTGTCCTCTTAGTCAAACTGCAAACAAAATCCCATCACTGAGTTTTTACTGAAAATGAAAGAGTACTCAAAAGTACTATTTCTTTTAAAATACTGAGAATCAAAAAATGCTTTAATATAAAAAAATTAGAAGCCTGCTTTTTTGAATCCCCTTAAGATTCTGTAGGGAATGACGAGCAGCATAAAACAGCCACTACTTTCTGCTAGTGCTTCCAGGTATCAGAAATATGTTCTCCCACAACTGTTAGCTTACATTGTCTTTAAGAATTTGAGACTATTCTGTAAGTGATTTGACTTCATTATTTGCTAATTAAGTTTTTAATTCATAGAAAACACTTGACTGAAAATTAGAAAATAAAGCCCAAGCTTGTTTGCTACAAATAATACATTTAGCAATTCCCTTTGGCTTTTTATTTCTGGAAGACTGGAAGACTTGTAGAACAGACTTCGCTCATGAAAGCAAAGCCACTTCAGGCTGTTTTTCAGAAGTTAAACAGTGATGATCTGGTAGCTTCAGTTACAACATCATTTAAATACATCTAGTTATTCCTACACAGCTAAAAGGTTTATGGGTATTGAGTGCAAGTACATGCATGCAAAGCACTTGTCACGCCACGAGAGGTCACTGCTTTTACCCGGATTACTGCGATTTACCGCGGTATGGACCATGCATGAATGAGTCATCACCACGTGCCCCGCTCACCTCTGAGCCAAAAGAATGAGACTAAGTGAGAAGCAAGCAAACAGCGTAAAAGGTCCAAACTGCAAGGAGACAGTATCTTGAACTCCTTCATAAAGATTTATCTGAAGCGTCTCTCCCCGCGAGGGTCAGCGTGCCGCAGGGATCCGAGGCACTCTCCCTCTAGGTTTAGCCCCGAGCACATCCGAGACCGAGACTCCACTAGCAACACGGGTAGGCTGGCAGGAAGCCCACACCTGTGCAACAAAAGCTATTATGAAAGAAAGCGATGGCATTCCTGGGGGTAACACCAGGCTGCCTTTGCCCTGCGCGATGAAGGGGGTGGCACACCCGCCCCGCCGTCTCCGGCGTGGGGGGGGGGGGGGGGGGGGGCGCGCCTCTGTCGCGACACAAAGACTATTAAGGGACACACCTAGGTTGCCGTCGCTTTCAGGCTTTTTTGGGGACACTCCGCTAGCGGGGGAAGAGCCCGGAGGAGGAATCCCGCAGCAACAGTCTGCGGGGCCTCGCTGCGCGGGACAGCGGCAGGGAGGTACCTACCACAGCCTTCACCCAGCCAGGGTGCTTCTTTCGGGGGGGAAGCACGCGAGACAACATCCAGGGTCCTCCAACACCAGGGCTACGAGGTCTTTCACGATGCATTTTGCCTCGCCAGCTACAGCGGGAGAGAGCAGCGCGCGCTGCTCGATGATGCTTCGTGCAGCGCTCAGCGCCGTTTGCAGGCCGACACCTACCTTAAGTGACACTTAGAAACGCCTCTTTTTTCTTTTTTCCTTCTCCCCTTTTTTTTCCCCTTCTTCCTCTTGCTGCACTGCAAGCACTATTTCAAACGCACTTATATCTACTGAAAACACTGCTCCCAGCTATGCCAACCTATCCCCACGCCCCACGGGCGGCTCCAGCTCCACGCGATATCACAGACCCAGCCCTCCCCCCCGCGGCTCCGCCCGCCCCGCGAGGAGAGGCAGGGGATACTGCCCAGCCCAAGGGCCTCCGGGAGCCGAGCCACCCTCACCTATCCGAGGAAATAACTCCCGATGTCACTCGACACCTTTGCTCGCGTACACGAAAAGTTAACATACCGGCGTGCGGCGGCTTTAAACAGCCCGGCCTCCGGCCAGGACCCTGAGCGGCAGCTTTTCCGGCCAATCACAGCTGCCACCGCCCAGGTCCCGCCCGCCGGCCGGCCGGCCCACAGCTGGCGGAGAAGGCGGGGGGAATGGTGTGAGAAAGTGACGCAGAGTGGCCAGAGGGCAGCGCGCCAATGAGGACGCGGCACTGGCGGTGGGCGCTCAATGGGAGCCGAGCGCAACGCGGGGACAGCCAATGGGAGCGCGCTGCCGACCGCGGGTGAGAGTAGGACGGCTGCCGGTCACTGGCGAGGTGAGGCAGCGGTTGCCTGGCAACGGGAGGCGAGGCCCACCCGTCCCCGGTGAGAGCCGGCCATCATGTCGCCTCGGCCCCGGACCGGGGCTCCCAGCGCGAACAGCGGAGGGCCGCGGGTGAGGGGCTGGGAGGCAGCAGCGGCGGGCTGAGAGGAGCAGTGGGGCTGGTGGGGGTGCCGAGGCCGTGAGGCGCAGGCCGGGGCGGGCAGGGGTCTGCGGGGGCGGGCAGGGCGCCCGGTGCCACCCGGTGCGGCAGCCTGTGACATCTCTCTTGCCTGTAAAACCTACCCTCCGTCCTTCCCCATGGTGGGCGAGGACGAAGCACTCAGAGCATGCGCAGGGGCTCTGCCAGCAAAATTGCTTCACAAAGGATGTGATGTCCTGTCCTACCTGCCCCCAATCCTCCTGTAACAGTCTCTTCCCAGCTTGTTAAATCCACAGCATATTTCATGGCATTATTGTTATTTGGCAAATTCACAATTAGCTAATGTATGGGTTTCACATGCCAACCTCTGTAGCCTTTAGGCCCCGTGATGATTTATATCCAGCTAATCCATTGCTGCACAGGCTCCAGAGCATCCCCAGAGGATTCGTTCCTGCTGGTACTGGGAGTACAAATGTTTGTTGCAGATGGGAAACTGCTTGATAAATTCACACACAAATTTTAAAGCCTGGATAGTTTCGTTGTAAAACACCACTCAAATCAAAGAAATATATTCCCTTAGCAACTGGTGTTGGGTTCTGTGACATCTGATTGCTACAGCTAGCAGAAGACGTTACCTTGCTCACCTCACACAGTATCAGGGCATTACAACCAGGTTATTTCCACCATCTTAGGAGCAGGTAAAAATAATGCAAAAGAAAGGGAAAAACTCTCATTAAAAGTCTTAACTCCTATCCTGTTTGTTCAATCTGTTTTGAACTTGTAACCATTCTGCTATTGTCATGTAAAATCACAGATTTGTATAACTCTTTGTAGTCCAAGGATTGAGAAATACTACTGAGAAATTGAGAGAAGTTTTGTTTGTGTGTGTTACCCTGCAGTCTTCTAATGAGCTTATGCCAGGCTGTGTACAAGCTAGTTCCATTAGAAATTCTGAAAAAACATGTTAACAAAATGCAAACTCAATAGACCATGGCATAGTTACATCATGTAGACACACTGTATCTTCTGTGCCTACAGACCAAACAGACTTCTTGTTAGAAAAATTGAACTTTTGCTCTGTGAATCTAAAACTTCAGTTCCTTCTTCTTTTCCCTTCCTACTACCAAAAACAAAATCAAAACCCAAACCCATAACTGTGTCCTTGTTCTAGACTTCAAAATGGGTTCCTAATACCAACCTCTCATTATATAGTTTGGTGGCATAATGTTTCCTCACATCAGAGTACTTTGACTGTTCTGGCTTTAGAGAAGAATAGGCACTCGGGAAGAGATGAAACGGTCCATTTCATTGAATTTGCAGGAGCTTATGTTAGGGCTGTGAGTGTACCCTGAGACTTTGCAACCCCTTGCCCGCTCCCTGGGGTCTTAGCTGCTTGTGCACGAGGCCAGCTCTGATACAACGTGCTCAAGTAGCCTGGGATGGGGCTGCAGTGAAGAGAGCTGTGTAACAAGGAGCTGTGAGAAGCCTTGGTGTCCTCTTCCCCTTCACTTAGGAGCTACGTTCAAACTTTGGCCCTTGCCTGAGCAGCGCTGTGGGTGTGCCTGTGCCTGGCTACATCCCTTGTTGATCCTGACCCACTGACTTGACTTCCCAACTTCACCTCTGACCTGCCTCATCACTACAGACTTGTCCGAAAATCTGGACTATTGTCTGACCCTGCTTGCTGTCACTGGCCCTGCTCTGCTTTTTGTTTGGGCACTGTGAGAGTGTGCCCTGCCTGTCTTGTTGTCATGTTCTGGCTCACCCTCCCTTGCAGAGTAGCCTTCCCTTGCTGCTCCCTGACAGCTTAAATGTGCTCGCCTATAACCCTGTACTTACATGGCTGGGTGTTTATTTTTTCTGATACATGTTGGGTTTTCTTTCAAAATGGTAAAGGCAGAATTGTTTTTTGCAATTGTTTTTTGTTGTGTAGTCAACAATATATGCAGATGTAAATAGCAATCTTCTGATTTTTATTATATCTTCACAGATCTGATCAAAAAAGGTGCCAAAAATGACTAAGATTAGCTTGGGAAGATGATCCATTATTGCTTTCTTTTCCATGGTACAAGATGATGAATGACATTAACTGTGTTGTAGAAGATAGTATGACATAGACATGCATGAAATCATTGTTATTAATTTAAAATAATGTATTTGCAAAAAAATACCCCACCAAATTAACCACCTATAGCCAATAGAACTATAACCATGTTCTCCTATTGTGCCTGTACCAAAGTGCATTTAAAGATTACACCTTGCAGGTTATGAAGGAAAGCTAAAAGGTAAAATGTAACAGTTGCTGGATTTTCAGAATTTTAAAACTGAGGTTAAAGGCACAATGCAGTCCTATTTTTTTAATAATTATCTGAAATTAAATTCGGAGACCAGGTATCTAATCTACACTGTTAAAAAAACAATGTATTTGTCCCCTAAGGATGTTTCTGGATCCAAATACTAATTTTAGCTTACATCAAGTCCAGATGTCCTCCTCTTGCAGACTAGTTTAATGACTAATTATACCCAAGATTTACTACTTTTTCTTATTAAACAGTAAAATTTATTTTATAATTGTTGTCAGGGCTCCAACCATACCGCCCAATTTGCAGAATGCAAAGGCAGGAACTATGAGAATGAAGAACCACCCACTGTAGAAGATCAGGTTCAAGACCATCTGAGGAACCTGAAGGTGCATAAGTCCATGGGACCTGATGAAATCCATCCGCGGGTCCTGAGGGAGCTGGTGGATGAAGTCGCTAAGCCCCTTTCCATTATATTTGAGAAGTCATGTCAGTCTGGTGAAGTTCCCGCTGACTGGAAAAGGGGAAACATAACCCCCATTTTCAAAAAGGGAAAAAAGGAAGACCCAGGGAACTACAGGCCAGTCACTCTCACCTCTGTGCCTGGCAAGATCATGGAGCAGATCCTCCTGGAATCTCTGCTAAGGCACATGGAAAATAAGGAGGTGATTGGTGACAGCCAACATGGCTTCACTAAAGGGCAAGTCATGCCTGACAAATTTGGTGGCCTTCTATGATGTTGCCACAGCATTGGTAGATGAGAGGAGAGCAACCGACATCATTTACCTGGACTTATGCAAAGTGTTTGACACTGTCCCACATGACATCCTGGTCTCTAAATTGGAATGTGGCGTTCCTCAGGGGTCAGTACTGGGACCAGTGCTGGTTAACATCTTTGTCAGTGACATGGACAGGAGGACTGAGTGCGCCCTCAGCAAGTTTGCTGACGACACCAAGCTGTGTGGCGCAGTCGACACGCTGGAGGGAAGGGATGCCATCCAGAGGGACCTGGACAGGCTTGAGAGGTGGGCCCATGCAAACCTCATGAAGTTCAACCAGGCCAAGTGCAAGGTCCTGCACCTGGGTCAGGGCAATCCCAGGCACAAATACAGGCTGGGTGGAGAATGGCTTGAGAGCAGCCCTGAGGAGAAGGACTTGGGGGTGTTGGTGGATGAGAAGCTCAACATGAGCAGGCAATGCACACTTGCAGCCCAGAAAGCCAACTGCATCCTGGGCTGCATCAAGAGAAGTGTGGCCAGCAGGTCGAGGGAGGTGGTTCTGCCCCTCTACTCTGCTCTCATGAGACCCCACCTGGAGTATTGCATCCAGCTCTGGAGTCCTCAGCACAAGAAGGACATGGACCTGTTGGAGGGGGTCCAGCAGAGGGCCACAAAGATGATCAGAGGGCTGGAGCAACTATGCTATGAGGACAGGCTGAGAGAGTTGGGGTTGTTCAGCCTGGAGAAGAGAAGGCTCTGGGCAGACCTTATAGCAGCCTTCCAGTACCTGAAGGGGGCTTACAGGAAGGATGGGGAGGGACTCTTTATCAGGGAGTGTAATGATAGGACACGGGGTAATGGCTTCAAACTGAAGGAGGGTAGATTTAGATTGGATATTAGGAAGAAATTCTTTACTGTGAGGGTGGTGAGACACTGGGACAGGTTGCCCAGGGAGGTTGTAGATGCCCCATCCCTGGAAGTGTTCAAGGCCAGGTTGGATGGGGCTTTGAGCAGCCTGGTCTAGTGGGAGGTGTCCCTGTCCATGGCAGGGGGTGTTGGAACTAGATGATCTTTAAGGTCCCTTCCAGCCCGAACCATTCTATGATTCTATAAGAGCGTTATTCCTTTTCTTCAGCTTTATGAGGCTCCTATCTGCTTTTTCTGTCACTGAGTGTATTGCAAGGGAATACTTATAAAAATTATTATTATTTCTTCACAAGAAAGGATCTGCCTATACTGCTATTGTGATAGAATTGATAACAATTGCTTTATATGGATTTCTCAGAAAGATTGCAATAATAACATTAAAGTTGGTGGTGGATCTTGTTCCAAACCTTTTAGGTAATTAATTATAGTCCCCTAACCAAATTATGTTCCGACATGTGATTGCCACTATTTCCAGCCCAGCTTGTGAGAATGCAGGTCATTTTCCTTTCGTTGCTCTAGAACTTAACCAATCTGTCCAGTGAGATTTTTCAATCAAAACTGTATTTGGTAATTTGGACTAGCATACCAAAATGAATGCTGCACCTTGGTAACCTTAGAACTGGAAATCTGAGGAAGGAAAGATCCATTTACTGAAGATGGTATTACCAAAGAAACTCAGAATAACTCTGAATAACCTTGGAGCAAAAACATGCTCAGATGCTGCTAGTGAGAGGACAAGTGCACCTCCTCTTCCTCTGTTAAAACCCATTCATTGTTTGAGTCTGTTTTGATAAAAGAGGAGTTTGAATTTGAGTCTCTCACTGTCACCGAAATCGGGAATGAACTTCTTAACACCAATGTAGTCTTAAGAAGCAGGCATTCTTTCATTTGGCGCTGGGGACATGGGGGATCTCTCCACCCAACATATCCACTGAATGCAAGATTCACAGAGACTTATATCCATACAGAATATGCATGGTCATTACATTTCCCAGAACTCATTTCCATATTCATTACATTTCCCGGAACTCATTTCCATATTCACATCACCCTGGCACATGCGCATTAAGTCCGTTAGGGGCTTCATGGTAGGTCTTGGGTGGTTCCTAGTGGTGTTTGGTGGTCGCACAGGAGTGAACTCTTGGTGAACTCTTGGTCATTCTTTCCATATAAGGCCTTAACTTGGAGTGTTTCGGTTTGTCAGGCTCTTTGACCACTATGGCTGGTTTGAGCTGATAATAGAGGAATCTCTTTGTGTGGACTGGGGAAGATAAATGCAAAAGCTTTTCCAACTCCTCCATTTATTTTATGTAATAAACAGCCAGATCCCTTAAACAGAAATGGCACTTATTTTATTATAGGGACAAAGCCAATAAAGCAAAAGCACAGCGCTGGGTGCATGACTCAAGTCAGAGGCACACCAGCTAACACTTCAACCATGTCTTATATACATTCAATATTGCATACGTATTCACTATTTTAGGCAGAGTAATTGTTTATAATGATTGATTATCATTAGTCCTTTTTCTCTTCTATTTGTGTGTTTCCTTCTGACAATCGTTTCTGAGGATCGATGATCTTCAGTTCCCTTTTCCCATGCATCTGTTTCCTTCTGGTAGGATCAGCTCCCTTTTCCCATGCATCTGTTTCCTTCTGGTAGGATCGATTATCATCAACTCCCTTCTCCTATGCATCTGTTTCCTTCTGTTAATCACTTGTGGAGTCTTTTGGAGAAGTTCTCTTGTTTCTCTCGGATGTTTTTCTTCATGATGTTTTTCTTCATAGTTGCTGTTAGTTGTTATCTTTGAGGTTTCTCATGTTTCCTAATTTACTAAAGGTTAGTTATCCTTATAAGTCAAAGATTTATAGCCTTGTTATTATGGCGAAAGCCAACAATACCTTCACTATTTTTCACATTTTACAAGCTTGTTATCTGTCCCTCCAGTCTCTTTGAGGATGTGGTATTCTTCGCTGTTTGTTCTTCACAAGGAGTTCTAGTTATACATTTACATATTTACCAGACTCTCGGTCCCTGGTTGTAACATCACCATTTTTCACTTGTGTAAAAGTGGGTGGGATCTCCTAATCCAGTACTGTTTTGAAAGAAAAATGTTTGTGGTACGATGACTCACCTTTACTTCTAGTTTTAAGCCACTGTATCAAATTTAGGGTACTGGTTTTGTCTCAATAGACCCAACAGGGTTTTTGTTTCTGTTTAGTAATTCTTAAGCAATCCTATCTGTGACATTTTTTTCTATAGCCTCCTAGAGAGATAGAGACTGTCAGATTAATAACTCTTAAAATAAATGAAATAGCCAGATGATTAAAGCTGTTTCTTAAAACTGTTTAAGAGTGAATTTATTGGAATTTTCAAGAATATTAAATGAATTCTAGGCCTAATTTGGATTGAATTTAAGACAGTAGATCTTTCAAGTGCTGTTTTGATACTTCATATACCAATATTGAGGAAGAAAGTTTTTAAGTTTGAATGACTAGTAGATGTTATTTCTAATTCAGTTCCCAAAAGAATGCACAGGAACCCAAACTTGAAACATACTTGGCAGCTGGGAGATGACTTCTATCTTCTCATAATTTCTCAATTTAATCTACTATTTGATCTACTATTTGATAAGAGAACCTAATATGAGATAACATACATTCTGAAGAACTGGGAGATGTAAACAAACCTATCAAAGCTTGTATTTTCAAGTAGGTCCAGTAAATGCAAATATTTCAATAGTATTTGAGTTGCAGATCTGGCTGGGTCTTAAAATATTTGTGATACTGTAACAATTCTGGTTATTAAAAACTATAAAAATGCATTTACATCACACTTTGCTGCTTTTATACAGTATGCATAAGAGGAGGAAATGCAGAAGTGTTATAATTTCAAATTCAAAGCAGTAATTTTTGATCACCCAAGAATCTAGGACTTGGGGGTCTCATTGTTTAACCCCAGCCGGCAACTAGGACCATGCAGCCGTTCACTCACTCCCCCCTCCCCCCCAGTAGGATAGGGAGAAGATGGAGAAAAAGGAAAAAGAACTCGTGGGTTGAGATAGAGACAGTTTAATAGAACAGTAATGGAAGATAAAAATAAATAAATAAATAATAATGGTAAAAGAATATACAAAATAAGTGATGCAATACAATTGCTCACCACCCGGTGATCAATTGCCCAGCCTGTCCTGAGCCGTGATCGTGGATTCCTGCCCCCTGGCAAACCCCCATTTATATACTGAGCATGACATCTATGGTATGGAATATCCCTTTGACCAGCTTGTCCTGTCTATGCTCCCTCTCAGCTTCTATGGGAAACTGAAAAAGTCCTTGACTTAATATAGGCATTACTTAGCAACAACTAAAACAATATGTGTTATCAACATTATTCTCATACTAAATCCAAAACACAGCACCTACTAGGAAGAAAATTAACTCTATCCCAGCTGAAACCAGGACAGGGGGCCAGAAAAGTTGACAGTATAAAAAGAGGTCACCACTAGGAAGCAGATACTGCTCTCCAAACCGGAGGGAGAAATGAGTGAGCTGCGCTGCAGTCTTACAACCAACAGAGGACAGGTCTGCAAGCCAGGATGTATGGAGCTTCCCAGCAGCCTGTCCCTAAACCAACAAGGACTTCTCATAACAAATTGAGTATCCAGGAATTCCTACTCTTGATAGCAGTGCTGCTGTGGTCTCATCTAGAGCCTCAGTTTCACTTTTTCTTATATTTACTGTCAGCTTGA
The DNA here is from genome assembly GCF_964199755.1 of Larus michahellis. NCBI lineage: Eukaryota > Metazoa > Chordata > Aves > Charadriiformes > Laridae > Larus > Larus michahellis. The sequence goes on along the minus strand of NC_133929.1, from coordinate 22,174,097 downwards.
CTTTTCTCCCTTCTTTCTCCAATCTCCCAAACTTTCCTGACTTGCCTCTACCATGTGGGAATATTTAATGATTCTGTAAGTGAAACAGTCAGATGGTCCACAGGGGCCTCAGTCATGCCTGCGTCAGCCTGTAAAGTTAGTTGCATAGCTCTAATCCTGTGAAATGCTGAATATCTGATAGAAAAGGCATAGAAATTAGGGTACACTCCATACTTAATACTTAGGGTACACTCAATACACTCAAAAGGGCACTGGTTGCATTGATGGGAAAGCTATGAGGAGCTGAGATGTCATCATAAACCCACCTAGAAATCTATGACTCAAGAGGGAAGTATGAAGGTAAAATTTGGAATCATTAGCAGAACATGAGGAAGAAAATAAATAGACACAGTAAGATACTGACACCACAGTGTAATATATTTCAGCAATTTAGCATTCTTGGTGCTCTACTGACCCAGGCCCACAAGGACTGGATTCATAGAATCATTTAGGTTGGAAAAGACCCTTAAGATCATCGAGTCCAACCATTGACCTAATACTACCAAGTCCACCACTAAGCCATGTCCCTAAATGCCACATCTACATGTCTTTTTAAATACTTCCAGGGATGGTAACTCAACCACTTCCCTGGGCAGCCTGTTCCAATGCTTTGATAACCCTTTCAAGTGTAAAACTTTTTCCTAATATCCAATCTAAACCTCCCCTGGCACAACTTGAAGCTGTTTCCTCTTCTCCTATCACTTGCTACTAGGGAGAAGAGACCAACACCTACCTTGTTACAACCTCCTTTCAGGTAGTTGTAGAGAGCGAGAGCTCCCCTGAGCCTCCTTTTCTCCAAGCTAAACAACCCCAGTTGCCTCAGCTGTTCCTCATGAGACATGTGCTCTAGACACTTCACCAGCTTCGTTGCTCTTCTTTGGATGTGCTCTAGCACCTCAATGTCTGTCTTGTAGTGAGGGGCCCAAAACTGAACAAAGTATTTGAGATGCAGTCTCACCAGTGCAGAGTACAGGGGGATGATCACTTCCCTAGTCCTTCTGGACACACTATTGCTAATACAGGCCAGGATGCCATTGGCTGCCTTGGCCACCTGGGCACACTGCTGGCTCTTATTCAGCTGGCAGTCGACCAACAGCCCCAGGTCCTTTTCCACTGCGCAGTTTTACAGCCACTCTTCCCCAAGCCTATAGCATTGCATGGTGTTGTTGTGACCCAAATGCAGGACCTGGCACTTAGCCTTGTTGAACCCGGTACAATTGGCCTCGGCCCATCGATCCAGCCTGTCCAGGTCCCTCTGTAGAGCCTTTCTACCCTCAAGCGATGTGTATTCCATCCAATACCTCAAACCAGGACAACTGTATCTGTGTGGTGTCCAGGCAGTGCAGCATCAGAATGCAGATGAAATGTGTGTGCCATTTCAGCTTGTATCAGCCAGGGTCACATCCTCTGCCTCCCCAGTGTGCTGTACAAGGCATTCGGGAGGAAGAGCTTCTGTGCATGTTCAGAGTCAGAGAGAACAATCCTGACTCCTGCTCCTGGCAGAATGCTTTGTACATGTAATTTTAGCAGGCAGAGGATGGAGCTATGCCAAATGTATGTGGAGTACACAATATTCCCTAGAAACTGGAAGAAGAGATAGATGAGTTGCCTCGTTCCTGTTAGGAGACTGTTGGCTCATCAGAGATGATAATTATTTTTCTTTTTTTATCTGTTTTGGAAGGAGTCAGTTTCTTTCATCAGATATGCATCTGTGGGAGTATGCTACCTATTCTCTAGTGACCTTGCTATAGATGTTCATCTTTATTTTATTTAGGGAATCTATCAGCAGCTGCTTCGGTCTACTGTCATCTGCTGTGCTTTCTCCTACATTTGCAGTATGTAGTTAGACATAAGAATTACAAAACAAATACAAGAGACAAGCCTGAGGAGCTAATTTAAGTAAAATGTAGTGAATGAAAACAAAAAGTAATTAGTAGGGGAAGAGGAGGAAGAACAGAATTATGCCACTATATTAAGTATTTTTGGCTCACTAGGTAAATATTTTAAGTATTCTATGGCACTTACTCTTTTAAAGACCTTTCTTTTCCCTCATTTGCTGCTTTCCATGTATATGTCTGAGGAAAAGTGCCTTTGACAGATGGCTTTGTAGAAATATTAAATTAGTTTGAAGTTTTCAAGGAAGGAGGGACAGAATTTGACACTGTGCCACATGGGAGAAGGCAGTGCCGTGCAGTGGGAGGGAGGCTATGGAGTGGGTAGCCAGACTGGCATCATCATTAGTCTTCAAAGAAAGGCCTTGACAGACACATGCAATCCTCAATACTAATTATGAGAAATTTGGCAAAGAGAGTAGGAAAGACCCAGCTGAAGGATTTGAATAGGGAATTGAATGAACAAAAGCAATAGAGATTATTTTTATTGTATAGCTTTGGCTGCCACACTTTGAGCCTGATGAACAGGCTCGGTTATTATCACTGAAATGATATTTCATGATAATAACAGCTGGGAGCAGAGATTGTTTGGAATAGGTAAAAGATATGTATTTTTGGCCAACTTAAACTGAACTAGTATCTGGAAAGGTATCTGTAAAATAACATAAGGAAAAAAACCACACAGATTCATGACTGGAAGAGTAGAAACAAAATAGGCAACAGCACAAAGATGATTGCAAACAGGAAAGAACAGGGACCAAGAATGGGACTGGAAAAATGGAGCAGTGAGAAGGAACTGCATATTGGCATGTTAAAATAGATATCACAGGGGAGGTAGCCATGAAAGCAGGGTGGGATTGAGGAGGATTTAAGTCTACCAGTAGAACTAGGAGGTACAGCAGAGTACTTCCTACAAGACATTGTCAGGAACACCTTGTTACTTGACTGGTAATCTGACCAGCATCATTCTTGCATACAGGTGATGTTTTCTGCCACTGCTTTCTCTAGCACATAGATATTTGAAAGGTCATTTTAATGCTACAATTATCCATCATTGATGAAGTCTGATATCTTTGTTCACAGTGCCATATGCCACAGATATCTTCATCATGGAGCTTGTTTCATCATGTTACTGTTTCTTTTCTTTAACAATTTTGATTCTTCTCTGGTTTATACCATGAGCTTTTTTCTGGGAATCTCGTGCTTATTCTTCTTCATCCATTTTTTAACTTTTCCAATCTGTGGGCTCACACAGAACTTTCTGCCTTCTATGTAGTGACTGCCAGAGCAAAAATTAGTTGTCAGTTTCAAAGAAAAAAATGTAAAAAAACCCAACTTCATACTTATCACTCACATATGAAGACCATAAAGTTAGAATCACTTAATCTTAAATTATATTTTATACTATGTCTATTCCCCTTTGTCTGGTTTCAGATATGGTAAAAGTTAGATTTACATGATTACGTTTGTGTTCCAAAATCTGAAAAAAGCTTTACTACTTCAGTGAGTCTGAAGAGAACCACAGTGCAAAACAGTACATTTCTATTTCCAATAAATAAGTAGACTATTATTATCATCCACTGCTCTCCTCTTGTCCACCAATCTAGTCACCTCATTGTAGAAGGATATCAGGCTGGTTAAGCATGATTTCCCCTTCATAAATCCATGCTGACTACTGATCACCTTCTTGTCTTTCAGGTCTTTGGAAATGCTTTTCAGGAGGATTTTCTCCATCACCTTCCCAGGGATTGAGGTGAGGTTGATCGGCCTGTAGTTCCCTGGATCTTCCTTCTTGCCCTTTTTGAAGATAGGAGTGATATTTGCTCTCTTCAAGTCTTCAGGAACCTCTTCCGATTGCCATGACTGTTAAAATATGGTTGACAGCGGCCTCACAATGACATCAGCCAGCTCCCTCAGCACTTGTGGGTGGTGCAACCCATCAGTCTCCATGGCCTTATGTATGTCCAGTTTTTTTAAGTGCTCCCTAATTTGGTCCTCCTCCACTGATGATAAGTCTTCCTTGCTCCATACTTTCTCTCTGGTTTCAGGCCAATTGTAATGGTAGAGTGAGGCAAAGAAGGCGTTGAGTACCTCAGTCTTTTCTATGTCATTTGTCACCAGTTGTCCTGCCCCATTCAACAGCACATTTTCACATTTTCTCTACTCTTTCTTTTGTTATTTATGTACTTGTTGAATCCTTTCTTGTTGCACATCACATCCCTTGCTAGATTCAACTCCAGGTCAGCCTTAGCATTCATAACCCTATTCCTGCATGATCAGACAGCAACTCTATACTCCTCTATGCACCTGCCTCTGCTTCTACCCCTTGCACACTTTGGTTTTATGTCCGAATTCAGTTAGGAGCTCCATGCTCATCCATGCAGGCCTCCTGCCACCTTTGCTTGGTTTTCTGTCTGTCAGGACAGACCTTTCTTGAGCTTGGAGGAGGTGACCCTTGAATATCAGCCAGCTCTCCTCGACCTCTCTTCTCTCCAGGGTCATATTCCATGGGATTCTTCCAAGCAGATCTCTGAAGAGGTTGTAAGTCTGCTCTCCTGAATTCCAGGTCTGTGGTCCTGCTTTTTTCCCTGCTTTCTCTTTCTAGAATCCTGAACTCCACCATCTCATAGTCACTGCAGCCAACACTGCCTCCAACCAGTTCTTCCTTGTTTGTAAGTATCTGGTTCAGCTGAGTGCCTTTCCTTGCTGGTTCCTCTATTACCTGTGCCAGAAGTTGTTGTCAACGCACTTGAGAAATCTCATAGATTGCTTGAGCACTTCTGTATTGTCCTTTCAGCAGATATCAGGGTGGTTAAAGTCCCCCATGAGGACCAGGGCCTGTGAATGTGAAGCTTTTTCAGATGTTTGAAGAAAGCCTCACTACTTCTTCCTGATCAGGAGGTCTATAGCAGACACCCAGTACAATGACACCCATGTTGGTCTGCCTGCTAATCCTGACCCATAAGTTCTCAGTTGGCTCATCATCCATCCCCAGGCAGAGCTCTGTGCATTCCTGCTGCTCTCTCGCATAAAGGGCAACTCCCGCTCCTCACCTTCCAGCCTGTTCTTCCAAAAGCCCATATCCCTCCATTGCAGCACACCAGTCATGTGAGCCATCCCACCATGTCTCCATGATCCCAATGAGGTCCTAGCCCTGTATCTGCAGACAGACTTCTGACTCCTCCTGTTTGCTCCCCATGTGCGTTAGTGTAAAGACATTTCAGAGGAGCATCAAGGGTTAGTTATCTTCACAGCTTATGAGATGAGTTACCATCCTCTCGGCTTCTTCCACAAGACAATGGGTGTTTTTGTTGTTTAAAGAACAGTTTCCTCCACCTCTCCTTGTGCACATAAATGTAAAGGCTTGTTACAGTAAAAAAATTTTAAAAATTAAAAAAATATATTTTATTTGTGGAAGATGATCACCAACATTAATGACACAGGAAGTGTTCAGGAGTATAGTTTAAAAGCTTTGCCTTGCAAGGTTGAATTGGGCCCATTATCTTTTGTCTTTGAAATTATTAACACTGTTGCTGGGTTTTGTGTTTTCTTTTGCCCCAAGGACCTAGGGATTCATAGCTGAATGTGTCTCCTGCAGAATTTTTCCTGCTTTAGCCTTGGAGAAAAAAAGAAGCAGGAGATTCCATTTCAAACATTTCCCATAAACAGGAGATGAGAAGTCTGTCTGAAAATTTTCTTGTAAGCAAGAAGATTGTGTGCTGTGTTCCTTACAAGAGTGCTCACCAAGCGCTGGAATAACAGATGCTGACAAAGCTGTAGCAGTGAGCCTGAGCAGCTAGCAATGTAGCAGGAGTCACCGAAGACCAGTCACGCTACCTGCTACATCTTGCAGCGTGCCCTTGTACCTGGTGGGGTTGATGACAGAGCCCTGTGACTTCACAGTCAGAAAGGAAGGTGAAAGAAAGCAGTTGGCCTAGCAGTTGCCTCCTCAGCAACTCAGAGAGGACTATAAATAATCATATGGTGCAGAAGGATTAATTAACTGTTGAATGTTACCTATGTTATTTCCCTGTTGTCCTTTTCTCTCTTCAACAGCATACTGCTTGTGAAAACAGTTAATTGATGTTTGTAGATGGGACTTCAGCTCACTGAGCACCACTATGCTTAATTTTTTCTGAGGGCTCAAGACAGTGCTGGTGACACTAAAGTATGAAATTCTGTTGTTGCTGGTCAGCTCCTGGCAGAAGGATTATGAAGGATAAAAACTCAAGGAAGGATAATTATACCTTGAACTCTATCTGAGGTTGCCAGCTGTGCTTTTTGGAGAGTTCTAGTCCTGTGCTTCTTTGGGGTCTAGTAAACTAAATACTTGGCAAGGCCAGCACTGGACCATCTTTATTGCACTGTCCTTTGTAAGAAAGGCAGGTATTGCTTTTGCAGAGGAGAAAAGCCGTTTCCATCAGAGGTGACATGATAAGGGAATGACTAAGACAAAGAGGCTCCAGCAAAGGCTTGTAGAACAGCTCTTATCACACAGACAAAAGGACAAACTGATTCATACCGGATTAGTGTCTAGAAGGGTAGTCAAACATTTAACCAGGGCTAATGACATTGAGCAATTTTTTTACCAAAAAGGAAAGAAATAAACTAGTCAGATAATCCCTTTAGGTGTAGCATAAAGAGAAGTAAACAGAGGCAAGACATCCGGGAAGAATTTTAGGTGCCTCGGACAGACTGTGAACCCTGGAGTACCCAACCAATGGGGAACATGGGAGGGAAAAATTCGGCCGGGATTAGGAAATAAAAAGGTGTGTTTCAAGAACTGGAAGTGTGCCTACTTGCTAGGTCACCCACTCTTGCAAGAACGTGAATAAAAATGTGCTTCACAGAGGATTCTGCCTGAGCCTATTTCATTCGTACTGGAACTTATTTCTCGCACCTTTACACACTTTATAACTGAAAATTAAGAAATTAATATTGATGTACTTTTATAGCTCTATAAATGTCATGGTTTGGTCGAGGTTGGCCAATGACAAGACAACAGATACTCTCCCCCACCTCTCACTCCAAGGAGAGGAAGAAGGGAGATAGAGAAATTTATGAGTTTAGAAAAAACTAAACTACTTTAATGAAATATTAATAATAAAATAAAAAGGAAATAATGAAATAGATACAATATATACAAATACACACAAAACTGTATCAAGCTCCCAGGGAGATGTCACTGGCAGGCCCCAGGGAAGTTCCAGACTGGACTCAGTGACAAATGGGAACTGGAACACACTGCCCAGGATCAAAAGGCAGATGAACTGACAGGGTCCTCCTCAGACATCAGTCACTGAAGAAAAAGAGCCAACCTGACCCCTTTGATCCCTCAGCTTTTATACTGAGCATGGCTGTAGATCAGCAGCGAGGAGGACTGTAAATATGCTCAAGTGACCTGCACCTGGGGTGCTGGGAAACACATATATCACACTAATTGTTATTCAGTCTCGGGTGCTTGCAAGGAAAACACTTGCACTTAGATAACATAAGTCTGCGATGGACTCAGGGACACCTTATCTAGCCGCTTGAGAATCCTGGCCTGTTGTGGAAGAAGATCAAAGCACAGTGGGAAAACTATGCCTGTTTGAACCCTTTTAAATAACAGAGAGAGCAGGGAGTCCTTGTGCGCTCTTGCTAACAAGGACTCTCTCGCTGCCAAGGACTCTTGCTAACAAGGTCTCTCTCTCACTCCACAGTGCCCGCGGTCCCTGCTTGCGTGCCTCTGCCTGGGTGTTGCTTTGGAGATTCCCTGGTCTGCGAGGTATCAAGATTAAACTTGTTCTTTGCCTTTCATTTGTGGTTTTGTGGTTGTTACTGAATCCTGCCTGCATCGGCTCACACAATGGCACATGGGATGGAATACCCGATTGGTCAGTTTGGGTCACCTGACCTGTCCACTCCTCCCCACAGGTGTGACCCCTCCACAGGGTAAGCAACCAAGTCAGCTGACCCTGGTTGCCACAGCAACAAGAATAAGCAAGAGCCTCTCTCACTGAACAGAAAGTTGGCTCTGCTCCACCCCAAACCAGGACATACGTAAATTCTTTATATATAATCCTTTAGACATAAACTGTTGACCAAGTTTGGGACTAAGTCTGGATCCAGCCACACCTAGGCTCCTCTCTGAGAAGGAGTTTTTTCAGAAGGGGGTCCATTCTGAACCTCCTGACTCAATGGGAGGGCTTCCCTTACCCTTTGTGTCCCTGGTCTCTCTGTGAGTCATTCTAACTCGAGTGTAACTCAGTTTTCCTTTGTATGTTTTCCCATGCAGTAATTAATAAGAGTGAACCTTTGTTAAGTCGCACTTTTGCAACATCGTATTAAAATCACTTTGCTAACACCTTTGACAGTGTTTTTTTAAGCAATCTAAATCACCCCTTTGCGACATACAGGCAGACCTTGCATTGAAACAAAGGAAGGGCTGTTGGGTTAAAGTACCCTTTGCATTCATTGCAAAAAAACTAGTAGTAACACTTTTCTTCAAAATACTAGATTGGTACCTTCAGTTCTTTCTTCAAATTCCCCAAATTTTACATTCTCTGCATTGAATTATAAATTTGAATGCTGTATTGTAGAACTGTTTCCTGTTACTTATAAACCCACCATTAAAGAGTACTTGTATTTATATATATATATATCACGCACTGATCTTTCCTTCGATGGTCATATAATCACTTTACATTTGCTTAACCTAATTTTGTATAGAATTTTCCTGAGGGAAGGAAGAGTGTATGTCTCAATGAACAGGAGACCCAGGTATGCCACTACTTAGCAAAAACATTTTAATACAATGTTGAGGAAATCTTCAGAATATCGAAAACTAGTTAAAAGAAATGTATTCCTTTTGATGGAACTGTTAAGTAGATTTCTAGGCAGTTTGTAAAACCAGATTTGTTTAATCAAAACCAACTGACTGAAAACATTTGTATTAGTAAATCTGTGTGAACGATCTGTGTGAAAATGGATTTGAATACTGGAACTTTTGCAGGGGTAATTGACCAAGTCAGACTATATGCTGTTGCCATATCCACCACAGAAACAATTCCTTTGTCCAAGTAATGTTATTAATGTCCCTGGAGCCTTCCTCATGTAATAAGTAACTAAAGGTGATTTGCTGATCAAACAAGTTAAGCAAGAGGAACGAACCCATTGTGGCAGTCTTGAGAACTCCCTGTTTAACCAGAAGAGACATGCCCACAATGTTATCTTGCCACACCAACATGGGAACTCCTGTTTGACAAAAAGCTTAACCACAATGTTATCGGAATGTATTATTTTGAGCTGATTCTGTGACCGACATTTTATCTAAACTACCTCAAGCAAGAAGCTACGGAGGGGCGTACCGAAGATGTCGAAACCGACCTCCGTGAAGATAAAAAGAGCTGCTCAGCTTGCTTGAATTTGCGAGCCTTTGGTGGAGCTGTGACTCCCCGGCCGCCCAGCGCTGCTTTTGCCTTCCTACCTCAATAAATATTTATTGAATCTATTTTGGACTTGATTTATTTTAAATTCAACTATAACACTCATGTTGCCAAGTGAATTCAATCTTACTTTGATCTTAGTCATTTTTCCCCTTAAAAATTGCATAACATTGAGTAATGGTTCCTGGACTGGTGTGGGGTATTTTCCTTGATCTGCTTGCTGTCCACTCCTTCACAACAATTTTTACAGATGAGACAAGTCGGCAGCTGTGAGTTCTGGTGCAGGAACTATGGTAAAGAAATGAAACCAAAGATAGCAGACATAACAACGGCATAAGGAATTTACATGGTTATAATGCTACTAGTTTAACTTTTACATTTCAATTTAAATTGCTGATAGTCAAACAAAACCAACTTTTCATATATTCCTGCCAACAATTTAGAAGCAAATTTTGTGATGAGTGCTTTAAAAATATGAAGTGTTTCTGGGCCAAATTAGTACTGTAAGATTCAAGTAATAAGGCTTTATCAATATATTTTCAAGTCACCTATGTCTTTTTGTTCATTTAACTGTATATGTTCATTTAACTGTATAGACTCAAGCACTCAGTTCTTTCATAGTCTTACTGTGGAAGCATAGTTGGGGCTTGGGGAGTTTTGATACAGAATACTCTAGCTAGCAAAACTTTAGCATAAGTAAGTTTTGCTTCATTAGTCCCTGGAGAAATAGCGCTTCCCTTCTTCTAGACATGTTTTGTTAATGTGACAGTTTGAGTGATTTACCAGCATCTTTTGGGTGAATGTTCTGTATGCCTTGTATATCAAACATAAATAAGCAAAGCAAATGCATTACAACTTCATACCATAAAAACATACGCACATAATTTATTTATATTCCCCCTCCTGAGTGAAAACAATTTAACATGTTCTTGCATCCTGGACATGTAAATGTTGACTGAGTGGCATTTCTAGTAATTTTATATGGCTACAGAGACACCAGTAATGTTTCATGTGATCTCCTAGTGCTTGACTTACCTCAGGTTGGATGAAAGTATGCTCCTGCTTCAATGTACCTGATCCAGATACCTCAGCTGACTAAATGGGGATGCCTACAATGCAGACATCTATCTCATAGCAAACCATCATAGACTCCCTTTATATTCAGTGTGTAGCTAGTCAGTCTGTTCATTGGTGCTTAAAACGTGATTCATCTCTTCCTATAAAAGATATCTACTTCTGGTGTACTGAATTGAATTCTAGTCGCCACAGATTGTACTAACTAGATGGCAGCTGACTGAAATTGGGATTGTAGATTGGGTAGACTTCCTATCATTCACCATGATTTCCTATTGCTGGAGAAGGAAACTTTCTTTTCAGGGAATATTTTATCCAGCAGATACTTTGAGACGTAGCAAAACATGAAAAAGTGAAACAACCAAAGGCAGTTCTCATGAAGCACTTGCATCACTTCTAGACTCACATATTTCGGTAGAGGGATGATCAACTTTTTTAAATGAACTGTAACTTTTTTAAATGCAAAACAAATATTTATTGTAAAATTAGACCATTTTCTTTTTCAAAATCAAAATCTGTCCAAAGCCAGGAGTTTCTCTTTAAAAGATTTAACAATTGCAGTTAGTATCCTTACATTTATTGTGGCTGAAATTTTCAGTGCTGTCTTTGCTTCAGTTTACATTTCTTTGAAAAAAATAATTTGCTCTAGCTCCAGTGTATGGGGACTTGAACTAGGAACATGAAGTTTGTACCTCTTTCTCCCTTGAAAGTTAACCCAGATTTTTCCGTTTATAAGGCGTGTGTATCCTATGGTGGAGCTTGTACTATACACTGTCAGTCTCTCTTAATGGCAATATATAAAAGCTGATTACCTGTTATTGTCATGATAAATATTTATCGAAGCAATTAGAAACCTCTAATATTACTCTCTGGCACCATCAAGGAGATGTGTGTTGTACTTGCTGCAGCCATCTGCGCAGTCAGTGCAAAGGAGGAGCGATACAGCATTAGTTAAGGAAAACTAAGGCTTGAGTATGTGGTGTACAGGGTTCCATGCTTCAGCAATTCCCCTGACTGTAAAAACCTGCTTTGTTAAAAAGAAAATCCTGAGTTTCAAAGAAAGAGTTGTTTCCCAATGAACTGGACAGAAACTGTTCTTTTTGAGGGAAGGCACATTTTAAAATGGTGCAACGCTTTCTGCAAGTAGCTTAGTATGCTCCAGCGAGCCATTACTACTTTGCAGCCATAGAAGGCATTTCTCATCTTGTACACTGTAAATGAGACAAGAGCTTAATTTTTACTTTGGGACTTTTTCAGAGAAATTTCTGTAAATGGAAACTGTTACTTTGAATAGTCCACAGTGTGAATTACTATGTTATGAACCTGCAACATAATCATATTTTTCCTTAAGGAACTTTTTTATGAGGACATTTCTATTTCACTATAATAATAATAAAAATGCATTTTATTTTACACTAATACGGATGATATTGCACCTAATGAAAAATACTGTTTATGAGTACAGTAGTAAGGCCTTTAAGAAAACTTATATTTTGAAGAATTTTATCTTCCTGACTCTTCCCTAAAGCTTATATTGTACTGTAATAAGTTTGCCTTTACAACAATCTTTAAATATTTACTAAAATTCCTTAGTTACAAATTATATAATATTCATAATTAGTATATTTTTTTAAACTAAACAATTTGGTCAATGCATATACTACTGTAACCAAACTGTCTTCTCCTTTCTAACCACAAATAATAGCTAGTAATTGTCTGCAAATTGAGTATCAAGCAGCTATGGAGGAATAGAATTTAGTAGAAACAGTATATTATAGCAGCATTCAAAGAGGTGCAGATACGCAGTTGCACATTGTGAAATACAAACAGCATTTCTTTTAAAACAGTTGAATACAAGAGTTCATCAGGAAAACAAATAAATTCAAAAGGCTAATTGATTTTTTAGAAGTGCCATAAACTACTAAATTATCACTAATACTTAGCATTTATATAGTACTTTACATTTTTTTAAGTGCTATACAAATGCTATCTAGATGAAATGTATTATCTAAAGGCAGAATACAAATCCAGAGTGAATGGTGATCAGATGAATGGCACCATGACAGTAAAATGTAATTACTACAGAGAGACTAAGTACTTTATAAATCAGCTAGCTATGCATTAACTATAATGGAAGACCACATATTTTACAAGGAGAATGTATAGATATGAAATTATTACTATTCATAGAATAGGTTTCTATGACTACAAGGAGTTGACACAGGAGCTGTAACTGTCTCCACAGGCTTAAAATGCCTAACTCAGAAGTTGTAGGGAACATAAGGAAACCACTTCAGTGATAAACAGACAGCTTATTTCAAGCGCTAATATAAACAATTTTTAAGATCCATCATCCTCATACATCAATGTGGATTCCGTGTTTTATAGACATTAATTCTATAGTGCCTGTTAAATACATAATAATTGAACATAGATGAGACAAAGATGCTGTAATTGCCACATACAGCCAATATGGCAAAGGAGTTTTTCCAAATGGGCAGATCCAGAGGCCATGACGAATCCCATCACGGACGTGATGAGAAGTCCAGGATATTAACAACATCCAGGGAAGAAAGCATCATGAGTCCTTAAGCCTGAAAAGGTGCATAATAAACTTTAATGTCAAGAGCCACAATAGGAATCACAGTAGAACAATGAAGAAGTGGTCTCAGTGGAGGAGTCAGAGCAGCCTGCAGAAAAGAAAAATATAATTGGCAATGGCTACAATTGTGACAAGAAAATTTTTTTATGGATGTTTACAGGTGTATTATCAAAGTGCAAATGCAAAGAAAAACATACTGTTCCTTTCCACTGCAGCTGATCAAAATCAACAATATGACTATTTAGATGTATGAGAGCTGTGTGCTGCTGTCCGTAGCAGGGCTCAGGGTGCTGGGACAGGCTTTTCTCTATTATATGATATGAATCATGCATCCTACTAAGCAGTACCGATGGCAAAGCAGGGATGGAGAGGGATGAGGTATGCTATTTGTCATATAGTCATGTGGTGTACAGGAATGTGTATAGTATGCTGCACTGATTATATGTATTTAATTTCAAGATAATTAAAAGGAAAACAACCATAAAATATACTTGAAATATTTAATATGCTTTAATAGCATTTATTTTCAAAAATACACCCTGTATAATACTATTATAGTGTATATGTATATGCATAATACACCTGTGAATTTATTTTAGTTTGACAATATCTAATACAGAGCAATAGTTTCCAATACAGCAAAATTGGACAGGGAAAAAGACGTATTCAGAAGCTAACATCCAAGTAATTTGTGATTGGGGGTTTTATATTAACAACTTTGCCTAATGTTAACACAGTTGAAAGCCTGATATTTGGGCTTAATAAAGGTGAATATCTAGCTAGTGAGAGTCCTCACTACAAAGGAGAGTAAATTTAACCATTTTAAGAAGCAATAATTATCAATTTAATATACATACTTGAGAAAATATTCTGGATGTACTTACCAGCAACAGCTAGAACCATCTCCACAAACTCAAAGATAGTAAAAAAAAAAAAAAAAAAGCTTTTGATTTCAGGGAACTTGTTTAAGCAACAAACAAGTAGATTTTTGTTTCTGTAAGCACAGGAGAAACGATAGTACATTACTAAAATATCTATACCGGTGAAAAATGAGAGGCATGACTAGCAGAGCAGTCAAAGCAGGGTGAGCCCCTCAGCAAACTCTGGTTACCAATGCCTGGTAACTAACATTACAGTCATGCTGATGAAACTGGTGAATCAGCAGCAAAGAATCTCCAATAGTAGTAACCTTCAATCTTCTCTCCTTCTAGCTCTCTAGAAGTCATTAATTTTTTTGATCATTTAACCCTATTTCCTTCACAGCTTTCCAGAGATTGATCAGCCTAGTCCTCAGTATCTTCTGTTCCATAAGCATAACTGTAATTTGCTGATGTAATATTAATTGGCTCAATTCAGATACTGGTGAACATTTGGAAAGACTAACAGGCCCCAAAGACATCCTCTTTGCACGTGATGGTGCATCTGATTTATGTTGAACATATCCCTCACTGCATCCACTGCAGTGTCCTGGTTTGATGGCCTAAACCACAACATGCAGAAAGCAAACAAACATCACTACAAGATGCAAGCCAGTAACCCATTAATGCTTCAGTTGTGTTAATTGTCACAGGATTCATCAGCTATGGCACCTGCAACTATGGAACTCTGTAATAGCTTAATTGAGTTCTCATGGATAATTTAGATAACTGCTTGGAACCCTGTCTTCTCTGGAAGGAAACTTTGATGTAGCCTTAGCCAAGAAACAGAGATAGACTACTTTGGAATACAACAGCCTATGCCCTAAACCAAAGCCAATGTTAAAAGGCTTGCAGAAAGCTTTGCTCTATTAGCTTCCCACCACATGCTTGTCCATGACTCCCTTAATCAGGTGACAGGATTAAAAAGTTCACAAACCATCTCAACAACTTTTAACTGTAGTGCTACAGACCCAACTCCTTTAAGTTAGTGCAAAGGGTGTATTTTCTGCAACTTCATTCCTGTTTCATACAAGCAGATTGTTCACGTATTAAAATAGAAAAATCTTGTGATGGTGAAATTGTTTGTCACCTACCCTACAAAGATAGCCAGATTTTTGTTACTGTCAGCAAGAGCCACAAACATTCATACTAGCCTATTTTTGAAAAATCACCCTGGATGGTGATACATTTTGGCAGATATCCTATTGACTGATCACTATTTCTGCACTTTTTTTAAAAAAAAAAAAAAAAAAAAAAAGGCAACAAACCCCCAAACACAAACAACAAAAAAATCAGTGAAGCCTTCAGTGGCAAAGTCCAAATGATTCTTTCCCCTCTGCCCTATGGAGGTTAGGTGCCAACAGCAACACAGTGAATAAGGAGAATTTGAATGTTGATTACTTATGCAATTTATCAGTATTAGTGCTGGTCTTTACCTGGGTTTGGGGAGGCAACACTTGAAAATTTTTCATACAGAATTTTAGATGCAGGGTTGTTCATACAGCAAACCTGAGCGCTCAATTTTAGCAAAAGAAAACCCTATTTTGTCATTGCAGTACAGTCATCAGGCTCCTGAAATGCTGTTGTCCAAGTTCTGAGAGAAGAATAGTCTGTTTTCTCTTTTATGTTCTGTAACTAGAGGAACATTTACATCCTTTAGTGGCCAAACCCAAGAGACAGACCCGTAGTTCTATTTGGCAATATAAGCTGTTATACTTTCTCCTAATAGGCAAATTTGTTCATCTTTAGAAATCACCAGATCTTAAAAAAAAAAAAAAAAAAAAAAAAGTACAAGCCTTTTCTGCCTTAAACCTCCTGGAAAAAAGATCATCATTGTTTGGGTAGATTTAGGGAGATGTCTACCATGAAAGAGATCAGGCTTCAGTTGCAAACATAATTTATTCACAACACAAATGACCTTTTCCCATTTACCTAAACATTCAATCAGGTGCAAGATCTTGAAGTTCCTGCTCCTCTGGCCCCTCTCACACACTACAACGAGCAGCTGGAGACAGGAGACAATCACATCCAGTAGAACCCAAGCTTTAATGCTCAAGGGGACAGCAAGGAACTTATGTGACAATGTGGGCTCCCTCACTCGTGTTCTGTGATGCTTCACAAGCTTGAAGTCCTTAGTTTTGAGGCTGAGTCCAGATCTGTAAATTCAATGTAAAATTAACTGTGTATGTGCAAAGCTTATTCTCCAGTTCCAGAAATGCTCCTGTGCAGCCCAGAGTTGGTCAGCAGTGGCACATTAACCAGCTCTATTATGTATGTTTGCTGATACAATCTTGTTTGTCACCAGTTGCATTCTCTCCACTTTTAGAAGCTGATGAGTCTTAAGCAGCAAGCTAGCAATTTCTGTGCATCTGTTCCACAACATGAGCGTTTGGGATACAATCCTGGGGGACACTTCTCATTGAAATCATACCTGTATCACATTTAGCCCATCATGCTGTTCTTGTTTATCAGCAGTGCTGAATGTGATGGCAGGCTGCAGTAACTTTCACCTTTAGAACTAGTCAATGAGACAGATTCTTCAAACACCGATTTTTAGATTCTTCTACATTTATGTGCACACAATACACAGTAAAAACTATCTGGAATACAAAGAACTATAAAATCTAATTAGCAAAATCTTTGTAGACTTTATACTTGTTGCAAAACATAATGTGGGCAAAAGGGCAGACCACATGCTACTTAGTGCACAAGTATTTATCAGAGTAAACATAAATATCACAGGTGACTATTTGCCCTGAATACTCCAGAAAAATAACAATGAAACTGTGAGAAACAGCCAAATAGTCCAAGCAGAAAGCTGTATCAGCAGGAACAGGAGTAGATGACTGGAGGAGTGTGAAGGTAGCAACTGCACAGAAGGGTTACTTCAAAAAAGTAACCTGTCATCAGATTTAAGAGTGATGATGATGAGCTTTATAAATAATTGTATATAGTAATGTGAAAAATACCACTGTTACAAATTAGTAATAGCGGTGTGGTTAGGTAATTAGATTTCTTAATTTATTAGTTACTTAGTAATGTGTTGCATAAGCAATAAACGTTGTAGTCTCTTAAATCAATTACTCTCAGTCCTGCAATTTAGAGAGGAAGAATGGGACTGGAACTAACAAATAAGTAGTAAAAAGAAGTATCCCATGAAGTAATAAATTACATAAGCAACAGCCTGAAATTACAACATGAAACTGAAAGGTGCATCATATTAAGATGAGGAAAGCAAAATCACATATTAAAATCAGGTCTAGCTAGCCAGGCACGACCACAGCAGAAAAGTTTATGGGGATTCCATTATATCGCAAACTAAAAAGACCCTGATGGCATTGCAAGAAGACATAAAAGCTGTAACAATTTTTTTTTCTTTTTAGACAGAAATGTTGTTTGCATGTGACATTAAAAGGAATTAATTTATGCTATTTGGCTCAAATGAAGTCTCGCCTAAAACACTATACACAGTTTGGGACAAGACCCTTTAAAGATAACTTGGGCAGAAGGCAATCCAGAGGAGACCAGAAAAATAGTAAGAGCTTTAGAAAACAAATCCAGATCCTTCAGCCTTTTCTTGAGAGTTATTTAGTCAAGAAGAAACTTTTTGTAAAGCATAATGGTTTTTCAAGTTGTAAGAGTAACACTGTTACTGCTATAAGGGTCTAGAGACCTACACAGGATATGGTTTACAGGTAAATATCCTTTATTAGCCCAATTAACATATGGAAGGGGGAGGAGTTAAGTAGGCAAATAATTATAAAAGAGCCTTTGGGCATCTTGCCTTCTCCTCACCTCAGCTATGTAAGTTTGGCTACTAAAGGGGTATTTTTCTACCTGCAGATCTTGTATTTCTAATTTGTAAAACATTTTTGGAGACAGCACAGCAATCAGCTGTCTTTCGCAGAGAAGCCTTAAAGAATAAGAAAACAAGATCTAACTGTCAACAATGATAATTTAGGCTGGATATTAGAAAAACAATTTCTAGCTGCTTGTGAATTGAAAAATACAGAAACAAATTAACACATTAAATTGCAATAATTTACTTTGTTTGGGATACTAGGGATAGGTTACAAATGTTTTCCATCATGGAAAGTATAAGCATATTTACTGTCTTCAGTGAGGCAAGGTTAAAGAGACAGATCACCTCCCAATTCTATGATACAATACTCAACTTCCTAAACAAACATTGGTGAAGTGTGTCATCTAGCAGTCATAATTGAGAAAAAAATACTGTTGATAATCTCAAATGCAAGAAAAAGCAGCAAGAATATTTTAACAATACATTTTAATAAGTATCATTCATTACTTGCATTTAATGATTTTCAAATAAGAAAATATACATGAGAATAATTATAGATTTAAATGCTACACCAAAATGTTAATATTATAGGACCTATTAATCGACCAAACTAATTTTCCTTTTCTTTATGCAGTTTTATAATTTTACAGTATTTCCATATACACAAAAAGTACAGAAGAGAGGAGAACTAGGAACAACCCCAAGTGCTAGTACATGCTGGAGATGGACTGGATGGAAAGCAGCTTTGTAAATAATGACCTGGGGGTCCTGGTGGACAAGTTTAATACAAGCCAGCAACGTGCCCTTGCGGCAAAGGCAGCCAGAGATATCCTGGGCTGCACTAGGAGGATTGTTGCCAGTAGATCAAGGGAGGCAATCCTTCCCCTCTACTCAGCACTGGTGAGGCCACCTCTGGAGTGCTGGGTCCAGTTCTGGGCTCCCCAGTACAAGAGAGACATGGAGCTACTGGAGATAGAGTCCAGAGAATGCCACTAAGATGATGAAGGGACTGAGAGAGCTGGGACTGCGTAGCCTGGAGAAGAGAAGGCTCAGGGGGGATCTCATCAAATATCTGAAGAGAGGATGTAAAGATGACAGAACCAGGCTCTTTCCATTTGTGTCCACTGACAAGGCAAGAGGCAACAAGCACAGACTGAAACACAGGAGGTTCCTCCTGAACGTAAGGAAACACTTTTTTACTGAGAGGGTGACTGAGCACAGGAACAGGTTGCCCAGAGATGTTGTGGAGTCTCCCTCCCTGGAGATATTCAAAAGTTGTCTGGACATGGTCCAGCTTCAGGTGAGCCTGCTTGAACAGAGGGTTGGAGAAAATGACCTCCAAAGGACCCCTCCAACCACAACCACTCCAATTCTGTGAAAATGCCCTCTTTAGCAAAGAAACCAATCATATTAAAAGGTCTACCAAATGCACAAATGGGAAAAATTTTACCTACAACAAATAGCGTTACTGTAGGTAAACAAAAACTATTTTCCCACCAGAAGTCTGATCTTTTACATCTCAACTATAACTAATAATGCTTCCTGCATTTCTCTCTCCCACATGTTTTTTAAAATTGATAAGCCATTTTCTAGTGTTCTTTTTTAATTAAAGGATTACAAAGAACATCAATTTTTCCCTCCACCTCCTTCCTTCCTAGGAGTTATTTCCTGTCATCCATATGAAGAGTGTAACACTACTCTGAGCAAACTGGGGGAGAAGTAAGGCAGCGAGATGGTCAAACTACTAAGCTATGCTCTTGTTGAATAAAGGCTGGTATCTTCCCCTTCTCCTGTGCAACAACATCAGGTCAATCTGTAGGTGGGGGTGTACATTTTGGGGGAGGGGAGAGTAAGTAGCATGTATGTATATGTATGCTAGCAACACCAGCATAATCAAACTGTGAGGACTTGTGTTGCTGAGCAGAGCAAACTCCTGATAACAAGCAGAGTGGCAGGGCTCTAGCTATGGGGACCAGAAGCCAGCTGAGGGAAAGGAGTGTCTGCCTGAGATATGCAACCTGGAGGGCAGCATTAAGAGAATTGTGTCCGGGCTGGCACAGATGGAGCTTGCGAAAGGTGCAAATGTTTTGGAGAGTATACAGAACAGACTGTTGAGGTCAAGGAAAGCTGAGTATATATGTGTTTGGAGCAAGCAAGAAGACAGGGATATATGTACGTGTGTGAATGGAGAAGCATGAACGGGATACACCTAAAACACTGGAGAACCACTGAAAAATAATGCCATAATCTGATAATACTAATCTTACTGAGAAACTCTGTCCTAACAAGTAGTTCTACAAATGGATGATGATCACATATATTCCTTAACAGAAGCCAAATCACTTTTTTCTTTCCGTTAAAAAGTTTGACACTGTATTTATTTATTTTTACAGTCAACTATATTTAAGGACAAACTCAGACTACCTTTTTAAAGGTGAACAGCTCATATATAGCTTGTTTGTGGGAGCAATATTTAGAGTTGGCTAAAATCAAATGTACTACTTTTCAGTAAGACTGAATGAAACAAAGCAGCTGGATGATTTACTTTCTAGCTATTTCTACACCTTATTGTAAACAGAAATGGAATGACCCACTTTATACACAAAACATGCATGACAGCCCTTAACTGTTTAACTTGGATAACAAAGCAAATATGCGATATGCATAGGATATCACATACAAGGGCTTTCAGAACTCTTTTTCAAAGCCTTGTAAGAGGCAGAACTTAACAGTGGATATAAAATATATTTTAGGGCTTTTAAAAATCTTAGCAACTGTATGAAAATATAATTCCCATACATCTTTTAAAAATTTATCTAATTAAAGTATCATTGGAAAATTTTTTTTAGGATATGGTAGAACAATAAACAGTGATGACCACCAACCACCACCACAAAACAATCACTGATCTAATGACTTACCTTTAATGACAGGGAGCCAGCAAGAAAGAAGTGGTCCATATCGATGACAGAGGCAAGGAAAACAGACAGAGCGACTTCAGTGCAATCGCTTTTCTTCCCGAGTCAAATCACTATTGCCCAGGACCACATTACTAGTATACCATGCACTACATTATCAGAGAAGGCTTGGAGCCAGTTACTCTGCTGAATGAAGGAAAACTGCAGAAGTCTGTCTGCTACAAAGCAGAATATTCCCAAATCTAGACTAGAAATAACTGAAGCTGTACTGAAAGTTTGGAGAAGAGCATGGGCCTTTTCAGTCTCAGATGCCATGGCAAAAACCACATCACAGCACACAAAATGTCATCAGGATATACACTGTGCATTGTCCTTTGTATCGTCAGTTGTTCTGTAAGTGTCAAGAGAACAAAAAGAAAACTACTAAAGAAAAAAATCCATTAGCACAAAGCATTTGTTATCATAGCTACAACTGAGCATAAAAAAAACCCAATTCAGTGTTTGCATTTAACACGACACATTCCTAAGGAATTTTTTATTTCAGCTAAGTTAATTTGTTGACTTGAACACTACAGTTCTGAATTAAAACACTTGTCCTGTTTTAATTAGAACAAGCACCTTCGTAACATGAAAAGCTCTAACTCCACTTCCTGAAATCTTCAATTTTACAAAATAATTTGAAACATGTCTACGATAATACATTGAATACGTTTCAAGCTTCCTCCTGGTCTTAAATACATGATATTCATCAAATTAAATCCTTTACACTGTAACAACAAGAAGATTCAATTTGGAGAATTCCTAGGACTGATGCTCAAAAGTCCCAAATCTCTCTATGCAACAACTGCTAAAATTGAGTTTCTAATCTATAATCCCAAAACACTTTTTTTCATTTACATACTTTGCAAACATATGTACTATCACCCTGGTGCCCCTCTCTGAGCAACTCCTTGTTTATCTTGGAGACTGGCACGTGGAATAAGCATTAAGAAAACCAGAACCGCTAAAATATCTTCACTATTTATCATAAACACAAAGACAACAACCGTTCAGTCAAGCAGAAGTAACCAAAACTAATTCCTTACAGAGAAAAACGACATATGCTTTTCCTCAGTAGTGCTCCAGTAGCAAACTCTACTGTTACTTTTAGGACTTGTCTATTGTGTGCCACATTACCTTCATAACAGCTCTTTTTGCAGAAAAAAAAAAAAGAAAATTAACTAATCCCAGTCATTTTACTTTTGAAAAGTTGACCATTGTAATTTGAAAATAAAGGCATTAATAATCACTTAAAAGTCTTTTAAAACTATTTATGTTCTGTAATTATTACAAAACCCTCTTGTACAAGGCGATTTCTTGGGGAATAATTACCATCCTTAAATAACTGCTTGACACCTCAAAAGAAATTCCAAAAATAATTCAAGGTCTAAAAGACCCCCCCACAAGAAGCAAATATAGAATACCTGGATTATAAAGACTCATTTCTGTGATAACATTAAAAAAAGAACACTTTTGAAATAAAAATCCTCATATAAATGATGCTAGCTTCATTATGTTAAACACACTGAAAAGCAGACTTTGAAGAACAGCATCAATTCTAATTGTCCAACTATCCGTCTTTTTGAGGAGCCAGACCACAGTTTCAAAGCCTACATCCTATCTAAAAATGGATTCTTCCCAAGAGGTTGCTATTTCTGTGCAAAACATTAAATCAAATAATCCTTTTTCTTACAGTTCTATCAGGTACGTTTTTATTCTAAATGGGTATATTAGACTTCCTTTAAAAATGAATACTTCTAACAATGTTGACACATAATATTTTATGATTTTTAAACACATTATTGATTATAAGCCCCAGAAAATAGAAAATGTTTCTTCTAGCTTATTTACATGCCTGTTTATCGTAGAATTATCCTCAAGATATGACTACTGGCATTGATCTCTAGGGGCCTACAGGAAGGATGGGGAGGGACTCTTTATCAGGGAGTGTAATGATAGGATGAGGGGTAATGCATTTTAAACTGAAAGAGGGGAGATTTAGATTGGATATTAGGAAGAAATTCTTTACTGTGAGGGTGGTGAGGCACTGGAACAGGTTGCCCAGAGAAGCTGTGGATACCCCATCCCTGGAAGTGTTCAAGGCCAGGCTGGATGAGGCTTTGAGCAGCCTGGTCTAGTGAGAGGTGTCCCTGCCTGTGGCAGGGGGGTTGGAACTAGATGATCTTTAAGGTCCCTTCCAGACTGAACCATTCTGTGATTCTATGATCTTTATAGAATAAAAGCTCACTGAAGCATTCATTTAGAAAAGGTTAAAAAAAGATTAGAAAGAATAATACATGAGCTTTGCACACAGATGAAAAAAAGTGGGTCAAGTTTAGAGTCCATTAACCACAACTGTGCCTCTTCTGAACGAGCACATAGACACAAAGTACTTCCTGAAACGCTGGAACTGTCATTTTTTGGGGGGTAACTTTACAATACACAATACATTTCTGAATAAATTCCATTTTAGGCAACAAACGGTAATATCCTCAAAAATGTTTCTTCTATATAACCATCATGTCAGATGATTGGATTTTATTTAAAATTACCATAAAATCTGCTTAAAAAGCACACCAGTATTCAGAGTCAAACTTACCCTGGGACTAGGAGGACATTTTTTCTGTTGCAGATGCCTTATTCCAGTAGGAAATGTGGTCTATGCCTCAGAGTTGAGCCTCTGTGCTTGCTGAATCCAGTACGTCCAGTCCAATGCAGGAAAGACCAAACACAGTTTGTTCCACACATAAATAAATCAAACCAAGCAACAGTAAGCACCAATACTACATGAAGCTCTACAAACTCTCTACAAAACATACATGAAAACTGAACAATAGTCAAAAATACAGAAGGAAGCAACATTTTTTAATGAATTCATGAACAAATATAATTGAGCTAAAAGCAACTTCAGCTAGGGCTTAGAAGCTCTATTAAAGAAAGCAGAAAAAAAAGTCAAGACCATAAAACAAGAGAAGGGCACAAAGATGGAACAAGATAATAACCAGAAGATAATAAAACCCTATGTCAAAGTCCAAAAAGGGCACTTCCAGTCTTCTGTTTTAAGTAACTGCATTTCAATATATACAGAAATCCATTTTAACAGATTTTTCCTTGTAATTGTGTGCCTGAAAGATTCCCACCTAATGAAACATACATGAGTCACATTCAGGGATGTCTTTTTAATTTCATCCCATCAATTAGTGACCTTGGTATAGATAAACAGAGACCTATAAATTCAAATAGCAACAGAGGTCTCTCTGATGGTTCTGCAGTAGGCTTACACCGCTTTACTATGGATATTATTAACATATGCATAAAGTATGCAGGAAAAGTATCACTACAGGCTTTAAAAAAATAAAATCCAAAAGTGAATATGCTTTGGGAATTACGTACCATGAGTGAAATAAAGGTAACAATACCAACTGGAAAACAAGGACAAAGAACAGAAAGCAAAAATGTGGCTTCAGATTATCCTTAGTCAAGAACCATGTCCACGGCATAACTGTTCTTTTTAAACAGTCTGTCTCTGCCATCTTTTACAGACAAAAATGACCCCTATCTGTGGAAAAATCAAGTCACATTCCCAGGTACAACAGCATAAATATAAATGTTCTGCAGGTCAAGAGTGAAATCAGACTAGAAAAAGCAAAACTCTGTTCCACCAAAATAATCTCTGAAATTGTTATTTTTGTCTGAAAAAAAAAATCTTTTCAGAATGTTTACAAAATATTGCAATAAAGCATCATAGGTTTTGCTATCCTATAAATCTCAGAAAGCATAGTTGTGGAGCTAGCATTCTTGTTAAAACAAAAAAAGTGTGAAATAGATGTATTATACAAGAATGATTAGAAAGCTAACTTCACATTTAAAGAATATAGGTGGTCGGTACAGTTAACTTATTGAAGAAAAGATTTAGGTTGGGTTTACATAAAACACATGCACACAACAATTGATATAACAACACTACTTAGAGTTGTGATTTCTCATTATATTTTTATATGGGATAAAGTATTAAAGCATTGTCTCCACCTATACCCACAAAATAAAGTTTTGTTGATATATTTAATTTAAGGAAATTATAAAAATAATTTTAATAGATGCACAGATGACACTGATCTAAATATTTTCTTGTGTCAGTAATTTACAAAGCTGTAAACATGCATTTGGGGAAATATCTAACACTAAGAGACCTTTCAATTCATGGTGTAAGACAATGGCTAAAATTAGCATTTAGAAACATCAGTCTCCAAAATTTTTGCTCCAATTTTGCAAGAAGTTATCAGGTATATGAATAAATATAGGAATTTAATGCATAAAATTCTATTGTCCATTTTATGCAAGAAGTCAAAAGATTGCAGTGGTCCCTTAAAATTCTATAATCTCCTAAACCCCATAATTTTATATTGGGTGTTAATTTATGTTAAAAATTTAATAAAATGCAATTACCCTTTAAGACACAAGCTCAAACCTTCAATGCATTATCTCCTGGAAAAGCAGATTTGAACATAAAACAATCTGTGAAGGACTGATAATTCAAATATTTTGGGGTGAGATAATTATAATGTGTTATTGGGGTTGGAGGACAGAAGGCGGTTGAAGAGGAAAGAGGACAAAAGCACACAATACATCAGTAGGATTTTACCAAGATAGTTAGGAACAAAT